>NW_024467131.1:0-588753 GCF_000820605.1 Sporothrix brasiliensis 5110
ATTTAGCAGGTTAAGGTCTCGTTCGTTATCGCGATTAGGCAGACAAATCACTCCACCAACTAAGAACGGCCATGCACCACCACCCACGAAATCAAGAAAGAGCTCTCAATCTGTCAATCCTCATCGTGTCTGGACCTGGTGAGTTTCCCCGTGTTGAGTCAAATTAAGCCGCAGATTCCACCCCTGGTGGTGCCCTTCCGTCAATTTCTTTAAGTTTCAGCCTTGCGACCATACTCCCCCCAGAACCCAGAAACTTGTACTTTCGTGTAAGGTGCCGAACGAGTCAAAAAATAACATCGTCCGATCCCTAGTCGGCATAGTTTATGGTTAAGACTACGACGGTATCTGATCGTCTTCGATCCCCTAACTTTCGTTCCTGATTAATGAAAACATCCTTGGCAAATGCTTTCGCAGTAGTTAGTCTTCAATAAATCCAAGAATTTCACCTCTGACAATTGAATACTGATGCCCCCGATGTCCCTATTAATCATTACGGCGGTCCTAGAAACCAACAAAATAGAACCGCACGTCCTATTCTATTATTCCATGCTAATGTATCCGAGCATAAGCCTGCTTTGAACACTCTAATTTTTTCAAAGTAAAAGTCCTGGTTCCCCGACACACCCAGTGAAGGGCATGCGGCTCCCCAGAGGGAAAGACCCGGCCGGACCAGTGCACGCGGTGAGGCGGACCGGCCAGCCAGGCCCAAGGTTCAACTACGAGCTTTTTAACTGCAACAACTTTAATATACGCTATTGGAGCTGGAATTACCGCGGCTGCTGGCACCAGACTTGCCCTCCAATTGTTCCTCGTTAAGGGAATTAAATTGTACTCATTCCAATTACAAGACCCAAAAGAGCCCTGTATCAGTATTTATTGTCACTACCTCCCCGTGTCGGGATTGGGTAATTTGCGCGCCTGCTGCCTTCCTTGGATGTAGTAGCCGTTTCTCAGGCTCCTTCTCCGGGGTCGAGCCCTAACCCTCCGTTACCCGTTGTCACCATGGCTGGCCAAGACCCAGCCGTCGAAAGTTGATAGGGCAGAAATTTGAATGAACCATCGCCGGCGCAAGGCCGTGCGATTCGAGAAGTTATTATGAATCACCAGGGAGCCCCGAAGGGCATTGGTTTTTAATCTAATAAATACATCCCTTCCGAAGTCGGGGTTTTCAGCATGTATTAGCTCTAGAATTACCACGGTTATCCAAGTAGTAAGGTACTATCAAATAAACGATAACTGATTTAATGAGCCATTCGCAGTTTCGCTGTATAATTGCTTATACTTAGACATGCATGGCTTAATCCTTGAGACAAGCATATGACTACTGGCAGAATCAACCAGGTAACTATCGTCGCGCCA
Organism: Sporothrix brasiliensis 5110; assembly: GCF_000820605.1. Lineage (NCBI taxonomy): Eukaryota > Fungi > Ascomycota > Sordariomycetes > Ophiostomatales > Ophiostomataceae > Sporothrix > Sporothrix brasiliensis. Next base: position 1,360 of record NW_024467131.1, read on the forward strand.
CAGGGCCTAAGAGCGGGCCTGCAGCGGCCGCGAGGGCGCCCGAGAGCGCCCCGCGGAGAGATTGTTGGTCGGTCTGGACCCCCTGCGAGCAGGCGGCCCAACTCCCCGCGCAGCGCTGTCCGGCCAAGGCCAGGGCGCGCCGCGCAGGGCGATCCTCCTTCCCCCCCTCGAGTTCCCTACGAGCGACGTCGGCGGGCGCGCGCGGCCGACGGCGGGCGCCGCCTAGCGCTCACGTAGGAGGCGCCAGCCACGAGGTGGCAGCTTTACTAGCGTTCTTCTCCACGGTGCGGGGTCGCCTGTTGCTCGTGCGGATGTCTGGCAGCTGCCATTCGCCCACAGAAGCCCATCGCGAGGCAGCTGGGGGCCGAAGCCTCCAGCGCCCTTTGGCGGCATCCCGCCGACTCGGTCGCTGAAAAGCGCCTCGCCTTCGGGGGGGTTGACCGCCGCAATGCCCTGCCTTGACCGAGAGTAGTGCTCTCTACGTTGGAGGCTGCATAACAGGACACGACGACGGTCGATTCGTATGGGACAGTGTGTTTTCTGTGCCGACGCCCCCGCAGGGGAGGGCGCCTGCCCAGGGAGGGTGCGCGGCAAGCCGCGCAGCCCGTCCTAGGCGCCGCGCAGAGGCCCGCCCCTTGGGGGCTTGGGCGCCGTGCGCAGCTCGACTCGCAAACTCCCGAGTCTCGTCTTCTTGCTCGCCTTTTTTTTTCTCCTTCTTGTAGTCCCTGCGCACTCGACGCACGATGAGTTGTGCTAACGGCCACCAAGCGGCGCCGGTCTCGCGAGTTCCGCAAAAACAATCGCGGGCGCTGGCGCAACTGCGACTCACGGTGGTGGGGAGCACCCCGAGAAGCCCACACGCTTTTCCGGCGGCAGGCGGTCTCGACCCCACCACAGCGCATTACGCGCTAGCCTCTAGCGTGTGGTGCCCCGCGCCGCAGGGCGCTGTGCGCTAGCATCTGGCGCATAATGCGCTATGCGATAGGGGACCGCGGCCCTCGCAGGCCGCTGAAAGGCGCTGGGCGGCAGGCCGCGCCGCGCCTTTCCTTCGTCTTCCCGTCTCGTCTTTTTTTTTCTCCTTCTTGTAGTCCCTGCGCACTCGACGCACGATGAGTTGTGCTAACGGCCACCAAGCGGCGCCGGTCTCGCGAGTTCCGCAAAAATAATGGCGGGCGCCCGCGCAACTGCGACTCACGGTGGTGGGGGACACCCCGAGCAGCCCACACGCTTTTCCGGCGCCAGCGGGCCAGACCCGCTGTAAGGCGCCCGCGCCCCCTGAAGCCCCCTGTAACAGGCCATGCGGGGCGGCGTACCCTCGACCGCGCCCGCAGAGAGCGGCCTACCCTCGACCTGAGCGGCGTACCCTCGACCCCGCCCATTTTGGTGCGGCGTACCCTCGACCTGCGGAGCGGCGTACCTCGACCCGCCGCCTTGCCCGCCTCCCGCCGCCTGCCCGCCGCCTGCGGCCCCCCGCCGGGGCCCCGGGCAAACCGGGCCCGGGGAGCACGCTGGGCCACCCAGATGGCCGAAACGGCCAGTCCCCGGGGCGCGAGGAATAAAACACGAAGAATCCCGACAACCAAAAATGCCCAAGTCTAGAAAATGGGGGTAGGGCGGTTACGTTTTCCACCACCTTGGCCGTCTCCGCGGATTTCGGCCCATTTTGGTGCGGCGTACCCTCGACCTGCGCCCATTTTGGTGCGGCGTACCCTCGACCGCGCCCGCAGAGAGCGGCCTACCCTCGACCTGAGCGGCGTACCCTCGACCTCCCGCAGAGAGCGGCGTACCCTCGACCTGAGCGGCGTACCCTCGACCGCGCCCGCAGAGAGCGGCGTACCCTCGACCTCCCGCAGAGAGCGGCGTACCCTCGACCTGCAGAGCGGCCTACCCTCGACCCCGCCCGCAGAGAGCGGCGTACCCTCGACCTGCAGAGCGGCGTACCCTCGAGCGCGCCCGCAGAGAGCGGCCTACCCTCGAGCGCCCGCAGACAGAGGCGTGCCCTCGGCCCAGCCCTCCCCCCCAGCCCTCCCCCATGGCCCACGGCCCAAGTCCCGCCGCGCGCGCGACTCACGGTGCTGGGGGCCTTGTGTAGGACTTTACTTATTTTTGTAAGATATTTTTATTAGTTAGTTAGAAACTCTTTGGTTGTAGATAATAGTTCCGGTTGAAAGTTCTTGTTAATCTACCTCCCTTTTTTTCGTCTGTATGTGCTAAGGTTTTCTTTTATATATCTCGGTTTCCCCCTTTTCGTGTTTTATCTTTTTACGTACGGGACTTCTGATTAGTTGCTTACCTAGTCATATATCAAGATGGCTTATGTAGTCGTATGTTGTTAGAGCCAAGGTCTCCCGGCCCGACTCAGTATAAGATTATTACTGTTGTAAAATGGGAAGATGGTAGCACCGGAGAAAAGAGAAAGGAAATAAGTAAGCATCTTCACACCAAGAAAAGAACAGATAGGTTGACAAGAGTTCTGATCACAAGTCTCGTCAACAGCCATTGAGTCCTTCAACTAGTGAGGGAAACTCGCAGAAAATGGTAGGAAACTCTCATCGTAGTCCTTAATACGCTTCGCTGCTTTAGTGGTGGGTGTTGTGGTGGCTGGGTATGGCATCCCATCCCATTTCACGACCGGTAAACTCCTTTGACGCAAGGGATGGAACGGCAAATGATTCCTGCCGGTCGCGAAGTCTGCCATACGGTATACTTATATACGGGTCTCATTTACAAAGTTACGAGCATAAAAGACAGAAGAAAGGGAATAGAGAAAATGGTACAAAAGATTCAAGGACGCCAGATAACGAATACAGGAGAGCCCCAACTGCTACCTTCGTAACGTCAAACCGTCAAAAACATAGGAACAAAACTGCTTACAAAACAGGATAACGTAAAGCGCATAGCCGAAGGAAGAGAGAAGGAAAACAAAATAGTCCCCTTTTCTACAGACGTCTTGCGTGCACCTTGGCCCAATACCTCTGTCGTCGGTTCCAGTCCCAGCTCGAGAAACAGTATTGAAATTCCCTGTTACTACGAAGATGTTCTCCTTGAGTTTGGCTGGTGTGTGGTGTGTTTCAATGTGATAAAGTTCCATACGTCATACCCCTCATAGTCATAGTTCGTTCACATGCCAGACTGCCATACCACGAGGGCGATCTCCCCCTGCATCGCCGCCACTGTACCTGAACAGGACTGAGAAAGTGCCGCGAGCTGCCCCACGTTGCAAGCGGGCACCGAAAAGACTTACAGTTGGCCGAAAATTGGTCTTCCACCTCGGAATGTTGACCCGCCCATCACAAAAGCCGGCATGGTCGAACGAACCTATATTTTCCGGCCTCGAACGCAACTTTCAATTACATCGCCGGTGCGTTTTGTCTTGTTTGCCGTCATAGGCATTTTCGTCATTGTTGCCGCAGGTTTTGGCATTGGTCCCAGTGGGGGTGTTTACGTGTTCACATGCCGGAGCTATGTGGCTGCCAGCCTCAACTGGCCAGAGTGAGACTCCGCAAGCATAGGACAGACCGTGCACGAGTGACAAACACGTGCTGCACATGCTTTCGGGCAGGACATCTTGTCACAAGGAAACAGGAGACGGAAGGGAGGAAACACTCTCGGCCAGCACGGCTTTCCCTGTCGAGGATTTGAGCCAACTCTGGGGAGTAATCCCCTGAGCAAGGCCAGTCATTTGGCAGTGTGCCTTGGGAAAAAGGCTCAGTTACTCGCCATGTTAAACTACTGCCAAGTTCTGGGACAGACCACGGTATTCAAGTGGCTTTATGCGTGATAGATTAAGATTGCTCGAATTTGTATTTGAGTTTCTGTTGGAAACTCGGCTTGGGGGGTATCATGCTATGGAATCGCTAAGCTAATATGGAGAGGGAAAAAAGAAAGGAGAAATAAATAGGTAATGTTGATGAATGAGAACACACGAAAAAAAAAAGAAAAACGATCCAGAGGCCCAGCAGAGGCCATGCAAATGCCCTGAATACGATGTTGCTATGCTCCCGAATAAATAGAAATACAAACTAGACAATAAACATGCGTGATAGGGTTGTAAGGTGATTAGGGTGCAAACAGATGGAAATGATGCAAGAGGGTAATATGATGTAGTGATGAATGGAAGGATGACACGAGGGCGCAGCCCAAGTAAGCCTCGGGTAGATGGTGGTTGTAGTCGCGCGCGCTTCGGCTAAGAGGGTCTGTCTCGCTGTGTGGCGGCTCGAAAACGGGTCGGGTGTGGGGTTGAGGGGGAAGATGACTCATCCTTCTTTTTGTGGGTGAGTCTTGCCCGCTATCTGCATATCTGCATACGCCCCGGTTTTTTGGTGTGCATGCGATGTTGATTGGTCGGAAAATACCCTATTCTTTTTCGAAGCGGCGGTAAGGTAAAGCGGCCGCAAATCGCAGAACAGCGCAAGGACGTGGCCAGCGGCCAGAGGCCAGCGGCACGTTTGTTGGCTGAAAGTCTGTGTTGCGGAACTATGGGGAATGCTTGCCTGCTTAGACATCCTCGGCAATGGCAGTCAGCTTGGCCGACTTCTTGCGCGGAGAGGCAGATGGCGAAGCACCGGTAGCGGTAGCAGTAATAACAGTAACAGCAGCAGCAGCAGCAGCAGAAGCCGCGCGGCGCTGGCGGCGCGCAGCCGACGCCGCCGTTTTGCGGTGCTCCTTCTCGAGCAGGACTGCGCGGACCAGCTCGCGCTGGTAGGCAGAGCGCTCGCGCTGGATTTCGGCCAGCTCGTCCTCGGACGGGTCGGCATGCTCAAAGTTGTTGTTCACCTCAGCCATGACGGCAAAGGGCTGCTGGGCATTGCGCCAGCCCTGGGGTGGTGAGATGCTGGAGGCGTTGCTGTTGCTGCGGCTGGAGGCGCCGCTGCTGGTGTAGCCGGGGTCCTCCACGTCGTCGAGAAAGAGGTCTTCGTCACTCAGGTACGAGGAACACGAGGACGCAGACGAGCCAGACCCCAAGCAAGCCCGGTTGGGCCATGAGGGGAAAGCGCATGCTGTGGAAGAGCGGCCGCTGCCGATGTTGATGGGCCAGGAGGTCTCCGCGGCACTGCTCATGGAGCTGTATGAGCCGTACGAGCCGTACATGTTGGCGGTTGTGGGTGTCCGCTGCGTGGCGATGGGCAGATACAGTCTTGTTGTATCCAAGTCGTAATTGTGATTCTGTATCAAGTCGTTGGTGTTGAGAAGAGTGTGCGATAGCTCGGTAGAGACATGTGTTGTTGCTTTGTGAAGACTGGATGGGAAGTGCGAAGACGAGAGGTCTCTTATTCTTCTTGTGGTGTGTCAATATGAACAAAGTTAGAAGAAACTGGGGAAGAGGGAAAAGGAAAAGGGGACAAAAGAAAAAGAGGAGACGCGATGCGTGTGAATATATATTTTCGTGGGAGGGAAAGACGAGAGACGAGAGACGAGAGACGAGAACCAGGGACACACCCACCGACTCACACGAAAGGGGAAGGAATGGGAAGAGGTGGGCGTGTGCGATTTTCACGAGGCAGCAGCGCGGGTCGAGAACCGCAAGGGAGGGGCGTGTCTGTCCGGGGGAGGGGCGTGTTGTTGCGGACCGCTCTTTCCCGAGAGAGCACTTTGTCGACTGAAGGGGCGTGGGCGTGGGGGAACGGGCTGGAACTGTCAAGGAAAGAGCCGGGGAAGCACCGTTTGCTTGTGCCAGTGTTGGCCCGTAGCTACACGCCCTCCCGACCGTTTTCGGCTTGTGATTAGGACACAACAAAACGGTGGCTCCCACGCTACCACGCAGGGAGGCCCAGACCGCCCTCCCTTCCGTTTGCTCGTGCTTGCTCGTGCCCACAAGCGGGACGGGGCATAAGCGTATTACGAAATAATACGCCTTGACTGTGCCGCTCCTTTCTTCCGTCTTCCTGTGGCGTTGACCGCCATTCCCCTGCTGATGATTCCAGGCTTTTCTGCGCTTCGTTCCTGCACCGAAGGCATCATCACTGTCGCCGAAAACAGGAGGTGCATCGAACCAGGACACACTTTACTTTGTTGGACGGAGTCTGATGCGTCCTGGACACTTGTCTCGATGTCAGATATAGTTCCATTTTTGAACAAAGCGTAGTCATGGTTGCCTGTTTTGTTTGCAGAGGTGGACAGGGACATTACCGTATTTAGTATTCTGGCGGTGCGATTCGACATCGCCAACCGATACGCTGTGATGCGGTGATGCGATGCGATATGAGAAGAAGGGATGACGAGTGGCCGACTGTTTTGTGCAGCCGAGTCCGATAAACGGGTGAGCTTCACCGCCCTTCACAAAAGCGCTCGACGTGTGTCTGGATGGCATGTCTGCGCGCCTGCATGCAACTGCAGGTCAAGAGCAAGCGCCCGCAGGCGTGGGATGTGTTGCAGTGCAGCGAGGAGGGAGGGGGTGAGAGGACGAGGCGACATGGAGGTGAGAGCCACGCTGGGTACGAAACCAGACGAAGCCCGGATTTACAGTTGGCGCTTGTTTGTTCTCGGTCTGTTGTCTGTTGGTCGCGGTGTTTGTTGGCGACATCGGCTCAAAGAAGTAACACGCCAGACCGTGCTACCTCCTTGTCGTCGACGCAAGGATACGACAATAAGGGCCGCACGGAGCTGCAGAAACACTGTGTCTGTCACCGACGGCATATGCCTCTTTCCGGTCGTTGTGTACTTTCAGTTCTGTTTGCTTGACATGACGATGTCCTAGGATTTTAATTCCGCCTTTCCCGTGTGGACATTGTTGGTCTTCAGGCCTTTGGTCGGCTTTAAATCCTTGATCCGCCATACTCACGGAGTCATCCTAAATACAATCATGCCCCGTCCTCCAGTCTCTCGTGATATCATTCATAGTATGGGGAAAAGTGCAATCGCCACCTCTGCCGTCCCCAGCTTTTCGCCACGGACACAAATTCCGGGGCAGCTACGACGTGTTATGCAGCGTATTAGACAGCTCACTCTGCACATTTGACAGAGTCCCGCCCCGGGTTTCGAAGCCTCAGCACTTTCATCGCCTCGCATTCAGATGAGGCAGATTTTTTTTTTTAGTTTGTCATGTATACACGGTATCTGGCTGCTTTTGGGCTGGATTCATGCCATATTGCACTGGGTGTGTGGTGACGTTGCCTTGGGCCATGAGTCACAAACAAACACCCTGTTATTCACATGTATCCATGTGAGGAACGTTTGTTTGCGTGTCACCAATCCGCCTGCCCACGGAGTCATTACGTGGCTCGCAAACAAACACAGCCCCTTATTACTGTATCTGTATATCATCTCGTCGTCCCACCTGCTCATATCATGTTCGTCTGGTCTGTCTTCTTCTGTCAGCCTGAGAACGCTATAATTACTGTCATCGTCGGGCTTCCCCAAGAACGATACACAGCTGCCAGCCCTTTGCGTAATCAATATCGTATGGATTCGTGCGACTCTCCACGTCGTTCGATTGTCAGCAATCCTGATTTCGCCTTCCTCAGTCCGTCTGCTTTTGTGTCCACAGTCCCTCTGGCTCACCGGTGTCTCCTATTTCCAAGGACCAAGGACCGCAGAAAGGGACGACCCAGAATATGCACCGTCCGAGCGCTCATTTGCCCCATTTCTCCCGTCTCCTCTGGCCCTTTCCCCTCTCCACCGTATCCTTCGTGGCACATTCCTTGGTCCTACCCTTTCAGGAATGTCCTACATTTCCAAACCTGGGGTTGACAGCCATTGAATGCTGAAGACATTCGAAAGGGAGCCACGACGTTTCTTTGTGCCTTGTTCCCTGCCGGTGTTCGTGTTCGGTCATCGTTTTGTCTCGTTGTTCACGTCTTTGTCAGGATGCCTTGACAGTAGCTACGTCGCAGTTGGTACTGTTTGCATCGCCTCGACTCTACGTCGTACAAACGCTTTCGTTTCATGGTGCTTGTTTTCTTTTGCCTCCCGTGATGCATCCCTCCCTCCATTGCAGGCCGCTCATTTTCTTCACATCTACAGAATATGTCGCCGTTGCAACCACGCCCAGCCAAACTGGACAACGCAAACTCTGGCCACCTCAGCCAGGAGCGCCTCCTTTGTTCCCTGGTGGTCCTTCTGACGGGCTGCAGCGTGCCCACAAAGGACGCTAAAGGCCCCACTGGACGCATCGTCCCGTGTCCCTCTCCGTTTGGCTTAAACCAGAGACATAAATTTTACAAGGCGGCGATCGTATGAAAATTTCCTTGCCTCTCTGTCCCTCTTTCTCCTGATTTTCGGGTTTCTTCCTTTTTTCTTTCATCTGTTTTTGTTTCTCTCGTATTCATGTTGCCCAACGGTCTGGCGGCGCCTTCAACGGGACGGCATCCACATTGCGGTTTTTTTGGCCAGTCACATTTGCCAGAAATCAGTCAGCTTTGGTTGTTCTTTCGCTCGCTGGCATCCTTGCACACCGGTACTTTGTACTTTGACTATGACTACTGACAGGACGCGGTTTGAATTTGTTTGGTTGCTGTTGCTCGGACTTGCGCACGACAAGACAGCAGCATCCGGTTTTAGCTGTTGACCGCCATTCATCTCTGTCTCTCTTGCGTCTGCAAATGTTTGGTTCAGCGTACGTCTCCTAATTTGTGGCCCGCGCTGCCGTCCCCTCTTCACCGTAACCTTTTGCCGTCATCCCTGTCCGTGGAAAGCGGAAGACGAAAGCCAAGATGCCCACACTTATGCATACCCCCCCCACCCCCCCTTTGTCCAGACGGTCTGGTCTTTTCTTAGGGAAGATTGCAAATTGCTCCTAACGTGCTGAGGATGAGACATACTGCGAGGGGACCGTTGCTGCACCGGACGCGATAGCCGAATGTCGCATTCCATTCCCGGCAAAGCAAGGCTGTTCCCCGGCAAGGGGTAGAGTGAGAGAGGCCTTTACGGCGGAATTGGTCATGATGATCGTTTTTGATAGACAGTCTAGTGAGGATGACGAGAGCAGAGACGCGACAAGTGCTGAATGCACAGCAATACGTGTACACAAATGCACAGGTAAGACACGCCTGCACAAGACAGCTGGAAGCCCTTCGTACTTTACAACATTCAACCAAAATAAAAGAAACGCTGAGCCTCAACCCAACTTGTGTCAACCCGGCCAGTTACTTCTGGCCAAGAAAGCACCGGCGGTTGAACGGCATCAGCGGCAGAGCCATCCGTCTAGCCTCTGGACTCGCTCGAGGTCGGTCTTGGACTTCGCATTGGTCAGTCGCACCGTTCTTCTTCTTCAGTGCTCTGTCAAAAACCATCATTTCGCTCTAGACCACATAGACTCGCTGCTCGGCCATCTCGACTCGCCCATCAACCACACCGTTCCAGACGGCATGTCGATATTGAGCGCCGTTGATCTTCTCTCAGTTACAGAGTATGGATTCAGTTTTTTTTTTGCCTCTCGTATTCTGTAACCAATTCCGAGGATCACTGTTCGCGAGATGGAACGGCTGCACAACAAGTGCCGATGAATAGGCCTCCCGGATAGCTCGCGAGTCTGGGGGACACCAGCGGGCTATTGAATAGTTATTGCCGTTTTGTCTCCTTTTTGCTTCATTTTTGTCTCTTTTTGCCCTTTGTTTCCAAGGGATTGTGACTCCGGGCGAGGGCTAGACAAAGTGCCCAGAATACGTAGAACCGTTTTACCCGATTTCATGGGGGTTTATTCTGTAATGGGTCGCGATTGGCTAGCAGGTGCCTCCCGACGTCCAGACGGATGCCGGTCCCAGCAAAGTGCAAGACGGCGCAAAACGGGCGAAAGACGCCCCAAAACAGGAAAGAGCTGGGGTTGTCATTCGCCACCGTTTACCCCAGTCTCTGCCGTCTCGGGTCGCCCTCCACCTGTTTCCATCAATGAGCCGAGCGCCCGGCATTTGGCAAAGCAATGAGAGCATGAGCGTCCCGTGTACGGCAATAACGAGCAGAAAAGACAAATATGGGCATATGATGCGGCGTACGTCGTCATGTTATATCTCGCCCAAGGCGTGGTGGAAGAACAGCCCCGGAATGCGTCGTCCCGACTCGTGACGTTTTGGGAAGCAAAGTCATCTGCACATCCTCGCCTGTATCGTACCTCGTCTTCCGCGGTCTTCGTGTCGACCATTGCGCGTCGCATCCTGTCCGATCGATCGCGGTCCAGACGCGTCGTTGCTTTTTTGTCTGCCACTCTGCTTCTTTCAGCTTTCTGTCTTGACCGATTCGGTGCAGATGAAACGCTCTAGCAGCTCTGGCCATTCTCTTTTCGTCGTCTGCCAGCGCAGCTTCTACCATGTTTTGGCCCTTCGCTTCCGTGTGCTCGGATGCGCTCAGGCTTTGGGGGAGGACGCGGCACCGCCTATGTTACACTCCGGGCCGTTGGGAAGGGGTGGGATACATGGACAAAAGGGCAGGGGAGCGGTTCGTTCCAGAAAAGACTTTCCATGGAAGGCGAGGTCCGAGGGGGCGGGTGGAATGTGCTGGGCACGTCCAGGGGGGGAGGGGTTTGGGCTTTCGGCCCGTCACTGTATCTTATTACCGTATTACCGTCTTGTCGTTTTGTCGTTTTGTCGTTTCGCATTGTGGTCTTTCGTCTTTGTTGCATTGTGTATATCCGCATGGTCCTCGAGACACGGCCGGCAACAGACAAGCGGCAGGCAAACAGTGCAGAGTATGCAATGGGAGACGTCTCTCACCCTCCATCGGGCTGTCTCCACAATTCATCTGACCGGACCAAGAGTCCAGGCACAGCATGGTCAGATATGTTCTGTACATCAATATTACTCTATGAACACATCCCCCAGTTTCGAAGAAGACAGGACAAGAACCACAGGAACGGCAGCAGCAAAACAAGGCATGCATGGAAAGAAGACGCGGAAGAGCAGATGCAACCGCACAGACTGCTTTGCGGAGGGCTCGAGGTGCCTCGTTCAGACCGTTGAGAAACAGAGCACGCCCGTGCTTTTGTTTTGCCTTCGGCATGTGGTCACCGAGGCGTGGTAGGAAACGGTGAGAGGCGAAAAGCACGTGGTAACAGACGGGATAAAACGGTGGCACAAACGGTGACAGAAATAGTGGCAAATTTGGCCGCGGGCTTTCACACTATCACACTATCTTGCAATTGCAGTGGGACCGCCGCGTGGAAAAGTAGGTTTCGCTACTCGTCAGAGGCTACCATGAGCTGTCAGAAGCCATCACAAGCTATCCTGGGCTACTCGTTGCCTCGTCCTGGCTATTTCCCATGAAGACAAAGGGAAGTCTAAAACCCCAATATTTCCTGTGCGAAAGGCATAGCTAGGATGAGAAGACGGTAATGCGAGACGGAACGTAGACGAGTCCCGAGATGCGAGTTAGGGAACGAAGGATGACGAGGAGGCTTCCTTGCTAAAGAGGAGCCAAAGAGCCGCCCGCGAGAAACGACACCATCGGGTCGACGATACAATATGCCGTACTGCGGAACGATGGTCCAATTAGGAAAGTCAACTAGAAGGATTTTCAAAGTCAACTGGAAGGATTTTCACTCTGACAGGTTGCTCACAGCCGGCAGCGGTAACGTTGGCTTGGGACGATTTTATCTCTCATTTTGAGTAATGTTTCTCACCCACCATTACGGAGTACTCCGGCAACCAAGATGCCGTCTCCGTCAATGTCTTTCCCTATGGGAGGGTTGCGTGAAATAGTCTGGGAAGTGTTGGTATGAAAACAAGCAAACAACAATCCCTCTCTCTAGCGGAGAATATCCCCAATTTACCGAGCCTAACTTTATAGTGCTCGGGTCTTGGCCCATTCTCCCGATAAGAATGGGGAAAGGTGGCAGAACAAACAAAGAGGACATAGGACAGAGCATAGCCAGATAGGCCAGCGGAGAGTACCGCCTCGCCAGTGGCGATGGGCGACAATGTCCCACGGGACAAAGAACACCAAGCCACAGCGGCAGAACATTCCCATCCAACCGGCACCGGCTTCCACACCAGCCACACGCTGACAGGACCTGTGACGGTGCCAGAAAGCGGTAATTGGTTCGTCTCTTTCTTTTTTACGCTTTACGTCCCTCTCCCGTTATGAGGGCCTGAAACGGAGTACGAAAGAGCCAAAAAGAAATCCTTCGTGCTCTGGCTTGCCATTTCCCGATCCTTTTTCTTTCCCGATCCTTTTACGACACTTCTGAATAGAATATTACTCATTACTTCGTACACCGAAGAGGAGGGAAGGATGGACAATGTAAGATTACGGCCCACTTTCGATCAGAACCGTTTTCCCCGGGCGCGGCCAGCGGGGAAGTCGTCCCGCGAGCCTGCGCTTAGGGCCATGGAAAACGGCCCTTTCCATCTGACCCACTTTTAGTTTCTTCCTTTTTCCTTCTAGCGTAATTCGTACGCCTATGAAGACGAGCGCGCTCAAAGCATCACAAAACAGCCAGGCAACCTGGCCAGGGGTTTGTATGCAGTGGAGAACCACAAACCACCACTAGCACCACCACAACACCACTCAGCGGTGGAACCGAAAAGGCCCGACGAAGGGGTTTCCCAAGATGGCCATCTGGGGAGACGGAGAAGGGGCAGAGCGGAGGCTTGTCCAATGCGACGGGTCGTCCCAACTGCCAGACAACAGGGATCCCAAAAGAAGAAGGCGAATGCGCCGCGGCTGGCAGGGAACAAAATGTCGGTGGTCGGCGTGGTCGGCAGGTGGATCGGCCTCGGAGCTGGCTGTGCTCTGCCAACGGCCGGTCCGGTTTGGTGAGGAATGATGCAAAAGACGCGGTGCACATGCTTCATACTGCCTCCTGCTCATGAACATGAAAGAGGGAGAAGACAACATACGGTTGGCGCGTCTCATGGTCCCGGCGCGCGTTCCTGTCCGCCCTCCGAAGCATCGCCAATCCAAGACACATGCCGATGCCAGGGGAAAGGAAAAGGCAAAACAGTGGACCAGTGGGAAAGTGGGAACAGCGCGGAGGCCATCCGGGCCGCAGCGAGAGTGCGTTACTACGCTAAACTGTGCTGATCCCAGGATAATTACTCCATAGGAGAGTATTTGAGTATGTTGTCACGGTTGCCTTTTTATTTCTCTGATGTGGACTCATCGCGCCCCGGGACGAGACTGCCTATTGGTAGCACGGGGTTGCATTACGACGCATATCTCTCCTATTTCGGCTTTCACGCTGTCTGCTAATCTACCTAGATACTACGCTGGTAAAGGTACGAATCAAACACTGCCATTACCCAGAGATCGCCTCTGCCCATCGACAGAATCATCCTGACCAGTCGGTTGACCATGCTGTGAAACAGAAAACAAAACGAAAGCAAAGCACGATGGTGGGCGACCACGGCTCATGCCCCTTTTCTCTGCGTCCAATGGCCGCCATCCTTCAGCTTCAATGAAACCCAACAGAGAAAATGTAGATATGAGAGAAAAATGATAAGATGGAAACATGAAAGGCCAAAGGATTGACCCCCGCCGACCCCTTTCCTCGGTCTTGGGACTGAGCTGAGGGACTTACGGAGTGCCACCACAAACTATCCTGGAGATGCCCTTGCTCTGGAGACCAGATGCTTTGTGTAGCGGGTCCCTGTCCCAATGGCACCCAATACTGCACCCTCTTGGCTTTCGGTCAGGGGCTCGCCAACTTCTTCACTTCAGGAGCCGACGGGGAGAGCTTCCGACCGCGAGACAGTGGCTGCAGCTCGATTCTTGGAATACAACCGTATGCATGCACCTTGGGATTTGGGTCCTGCAAGCACCCAAGAGGACGGTCACAGTGGGCCAGATGAGAAGCGAGAGGACGGGGAGGGAGATGGTGGGACTGACCTGGCTGGGAGATTACCACTTTCTCCCCCACGGCGTGGGGGCGTGGGATGTACGAAATATGTACACTCAAGACGAGGGCTGGCAAAGCCCACACAATTGCCTCGCCTTTCCTGACCTCCCACCGAGCACCAAACGTCCCACCGTTTTCGTGGCGTGCTTCCATACTTTTCTACTGCATCCCACGTTGCCCGGTGGTATCATGTCTACTCAGACCTCCCGCGCTCTATCCCGCGCGCCAGACCGACGCAATGTCCCCCCTCGTCCATGGCGGAAACCGATTTAAACATTCGTCGCTTTATCCCAAGCTCCTGCTCACCTCCACCTCTCCGTCCTTCCCCACGTAGCAAAACAGGCACCTCCCACGATCCCACGTTCCCGCGCTCATTCGTCGTCTCGTTCCCCAGCAGCATGCCCTTGTCGGTGAAGGACGTGGGGAGACCTGGTAACGAGACGGATGTTCGTGACATGTTTCTTATTAAATTGGGAGTGGACAGCGCGACTCAGAGTACGACTGCAATAGAAGAGGCCGAGGGGATGTGGCCGTGGGATGACCGTGGGCGTCAGGAGCGAATGGATACGTGTCGAGAGGCCGGCCTTGGACACGCCCCTCCCACGCTTCGGTTCGAGCGCTGTTTTTCGTCCGTCTCTCCGTTGCCATGCTGTAAGATACAAACAGAACAAGCGACGGACCAAGACCCGCGGCGACGGATGATGGCTCCGGAGCGATGTATGCAGCGGCCGCAGTTCCGTTTCATCCTTGCTCCCAGTGTTTTTTTCTTTTCTTTCCTGCGACAATCTATGCTGTATGACAGAAACACGCACTGCACGTCAGATTGCGAGCTTCTTGACCGCCAGCGAAGAAAAGAAAAGAGAACAAGACGGCAGCAGACAGAAGCGGGCTTCCAAAAGTTCCGTTTGTGTAACGGAATGAGACAGCCAAGCAGCCATCTGCCAACGGGATGTGCCCGGATAACAAGCTGCGGCTGCGGCCACGGCAATATGTCGGGCAGAAAATAGAGTACGAGAATGATCCCGCGGACACAAGACACTCACTGAAGAAGCACGAGAAGCACGCGTATTACGGAGGGATCCTGCCAGGATGATCAAAGAGTAAGCCAGGCGAAAGGTGTCGTGTCACTCGCCACTCTCCCCTTATCTCCCGGCAAGGCGTTTCCCTACTGCGGCCAGTTTCCTGCCCATCTCATATCTCCATATTGTCTCTGTAACGTTTCAAACGGTCTCGCTCAGCGCTGTTACCATTGCCATCGGCAGGGGACGGAAGAGAAAAGTTTGATTACGGAGCACAAAATTACCCAGTACAGACTAGAGGGCTGTGCTGGGTGGTGACCGTTGAGTTGTGCCTGGTGGTCAACGACTCACCAACAAACCCAGTAACCCGGGATTTTACGGCACAGTTTTGCCCGTTTCGTCACATCGCCTTTCCATGTTCTTTCCAACACACGCGCCGTGCGTCAGCTCGACCACTGCGTTCGAGCTGTGCCTCCAAGTCACAAATGTCAGCACACAGGAGACAGTGTACATCTCAGTTTTTGGGCTGGGCCCGTTGCAAGGAGGGGCGTGTGATTGACAGAAGCTGAAATGGCGGTGTCGAGCCGTTTACACTCGTGTCTGATTCGCTTTCTCTTCCTTACTTGCTCACCGTTTTTTGGGTGATCGGGCTGGCGATTGGAGGAGACTGAACAACACGATGAGGAGGGGGGATGGGGGGTTATGGGAAAAGACGGAAGAGATTGGGCGACGACAGTCTGGAGGAGACGGAGGGGTGAAAACAAGAAATGCGTGGGGGACAGCGAAGAACGAAGAGGGGGTATCGTGCAGGACGGGAAAACGGCGTACACCGACAGACGAAGCGCAGTGTTGGGGAACGTGGACGAAGAAGACAAAGAAAGGAATGAAAATCAAATGAAAATCAAATGAAAATGAAAATAAATGAAACATGAAATAGAAAAAGAAAAAGAGAAAAAGAAAAGAAGACAGGAGATAAATGTGAGGTTCAGGAGAAAAGAAGAAACCAAACAAGCGCTGAGGTTGAGAGTCAAAGGCTGACACTGACACGGTTGGGCAAACGGATTTGTCAACTGTCATCATCTTACGACCAGCGCAGAGTTTGTTTTCTTTTGTTTGCGAATTCGGGTGGGTTGAAAGGGGTGAATAATTGTCGCGATGGTATTCCCACATTAGCAGGAAGAGCATGTCTTGAGAAAACACCACATTGCACTTTCATCACAACCTTGGTCACAGTTTCACCTTCCACTGGTCACATCACAGGCCATACAAAGCACAAATCACTCATTCACAAGCACGGGTGTGAAAACCCCGGACAAATGCAACGACAAAACGGTCTGCAGGCTTTCTGGTGATGACTCTTCTTCGCGTGCATCAAAGCGGCACGGCGGCCTTTGCACAGCCTGAACGCCACGCCCCTCCACTCCAACGATTGTATTCACTCTGGATTGACTCTGTTGGTAGTTGTTGCAAGGGCAGAAAATGGTGTTGGTTTAATTTCAAAAATAAAAGATTTGGGGTCTCAGTCTTACCGGCTGCCATAATAGGGAGGAAGTAAGAAGAAGACCAATGACGAACGAAAGACGAGAAGCAAAGCGTCGCTTTTTTCGCATCGAAAAATAGTCATCACGGAAGCTTGGCCACGCTGACCAAAGAGCGCCCACCTCGGCCAATTGTATTTCACAAGGCAGACACTCTCGAGAAAGCGTTCGGTAGAACCAATTGGACGCTGAGAAAATACGACTGTCTCGTCAAACTGCTCACGGGGAGGAAAGAAAATAGGGTGCACGGCAGTGGCCTGCAATTGGATGAAATCGAACGGCCTGGTGACCAATAACCCGGCAAGACGTCCTGTCGCGCGTCTCCTTCGTCCCCCTCTGGCTGTCACGATGTGATACGCTCATGATCCCCTCGAGCACCCCCCTCTCCCCCTTTTCTCACTCTCTATTTTATCACAATCACACACACCGAGAGATTGAGGGTGACCTCCAGGAGTGGCAACGAGGCGCGTGTTTGGTTCGCGTCCCCGTTGGGGCAGGTCGGTGATGTGCTCAGTGCGCCCGTGCCACCCCCCACGGTTGGTTTTCCTTTCTTGCAAGGGATTTGGACGTCTGCTCCTTTATTGTGTGATGGAATCGCTCAAGACGCGACGGCCAAGTGATTGTCGAGGACTTTCGGTCTGTTTCTAAGCCGTGGTCGGTAAACAGACTGGACAAGAAAGGGAGACGGGAAAGGATACAGCCTTAGACCCCTACAGGATGTCCTCCAGAGCAAAGTGCTTGAAAGCGAGAAGAAAACAACATGCAACTCAAGTTCGAGTAAAGTTGAAAGGTTGATCAACAAATAGACCAGGTGACGGGCCGCTGGGGGCCACCGCGGGGACTAGGGAAGCGGGAGGGCGCGACAGGCAGAAAGGGCTCATCACGCGCCCTGCGCAAAGCGGCTCCCACATCCTCCTCTCACAAGCCCACTCCGAGTGGTAAAAATAGACACTCTGGGACAACAACCCCAAAGAAGCAGCGCAGCCGGAAACAGACACTCGAACGGTCATGGATCGACAAATGGCCGAAAACGACTCAATGAGTCTTCTTTACTTGAAGTTTGTTTGTTCTTACTATCGCGTGCAGGAACGCAACTATTTGTGTCCATCGTTGCTATCAAGGCCCAATCGCATTTTGCCTCCTGTTGCTCGTATGTCTAAATATAATCAAAGTCGCCAAGCAACGAGATTCAATATCTTGGTACGACGTGTCTGTCGTGTTCGTCTTCCTCTGAGGGTTGGACGTCTATTTCAGGGAGTCCAGAGGCAAGGAGGGTTATCCAGCATTAGGAGTGATGTGTACGACACGACCGCTTTCTCTGGATAACACAACTGTTTCAAACTCCGCTCCCTTGCCTCTCTACATAAGGCCAACCACGAGAGGGATCGGGCCTTCTTCAACGGTGCACGTTGGTGATAGAGGAGGATGCATCGCCATGAAGTGAGAACGACAAAGGGGATATTCCTTGTGTTTTGGCAATCTTTGCAGCTGAGGCCAGTAGTTTTCATTGTAGAAACAGTCCAACAAAATGAAGGCATATTAAGTTGACAAGCCGAGGACTTGGAAACGACACAGACCCAGTTTGATAGTATTTACTGGGAGGCTCGAGTGAAAACGCCCGACCTGGGCATAAGGTCATCGTCGTAGGGAGGGCATAAGCACCGTGATGTTGACCGTCCAAGATGGGTGTTCTACAGCGATTCAAAATTATGTGCCGGTCACGATGGACTTGTATCATCAACAGAGCACCTAGTGAATTTACCGCTTGATGCTCTTGGTTCGAGTCTGTGTTGCCATTTCCTTCCAGCTATGAGGAGCCGTTTTCCCGCTGAACGGACGAGACCGCTACCACTTTTATAATGGCGAGAGTGAAAGTGAGACGGTTACAGAGCGAATGCCGTGCTGCCATCGTGATGATAGGAGAGTACATGATCGTTGCTCAGAGAGTCCACAGAGACTTGGGATTATATTGTGTATATGCTCCAATCCAGTAGAGCGAGAATATAAAGTGGCGACCCACGCGCATGCATATGCAGATGAGAAGGACAAGCAAAAAGCAAAAAGAGCCAGGAGTAAATGAAACTGAACGGGACCCAAGTGAACGCCGCGCGTAATGAACAAGAGCCCAAAATCAAACAGGAAAGAAAGAAGCAACGAGAGAAAGACAGAGCGACACATGACACATGACGACGACCACATCCAACAGGTATAGAAATGAACAACACATAACCCCCCACTCCACGCCGCTCAGCTCCGCAGAGACTCCAGCCTGTTGCGCATCTGCGCCATCATGGCCTCCGTGTCCTCCTCGTCCTCTTCGTCCTCGTCCCCGTTGGGGCCGCCCTCGGCAATGGCGACCTTGCTGCGCGCCACCGGCACAGCGGGTTCGGCGGCCGCCGCCGGTACGGGGGTTGTGCCGACGGGCGTCGACGGCAGCACCGGGCCCGTCGCGGCCATGCGGTCTTTCAGAATCTCGCTGAGCACGCGGTCGACCTCGCTGTCGGCCTCGGCCACGTCCTCGTCCTCGAACAGGGCGGCGTCGTCTTCGGGCAGCGTCTCGTTGACCATTTCCTCCACGATCCCGGCCTTCATGAGCTCCACGCTCAGCTCCTGCATCGTGCCCGCGAGCTCGGGCAGGCGGATCAGCTGGTTGACGTCGCGCATGACGCCGACGCTGGCGCGGATGGACCCCTCGATCTTGCGCATCGCAAAGGCCTCGCTGACCTGCATCTGGACGCTGTTGAGCTGGGCACGGCCGGTCACGAGGCGCGCCGACGTGCGGCGGGCCCGCACGAGTTCGCGCGCAAAGTCGCGGACCTCGCGTTGCGCCTGTTTGGCGCGGGAGGGATCACGCTGGGCGCGGCGGTCGGCCTGGATGATGAGGTTTTTTGTGGTGATTTCGGCGCGCTTGGCATTGGCAATGTCGCGGTCGATTTTGCGCATGTTGGAGCGCAGGAGTGTGTTGCATTTCCGAAGCTACAAGAGACAAGACGCGCGCGTTTCGTTAGCTGATTGGTGCCGAGCAAAAAGACACCACCGCGAAAAGGATCGCAGCACGGTCAAAATTGCATACCTGCGCCTGCGGGTCAGGCTTCTGGAACAGGGCCCGGATGTTGTCCATTGCCGCCAAGTATACTTGCGGTGTGCGCCACCAGCAACATGTACTTTGATAGTGTTCTGGTAGTGCCTTTCCTCGTCGTCGTTGCCGCCCTCTGTTTACTGCTTCGTGATAGCTTGTCCCAGCCTCCCCCTCTGACGTGCTCCCGTATGACCACGAGCGCAAACGGTGTGAGAAGCCGCGAGTCGTACAATGGATAGAGTGTACCCTTGGTCCTCGAGACCTTTTTTGCGATGGACGGAAGAGATGTCGTCGGGGATTCCTTTGACGTAGAGTTTGGGGATTGAGGAGGATCCCACTTGTCTGGCGTCGCCGTGGAAGAGGCACTGGAGCTGCGCAGGCAGTGTTGATTCGTATCCGGTAGAGGGCTTGATCGGAATGCCCCTATGAAGAAGTCCGGAGGAAGGCAATGCCTTGTTGCCAAAGTCTGCGATTGCGGTCGTGTTTGCGGTTGTGAATGTGGCGGTGGTCGGTTCAGAGGACGTTGGAATCATTGGAATGGGCGCTTGGCCTTTCGGTGACGTTCTTTCCGCGGGGCACTATTTTGCGCCGTCTCTGGAGGGCCGCTTCTGCCTTGCTCGCTGCGCACGTGCTGATAGCGATATGGCCGAACCGGCCCACCAATTGGTGCATATGCAAATGGGCGGGCACAAAGGTGCAGCCGCATCGTTCTTTCTTGAGAATAATTTTGTAGTTCGCGGAAGGCACCAAGTTTGGGTAGTCTCCTTTCCTTTGGACAAATACAATAGTTCACTTATATAATCCCGCATCATATTATTGTCTCGTGCTTGGAGACAAGACTCTGAAATGATCCGGTTCGTTCACATATTCAGAAACACCTGGCTCAGAGGCCTTTCGATACAATCCAGTCCCCGGCCACAGGTTTACAGTTGGATAGGATACCAAGATATATGGCTTTTGACGTCCAACTTGATGCAAAAATAGCACGGATGTCGGACGCTCTCAGGCTCTTTTCACATATCACAGGTACGCTTCTGTTCCTGGCTACTGTACTGTATGGTACTCCAGTGCCTATCACGTCGCACCGATGAGTGGTGCCTACACCGGAGTACAGCCCTTTCTATGGAGCCATCGCCTTTCGTGGCCTTGGTTGCGGGGCAGCCTACGTCGCTGTAGGCTTTGCGCACTGTGAGGAATGTCGAGGCCTCTTAATCGCTCCTACTTTTCACTCCGTGCCCGCTCTGTGAGCCACTTGCCCTATAGGTACCAGGCGCAGCTAGTTGGCGGGTAGAAATACATGAGACGGCCCACCTGCGGGGTCTTTACAAGAGCTACGCAGATGGCAGCTGCACAGTGCCTGCAGAAACAACACAGCACTACGGCACTGTACTGGGGACGGTGTCGCCCCGTTCCTCCTGCTTCTCTGGGTCCTGCTCCAGTCTAGGTGAATCTTTGTGCTTCCTTGCACTTCCACCAACCTTCTGCCCCCCCGCCCTCCTTCTCTCGCCCGCCCACAACGCACGCATTCGATCGCTCTCCTCAGCCAACAGCGACCGCCTGCGGCTCCACCATAGCAAACACTGCAAAAATCGTAAGCCACGGGCCATCATCGACAACCTCTGCTTGCCTCTTTTTTGCAACAAAAAGCGAACCTCATTGTATTCCTCTTCTTCTACCTACCAATTCTCAAAGTGTCGCCAGCAAATATCCCACCAGCTCGACCTGTTTCGTCCGCTACTTCTCGCATAGCTTTGCATCTTTCGCATTTCAGCTTTCGCTGCCACCCTATTTTTCGCTTCACCATCGCCTCTCTCCGGTCGACGACTTCCTTTGCCACCAAGCTCTAAGCTTATCATCTCACTTCTTCACCATGTCTGCCGAAACATACACCCCCGAGGGTAAGCTGTCCCATTCATGTCCCTGACCCCCCAGACTCCTTGAACCGGCCGATCGCCCGAACGGCCATTGACGCGGAGAGCGGAAAGCGGAAAGGGGCAGCAGAGAGTTGACGACGTCACCGACGCTCCCCTCCTCCCTTTTTTCCGGCCGAAACGCAAACTCCTTTGCGATGGCGCTTTGGATTTGAGGATACTCGTCTCTTGTTTAAAGCGCAACCGACACTGACATCCACGCCCCTCCAAAACAGTCCTCTGGGCCCAGCGCTCCTCCAAGGATGACGCCGAGAAGAACTTCATCTACCTGACCATTGTCGTCCCTGATGCCGACCCCTCCCAAGCCGAGATCTCCCTCAAGCCCAGCAGTGTCTCTTTCAAGGGCTTCTCCAAGACCCTGAAGCGCACGTACCAGGTCACCCTCGACCTCTATGCCGAGATCGACGAGGCCGCCAGCAAGGTCAACCACACCTCCCGCTCCGTCGAGCTGAAGCTGGTCAAGAAGGAGCTCAAGGAGGAGTACTGGCCGCGCCTGCTCAAGGACGCCAAGAAGGTCCACTTCCTCAAGACCGACTTTGACAAGTGGGTCGACGAGGACGAGCAGGACGAGGCCCCCGCAGACGACTTCTCCCAGTTTGGCGGCATGGGCGGCATGGGCGGTGGCATGGGCGGCATGGGCGGCATGCCCGGCATGGGTGGTAAGTACAGTTGATCCCATGCGATTCCTGTATCCTGTGATGGTGATTGAGGAACACAGGCTAACCCCTAAACCACGCAGGCGACTTTGGCGGCATCGACTTCTCCAAGCTCGGCGGTGCCGGTGGCTTCGGTGGCGAGGAGGAGGACGAGGGCGCCGAGGGCGCCGAGGGCGCCGAGGGCGAGGGCGAGGGCGAGGGCGACGACGACGACGACGACGAAATGCCCGCCCTGGAGGGTGAGGAGGCTGCTGCTGAACCAGCAAAGTCGGCATAAATGGGTTACATGGTGATTTTGACCAAGGGCCTTTTATTGTTTCAGCACAGTGAAAAATTTAGGAAACGCGACGACCTATTTTGTCAAAGAAAAAAAGGAAAGCCGGTAATCAAATTTTTTATGTTTATTTCGCCTGTTTTGTTTCTTCAGTGTCCGGTGTTAGGATTTGTGGAAAAGAAGGCGTACCGAAGGTGGGGGGGACAATAGTTTTAAGACAGAGTGAGCAACGAGTAGAAATGGGAATGAGAGAAACGTCACAAATTTTACATCAATGTCATTCTGGGTGTCTGCTGTGACCTAGTCATCTTCTCTGTCGTCACTTGCGTGGGGCATTTTGCTTTGTATTCGCATTTTTCCCAAAAGTGAGGACTAAAAATATCGCATACTGAATTCTCCGAATACGCATGCGTATTTAACTACGTCGGCATCGTAGCGTGTGTAAAGGGACGAGGACACTCCGCAGAAGCTGGTGCATATACGGGATGCGTCACTTACCATCACGACCAGGGCAATGGCATTTAAACTCGAAAGCACACTCTCCGCCCGTTTGGGAATATTCTTCACGTCTGGAGGAACAACAAATGGTGCTCAACCTCGGTAGCATTCTATGTAAGGAGCCGAATAAATAACACCGAAAAAACAGAAACGCATACCCCGAAAAGCAACAAGGGACGGAACAAAATAATAAAAAAACCTGTCCTTCCCGTCCGAAATAAAAAGTGTTTAGAAAAGACCAAATTAAAGAGATTTGTGTTGTGTTGTCCTCCATTCTCTCAGCCACATTCCGGCTCCCATTCCAAACACCGTCGATATCCGGCCCATGGTCGGAACTGCTTCCGAATATGTCGCAAATACTTCTTTACATAATATCGTCGTCCATCGGGGCGTCAGCGGTCGCTGCCGCAGGGGCGGCAGCGGCGGCGGCGGGAGCGGCGGCCGGGGCAGTAGTGCCGTTCGTGGCCGTACCATTGCTAACAAAGTAGTCGGCCATCTCCGAGTCAAGCTCCTCGGCGGTCTTCTTGGCCGGGCGGGCGCTACGCGCACGACGACCCTGGCCGGGCTTCTTGTTGCCGTTGTTCTGGTTGTTGGCCTTCTGGTTGCCAGCTCCCTTGGCAGCGTTACCAGCACGCTTGTCAGTGGCGGCGGACTTGGGCTGTGCTTTGGGCTGCGTGATGCGCTGGCCCAGAGGCTTCGGCTGAGGGATAAGCTCGGCCTTGGCAACGACAACCTCGACCTATAATGTCACAGTTAGTAAAGGTCTTGCAATGCCCGGTAGGGCCGTACCAAATTATTTTCTCACCTTCACAGCACGGTTGTCGATAAGCAGACCGTTCAGCTCAGAGAAAGCCTTGCTGGCGCCGTCGGCGTGGTGGAACACGACTGTGGCGATACCACGGCTGACGCCACCAGGGCCATACGATAGCTCGACTCTCTTGACCTGACCAACAGCCTGACCAAAGTAATCCTGTTCGCAGTGGTTAATTGATTAGTTCGAGGACAGAAAATAGCAAGCTAGTCGAAATCTTGCATCATATCCATTGTCGTTCCAAATGATCGTCGCCAACAGGGTCCGGGTCTTGATGTGCTGGATCCAGCCATAGCAATCATAATAGTCGAAAAGAGTGGCCTTCCGATATCTGATACCGATGGGGTCCGACAGAGGGAAACATAAAACTTCGTCATCCGGAACAAAGGGTAAAGCAGAGCATAGCAGTGAGCGTAAAACAGCGAAATGGGCGGACATCCCTTCCGGGAATCAAAGGAAAACAGGTCCCGAGTAAATCGTCCTCAGAAATCTGACATAATATCTCGAATTCGATGGGGCGAGGCGCATTCCAGCCATGTACCAACCAGCGGAACCTTTTGTCGTCGCAACTGTGCGGCCAGTTCGCGCAAACCTTCCTTGTTGAGCCATATCCCAGGCGACAGTGAAGTGCTGCGAAATGAAAGGGCCGCCATGTGGTGTGTCAAGTTTCCGAGCCGCTGTTAAGCCAGCTTTCTGAAAACCGTCATCCGAGATAAACGCGTACTTCCGTCATTGACTGTGCGTGCTTCCCTGCCACGCTGCCACAGTCGCTGTTTATCTCTCATACAACCTGTTGCTCTAAAAGGATCCGAGAGGTGCGGTGATCGAAGGGATACACTTCGGATGTATCGACAAAACCGAAATAAATGATAAGGAGCCCCCGTTGTCGCGCACTGCGTTTGCTTGCCAGGGAAAAGGAATGAGATCGGTTTTTTGGTGACCAGCCAAAACAAGACCATCCTTGCTCACACTGCCATGGAGGAGGTAGCGCCGTAGACTATGCTGACAGTATGTCAACAGCCAAAGACCTCCGCATATTGCCAGCGCCAAAACAACTGTACTTATGGGAGCTTGCCAGGCTGCCTCAAGACAGTGTTCGATACTTGCGCGGCAGGGATGATCTGATTGCTCGAAACTTCCAATACAAGCGATGGCCGCACAAATGGCGAAACAATCGATGGAAGGAGACTGACATGGCAGCGCGACGATTCGACTCTAGGACTTATGTGGAAATGCGAGATGAGCGCACCGGGCGCTTTGCAACATCTCTTAGGGCCGTTCGGACTTGGGAGTCGGAACAATAAACCCACTATCGGACAAGGGAATAGACGCGACGACGACGTCGGTTGACGGAGCGATGGAAGATGTTGTCGAAAATTCCAAACGCGGAAAAACGGCCTCAGCGGAAACATACCTTGATCTGGGCCTCAGACACATCCTTGGGCTATCAAATATTAGCTGATGTGTGAAGGATAGGACAAACGATCGAAGAACAAAAGCCAAAACAGGCCACTGGGACAAAAGAGTCACGTACCAGGTTGCTGACCACAATCTTGCTCTCCCCGACAGCGCCCTGCGGCTTGGAAGGGGTAGACTTGTTGTTGCCACGAGTAGGCTTGGTGTTCTTCTGAACACCACCGGCAGGCGCCGGCTTGGCCGGGCCAGTCGAACGGCGAACAGAGCGACGGCGGTTGTTGCCAGCAGTCTTGCGCTGGTTCGACAGAATGTCGTCGAGCGACTGGTCGAGCTTGCTGGACATCTTGGGTGATGTGTTGGTGGGTGGCGGAAGAGAAGTTGGGAGAGAGGTGGCAGAAGAAATGGCTGTTCGTAAACAACGAAGGGCCTGCGAAGCGCAGAGATCTCCTTCGGGATAAGAGCGAAATGAGCAGTCGACGGGAAAAGCGCGACGTGAAGCGATGGATAAAGTAAGACTGTTTACGAGCGGAAAAAATTGCGCTCGCGGCAGGGAAAGGTCTGGTTTGGCAGGGAAGAGAAAGGGAAAATGGAATGAAGGATAAAACAGTAGGAAGATAAATAGGACTGTCGAAGTTGGCTGCAGTCGTGGGATAAAGAAAGAAAAAATGTCGTTTGCAGGTTGTGTTGATGGATGGAAGAGAGAGAGGAGTGAAAAGTGAGAGGAGCGACGAGAAGAGAGAAAACGGAGGGCAGAAGCAAGGGAGGAGACCAGTCACAGGGTTTGTCGGCCTCAGGTGTTTGGTAGGCAAAACTCAGGCCGCCCGAAAAGGGGCGAGTCCCTTCCTTGCAGGAGGCAACAGGTAGCCATGGGGCTTTACGGTTTGGGGCTAACTGTATTTGGAATGACTCAGCAGCCGTTCCTCGCTTCAGTCAGGGCGCCGGCAGCCAATAGCAATTGCTAGCGCAGCACCCTGTCTCCATGTGTGAGGCCTCGTCAGCGGAGAGCATCCAATCGACAAGGTGATTCAGAGTATCTCACGACATGTATGCACATTGTCTACTATTATTTCGCACATGTATATATGGCACGGACCGGATATATCGTATAGATCCTAGCTGTTCAGAAAGTTCGCTCTTGATTATTGCACGCCAAAAGAGAAAGCAGAAAACAAATGTAGACGCCGTGCAGATATAATTACAACAACAATGTGTGCAAAAATCCTTTTCATGGTCCCAGACTGTCCTTTTCGACCCCTACCCAAGCAAACGGTCGAATGCCCGTAAGCTGCGATGTGCCAGAGCAAGTAACACCCTTAGCGGAGCATCGGGGCCCATCACTGTGCCTCCGTCCCTGCGGCGGCAACTGCCATGTTCCTTATTGGATTGGCCGCTCTTCTTCGGCCGCTGGAGGTAGCACCTGCTGGCCGGCCATCAGTTCAATTTCGCCATCGCTTATCTTGACGCCTTGTTTGCTGCTTGTGTTTGTGCGCCGGTCTTGCCGCTCGGCGTGGACGTCGGCTCCACCGCGTTGACTTCGAGGAAATGGTAGACGACGATAAGGACCATAGCTGCGATGCCGAGGAACACGGCGAGATTGTACAGCTGGTCGTCGGTAATCATTGTGACGGTATTGAAGAGCGAACCGGTAGGAGTGGAGGTCGGATGAAGATTGTAGAGACTGGAGCAGCTTTAGCGACGTGTGGTACGGGAATCTGGTGGTGAGGAATTAATTAGCTTTCCAATTGCTACTTCAGAGGGGATTAAATTGGGGCTAAGATAGACCATACCGTACGATCGGTTGGGGATGTTGAGTAGAATGGGAATTGGCGTAGTGGTGATGCAAGATGTAGCTTCATGGGATTGGCGGCTTGATCGCAACCAGGGAAGGACAGCTTTCACGGCGCGATTTGCTGCCCGTGTCTGGAGGAAGAGCCACACGTGATCATTATTAGTCATCGTCAACTATGGCAAATTTTGGTGCGGTTTGCCGTTCCGTCGTTTTTGCCTTTGCCCGCCAAGAGTCACTAAAAAATACCCCACGCTTGCAGTGTATTTTTCTAGGCGAAAGACACTCAATAAAAATTTATGCCCCAAAGCCGCATCCAAAGGCAAGACACTGCCAACATATAGAACGACGACGTACATTGACGACGACGGCCACAACGACGACCATCCCACTTATTCTTGGAATTCGACGATTAATTCAACCCTCTGGCTGGTGAAACGCATCTTAGCTCCGAGTTTTTTTTTCTTTTGATTTTTTTTGCTCGTTTCTTTTGCGTCTTTCATCATACATTCTTCACGATGCCGCCCAAGCGCAATGAGAAGGGCGGCGGCAAGGTCAAGCCGACGACGGCCAAGCTGGTGGACGACAAGACCTTTGGCATGAAGAACAAGAAGGGCGGTGCGGCGCAGAAACAGATTGCGCAGCTGACGTCTCAGATGAAGAGCAGCGGCAACCCGGAGCAGAAGCGCAAAGAGGCCGAGAAGCTGGCACGCGAGCGCGAGAAGAAGGCGGCCGAGGAGGCACGCCGCGAGGCGGAGATGCTGACGAAGACGGTGCAGGTCCAAAAGGTGCCCTTCGGCGTGGATCCCAAGACGGTGGTGTGTATCTTCTTCAAGAAAGGCAACTGCGACAAGGGAAAGAAGTGCAAGTTCTCGCACGACCTGGAGGTGGAGCGCAAGACGGAGAAGCGCAGTCTGTACACGGATACACGGGAAGAAGACGAGGCAGAGGCGAAGAAGAAGGAGACATCGGCCGACTGGGACGAGGAGAAGCTGCGGTCGGTGGTCATGTCGAAAAAGGGCAACCAGCGGACGACGACGGACAAGGTCTGCAAATACTTTATCGAGGCCATCGAGGACGGCAAATACGGCTGGTTTTGGATCTGCCCCAACGGCGGCGACAAGTGCATGTACAAGCACGCTCTGCCACCAGGGTACGTCATCTTTCCTTCTCTGCCATTGACAATGATTTGGATCGCGTTCTCCCTCTGCTAACCAGACAGATTCGTCCTCAAGACCAAGGAACAACGCGCCGCCGAGAAGGCCCTGCTCGACAAGTCCCCCCTCAAGACCCTCACCCTCGAAGAATTCTTGGAATCCGAGCGCCATAAGCTTGTTGGCCCGTCGACGCCTGTCACGCCCGAGACATTTGCCAAGTGGAAGAAGGATCGCCTGGACAAGAAGGCGGCCGAGGAACAGGCCCGCAAGGCCAAGGAGGCGACCGGTCGTGCCCTGTTTGAGAGTGGCAACTGGCGGATGGACAGCGACGACGAGGCATCGTCCTCCGACGACGAGGGCGACAACGACACCAACGGCGACGCCTGGAACTTGGAGACGATGCGGCAAGAGACCGAGGCTCTGCGGCAAAAGAAGGAGGACGAGCGCTTGGCAAGCCTGGCTGGCGTGCCTGTCGCCCCCGATGCTGGTGCTTCTGCAGAGGCAGCAGCTGCTGAGGCAGACACATGAACGACCCTTACCTTGGGGTGGTCTTTACGGAGACGCCGTGGTTCTTTCCTTACCAGAGAGATAGCGGGACCAAAGCTACGAGACAGAGCTGCGGCATGGTTAGCATCCACCATCTGATGTCTGTCCTTCTTGGAGGGCTGCCGTCGCTCGCCTGTCTCGTGTTCCGCCGACTGTTGTTCGACAGGGCCACACACAAACATTAATTGCCGATTCGAATGTACGACACGATGACGGACTGCAGCGTTCTTGATGAAAAAGCATTTTGTGGCAGCAGTGATGGGAATCATAACGCAGGACTGTGCAACCACTTGCGGGCATGGGAAAAATATTATATCATGGCATGCCATGTGGATGGGCCGACAAAGGAACCCCAATTCACGGTGCCGGGCGTTTTATTGAGTCTTTTATATTTTTCGTCTGTTCTATATACTACGCTTTCCTTCACCTCGGTGTATCGAGGCGCGGGATTACGGTTGTCTAGAATGGCACATTGGCCGACATCTAGATGCAATAAGCGGACATGTAGAATCTTGGTAGCATTGAGACGTCATCGTTTGTTTTCCTTGGTTGCGAGAATTAAATACAGCAACCAATCTTAGTATCCCACATGAGCAACCCATCTGAACTAGCATTCCGCAAAAGGTGACCCTAAACCGTTATTGTAATACCATTTTGCATATTTATCCGGGAGCAAAGTAGCTTCACTATCAGCTAACTATCATGCTCTTCGGTTCAGCACGGCCATGTACGCCTGCCTCTTCTTAGAACTTCTCCACATACGGGCGGAGATCGATCTCCTGTGTGAAGCCTGACCGATGCTGCGTGTGCAAGTGCCAATACTCGTCGGCAATCTGTCTTGTTAGCTGTGCTCTCGCCATTCGACATGCGTCAATGGCCTTCTCTTTGAGACGACTTACCGCATCCGGGCTCAGCTTGCCGTCCGGCGCGCCGCCATTGACGTTGTAGCCCTTGGTCCGCGGGATGTCGATGACAGCGTCAATGATGGCGTGTGCCACATGCACACCCTGCGGGTGAAATTCGCGAGCCAGCGACTGGGCCAGCCCGCGCTTGGCAAACTTGCCGGCCGCAAAGCCCGAGAAGAAGGCGCTGCCGCGCGTCGACGCCGTAGCGCCCGTCACGAGCAGTGTCGGCGGGTTCGGCGAGTCGGGCACAGACTTGAGGAGCAGAGGCAGGGCGCTCTTCGCAAAGAGGTAGAGACCGCGACTACGAGTGTCAATGCCAATAACGAAAACGAAATGCACAACAGGGGCCTGTGAGGCGGACTCACGGATTTGATGCGAGGGACGCGTCGAGATCTTCAAGGGACGTCTCTAGGAACGGCTTGCGGCCGCCGAAACCGCCGCTGACGTTGTAGATGGCAGCCGCGAGTCCGGCGCCGGCAAAGCCGTCGGTCTTCTGGATCTCGGTAAACGCATTCTCCAACGACGCCTGCTCCGTCACATCCGTCGTGATACCGACAGCCTTGCCGCCGGCGTCGTTGATCTCCTTGACAATATCCTGATAGCTCTCAGGCTTGCGGGCCAGGAGGGCCACGGGGTAGGTCTTGGCGAATTTGAGGGCGACTGAGCGGCCAGTACCCGCGCCGACGCCAGCAATGACTGCGTAGAAGCTCTTGGTGGCCATGGTTGTAGCGTGGCTGTACTTGTGTATGTGTTTGTAGTTGTGGATTTGGATTGGAAGGCAAGGGTAGTGATTGAGATTCGGGATGCGCGAGGATGGATGGCGGTCTTATATTCTAAACACCAGACGGGGAAGTGATCATTAATCAAAATGTAAGGCAGAGACGGGGTGACGATGCGATCAAATCGAAGGTCTGGGTCTTTTACGTCCGGGTCGCTCTTTCCCTTATATGCTGCTGTCTGGATCACGAATTACTAATGGATAATGCCATTTTCGGCCAAATGTTCACAATTGGGTACATATTTATCACGTCTACTGGCTGTGTACACAGCTCTTTGAGCATGTACCATGGGCCCAATAGAACATGGCTGTACGATGCTGGCAAGGCGAAAACACCATCGCCCTACAAAATGTCGAATTTTGGGGAAGCTTGTTAGAACGGCGGAGGCGACAAAATCGACAAAATGGTGGCAGATTCTCCCGAACTGACAAATGCGATGGCGGGGCATTTACAAGGTGCTGGTGTGCTAACACACGGAAGGAGCGAATGGCAGTCTTGGAGCTAGTCCTAATCCAGCGGATAACTGGGCCCGTGCGCTAGTCCACCCTTTCCTGCGGTTTTGCGCTTTGTGTGTGGGAAACACGCGACTTCACAGCCTTCGCATCTTCTGCAAATCGTAACGCCTACTAGCCACCGCGTTGCATGAACATTGGCGAATATCCATCACCCACCCCCGATCACATGAAAGGTAGCAATGCACATCGCGTGTGCCTGATCATGCAAGTGAACCTAGCCTCGCTGACTCATGAAAGCAGACCTACAGCAATTAAGTGGTAGCCATCTTAAGTGATGACAGATCAGAGCTTGAGATGCATTCTGCGCTGATATCACAGGCATAGCAGCCGCTCTTTATCCATATCTTCTGGATATAGTGACTGCAGTGCTCTTCACGACGAGTGGATATGCCCCTTGAACCGGCAGGCCCGCCACGCAGAGCGGGCCCCCGGCAAACAGACCTCAATACATGGATGGGTCTGCATGCACAGAGGCCGGCCAACACTTCTGTCCCGATACCGGCTCCGGGGCCAGTACCATTTATGACTGGACGATGCAACACGCCTGCTGCGGCTTCTCCAGATTTCGAAGCTGCCCCGCCTAGGAGGTACCATGGCGCCGGCAACGACGGCCGCGGTGATGACGGCCAGGCCGAATTTTCCCAACAACTGCTTAACCACCAGCACCGCTCTATATTGCCGCCCACATCACAAGCAGACCTTCGAGACAATGGCAGAAGCGCCCGGGACAGACGGAGAGGGTCACCTTCGCGCAGTGCGCTGCACCAGCCACCAAACATGCCGTCGAGGGCGTCACTCTCTTCGCCGGCCAATCCACAGCCTACGTTGCAGAACCGCCCGCCCCGAATAGGACAACCCGGCACGGCGCGCTCGTCGGCCATGGATATTGACGAGCTTGCCAACACGGATGAGGACGTCGAAGAGCTAGATGTACTCCCGCTCGTCATGTCGGACCTGGACCCTCGGTACGCAAAAGAGGTCACTACGCCTAAAAATTCACCGCCGCCGCCCTCTCAACCTTCAACACCACCTAAGGCCAACGGCAACAGTAAGGCTTCCGCAACAACGCCTTTAAGACAGCCGGTAGTCAGTATTCCTTTGCCTGCCTCTGCGCCCTCTGTACATCGATCCCAACAACACACGCCAGTCCAGAAGACACCTATGACGGTGTTCGCATCCTTACCATCACTTTACACGCCTAAAGCTGGCGGCAGCGTGCCGGCACCACCGCCACCAGCAGAATCAGCCACAGAATCAGCAACGGTAACAGCAACAAAGAACCTGTCGCCCGTCGTCGCCGTGGGGCGGCGCTCCAATTCCATGCTCGCCGTGCGCGTCAAGGGCCGACCCAAGGGCTGGAAGCCCGGGATGACCTACCGAGAAGTGGCCCTGCGGAATGCGGGGGTCGATCCCAACGACCCGTCCGTGCCGCCAGAAATTCTTTTGCCGCCACGCCCCCGGAAAACGGGGCGACCACCAGGCCGGCCGCGACTGCCAGGAGGTCCGCGACCGAAGCCCAGCCAGGGCGCATTTGGCTTCAAGCGCGTTGGTCGCCCGCCGATCCAGCCCATTGAGGTGGTTCAGCGCTCCATCTTCTGCAATGGCCAGGCGTGCTTTGCGCCGTTCGTCTGTGAGTGGACCGGATGCCGGGCCGAGCTGCACAACATGGCTACGCTGCGCAAGCACGTCACTGTCGTGCACGGGCGACCAGCCGGAGCGGCCAATACATGTCAGTGGCGACGATGCGCAGACCGCCAGACCGTACCCGCGCGGTACAAGGACGACACCGATACCGACGCAGATGGACAGACATTACTCGAGCACGTTGAATACCAACACCTGGCGCCGTTGGAGTGGCACCGGGGCGATGGGTTTGTCAACAATGGCCACATAGGGCCGCCTCCGCCGCCAGCGGCAGCCATGCTGCTGTCCAAGGCGAGGACAATGGACAATTTGCAAGCGAAGACGGAAAACGACGACAACAAGCCTCCTGCGGCAGAAACGCGTCTTCTGAACAAGGCGCCGGAAGTTGGCCTGGACGGCGTTCCACCTGACGACCTGCCACCCTATCTTTTGGATGACAAGGGCAAGCAGGTGACGCCACTGCTCCGCGATGGTCTCTTGGAAGCGTCAACCTTCTTTTGGACACATGAACAGCGCGGACGGCGGCTTAAAGAGCTGTATCGGCAACACCAGCAAAATATGAAGAAACGGCCGGACCGGGAGCTCGGCCGTTTGGTTTAGTGACTATGGAGACGAGAAGAGCTCTTTTGACTATGTATCATCCAATGTATTACCTACGGCACACACAGTGGAAGGAAAACAAACGGAAATAGGGTGGCAACGTTGTTTTGTACTAGAGAAACATAAAGCAAACGTGGTACAACTTGGAAGTGCGGCAGTTGACAATCGGATATGCCGCTAAACATTGTGACAGAGAAGGATACCCACACCGAACGCTGTACTCTTGCAGGTTGGACATAGAATGGCGGTGAATTGGGGTTTGGTATTATGATGCTCCTTGAGATAGAAGACAGAGAAGCAAACAGTATTTTGACGCCAAAGTATTGATTGCTCCATGGTGTATTATTTTCTTGGCAGTATTTTTTAATCAGAAATGGACAGGCAATTTCTGGAGCGTTCTTCCGTCCACATTGATCGACGCAGGGGGCATTTGTCGGTTTGTATGAGCACTGACAGGATCACCCACTGGGCAAAAACGAGCATCTATCAAATCCAACGGCCATTATGGCAAACAGACAGGCCAGATACTCTTAGGAGTTTTCGGTCAGACTCGTCCCCCCGATCTCTCCAGCAAAAATGCTAGAGCTTGTGGTTTGCATGTAAGTACGGTTGTCGGTCCTATCTAACCGAACGGCAGCCTCTAACGTTGTCAGGAGAATATACACGACAAAGTGCGGTAGTAGTTAAAACAGGACACAACGGCTTTTTTCTTTTGAGTTGCACGGAAAACTGACGTCATGTGGAGATTGGTGCCAAACAAGACAATATCGAAACAAAAACGAATCGCATGCAAAATAAAAATAGAAACGGCGGGACACTGTGGGAAACTGTGGGTTCCCGGTGCTTCCAGCTTTTTATTTTACCTCTCCCGGCTCGCCTGCAATGAAAGCCGCCAGGCTGGTCACCTCGGATTGTCGGCGTCGGATGTCACGGTCGTCTCTTCATTCGCTTTGGGGCCACCTACCAACCAGGGATTGTCCAGCGCGCAGCATCACCGCCGGTCGAGAAAGGAGCACAGGAGAGAAAGATGGACTCCTTTGCGGCTGCCTGGGCTTACGAAGCCGGCTGCATTGATGATGCTTGCCTGTGTCAGAGTCCCAAGCATGGAAGACGGCGATGACAGGCCGAGTGTATCAACCCACCGTTGGGATATCAACGCGATGAGTTGTGATTTTGACGGAATCAGGGGTAAGGGGCATTTTCGATCGTTGAAGTGCGCATTTGTAAGCTAGGGCCTGGGCCAGCCGGAAAAGACCCGGTGGTTTTTGCGCGTCTGGAGACATTGTCCCATGCACTCACGCGTTCACACCATCTATGTGAGGAGTGGCACCCAGAAAGAGGCCCGCAAGTCCGTTTCGAGAGAAAGAAGGCCAGGCCACGCCAATGGCCTGGACCCAGAATGGGCCTGTGGGGGGAAAAGGAGGCACAGCACGTTGCTAGCGGCTTGGGTGGGCTCCTCGCGGACATGGTTCTCGCCCAGAAGGGGTATATCGGATGCCCGCGTTAAAGGGCCTGCAGGTTGCGACAATGGGGACTGGAGTTAAAGAAAATACGTTGAACGCGACGAGGGACGTAGGAACAAAGCACTTCAGTAGACTTGAATGAGTTGAGCCAATCAAGGGCGCCCGAAAGAGGCGCCCGATAGACAGAAAGGATCGTTGTCCGTGTTTGGAAGGTGCGCTGTGTCGCGCGGGGAAGCTGTCGAAAAGGTGGAGGGCAAAGGGCAAAACAGCCGATGACGGGGGCGCTGTTTCCTTGGAAGTGTCTTGTAAGAGAGTCGCCGGAAGCTACGATGGACTGACCGACCAGGCTCTCCGCTCTTCTCCGCGATAGCACTTCTTTTGCAAGTAGGGAAAGTCCATGTGCAAGTTGCCTGGCCGCGCC
Organism: Sporothrix brasiliensis 5110; assembly: GCF_000820605.1. Lineage (NCBI taxonomy): Eukaryota > Fungi > Ascomycota > Sordariomycetes > Ophiostomatales > Ophiostomataceae > Sporothrix > Sporothrix brasiliensis. Next base: position 36,163 of record NW_024467131.1, read on the forward strand.
GACGTCCCACCCATTGGACGGTCAGTGAAAGAGGGCAAACATATCATGCTAATGCAGGTAGTAGCATTGCAAGCAGACAAGAGCCAGCCCGGAATGGCAGCCAAGGATGGAGGAATCCTGTCGCCTCGGAGGAGAGCATTCCTGCCGTCGCTGACGAACTCTGGCTAAAACAGCGGCGCGAGACCACGGCTGCCTGTCTGCCAGTCTGCTTCCGTCGGCGGCCATGGACCAAGTTGCTTGGCTCTTGGGAATGTCGCTGGATCAAAAGCAGACAGCAACGGCATTGGGACGGGGGAGCCTGATCGCAACAAAGAGTGCGGCGAGCATCCAATGCGAGAGATTACCAATTCGTTCCTTCCGTCGGCCGGGCGCTTGTTCGCCCCTTCTCAGCCCTCAGCCTCTCAGCCTCTCAGGCAGTGGCCGTCAGCCCGTCACATTTGCTTCCTTCCGTTTGTAGTCTTGCATCCCCTCGCATTCCCCACTCTCTTTCCGTCCCTGGTCTCGCACGTTTTGGACTTCTTTCCTCGTCATCAAGAGACATCCTATCGCTCCTATCGCTCCTTTGTACTCGTAATACTGCGACATAGAGTTAAGGATCCTAAACTGTCGCTCTAGCATGGTCTCTCTGGGCATCACCAGTCCCATCTCGTCCCTGGGAAAACACGCTAGCGACTCCTTTTCGAGTCTGGCCCCAGCTGGGCAATAGCGACCCGTCTCGCCCGTCGGTAATGGTGGTCATGCTAACGTGCTTTGGTGGCAGCCAAACCGAAAATAACTGAAAATAACGCTCCACAGTGCGTCGCAATACACTGTGACCAAAAGGCGTGCTCTCATCCAATTGCCTGGAACGAACCATCGCCATCGCCGCTGCACTGTCTCTGGCCCCATAATACTGATACGGGTTCCACTGCGATCTATGTTCGTTCGCCGCACAAAGTGGGCCTTTGATGCCTGCAAAAGTTCCTTCCAAGGCCCCTGCCACCACTAAATCCACCACTAAATCCACCACTAAATCCACCACTAAAGCCACACTGAACAGCACCAAAGCCAGCAGTTGTGCCAGAGCCAACCGCAGTCACCCTTCCCAGCGCAATTACCCATTACCAACAACCGCCAGCACTGCCTTTCCAGTCCTGCTCTATCCCTCACTCTCACCATCCACGTCTGGCTCACCTCTTCCTCCTCATTATTCTCCTCCCCACCCCCAACGACAACGACCAACGTCGCACCGATTGTCTCGCATATCAACCCTGCGTCATTGACCGACTCGTATTTGCTGCCTTCTTTTCGTCACAAGGCTGCGTTTCCGAGTTGTCGATTCATTCTCTCTGTCGGCAATCGTTTGGACGTCAACGCTCGCATCCTTGACCAGTTGTCTGCCTTGGCTTCATCCCTCCCTCCGGGCTCGGATCCTGCAACGCCGTCGTCCCTTGCCCACACAGGACGATCGACGCACCCGACCGCTCGCTTCCCAATCGCCCTGCCGTCTTTGTCTTGACGCCGTCACCACCCGGTCCCCCCTCTTCGACAGCAAAACTGGCGCGCACGACATGGCCCAGGCGCTATGAGAACGGCGCCGCTCCTACAATGCCGTCCCTCAACGCCAAGTCCGTCATTGGCGGCATCACCAACAGCAGCAACAGCAGCAACAACAACAGCAATACCAACAGCAATAGCAGCGGAAACGGCAACAGCCACTTCCCCCAAAAACTGAAGAACTTCTTCCGCATCAACAACTCCGCCGACGGCAACAGCAGCAGTGGTAGCCATACCAGCGAAAAAGCTGGTATTCTCTCGCTGCGCACCGACAATGCCGGTAGCGGCGGCAACAGCAACGGTACCGGCAAGACCGGGTTCCGCCAGTCCAAGTTCTTTTCTGTCGGCCGCCTCCGGTCCCAGACCGTCGCCAGCGAAGGCAACATCCTCGAAGAATCCCTGAGCCCGACGGCCCTCGCGAACCCCTACTTCGCCCACCAGGGCCAGCCCGGCATTCGCCATCACAATGAAGGCTCGCAGCCGCCGAGCCCACCAGACACCCCGAGCCTAAAGGTGCTCGCCGCCGACGGAGCTGGCAGCCCCGGTGCGGGCTCCGCTGCCGTTGCGGCCACGGCCGCAGCCAACGGCGAGCGCACCACGACCGCCTCCAAAGAAGAGCTGGCTCGCAAGCTGCGCCGCGTTGCCAGTGCCCCCAATGCCCAGGGCCTGTTTGCCAAGGGCGCGGCCGCCGCCAACGCTGCTGCCAACGGCGGCCCCATCCCCTCCTCGGGCCTCGGGAACAACGGCTTCATCGTGGGCGGCAGGGACAGCGACGAGCGCCCACACACGGCCGAGCTTGGCAAGGATCCCGTCGTCATGACAAAAAACGCGAGCGGCCTGAGTCTGGTCGATGCCAAGAAGCTGGCGGCCGCGTCGGGTGTAGTCGGCGTCAGTGCGCTGGCCAGCAGTCCGGCGCTGGTCGATGACCTTGCCAATGGCACTGCGGGCGGCGTTCTTGTCGACAAGGACGAGCTGGGCGCGCTGCCACCACCGGGCCGCTCGCCGCTCGCTTTTCGAAGAACATACAGCTCCAACTCGATCAAGGTCCGCAACGTCGAGGTCGGCCCGCAGAGTTTCGACAAGATCAAGCTCATTGGCAAGGGCGATGTCGGCAAGGTCTACCTTGTCCGCGAGAAGAAGAGCAGTCGCCTCTATGCAATGAAGGGTGCGTTTGTCTCCCCCTGGTTACGGTGTCTTTTATGGCGTCTTCACGTTCGGTCCCATACTGACTTTGGTGTAGTTCTGAGCAAAAAGGAAATGATCAAGCGCAACAAGATCAAGCGCGCCCTCGCCGAGCAAGAGATTCTGGCCACCAGCAACCACCCCTTCATTGTCACCCTCTACCACTCGTTCCAATCCGAAGACTACCTCTACTTGTGCATGGAATACTGCAGCGGCGGCGAGTTCTTCCGCGCGCTGCAGACCCGCCCGGGCAAGTGCATTCCCGAGGACGATGCACGCTTCTACGCGGCCGAGGTCACAGCGGCCCTCGAGTACCTCCACCTGATGGGGTTCATCTACCGCGATCTGAAGCCAGAGAGTATGTCCCGCTTTGACTCTCGTTTTCTCTCCATCACTGCTTCCATGCACCTGCTGACCATGCGCTCTAGACATTCTACTGCACCAGTCTGGGCACATTATGCTTTCTGATTTCGACCTCTCCAAACAGTCCGACACCGGCGGCAAGCCCACCATGATTATCGGCAAGAACGGCGCCAGCACGTCGTCGCTCCCGACAATCGATACCAAATCGTGCATCGCTAACTTCCGCACCAACTCGTTCGTCGGCACCGAGGAATACATTGCGCCCGAAGTGATCAAGGGCAGTGGGCATACCAGCGCGGTCGACTGGTGGACCCTGGGCATTCTCATCTACGAAATGCTCTACGGCACGACGCCCTTCAAGGGTAAGAACCGGAACGCGACGTTCGCCAACATCCTGCGGGAAGAAATCCCCTTCCCCGACCACGCAGGCGCTCCACAGATTTCCAAGTAGGTTCAAACACCTCTTCGTTCCTGCATCATATTATTCGCATGTTGACGTCATACTAATCACATCCCCAGTCTCTGCAAGTCTCTGATTCGGAAGCTTCTGATCAAGGACGAGAACCGGCGCCTGGGCGCCCGTGCCGGTGCATCCGACATCAAGGTGCACCCCTTCTTCCGCACCACGCAGTGGGCCCTGATCCGGCACATGAAGCCCCCCATCGTCCCCAACCAAGGCAAGGCCATCGATACCCTCAACTTCCGTAACGTCAAGGAGAGCGAGAGCGTCGACATCAGCGGCTCGCGACCCATGAAACTCAAGGGTGTGCCCCTCGACAGTGGCCTTTCGACGCCGGGCAACGAGGTCGTTGATCCCTTTGAGGAATTCAACAGTGTCACACTACATCACGACGGCGACGACAACAGCTACGGAAGGTGACAGGAGAAGTAAGAGAAGGAAGAAAAGGAAGAGGAGGGAGAGGAGGGAGAGGAGGGAGAGGAGGAAGAGGAGGTTAGAGATGCAACGAGGAGGGCACGAGCAGAGTCGGAGCCGTGTCCGTCCTGTTTCGTGCGGTTGAATTCGTCGTTCCATTTGTCTTGGCATATACGGCATCACTCTCCGATTTGATGTGCTTGTGCTTGTTTTTCCGGCCCTGTACAGATTTTGTTGTTTTCCTGTCTTTTTCCGTGCCCCTGCCTGCGCCATAAATCTGTGTTCTGTGTTCTGTTTTCTTCGCGCATGTTTACCGGACGCGCTGCATTTGACTGTTTTTGGGACGGCTGATGCGTTTGTATTTCTTTGCTTTTCTTACAACTTTGCATTTTTCATTCTGCATCATTTCTCAAATGCCATTCATCTCCTTCCGCAGGGGGTGTATTTTCAGCATCTTCTCCTTCATATTTTTTCATTGTTGTTTTAGGTGCGTGGATGCTGTGAAGGAGCTGTCTACTAGGAGCAGCCGAAATATGAGGAGAAAAGAAGAAATACTCTTTGACTGCACATGGTTTTCGTCTTCAACCTGTCCGCGTTGCGCCCATTTTTTACAAGAATAGCCGTAGGAGGCTGCAAGGGAAGGGATACATATTTCCATTTCGATACAGTAGTGTTTCCTCGAAAATTGTGTCCTTTTTCAATGTTTTGAGACCAGCTGTGTTTGATCTCGATTTTAAAGACAGGTAACACGTGAGGTCCAATTTTTTACAACGTGGTGATGTACAGAGCTGGTAATAACGGTCGCCCATCAAGGACAACGCCTTCCGTATGGAGTTGCCTTAGACTGCCTTCGTGTACCGGTCGTGGCTGCCAGTATATTTTAACAATAAAGGAGTGTTTTATAAAAACAGGAAAGAACAAGTGAACTTTGGATACCAATACGGCATCAGCTCAACCGCACTTTCTAGTTGCGTGACTGACATTACTTTCTACAACAGCTGTGTGGGAAAGAGCGACCTGGCGCTTGCTCTTCTAACTTGGTGGGAAAGTATTGTAAGCCAAGCTGCCATTTTATGGACGCACCAGTAAGGCAGGAAAGGGTTGCTAATATTGACAGTCTTAAAAGACATTCTTATTTGATATGCGCCTTGTATGCATTTTGCGGATTTGTGCTCCTTGATCGGCTCAGCGTGCAGGGGTCATGGCTGTAATACCAATCACGACAGCACAGCCAGCCTTCTGGGGCAGGGCGCGCCGTAGCTGCATGTGAGATTCGCAGCTCTTTCCAAGTATTTTGAGAGATTCGGTCGCGCCTTCTCTATCTGATTCCGCGCGGCGGTCGTTCTTTCTTATATACTTTGTTGATTTCTTCAGGCACCCCCTTTTTTCCCCTAGCCCTCGCCCGCCATCTCCTTGTCTCCTTTTCCTCTAGATACGAGGAGGAAGTTTTAGCTTCTCAACCTGAACGCCACATTCTGTTTACTTTGCCAGCTACTCTACTTGACGCATGCTGTTTCGTAGGTCCGAGGTAACCTTTCTCCTCTCGTGTTGACTTGTCTCTGTTATCTAACATCATAGTTGATAATCTAGTACAGCCTCACCCTCACAATGTCGACCAAGGAGGCGGAAAGCCGCGCGGCAACACAGGCAACTACTCCTGCGTCGATGCGCAATGGGTCGTCTGCGTCCACTGCCGTTCCACCATCAAGTGACACCGGTCCAGCAGGACGGGAGCGCAGCCAGCAGCAGACCAGCAGCTCCTCCTACTCAGAGCCTCTGCGCTATGGTGCAAATATGCCAGCATCATACGAGCCACTGTTTGACGGTGCGTACGACAGCGATCATGAAATGGACGGGGCTAAGGATGCTGTCCCACCCGACACATGTCCCGCGGCATACATTCTCGAGTGGGGCCCGCAGCAGTCTTGCGTTCGCTCCCCTCTCGATATCGACGACGCCGTGCTCAGCAGCGTCTCTTCTTTGTCCGGCGGTGTAGCGGGCGAAAGCTCCTCGCGCGTGAACTTCCTTCGCCATGTGTGGCAGTGCGACCACAAATTGCCGTTGTCACCATCCGTGGCAGGGCGCATGTTTGTCGGGCTACCGGCATCAGCTACGTGCAGGCTCTACGTCCTTCGTGACACTGGCGATGAGGAGACCAATCGTCTTCTCTGCGCTACCTTTGACGTGGATCCGGCATTCATGTCCGCTCACATTTCTGGACAACGGTACCGCCCGAGAGATCGTCCGTGGCGTGGTGGGAAGGGACATAGTGCCACGTTTTCGGCATGTTCCTACGTGTACCCGCAGACGCTCACTCTCACCGTGAACAAGCCGCTTCCAACGGGTTCGCCTCGTGGCAGTGGGAGTAACAGTCAACTGGATGGACCAGGTGCAAAGCCTCAGACTCCTGCATCCCAGGCTCCTCTCGACAACGGCCTGCAGCACCAGGAAAAGAACGAGGCGACTGCCCCTGTGGCGGAGTCGAAGGCTCCCAGTCAAGAGCCCCGGCACTCCTCGCCTACCTACGATCCAAAGACAGAGATGATCAGCAACCCAGTCGTCATGTTCTGTCGCGCAAGCCTCTGGGCGAGTCCACGTGCCAATGTTCTCTTTCTCGACCGCAATCCTTCATCCACTTCTCTCGAAGATGCTCTGTTAGAGGCTCTGGATGACACGATGGGGCCTGATTCTGCCCCAGACCAGAGTGACAATGGAACACAGCTGGCAACAGCAGCCAGGACGCTTGAAGATTCGCTCTCTGGGCTTGTCTACGACCAATGGCTGGACTTTGTTGATACACTCAGTGTCAGCAACCGCGAAATCAACCCGGGAAGAATCAACAGAAAGCTTCTTTGGGGAATGTCGCAGTACCTGGAGCAGAATCTGACCATAGCTCGCACGCACGAAAAGAAGGTACACATGGCAAAGCAGCATCAGCTTCAGTCGGCACAAGAGACGGACAAGGCTTCGTTGGAAAATGCAGGTCCCTTCTACTATGATGGGCAGCAATTTGCAGGCTCGGACGACTGGAAGGAGCTTCTCTCCCGCCTAGAGCGAATTGTGGCATTACTTCCGTTGCAGAGTCGGAACCCATTGGTTGCTGCCACAGGTGGTAACATGGCCCGATTCACCGCGTCAGACACGTCATATACTGTCAACCGCATCCCCTCTCAGGACACTCAAGAAGTGGCCATTCATAGTGCACCGGAGCTTGGTCTAGGCAGTAGCACATCCACTCCAAAAGGCCCTCTCCCTGGTGGCATCAATGACCCATCTCGACAGCCGTTCAGTCGCACGCCGGAGGGACAAGAAGCTCTCAGCAGAATATCTTACATGGGTGGAATCTTGCTGCCGTTCTCTATCATCGCCGGCGTACTCTCCATGTCAGATCCGTTTGGTCCGGGCGACCGCCTATTCTGGGTCTTCTGGGTCATCACGCTTCCCATAACATGCTTTACGCTAACCATTATTTACGCCGATGACATTCGAAAGGCTTACATCTGGAAGCCCATGAGCCACAAGAGCCTCCAAGACGCCATCAACAAAGGCGAAGCCGTCACTGCCGACGCGGCGGCTCGTCTGGCGCACGCGGCTGAGAGAGTCATTGACAAGTTCTCTTCCGATGGAGACCCGGAGATTGAGACAGATCCCGTGGCATCGGCGGTTCGCCTCGTCGACGCTCGTGGCAGCAACGGACGGCGGGCTAGGGTCCGTGTCACGACCAAATCAGGTCCAGGTGGACCGACGTTCTACCGACTTGCCGATGTGTCCAATCCCGAGAGCCCACCAGTGTCCCCAGTTTCGGCTCAAGGACCTCCACTCCCCGAACCTGCGACCGTGAGGATAGCGACGGCTAACGTCGAACTCTCAGGCGCTATTCAACACGCTCGAGTACGGCGCCGCCTCGGCATTTTGGGCCCGTTGCAACAGCTTTGGCCCCGAAAGAGCCAACCGAATGTGCCGGCGTCAACTTCGTTACATAATGCTAGCTCAGCTCGGTTCGCAGACGATGTTGAGCCAGGTCTCCCGTCGGGCGACACGGTGGTTATCGACGTCGTCAGACCTAACGTGGACAGCGGCACTGCTGAGATGTTCAGCCGGCCTGTTTCTGGCCTCAATGTCGCCGCCCCTGGCTGTCCGACGATTCTCCTGGAGCAGCGCAACGACGAATTACAGCCCAAGGCATGGCGTCTGCAGCAGCTTGGCTGGGTGGGAGCTTTCAAGACCATGGTCGGCTACCAGCGACCGCGTGACGCCTAGAAGGAGTCCGTCGAGTTGGTACGGCTGCAAAGTCGGAAGACTATCTGATGGAATGACGGAACGATGGAGGCGTTTCATTTATAGGTCATGTGGAACAAGAGCCCATACATCCTGGCGAGAGTCTATGTGTTTTCGGAGTGGAAACGGCGTACGGGATTATGGCGCAAGCGAGGCAATGGTGGATGTGGGAATTAAAACGGGGACCGATGGCCGATGCGTAAAGTACTTTTAGTATGATTATAGCAGCTGCAGGTACAACATACTTATGACGGGTAGTGGCCGCCACACTAAAGTCCTCTCTACGCGTAAACGCGTCCAGGCTCAATAGAAATCATTATCCCCGCATGAGCTCCATACATCAACCTCATCCCTTTCAACTTACGCCCAGTGAGGTCGCAACAGTTTCTTTGACGCCCTCGCTCTGACTACCTCCCTTTTCTTTTCATCGAATTCGAACCCAGCTATGGACGGCGACACGACCGAGATCCTCTCCGCGCCGCCAGCGCCGGCAGGCGCGCCGGGTCCCCCTTCCCACGAGGATCTGACGCCCAAAGAGCAGGCTGTGCTCGAAGAATACGAACGTCTAGCTGAGAACATGAAGAAGGTACCGTTGTCCACTCGGCTCTTTTGCCTCACGGTGTCGACTGGTTGGCCTATGTGCCGCTAACTATACAGCTCGCTGCTCTCCTCGACGACCTGGCCGGCCGGCCGGCAACAGAAACGCTCGACGGGCTACGGGAACTGGAGCGCAAGACAAGTCTTGTGTTTACGCTGCTCAAGGCGAGTGTGTACAGCATCGTGCTGCAGCACCAGATTGACGGCGGTGAGCAGTAGGCATGGATAGAGGGCGGATGAGGTGGACAGCATGGTGGACAGCATGGTGGACAGCGTGGTGGACAAAATGCAACGACGATACCCTCTCGCGCGTCGTTGGGGCGCAACACACGATGGAAAGAATGTCTCGAAAAGGCGTTCATGATTTGATTTTGCCTTTTATTTTTATGCTTTGGTAATATACAAGATATAATGGGGGTGTTTTGAACAAAAAATTACAAAACTATGCTGTTGTTTTCTCCCCCCCCTTTCTGTCTCACCCGCTCGCTGCCTCTGTCTCTCCCAATACTCTGTCCCTCCTAGTATACAGCACCACCAAAGTAGACTTTGCGCACGTCGACCAGCTTCTTGCCGCGGCCAATGGCAATCTGCTCGGGGTCGCGCTGCTTCATGAGGGCGGCGTAGGTAGCCTTGACGACGTTCATCGGGTTGCGCGACCGGGGGATCTTGGCGGCAAGGTCCTGGATACCGGCGGCACGGGCCATTTCAAAGATGTGATGGGGCACACGCAGACCGAAGCCTAGATGACGTTAATTGGAAAGGACACAGACAAAGCAACAAGGCGATTGCTGGTGTTGGGGCAAGGGGGGAGAGAGAGAGAGAGTAGTGCCATGCAGAGGAAATCAAAAAACGTACCTGGAGGACGAGAAAAGAGCCTGACCACGGTGCCAGAGATCTTCTGCTCGACGTTGCCGTAAATGGTGCGCTTCTCGTAGCGCGGAATGGGCCGCATGTTGCGGATGGCGGCCTCCTTGGCCTTGGACCGCGCCGTCGTGAATTCGGTCGACTTGAAGGAGCCCAGGCCCAGACGGCCGTCGCCGTTGCCGGCAATGGCCAGGACGGAGAATTTGCGGATCTTGCCCAAACGCGTCTGCTGGCTCACCATGCGCACGGCCAGCTCCTTGGTCGCGAGCGAGAAAATCTCGCCGACCTGGAGGCCCGTGCGGTGGACCAGGTCGGTGTAGTTGCCCGCCTCGTCCAAGCCGTCGTCGTCCGGGTCCACGAGGGTGGCGTCGCGCGACTCCTCGGAGCTGATGCCGGGCACGTTGTACGGCAGGCCCAGCGCCATGCTCGAGTTGCCCGTCTCCTCGGGCCGGATGCGCGTCTTGCCGTCCCTGTGCACAAGCGTGGGGCGCTCGTGCAGGTACTTGAAGACATCCAAGTCCGAGGGTCCGTGCTTCTCGGCATACTCCACGCGCTCCTCGAGGGACATGCCCTCCCAGTTGATCGACTTGTCGGCGACAAACGACATGGCCCACTCCTCCATATCGTCGATAAACGTATCATCGTCCATGGTCGTAAAGTCCGTGGCGACGTTCTGGGCGGCCGCCGGGTCGCGCGGGCGGCGGTCGACGACGGGCTGGACCTTGCTAAAGTCGTCGTAGTAGTTGATGCCGGCAACACGAGCGGCAGCCGTGCTGCGCAGACGGCCCTGCAGCGCCAGATCGCGTGGGTCGACAGCAGCCTCAGCAGCCTCGAGCGCGGCCAGCTGGGCGGGTGTGTACTTTTCCTGGTAGACCTCCTTGTCCTCTGCAGAGACGTCCGGGAAGTGCTTCTTTGTGAATTCGCTGATCGAGGCGTCGTCGACCAGGCCCAGCTCAGCGGCTGGTACGCTGTTGAAGCGGGGGCGGCGGCGGGCCGGACGCGGCGCAGACGTGTGGAAGTGGCTTGCCTGGACGAAGAAGGGCACGGAGCGGGGGGAGGACGACGGGGCGGATAAGCAAGGCTCGGGGGCTGCTTGTTGTGATGGTGACGGCGTGTGTATTGACGGTGTTGTCGTCGCAGCCGAAAACGATCCTGTGCATCGCCGCGTCTCCGGGCCGCCCGCCAGACGGCGCAGCATGCCGCCGGCCGTTGTGCGTGCAAAGCTCATGGCTCGTTAGGAGTGTGCGTGGATGGCAATTGGCGTCGTGACAGGCGGGACTGTGCAGTCGTAATCGTCGCCTGCGCGCGTGAGCCTTTTCGAAGCTGTCGCCGTCCTGTTTCGGAACAACAGCTAATTTTTTCGGGGCAGTCGCTGTTGCTCAATTGGCAGATACGGAAAATCTGCTGTGACCGCTCTTATCTTATCAAAGGCACGTGATAAATCATGTGCCCTGTGTTGCTAGTGACACCCGTTGGAGAACGAGAGTTTGTGTATTTTTAGCGTCTGCACCCCTGAGAGCACTCATACAAAACACTGGCTGCGAAGCAATGGCAGTCGTACGAGTGATGCGACCGCAGACATGTATAATAGAGACTCCAGTTGAAATCGTCCAAATGAAAAGAAACGGGTGCAAATAGATGCAATCCAGCACCAGTACATGGCCACAGTGATTGTGCATACTGGCTTACATAATTTTATGTACCCTCCTTGGCCCGAGTCGCTCCTTCCCCTGGCGGCAGCTCTCCCCAAAACGGCCAGAATCAGTCGACTCTGCCGCACACCTGAAACACAGCCTTGTTCCAGGAGCATGAACACCGCGTAAATCCGTGGCAGGAGCGAACGGTACTTGTATTTTGTGCCTCTTTGTGCTTCTTCGTTTGTATATTTTCTTGTATGTTTTATGTCTTCGCATCTGCCTGTAGCAGGGCTGGCTTGAGGACCAGCAGCCATGGACTGCCAGCTCAACTCCAGGGACCTCGCACAAAGAGCCCGTCGCTTCGTCTCAGGTCCCTGCTCGCTCCCAAACTCGACGATAATGCCCTGCTGCCCTCCGTCCCCAGTGGAGCTTACGACAAGAGGCGTGGCCATCCAGGTCGACGTAACATCTTGGGTTTCGGACAAGGACAGCACGGTGGACCACTCTGGCGGGTTGTCTGTGCTGTCTGTGTGGTTCCTCGGTCTCTCTCTAATTCTCTGTCTCTCCGTGCTGTCTTCTGTCCTGTCTTCTGTCCTGCCTTTTCTCCTTTCTGTTCCCATTTTCTGACTGTGCCCTTTCCTTCACCTCCCATTCCTCGCCTCTGCTGTTTTGTTTCTTTGTCATTTTGCATCGTGCATGTCGACATTGTCGTCTTCTCGTCTTCTCGTCTTCTCGTCTTCTTCTACGCGACTTGTGATCTCTTTGACACGACCCATCGACTGGTTCCTCTGCAGCGCAGACGTTTTGTTTTCCATTTTTTTCTTTTGTTCTCTGCTTCCCTTTTCTTCTCTTTCCCTCTCGTCATTTCACCGTCCTCGAATACCGCTTCCGCGACCATTGTCGAATCCGTCAACATGGGCCAGTTTGACTGGTTTTCCAAAATCGGCGCCACCAAGGAGGCCGTCGCCACCCTCAACGACCAGCCCGTCCTCTTCTTCATCCTGCTCGCCGTCCTCGCTACCCTCGGTATAGAAATCACCCTGATGTGGCTCATCCACCACGCTACTCTCAAGCCCGAACAGAAAAAGAAGAAGGAGAAGGGCGGCAAGAAGCCACCTGCAAAGAAGTAGAGTTCTGCGCGGGCTGCGGGCGGTGGGCGGTGGGTGTCCCGACAGGCGGATGAGTGAGGGCTCGACCGGACCCATTGTGTGGAAATCGAGACACGAGAAGCCCGAGAATGTCGCACAATCGGGCAATCGAACGAGACACAGACGCAAATGTGGACGCAACGTCTGGGTGATGCCGACAAATGCCGACTCAAGTTACCCTATGTTCGTTCGAACCATCCAGGGGCAGTCATACTTCCTCAGTATCTCGACCACCAGCTTATTAAACACGTCAGCAACAAATAAAGACGTCTTCTTGCTCGACGACCTGCTGCCCATGCTTGGTTGCGCTTGTCTTTTGCCGGCCATCTCACGTCTACCCATTTGTCCGGGCGCCTTTTTTTATGTTTTGTTCTCGGTTTAGTTCCCTTTATCAAGAGCGAGCAAGCGACGAGCGGGCGATGCATCGATGACAAGACAGCATAAGGCACAACGCATGCCTTGCTTCGAGCGTCCAATTTCTTCTTTTTTATATATTGTACATACATCTGGACGAGGGAGCTGAGATTTCTAGACGCAAGAGCGAGAGATAAGTTTCGTTGTATTTCTTTTTGGTCCCATTTTCTCACCCGATGGCTGGCAGGCTGCATCGAGCGGACAAAGATCCTTTATATTATCTTCCTTTTATTTACATATAAACATAAAAACTTTTCACCTACTCTATTGTCTCTTTTTTCTGCGTCGTGTACTGCGCAGTGGCGTTGCAAATTGCTCCAAATCGGCTCAGAGGCAAACTTGAATGATGTCACTTTCGTCTCGCCAGAGTCCCACACCTTCATCGAGATCCTCTTCGGCAATGTCCATAAACTCAGTTTCGTCGTCGTCCATATAGCCCATATCGTGATGCATAGGCCGACTCTCGTTCTCAAAGTCCCCTAACCTGTCAAGCTGCCATGCATGCATGTCCTGCCATAACGCGGGGCCACTACCCACATCGTCGGAAAGAGTACCATCAAGGCCGTCTTCGTATTCTTGATCTTCATCCAGTACCTCGTTCTCCTCGTAGACTTGGCCGTCTGGCGACCAACCCTCGCTGATCTCGTCAAAACGACTGTCTTCGTCGTCCATGTATTCGTTGGCCTGGTACATGTTTGGCTCGGACCAGGCTTCGATGTCTTGCCAGTCTAGCTCTTGTGCTTCGATTTCGACGTCGTCATCATTAGCTTCTGCATACACCTCCAACTCCAGTGGTTGCTCTTGAGAGCTACCGTCGGCATCCGACGATTGGGTAAAGATGGCCTCCAAGTTGTCGTGACACAAATCAACCACTTGATCCTCGTCCGGCTCAAAGTCTAGACGCTCAATAGTCGGAGAAGAAAACAATTCTACTGGCGATACATGACTTGGTCCAGGTGCTATTGGTAGATACGAAGGGTGGCCAGGTCCTTTTATTGCCCTGGATGCCAGCGTCACCGACACGGGCCGCGACAGATCGGTTTGTTCGTGTACGTCTGGCCTTCGGTTCGGTGGCTTCTTTGGTCGAAGTGGCAGTTGCATCACACTCTTGAGCAAGATCTCTTCGAGTTTCCTCATGAGCGGTCCCTCTTCCGTGTTGGCCTGGACGAACTCGTCAACGCCGCCACTCTCGGCCAGCGCCTCGGCCTTTCTCCGCAAACTGGCAGACTGCGCATTGGTGAAGCTCGCCAAGCATCTGTGAATCAAAGGCAGGTAGACTGCGCGTGAAGACACGGCCTATTATTGTTATGTCAGGGACGAGGACGTTGAAATACGGCCTGGTGGTATTTCAGGTATTCTTGTGAAGCTCACCGTAAAGTAGTGGTTGCTCCATACCGCCGGTGCCACATCCAGCAGTGACGGAGCACCGTGTGGTGCGGAAATGGCATCGACGGGCCGGATACCTGGCACCGGTGGTGCTTTTCCTGCCGTGCCCACGAGCACATGAAGCGCCGTTGTAATGAGAGAGACAGACTGACGCCACGCGGCACTGCCAACCACCAGCACGTCCCGCGGGTCAATGACCTGCTGCTGCCTTTGCCGCCGGGCGGCTTCACTCGGTCGAGGTCGCAAGTTTGGGCGGGCGGGCGGTGGCTTCTCCTCGGATCTGAACGACCGGCTTCCTCCTTTCGACTTTGGCTTTGGCTTGGATCTGCTTGCTGCTTGCGCCTTACTTTTAGCCCTCTTCGTCGCCACCGTCGCTCGCGGGAGCTTGAATCCTTCCGCAGAATATCGGAGACCCAGCTGGCACGTCACGCGCTGTAGTCGGGCCAGTGGGATGCCGCTACCGGCTTGGCTTGGTGCGAACAGTCCTCCGGGCGAGGGTGGATGGGTAACAGTCAAATACAGGAGAGTTGTATCTTCACGAGACCCCGTCTCCGCGCTCCTGCTTCGAACACGTAGTCCTAGCCGGTCCTTCCACGCGGGCCACTCCATAATGGTCTCGCGGAACAGCTCACAAAGGTAGTCGTTGTCATCGTCTTCGCCGTCGCCCTGAGTGCCTCCATTGCTCATACGCTTCCCCTCCAGCATGGGGCGTACAGTCAGGTCGACACTGCGCCCGTCACTGCCAATCCACAGCCGGCCAGCTCGAACAAGCTCGGCAACGCGAGCCGCAGTAACTACCTGGCTGCGGAAAACGCCAGGGTTGTAAGACCCTGGAATGCCTCCCAATGTATCCCAAGCGAGCTCGGCCGTGGCGGTCAAAGTCAGTTTCCATTCAGCATCAAAGGTGACCCATTGGCGACGGGGGAAATGGACTGTCGTTGTTGTCGATGCTGGCGGCAGTGGTGGTAGTAGTGGGGGTGTGGATATCGATGCCATCGCTGCCCCATCGGTAATGGCATCGAGCATGGCAAGTCTTGAGGGGAAAGGGGGAAAAGTAAAAAGAAAAACCAAAAGAAAAAAGGGGGTTGTGTGTTGGCAGACTTTTGCCTTCCTGAACGGAACGGGAAGGAGCGGCGCATCGTCACTCCTGCCGATATTGTTTGTGTGCGGATTTCCAGCTTGAAAGACAAGATTGCTTTATTGGGAAACAACTAGACATAGGTCGTTCGCAGCTTCCAGATTGACAAAGTACCGCCAGGCTGACAGTGGACTAAGGCATTCATTATAGACCAAAAAGTGAAGCATGTAATCTGGCCCTAAAATGTCGGTCAAGTTTATATTTTCCAGTAATATTGTATTTTCATTGATGTAAAGAAAGAATATGCGCCTTGCAATGGTATGAGTCGGTGAAAATAATAACAAAATAACAAAACACAAGCGGATCGACCTGCTGTTTCCTTGTAAGCGCGTCATATTCTAAAATTAACAAAACTCGAAACGTCATCATGAAAACGGATATGGCTCTGTAGCGTGACCTCCAATTCTCCTGTATCGCAAAAAAACCTAGCAGTGAGCACTTTCCTGAGCGTAACCGGGTATAGAATGAAGGCGGCAGGCGAGAAATATTCCAAAATTGAAAACAAATTTATGTGCAATGGTCATTAGCATGATATAGACAATAGAATGAGAGACAATAGATGCAATAAGATGGTGTAGACAAGGTGATTGCGACGAGACTATCGTCAGCCCTGTGAAGGAGGGCTTCATTTCGGCAGCCAGGGGAACTTCTTCTTGAGGTCCGCAGCACCGCCAGTGGGCTCGACCTGCACACTGCGTTGGTAGATGTCCTCTTCGTCCATGGGCATGCGACAGTCGAGAATCATCTCGCGTGACGGTTGGTGCTTCTTGAGGTTCGGGTAGGGTGTGCCTTGGCTCTTCATGAGAGGCAGCAGGACCTCGCCTAGCACCTCAAACTTCTTCCAGTTAACGCGGTCACCCTGCGGGCCAACAAATGTACGGCTTCCTTCTTCGGCACTGACAAGGTCGCGACGATGCAGTGGCATAAAGGGGATGCGCGGCAGTGGCGAGTTCTCCCATGCCAATCGATAGGCAAAGTGGCTCTTTTGTGTGCTCATGAGCAGGACGAGGCGTGCAAAGCTCTTTTGGATATCTGGGTCGACAAGGGCGCGCGTCTGGGCGAGCCGATGGATAGCCGTGCTGTTAATTCCGGCCAGCATGGCGGCAAGGCCGTTGTAGTTGCGCAGCTGGCGCAGACGGAGGGCGATGGCCATGAACTTTTGCAGGCACGGAGCGCGGTGTTTTGCCTTGTCGCGGATAAGGATCATGTTGGATACCCACTTGGCGATATGGTTAAAGTGTGAAATCATGCGGTCCATGTTCCGGAGAGAGCGACACCGTTCCTTCTCCTGTGCGGATAGAGAGACGTGGCGCACGAGGTCACGAATACGGATACTGCTAAACATAATCCAGTCGATGCGAGTAATCTCGTCGGCCACCTCGTTGGCGTCCATATCCATGAAGATGTGGTAGCGGAATTTGTTGAGAGGCAGTGTTGCCATGGGCACCATGGTAGCGGCCTCGCGTTCGTAGTCCTCATACGAGTGGTATTGGAAGTGTGCCAGCCCCCGTCCCGAGCCGAGGGTGGCAGCTAACGTGCCACTACTTCCGCTGGTACTGGCGCCAGCGCCGCCACTACCAGCTTCGCTGGACGGCTGGTCGGAGGACTGCGAGTTTTGGAGCGTGAGAGATCGTAGGCTGTCGGCAGGAGGCTGCTCCTTGCTTGGAGTCGCACCGGCAGCTGTGGGCTCATCCTGAGGCGGGTCGTCGCACTTGGCCCACCATGTATCGTCGTCTTCGGCCACATCGTTGTCGAGGTGCTTCTTGATTTGCTGCGCAGACAGAGTGAAAATGGGCTCGTCGGCAAGGCGGTAGATGAGAACCTCTAGTTGCTTGCGTGACGCTGGACGCGCAAAGTCGCCCGGGTAGAGCGACACCCAACGGTTGAGGACCTCGATGTAACGAAACTGGGTGGCGGTGCGCTCGAGGAAATGGGAAGACTTGTCCTCCCAAGTTTTAGTCAGGGCTGAGATAATGGCTGCAAGTAGTTCGTGTGGTGCGGCGAATTTGCGGTAGAGGCAGAGGAAGACGTCAGAAAAATTAGCGTCGGCGCGGTTCATGGGAGCCGCAAGAAGGCGCTCGACCAGGTCGTTGAAGGGAATTCCAGCTGCCTTGGCAGGTATGTCGAACATGTTGTCGTCATTGCGCTGGAGGATGGGCACGTCCTCGGAGAAGCGGCGCAGGGATTCGGCATCGGACTCTTCAATGTCAAGGAACGAGTCCTGCCCGGCATCGAGCCGGACGCCGGTCGACCGTAGCATGCCTTGTACCGACTGGGCTGATCTCTCATCGGTCATTTCCGCTCCGAAACTGGAGGTATTGATTTGTTGCTGTGCGTTGGGGGAATCGACGCGCGGGGATCGAGAGTTTTGTGAGCGGTAGTAGCCGTCCCGGTCTCCAGAGGTGCTCGTCGTCCCGCCTCGAAGCAGGGACAGATCAGAGCTCGCTCGACTGTGTTTGCCACTGCCTTGTTCGCTACTTTGGGGCCGACCGTTGATGCGGTCGGGTGGGGCGTCCAAGTGGGCAGCGGACGAGGCGGCACGTCGCCGCGTGGTGGTGGTTGACGCCGTCGTGCCAGTCGAATTTGTATTCGCGGTTGTTGTGGCGGGAGCACTCGTATTTGTTGTGGTGGCAGATGATGACGAGTATGTATTGTGGTGTTGGTGGCGATTGTGGTTGTGGTGGCTGTTTGACTTGTCTCCTATCGAACGGAAAGCGATTGTGTTAGAAGTGGCACGACCCTGTCGGATTGAATGAACCGAGTGAGACGCTAAGAATAAAGAAAAGAAAAAGAAAAGAAGGGAGACAAAGGGAAAGCCAGAAAATGAGGGGGCAGAAGATCCCAGTGAGAAACAAACGCCAGGTGGATGGGGGGATATAAGGCTGACGCAATATAGGGACTGTCTGCAGTTCGTAAGAATGAGGTGGTAGTGAGTAGTATGCTTTGCACACCTCGCTCTGTCCGACTATGTCACTCTCTTCTTTCGTCACACCAGCGCAGTCAGTGTTTCAAACCTGGAAATCTTGGAGAAACATGGTAGGAAGGGAGCGGGGCTGGCGAGTGTCATTAAAAAAGACATCGGTACAAGGCGTTCAAGCGTTGCTACGTTGAATGGCAGCACCCTATTGGCTCCAGAAAAGAGATTGGCAGGGGCATGAAAACCAAAGGCAGCTCCAAGAATATCGAAGTCATACCGTGAAAAAGACAGAAAAGTGGTTGCGCCCAGTGGAGGCTTCAAACAAAGGCCACTCGGCAGGAAAGGGAAGAAAAGGAAAGAATTAGACGTAACATGTCTAGTAGGATGAAAGATTTCCTGCACGCGCGGTACGAGAGTAAGGTAGGGGATTGTTTGTGTTTGTGAGCCCGCGTCTGGACAGCAGTGGCTTGAGACCGCGAGGCAAAACGGACACTACTGCGTGTAAGAGTGACGGGAGCGGGGCCGGGAGAGACGTCGAAAACGTAATGAAAAGAGTAATGCGAAGAGAAACGATGGAACGAAACTTGCAGGATAGTTCGGAATCGAACAGATGAGCAAATCACGGGAAATGAGTTAGCTTGCCAAAAGCGGAACAAGGCACCTTGAGGGTAGCATGGGAGCTGGGAATCTTTAAAACAGCGGGAGAGGGCGACGGATGTGGCCAGACAAGCCGAGACATTCAATGTCGAACGGAGTAAGACAGGCGAGGAAGCGAGAGGGCGATGAAGCGAGACGGCGGTAAACGACGCGGCGTTCAAAAGAATAAGACAAAAGAAAAAGACAAAAGAAAAAGACAACAAAAACATCTACTCGGAGAAATGAAAACAAAAGGGACAAACCTTGACGGTTGTACACGGCGGCTAGGACAATCGCCTGCAGACAGTCGCGGGTGTTGCCCGAAACATTGGCGGACGTTTTAAAGTCTGCGAGGATGGACGGGAACAAGTTGGCCAGGCCATCGGCGTTGATTTGGCGGGCGGATTCCGGGTTGTCGCATTTGGTGGCCACAAGAATGGTAGGGAGGTTGGAATTGTGCAGAGCCGCTGTTGTGTCCCCCCAGTCGTCTGGTTAGAAACAAAGTTCGCAGTAATTACAACATGCAAACGGTGATGAACATTGTCACACGTCGCAATAATGCCGGGCGCAACACCACAAAACCAAACCATGGTAGAAAAGAGTGAAGGAAATAAAAAGAGGGACCAGCTCCACCTGCGCTGTTGCGTGGTTTTGTGGCGAGAAATGGTGCACATAAATGATGCACAAGGTGGCTCGACCCCCGTGGCATTGCACATAGGGTACACAAGTGGTGGGCGAGAGGTGTTGGACAAGGGCGCTGATGGTGCTCGCATGAAATATGCACATAGAAAAGGTAGAAGAATAGTAACGGGGAGAAATAAATGGAAATAGAAAAAAATAGAGATAAAAATAGAAAAATAGAAAAATAGAAAAATAGAAAAAAATAGTAAAAAATAGAAAAAAAAAGAAACGACAAAACAAAGTGGACTTACACAGGGTGGGGGGGAGCTCTCGGATGCTGTCCTTGTTCATTACATCATAGAGCATCAATGCGCCGTCAATGCGAGGCACGATATGGCCACTGATTCGCTTGGGCCAGTGGATTTTCTGTTTGGGATCGACGTCGAAATGTTCGAGATCCAGCTCGATCAGGACAACGATAAACGGATTGTTATCGACGTCGGTACGCATAGCGGTAATGCCACCGGTTGGCGGCTTGGACAGGCGCATCGCTCGTTGGATAAAGGACGACTTGCCGACGCCATCGGCGCCGATGACGGCAATGTTGACGGTGGCCATTTTCCTTGGAGGTGGAGGCTGGCACATACATCAGCGACGACCAAAAAATAAATAAATAAAAAGGTGCGCAGAACACAGCTCTTTCCTACCCTAAGACCTTGGTCGTTTACAGTCGCGGATTCCCTTCGAGACGGAGGCCCGGCGGACCTGTCATTGCCGGGGTTGTGTTGTGTATTGGGGCTGGTGGGGTCGGGGCTGGCGGTACCAGCATCGACGCGAGACGAAGTATACGAAATGGCGGGAGGGTCGGGGGGTAGGGAAGGCGTCGAAGGGCCGGGGAGGGTACTGTCGTCGTCACCAAACCAGTCGGTTCCGGCCGTGTGGTATCGCTGGAAAAAAGGATCGTCCAAAATAGAGATGAAGGAATCGCGGATATTGGTTGACGACGGAGGCGGGGGCGGCAGACTCGTCGGGTGCTCCCTTTGTGGCGGAAGCTGGTGTTGAGTAGCTTTTGAGAGCGGTGATTGCGGCGAGGCTCGTGGCGGTTTTGATGATTGCGACAGGGACTGGCTTCTTGCGGTGAGCTGCCGCGGTTGCCTCAGCTCGGGGAGGGGTGCAGAAATGGTATCGATGTCAGAGTCGGACGTCGGCTCCGGGGCGTCGAAGAAGTCTTCTTCACTGTCAGCGTCACCGTCCGGGTCGGCGTCGAGGAAAGTGCCGCTCCAAGGGCCGATCGGCGTGACAGCCGGGACTTGTATGGGGGATATTGTCGGATCTGTGTCGGGGTTGACGGCGGTTTGAAGAGAAGGAAGGGAAGGGTGAGGATGTTGCGGTGGGAGCGATGAAGTAGACGAGGCGGTGACTGAAGCACTGGGCGAAGATGAGGCAGGTGGCGCGGCGATGCTCGGTGGTGCGTCGCCAGGGCTGGCGGATGACGGGGTTCGGCGGCGGCTCTGGGCAGCGGCTGCGGGCAAGGAGCTAGAACTCTTGCGACGTGGTACTCTGCCCAACATGAACAGGGCGCGGTCATCTGGGAGCGTGTGAGTTCGAGCTCGAGGGTTGTTGGACGACATGGCGGGCGACGGTGAGGGTGGTGGGAAGGAATGAGTGAGGGCAGTGGGCGGGTGTGGGGGGTGGAAGAAGATCAGATATGGATTGGGCGGATGACGAAAGTCCGAATGAAAAGGAGTGCCACTGGCTGAGAAGCGAATACGGCGAAGAATAAGGAAATAAGAGAGACTAGACGGGGAAAGATGGAGAACCAGAAGAAAAGGACAAAACAAAGCAAACCGCGACGCAACGAAACGAGACTGATGTGACGGAGAGAATGCTCGACCAAAGACAAAAAAAATAGCACGAAAGACGGAGGCGAGAGAACACAAACAAGGGCACAGCTCCAAAGACAAGAGCGGGTCGGGTAGGAAGGCCAGGGGAGGTTCCCAACACCAGGACCGAAGACAGGGCAATTTTAGGGTGTGGGAATCATCGCGAAAAGGGTGGGGCAAGCGAAAGCAGGTTAGGTAGGTCGAGGCCCGCCGACACCAAGGTGCGGGATGAACGGGGCTCAGTTTGTCTTGGACATGGACGAGGGCCCAACACGAGCGTCGTTGACGGCCACAACAACTGGTGACAGGATGAGACTCGCAGGGGAATATTCACCCATCAAGAAAGAAAAGGAGGAAGGAGGCGCGAGGAGGGGACACGGCGTGCAGTGGTGCAGTGGAGCATCGTCAACTCGAGCTGGTGGAACAGAGTTGACCAAGCACGACGAGGCGGTGGGATCACCAACAAGGGAATAGGGAAAAAGTACGGAAGGGCGATGAAACGGTCCTACTACTGCTAGTGAGCAGCTTGGGAACGTACTAGGACCATGTCACTCCGAGCTGTGCCTTGTAGATGGGGCCATTGAAAGGCAGGCAGTGGGGTCGAAGTAGGCAAAGGCGGCAAGAAAAGGCGGTCGAGAGGAGAGCAGCAATGGTGCTGTTGGCAATGCTGTGCAAGTGCTGTTGCAAGGCTCAGGGTGGGGATGTGGGGATATTGAGTGAAGCTGTGAAGCTGGCCAAAGCCAACAAAAATACGCACCTAGACACCGCCAGGTGTTTGGAAATGAAAAACTGTGTGTGACAGGCCAGCCGCCCAACAGACGGATGTTTGAGGGCGTTGTTTAAGAATTGATGCTTTCCGACGTGCACCAACGCCAATAGCAATTCCAGAGCAGACCCGGTCTCTAATCTCTGGATGTTTCGCTCGATTGTTTGCTCCCGTCTGCCCCTGGTTCCAGCATGCGTTCCTGTCGAACCGAAGAAACCTGCAGTATGCAGGCTGGAGGTGCAGATATGCCGTCGTAGTCCGGCTGCTGCTCTGCAGGGCTTGCAATCAGAGTGATGAGCTGTCTCGCCGTCTGTTCGGTTGGGTGTCTTTTCCGTTTTATCTTTTTTTATCTTTTTCCCCCGTTGCGATGCGACTTGGTCATTCGAGTAATGAGGAGAGAGGTCAGTTCTGGGGCTGGAGTCATGCGTCGTGGACGCTGGCAGACGTAATAGTTCGTGTGTACGGAGTTGGTCGTGATCGATGTGGTGCTTGAGATTGTAAACAACAGCGCTCGGCAGTGGAAGTTACACAAAGATGAGAACGAGAAGGAGACAGCGAGGTTGGCAACGCCTGAGGAGCAGGTGAAAAGCGGTGCGTGATAACGGCCACGCAGAGAGAAGGTGGACAGCAGACGCAAGCGGGAAAGAGCGACGGAGAACCTTGTGCAGGAGAGTGACGAGGGTAATGAGGTAGGGGACAGCGAATACAACCTTGGGTGAAATAGGAAGCAGCAAATGGTAGATTGCCCACGAGGGAACTGAATCGGTCCTGGTAAGAGGAAAGAAGGAGGGGAACGATGCTGAGAGAATGCAGGTGCGAAGCAGGCCAAAGGAAGGGGGACCGGTAGGCAAAGCACCGAAACGGGCAGAAACGTGGCAACCACAAGCCAGTTAGCAGACGACACGGACGGAAAGACCAAACGAGTGGAGAGCTCTTTCTGCCTGTGAGCTGTGAGCTGTGAGGCTGTGTGCAGTGTGATTGATTCATGAGATCAAGGACGGAAAGAGCGAAAGAGCGAAAGAGCGACCCGAACTACAAGTCAATATTGACCATGTCGGCCACACGACGAGAACCAGGAAACCAGGGAACCAGGGAACCAGGGAACCAGGATCGCGCCAATGCACGATGGATGCTGCGCCAGGGGCCAGTGTTGAATACGGCGGTTGGTGTGCTTACCACCAGTCTTTCTTTCGGGTACATGATACGCGGTACAAGTCAACAGTGCTACAAGGTCAAAAAGGTCTTTTTGAAGGACTCTTGTGGTTGTGAGAAGGCACGATCAAGCAAAAGCAGAGTTCTCCTTCGCTCTTACCCTGAAATCGGATTTGTGGTCCGGTGTGTTGGGGGTGCATTTTCTTACCCTCAACTTCACTCTTTCTCATCCGCACCTCGCAAGCTCTTCCCCCTAACCAATCTTCACCAAATGGCCAGGTGAGCGGCCATGAGTCTTTCACACCGGCAATGCGAGCTACCGGCATCCTCGAGGCTGTGCCCTCTGCATCGTGTGCTTGTCTGTGCAGCGCCTCGCGGCCAAGCGTCTCTCCCAATGCCTGGGCCACGTGGGGATTCGACAATTGTGTGGAGACGGAGGAGAAAGCGGTTGATCACCGTTTTTTATTTGCGGCTCACCGCAAAAGGCCGGCAGTTCCAGGCCCACAACGACGCGCTGTCCAGGATTCCCAGGCGGCGCGGTTGACGAAAACTGGGGAGTGCAACCCCCCCCCCCCCCGCGTACGTCTCACAGCTGCATCATGCAAAGACCCTGCGAGCCTGCGCAGATAGAAGAAAGGTGCACCATTGACGAAAGTGTGCATCTCTCCATGAACGTGCTTAGCACAACTGACCTGCGCTCCACGCGACGTTCTCGGGGCAAGACGATCTTCTGTTTTTGCCGATCCATCTTGAAAGAACGGAACCAGGAACAGGCGAGCGGAGAGCAACTCGACTGCTATGGCTATGTCGATATATAAATAGAGCCCTGTCTCGAGAGCATCTTTTGGTCCTGGAAACCGGACAGGCCCAGATGCGGCGGCGCTGGTGCCAGCAAAGCTGTGTGTGGGACGGCCACAGGACGTGAGCACGGAGTATTCTTCGAGGCGGTTTGAAATTGTCAACATGAATCCGATCAATGGTTATGAAGGACCACCGAATGCTTGTCTTACACTACAACAGTTTCGAAGCTGCGTTGTAGCTACAGGTCGTCTTTCACCCTATCTTATGGAAAAACAGCCTCTTCTTTGAAGCAAATTCGGTATGATATGGGTCGCACCGGCCAAGATCTGCGCAAGTCGTCTAAGAACATTGATTCGGTCATTCTACTATCTGGACTACCCGTCGACTCTTTAGACACAGCGTATCTTCCCGACAAAACCTGCCTGCAGGCCAGATCAGCATCGACAGATCCAGTCCAGGCCGTTCTATGACGATGTGCTGGATAGCGTCCTGTCGAGTTCTTTATTTCAACGTCCGGCCTCTGCAATCTTCCCCACAAATGTCAGATCGCCTGCAGCTTTCAGACTCGAATCGAACAGATCTGGATCGATGTCGTTCTTATGCACTCCCGTTTTATAACGATTTCCTCCGCCATTACCTTTGCTTTGTTATATTTTTCTATTTCCATTCGTCATCACATCTTCACAGCAGCGCTTTTCGCATCCCGTCCGATACTTCCCTGATCAGCTCACGCCCTCATATATTTCTTTTGTCACTTGTTCCAAGCTCGTCGTTTCAACGTTCTCCAACTTTCTGCACCGGAATTCCTTTCGATGCCTGTTTGTCCACTTCCATGTCTCACTTATTTCCCTATCCGCTTCGTCTTTTACTGATTGCACACATTTGCCCCCTCTTATCTCTCCGCGCCTGGTGTTTCGACCAGCATCCACTGGCATGTATGTCGTCGATGTCTCTCTTCCCCTTCATTCCTCACTCAGGCACCCACACATTTTCTTTCGGCCTTTATGCTTTGCCCGTTTACAGTCATTGTCTGTGCCTCCAAACAACCGGATTGTCAACCCTAATCCCAATGCAGGAAGGTCTTTTGAGACAGAGCAACCAGGCAAGTTGGCGACGAAGAGAGACATCGAGTGGCATGCAAGACATTTACAGCGCGCCCAGAACATCGAGAAACAAAAATGTCTCCCATTTCTGCTGCAAACGTCCACACTTGCGGAGAGTCTGCTGTGTCTGCCCTTCACTCGCCGATAGTTTCCCATGGAAAAGGGGACGGAAGATCGCGATCTGTTACATAAGGCCCAAAACGGCCTACAAAACCGCAACAAGAAGCTTTACTTGGGTGTTTGGCATGCGGAACTTTCTTTTTCGCATGCTGCGTCCACCTGAACGTCAAGCATCGCTCTCCTCAGCATAGATACGTCACTTTTGTACCGCAATTACGTCCGCATTTGATCGTTTCTTCCATTCATCAGCAGCCTATATCTTGATCCTGTCGTCCTCGTCCTCTGTGTTTTCCTCTCTTCTCTTCCCTTCCCTTCCCCATCCCTTCTCCAAAGGCAAGTCGCAATCACATCGCTGTATTACCGCTTCTGCTATAGCCCTGTCGACCTATATTCAACCCATCTTCATTATCTCATATCTCTCCTCTTTCCGCCTCACTGCCATTGCCTTTTTCGCCTGTGCGACGGCCTCTAAGCTCCGAATCGCCCTATCTGGAAACATCCGTGCATCGCGCCTCGCTTTTTATTTTCTTAACTAAAACGAGAACATCTCCGTCACATTTACTTTTCAATATTTATCCTCCTCCACCTCTCTTCCCCCTCCCTGCAATGCGTTACGAGTCAACAATGATGATGGCCGGTCCCACCACAATTGCAGCGCCCCGGATGGACCAGCCTACCGGTGTCCCTCTCTACCACGCGGTGCCGACTCGCCGTCCTTCTCTCCCTTATCAGCCTTCTTCTGGCTCCTATGGCTCGTTTGGCTCCTTCGGCTCTTTAGCTTCATCGTCCTCGCAGCAGCAACTGCACCGCCGCAGCAGCTCTGCAACCACAGCCAGCCTCAGCCGCCATCGCCGCAGCTCCCAGTATCAACACTACCAGCTGCAACCGCAACCCCAGCCAATACAAGCGGTGCAGCCGCAGTTCTTGTTCTATCCCCAAATCGTTCCCTACCAGCAGATGCCATATCCTCAGCAGCTGCCTTATCAACACCAGCGTGTGCACAACCTCCTGCACAGCAGTGCCGCCAGCAGCTACCAGGTACTTCCCTACCACTACTCGTACCAGCCGGTGAATCAGCCTGTAAACCAGCTCGGTCCTGTCCACGGTCACGGCCAACCGTCGCAAAAGCACCACCTCCGCCGCCAGCAGCATCTGCTCCCGGACGCGCCGCCGTCGTCGTTGCAGCACTCGTCCTGCCCGTCCCTCTCCTCCAAACAGACGCTCGCGGCTCTGCAGACGAAGCAGGCCACGTCCCAAGCAGAGGCCCAGGTCGCGAGCACACAAATGGCTCTTTTCTCAGGCTTCTCGCTGCGTGGCAGCCAGCAGAACAAGGCAGCAGACGGTGCTGCACAGAAGAAGCAGGAGACAAAGCAAGACAAGCAGGATCAGGACAAGGCACAGGCCAAGGATACGACAAAGTCCAAGACCGTCCTCCACGCCAGCGCCCCCACCGTCAAGCCGCCGTCCCGCAAGAAGGACTCCGTCGGGCGCAACCGCGGGCCCGTCGACGCCAAAGACCTGACCAACCGTTTGTACACCATCCTGGCAGAATGCGGAATGCAAGCGGCCGCCAACACAAGCAGTGCGCCGCCGCTGTCGCCGCTGTCGCCGCTCTCACCACGGTCACCGCTGGAGGCGGCGCCGCCCCAACTTCCCCCGCAAGGCGTCGTCGGCGCCGACCGCAGCGGCCAGCGCATCCGGTCGCGCGGGTCGGGCAACCTGCGCGCCTTGTACGCGTCCAATGTGCCTATCGTGCCCACCACAGGCGGAGGCGGAGGCAGCATCCGCCGGCAACCCTTTTCCGCGCCCAACGACCTCAACACACTGAGCGAGCTGGTCCCACCGCCCAGCATGGTCGATCTGCAGCGGCGCAAGCACCGGACACGGTCGCTGTCCCCGAATGAGGTATATATGCGTGGTGGCGGGCCAGCCGGCACGACGGGCGCGAAGCTGCCGTCACCCATGGCACCGGGCTCGTTCGGCCAGAGACGCTCTGTGTCGAGCACGATCCAGCCGCCGCCCAGCGCGCAACACGGCATGCCGTACATTCCCAGCCAGGCGGCGCAGCAGTTTGCGCGCACCACCGCCGCCGCGGGCAGCCCGCGCAAGTCGGCACGCGTGCCAAAATCAAGGGGCCAGTCACCCAAGGAGCCGTACTCGCACAATCAGTCGGTGTCCGTCTCGCCACCATTGTCTCCCAAGAGCAAGCCGTCACCGCCGCTGTCGCCAAAGACGAAACCCTCGCCGCCCGTATCGGCCAAGTCGCCCGCAATGCCCTCGCCGGCGCGCTCACCGAGAGTGCAGCACGCCTTCAAGGACACGCTGGCCGAGCCGGGTAGCCGGCGCCAGAGTCAGAAGGAGGGCGCAGAGGCTGCCGCGGCTGTGGAGGATGCACCCGGCGACGCAGACGAAAAAGCCGAGGAGGCGGCCGTTGACGGTGCTGCTGTGGAAGGCGCTGCCGCCGATGAGGCTACAGAGAACGCCGATGACGAGGCCGAGGCCGAGGCCGAGGCAGAGGGGGGTGCCGATGCCAATGCCAAGATGGCCAAGGCAGCAGCCACGAAAGCGATGGCAGCGGCCGACTTCCGCCGTATTGTGCAGGAGCACAGCGTCGACTGGACGCAGAGCGACGAGGCCACGGTACGCCGCAAGCAGGCGAAGAAGGAGAAGAAAGAGCGCGAGAAGCGCGAGAAGCGCGAGAAGAAGGCCAAGCAGCAGCAGCAGCAGCAGCAGCAGCAGCAGCAGCAGGCGGGCGATGAGGCCCGCCCACTGTGGCGGCTCAAGGCTCGGCTGAGCAGCTTCTCCAAGGACAAGCTCATGCCGTCGCCGCCCGCCACGGCGGTGGCGGTGGCCGAGGAAAAGGAGGACAAGGTTGCACCGACTTTGGCAGCGACCGTCGCGGGGGAGGCATCCAAAGTCCAAGAACAGGTTCTAACCGCCGGAGGTACCAAGGAGGTGCCCGGGGTGGTTGAGTCTGCGGCGGGCGAGCCGACGTCGAAGTCGTCGTCTGTGCTGTCGCTGACGGCTTTGACCAAATCGTCGTCGTTCCTGTCTCGATTCAAGTTTTAGTTTTAGTGTTTTCTTTTTATTAAGTTTGTTTGCATTTGTCTTTCCGTTCTTTTGCAGCGTTTCTAGCATAGCCTCGCGTCCTTTCGATTCACACGCGCGTGAACCTTCTTCGGCGGTAATTTGAGGACGGAGAGTGGAGGGGAGGAAAGAAAATGCACCATTTGATTCCAACCAAGAAAAACAGCGCCAAATGAAAATGAACGTCAATACATACCGCTACCAAAGATTTTGAGGTGTATGCTCATCCAAACGCGTATCCAATACTATGTTTCCGTAACGGCGCTTGGTGGCCGGTTCTCAGTGCCGGCCCTCGGCATCAAGAAGCGTCTTGATCGCCTGATTGGCCTCGACGGCAAGTTCGTCTCGCACGACAGCGGACACGTCGTGGACGTGAACATTGCTGTCGCCGCTCCGGGTGCCCGTGCCCGTACCCACACGGTCGTCGGCATCGCGTGCCAGCAGGTACGTCACAGTTTCGCAGTAGGCGCGCACCGCGTCGCCGTCCTCGCTCGGGTCAACGCGGGCCCGCCGCAGCGCCTTTTGGCCCTCGCGGAGGCCCATCTCCTTGGTCCACGGCCTGCTGGACATGCCACCACCACCACCACCACCGCGACCGCCCCGGCCGCCTCCGAAGCCGCCTCGGCTGTTTTTGTGCTGCAGGCGCATGGGCAGGCCAGGGATTGGGGCCTTGTTTCCACCACCGCCAGATTTAGGCGGTTGCGTGGCTTCGTAGATGGATTTTAAGCGCTCAGGGAGCGTTGGGTATTTCTCAAAGAGGTGGCGAAGCTCGGGGGCGTCGTCCAGGACGCGGAACGGGTGTACAGGCGGTGCGGGTTTCGGGGGCAGCGAAGGCACTGTCGAGGCCCCTGGACGAGTCGACTTTGTCTTGTCCTCGTTGGTTGGGGCATCGGGCGGGTGGTTGTCGCGGTGGATGCGTGAGCACGTTACGGAGCAGCTGCTGTCGTTAGTCGAGCTCATCATACCTCTTTCCCTCGTCTCAAAGAACCAAGACAACATACTATGCCAACGGACACCGTGAACATTTATACTTGGACGGCTCCTTATTGCATACGCCGCATACGGTACGGCGCTTGGCTGGTGGTGTTATCGTCTCGTTGGCCTCGTCTGTGGGTGCTTCTTCGGCTGTCTTTCGAGGCGTTTCTATGTGTGTGCTCGCCGCGCCACCGTCCACAGCAACAGTACTGTCCTCAGTCGTCTCCCCCGCTGCCCGATCGAAGCTCATCGGTGCTGACCGTTTGCCGCCCGCTGGAACTTCGGATGATGCTGTCGAAGGTGCAGCTGCCGCTGTCTCGCTGCTAATATGAGACATGGGGGATTGTCCGCCTTCTCTACTCTCATCCGCCGGCGCTGGGGTGCTATTTTCCTCAACAGGCGGTGGTGAGGACGGCATTATGTGTTGTCGTGTACTTTTGGCTCTGGTTATTCACTCGTTGCTATCGTTGCGTTGTGCTATCGCCTCATGAATGGGAATAAGTCGGGATTCAGAGCTTTGAGCTTTTCGTTGATCGTTAGTTAGGAAAACAGTGATGACTAATCGTAAGTTTTGTCTTATCTTGTCTTATCGGTTGGGGAGCTCGTACCAAGAGCTTCTCTCGAACGACACAAATGGACTGACAAAAGAAAAGTTTGTGAATGCCAGTGCCCTTTGTTATAATTATTCTTTTTCGCAGGGTTGAAGCGAATATTTCAAATTTGTTCTTGATCCATGCTATTCTCTGAAAATGCCAAAATGTTTAAAACGCCGGTAAACAAAACGGAAAAACATAAATGGTAAAAGAACCATGGACAGATCTTTGAACCATATTTCACTCCCATGTCCTCCAAGCTGTACTGTCCCAGCCATCTGTCAGAAGCCATGACAGAATATGATGCCGATCCCCCTCCGCCATAACCCTGATAGCCCTGTTTTGTGTATTTGCGCATCGTGGTAGCACGTGGTATGTAACTGACAGAAAAACAAAAAAAACATGCATAGATAATCGGATAATAAACAACGGGGGATGAAATAAGACAATGCTACGCAAAATGACACGGAGCGAGAAAACGAAAGAAGAAGAAATTGCAAAAAATGCGTATACGGTGGAAGCATTACCACCCCGGCTTGTCCTCGAGCTTGTCGATGCGCTTTTTCCAAAACTCAAAGGACGAAAAGAAGATGGCGTTCAGGACACAGGACCGCGTCATGGACACGCCGAGGCCTCGGTACATCTGGCGCTGGAAGAAGTGGATCTTGACCGGCTTCACCTTTTGGCCTTTCGAATACAGCAGGGCATTTCGTTGGTATATGCTCTTGGCCGAGTCGATTGGGTCTGTGGGGTCAGCACAACGTTCATTTGTTTTACCAGGACTCGGACGAGAGTGCCTCGCCAAACATACAGATCAGAGACCACGATACGATGCCGCACAGGCCACCTGCAATAAAAACGGGCAGAGTGCTTGACTGGGTCGCGGAACCGGCGAACGTTGTGAGAAGCTGTTTGCTGCTTTCGTATGTGATGAAATACAGGCTTGTGCCGAGTGTGTCTCGTACTGTAAGGTGTTAGGAACCATAAATGTCGTACTGGCCGTGAATTATGAAAGGGGAGCGGGGTGCAAGGGAGAAACGAACATAAGTGCAACCGGTAGCCCGTATAAAGGCCTGTGAGTCCTCGATGGCGAATGATATTTGCCATGGTCTTTAAAGTGCCCTTATTTTGGTAGCTAGAAGCCACGGCGCGGCTGCGTGAGTCGGGACATTGCGTCTTTTCAGACAGCAAGACTGACACTTGGGCGCTCAGTTTAGTCAATTCGAACGGACCTGCGAGTGGCGGTAGTTAGCAAGCCTGTCTATACGCCCCCCCCCCCAAAAAAAGGTGGAAAGAATACGCACAGGCAATGACCGTGATGCAGGATCCTGCCGTGGCACCGGCCGCACCAAAACAGGCAACCGACCAGAGGTTTGGGTAGGTGCCGTGCGTATTGACATGCTTGAGGACGTCAAACCCAAAGTTTTTGCTCAACCAGTCCGAGTATATGTATTTGGCGCGCTGGTAGATGGAAAACGATATCGTCCGTACAATCGTGACGCTTGCCAGAGGTGCCGTTACACCTAAAAATGGACAAAAAAGAAAATCGCAGTTAGTCGCTTCGCTCTGAGTGACAATCGAGGTGCGCGCCACCGTATTACAGCAGGGCCATGGAGAAAAGGGAAAAAAAAAAAAAAAAAAAAAAAAAAAAAAAAAAAAACCAAACCTCGGAAGAACCCCCGCAAGCCTTCATTGGCGTATGTGTGCCTTAAACAGTCGGTAAAGCCATCGTATTTGTAAGTCTGCATGCGCGTCTTAACGCTGTCGAGTGGAAAGGCACAGGCCGTGCTGATGGCGCTGGACAAGCTGGCGCTGACTTCGGTCCGGTACCGCTTCACCCATCGTTGGGGCGGTACTTTGGACTTTGAAGAGTATGGAGGGGGGGAGGGAGCAGGAGAAGCGGCGGGAGCCTGGCTCGCGGCTATGGCTGAGGAAGCGGGTGTAGATGTGTTGCCGCCGCCGCTACTGCGGTTGTTGCTGCCACCTTGCGGGGACATGATGGGACGGCGGGATGGGGCCGTGGGATCATCTTGGGCTCGACGAGGGCAGTCGGTCATGCTCCGCGCCGAGAGGGGTCCCCGAAGGAGGTGACAGGGGACGTCGAGCGCGCCGCAATCGCAGAGGGGAAGGTTCGAGGTCGTAATCGTCCGGAGAGGGGTTAAAAGGAGGGTCGGTCAGGGGATGTAGACGGCGCCCAAGCGATGTCGTGATCGAAAAAGACCCTCCTCACTCTAGCTTGGCAAGCGTCGGAGTGAAAGAGTTGTTGAATCTAGAGATACGTCGATGCGAGCGCGTATGTTGTTCTCGGTAGCTCCGTCTCGGTCCAGAGGGAGCGCTCGCTGTACCCTGCGAAAGGCGCACTGAGCACTGCAAACACGCAGGAGTCGTCGGAGGCCGGTGGTCTTGCTGGACGGGTATGGTTCGCTTGAAGTCGCCTATTACCGGTAGTCCTGGTATGCCCTGCTGTTTCGTGCTGCACCAAGGCGACAATGCCACAGCAGACACAGCTTCTAAAAGACCTCGATATAGATAGCCACGTCGTGTCAAAACCGAATGCGAGCACAGGCACACTCTGCTATGCGGCGCCAGCGCACTATCAGAACAAGACGGCTCGGACGATAGATTGGCGGAGTCGGTCAAGTCGGGCCAAGGGCGAGAGAGAAATGGCCGAGACAAAAGGGCGATGAGACGAGGAGCACACGAGCTGAGAGGATCAATATCGTTGTAATGGCGAAGAGGGAGAGAAGGGAGGCAAGAATGAATCAAACAAGCAGCAAAGAGGACAAGAAGAAAGAGCGTCTCAGTCGAGCTGCCGCTTGTTTGGCGGAATTGGATTGCTGCAGACTGT
The DNA here is from genome assembly GCF_000820605.1 of Sporothrix brasiliensis 5110. Classification (NCBI taxonomy): domain Eukaryota; kingdom Fungi; phylum Ascomycota; class Sordariomycetes; order Ophiostomatales; family Ophiostomataceae; genus Sporothrix; species Sporothrix brasiliensis. The sequence goes on from NW_024467131.1 coordinate 69,082, forward strand.
ATATCGTACCGTTTGATTGGCCAGCCGGCCGACGAAGCTGCCGTAAATGGGTTGGCGGAAAGAGGGGGCCTGCAGCAATTAGCACTGGAAGGCACGATGGAGCGAGTGACGGACAGCAGGGAAAGAGCGATGTGCAGCGGGGCAGCATCTGCAAGTTTGAAGCAGGTGCGATAGACGAAGGCCAGAGAAGACAGAGAAAAAGGCACATTCTAAAGGACAAAGAAGACAAAGAAGACAAAGACAACAGCAGGCAGAACGACACGCAGACTGTATTTCTAGCGGTTTCAATATTCGCTCGACGTCTCGTTTTTGTCGCTCGTCTCCCCTCGTTGTCGGCACGGTGGCCAAGCCGCCCTACCCAATGTCGAAAAATGACCAAAGTAGAAGACAAAAGGCCCTGGGCTTGGGTTGGGTTTGGCCGGTCTAGGCTCGCTGGGTGGGTGCTACTTGCCCTAGCGGAGCCCCGAACACAAAGCACGAAAATACGAAGTTCTGGGGAAGGAACATCTGATAGCAGCCGAGCTACAGCCGAACCCTCCGCTACAAGACGGAACCCGGGGCTCCTTCGGGGACAGTAACGGGGAATAACTTGGCGAAAGAGGGATGCCACGTGCCAATGCTATGATTTCATCGTTTGTCTCAAGTCTTTCTGCTTCTCAACTTATTTATTATGTGCAGCATGTCCGTTTTCTTTTACAAACCCCAACTTCAGCATCGCACTCTCACGTTCCTACCTGCACAAACTATCTGGCTCAACCGACGTCATCTGTCCTAGCTGGCATTCCCCTCATGCAGCCCGCCAATCACAATCACCCTTCACCAGACAGCCGTCAATGGCAGCAAAACACACGACTCTCGAACCTGGGAATTTTCACATGAGGGTGCATAAGCCATTGTTCCACTGTATGTGACGCGTGTACACTTGAATTCGATAGTTCTCCAAGCTAGCAATAATGTATTGCTTTATTTGTAGCGCCGTTACATCCATATAATGCATGTATCCGTGGATGGCAGATCGCACAGTTGCGCCACCAGAATGCCTGCTTTGCAGCTGGCGGCTGCACACCTGCAAGCTGCACTTCCAGAGCGCAGTTGAGTTATCGTGATATAGGTCCGCCATTGTGTAGGTGACGACGCTTCTGCTTTGACTTGACGGTTTTGTGGCTCGACCAGAGGCGCATAGCGTCGTAGAGAGTATCGTTGGGAGAGAGGAGAGGTCCGTCGAGGAGCAAGAGCAGAGACCAGTGTCTGCGGCCAGTGTCTGCAACCAGTGTCTGCAATGAGAGGAGCGGAGATGGTATCGTTCGGCCTCTCTTCTCTTCTGTCTTTCGAGGTGAATTTGGAAGAATAGAGAAATGTCCTAATATCGTTTCAAGGGTGGCTACACTCGAATTTTCGCCTCAAAAGATCTTCACCGTAGGCACAGTCTCATTTGCTTGTTGAGCATTGCAACAGTTTCGTCGTAGTGATCGTATGCCGTCCGTATGAAAGGGTCACTAAACGGTTAGCCCTAAGTAAACTTTTTTTATTAAAAAAAATAAAAATAAAAAAGAATGGCACGGCTTCATTGAACGCACTCTGGCTTCGGCTTCTTCTGCTGGTGCACGACCTTCCACGGCGCCTGCCGCGCGGCCGCCTCCTTGCGCCGCCAGTACGCCGTCTTCAGCAGGTTCCGGAGGATCTTGTGCTCGATGCCGCGGTACTCGGCCGCCGAGTTGAGGAACCAGACGGTGCGGCGCACGGCCTCGGGGTCGAACGGCTGCGCACCCTCGTTGTTGGCCGCGCTCGTCAAAGTGGTGCGCTCACCGCGAAAGGCAGCGCGCAGTTGGTCGCGGACGACATAGCGGGCGGGTTTCGAGAACTGGACGGCGCGCAGGGCGCTGCGGTAGAGGCGGCGGTAGGCCTGTACGAGCTCGGCGCTGGACATTGTCTGTGCCCGGGGTCGGCGTTGCGTGTGATCCGATTGTTTGTTTTGGCGTGGAGGGAAGGTGAAATTCGTCTCATACGTCCAACGTTGAGCCTCGTGCTCAAAGCGTCTCGGAATTTCACGAGGCAGCGGGAATTGTGGGGCACAAGCTTTCATCGTAACTTCACCAGCCAATCAGAGAGCTCGGGCCGTTGAAACCAGCTTCGGTCTTCATTACAACATGAGACGAAAGAAGAAATTGACATCTCTTCAGAGTTATGTCCGTTCATTGCGGGGAAATAAAAACTCCATAAGGAAGCCATCCTTGGCCTCTTATCATGGTACATGATGTCCAATAACCGCAAATCCCTCTCCAGATTGGGGATTGCCAGCCTCTTCCCATCCCGCAAAAGAAAATACATTGCGCTGCCACATCAACTCTTGTGTGACGTGCGTCTATATGCAAAAATGAATCCAAACAGAGAATAGAGAAGGACGAAGAAAAACAGGGGAACCAACGGAAAATGAGACGGGACTGTTTAGAAAGACACCTGGCAAACGTAACGCCAACGCTTGGCTCGTTTGGTTGTTCACTTGTTCGCTCGCTTGACTCGCACTCACTACGAAGCACTACTTTTACTCCTCACCCTGGCCAAGGGGCGCATACTTGCCGCCGCTCTCGCTCGGGTTCGGTGACGAGCCGCCGCGGAAAACACCCACGCGCGACAGCCAACCCGAGACACCACGGCTCGAGCCACCCTCACCGCCACCGCCGCCACGGCGACTTGCCGGCGCCTCGTGGAGAGACGACGGTGGGTCAATGTTGAGGCCAGGGATGGCGCTGGAGGGGCCGAACTGGCCGCGCGACGCCCGCAGGTCGAGCGACGGCACAGGCGAACCAGGCGCCAAGAGCGCACCGGACTCGGTGTCGCCGGGGACAGGCGTGCCAATGGAGCGCGGCGTGCCCAATGTAGTGCTGGCGTCGCCGAACAGCGAGTCCATCTCTTCAAGACGGACACCACACGTTTCAGGATAGAAAAAGTACACTACATGGGTCAGCACGTGCTCGCAGCGTGAGGGACAAAGCGCAGTGACAAGAAATACATACCGACAACGAGACTGAGAGCACAGAAAAAGGCGTGCACCAGGTAGAGCCGCCATGCGATCCACTCTTGCAGAATCGGCGTCATCTCACCCACGAGCCAGTTGAAGGCCCAGTTGGTGGCTGTGGACAGACTGGCGCCCTTGGAGCGGATGCTCAGCGGCAGAATCTCCGGCGGGTACAACCACGGGATCGGGCCCCAAGAGTAGCCGAATGCAGCATTGTAGATCATGACAAAGGCCACGACGTAGATGCGCGTGGTCGGTAGATCCAAAAAGATAAAGTACGAGATCAACGAGAGTGATATGCACATGGCCAAGGCACCCGTCAGCAGAATCACGCGGCGGCCCCAGCGGTCCACAATGTACCAGGGCGGGATGGTCGACAACAAGTACGTGATACCGTTGATGCCAGTCATCAGCACAGCACTGTGGCCCACCCAGCCGGCAGACTCAAATACGTAGGGTGCGTAATACGAAATGACGTTGATGCCGTTCAACTGGGCCAGAGCCTGCGCGGACATGGCGATCAAGACACGCTTCTTGTACCGGCGGAACATTTCCGAGTAGGTACGCTCGCCCTCCTGACGCTGGATCAGCACGTCCATCTTGATCTCGCGGAACTCGTCACGGGCCTTGGGGTTGTGGATGTCGCCGCCGCCGTACAGGTTGGCAATAACGACAATGCCCTCCTCGTCGAGGTCGTTGTCGAGCAGCCAGCGAGGGGACTCGACAATGATGAGACTGCCCAGACCGAGCAGCGCACCCATAATGCACTGCATCAGCAGCGGGATGCGCCACGACATGTTGCTGTCGATGAAGCCGCAAAAGTAATCGACCCAGACCGACGTGGTGTAGCCGATAATGTTGCCAGAAAACTCAATGCAGGCCAGCTTGCCGCGGTTGTGTGGGGGCGAAATCTCAGACTGGTACACGGGGACGATGGTAGACAGCATGCCGACACCGAGACCAGCGATGATGCGACCAAGCATCATCATAGCCATAGACGTGGCCAGCGTCTGCAGAGCGCCACCCGTAAAAAATATGATGGACCCGTACAGGATGGTTTTCCGGCGGCCAATGATGTCACCGACACGGCCGACCACGAGAGACGAGATGAAGGCGCCAATCTCGAGGATAGCCACCATGGTACCTACCTCCGCTTTGGAGGGGTTGTTAAAGTAGTCTCTAAAGAAACCGCCTCTGGTAAGAGTGTTAGGAAGGACCAAGTCAAGTAGAGGGAGAGTCAGTGAGACGTGGGGGGGGGGGGGGGGGGGGAGAACCTACGTGATGATGCCAGACATAACACCCTGATCATATCCGAACAAGAACACGCCGAGAGACACGAAAATGCTCGTAAAGTAGCTGGAGTTGGGCGGTTAGCATATTTTCGAGGGCACGGGGACCATCGGCACTGTACAAAAGGACATACATCAGGGGTTTGCCGGTGAGGCCATGGATGGAAGAGGAGCCGCCGGTCATGATGGAAGCGAGGATGCGTTCAACCGCGGAGACGCGACGGACAGCAGTATCGGGGATGCGGATGGCTTCCTTGTCCACGGCGCCAGCGTGGTGACGCCGGTGGGGCGAACTGTCGGAGTCGCTCGCGTCGTCGTAATGGACGCGTTTTGTGCTGCGGCGGGCCTTGTTACCGGCGGCCGAGGAGTGGTTCTGTTTCAAGACACCAGCAAGGGTGTCCTGGTCTATGTTATCGTGAAGGCGGGCACGGACGGCCGGGGCGTTGTCGCCGTCTTCGGCAAGCTGCTCGGCGATATCGGCAGTGTCGAGCCAGGACTCGTCGTCTTCGTCGGAGGAGGAGTAGTCGTTTTCGGAGTAGTCGCCGACAGAGGAAACGGATTCGCGTTTAAGGTGGCTTCGTCGGGAAGACGAGGCGGCGGGACCGGACCGGGTTGCGGCGGACGACGCGAGGAGGGAGGTCCCCGACTGCCGGTCAGCGTACGCGCGGGAGGCCGACGAGGCGGAGGAAGCCGAGCCTGAAGAGGAGAGGGCACGGAGAGGAATATTGGACGGCAGTCGGCCCGGGCTGGAGAAGGAAGGAATCTTGAAGAAGATGGGGGCTGTGAAGCGGCAGCGCCCGTCCGCGAGTCTTTAAAAGGATATGAAGGGAGAGAGAGGGAGGGGGGGAGGGTAAGGGCAGAAAGAATAAAAAGGTTGACGGAGAGCAGGACGAAGAAGAACGGGTAGACTTTGGCACGGGATGCCCAAGTGTGGGTATAGGCTGCTGCTCGAGGGTGGGGAAAGCGAGGAACGAAGGGGTGGAAACGAGTGAATCAAGGCATCAACAGCAGATGACCGACCGGTGCGTGACCTATCTCAGCCGGCTCGCCGATGTGGGTTGTGCAGTGGCAGCGCGTGCGGCGGTGCGGAATGCAGTCATGGAGCGACAGAAACGAAATAAGGATAACAAAATAATTTGAATCGGAAAAAGAGGCTGATCAGAACTGCGCAGAAAAAGTGTGCTGTTTGTCGGCTTGGCCGTACTCGGCTTTGCTGACTATTTGGCGATTTAACGGGCCTCAAACGCGATTGGTTCGACGGTTGGGGGTGTCGTGCTGTCCACGGTTGGTCTTCCAACAATCGGGCCTCGAATGTGTCGGAGTCTTCGGGATGCGGGGAAGGGGGTCACGATGACAGGGTGGCCTCGCAGGAACGAGAGAGTATATGGAACAAAAACACAACACCCATAAAAGGAGAAAAAAATGGCAACAACTGTGCTGGCAGAGAACCAGGAAGGCACGAAGGGGCGGTAATGTTCATCAATATTAGAACAGTGCGGACAAACTGTGCAGTTCGGTTACCTTGGGCTTACACATACTACAATATGGGCGCCGCATACAGTGCTCTTTTGCGTCGGCAAGCCTCACCACTGTGCTGAAAAAATAGGGGGCTCCTTCTTAGCGCTCTCCACGCTTGGCCGAAATCCAGAGAGGCGCAACGCGGCGCGAGGCAAACTGCCCAGGGTCTGATCAACTTTTTTTGTGTTTTTCTTTTGCTAGCCGAGGGTCCCTGAGAATCAATGGAACAGGTACGATTGAAGGCGCATGTTTTGTCGCGGCTGCAGACACGACAAAGTGTTTCCCTCAGCCCGAAAACACGGGGCACGTGTTATCGAGTGCGTTTTGGACGACGTTCGTTCGCGGCTTCCGCCTCTTTGGTCCCAAGTTGCCGGATGACGTAGTTCCTTCCCGGTCTTTGTCGTTTTTCCAGACCAGTGGGGGTGGGTTCGCCGCTATCCAAAAAGGCACGATCAAAACGGTGTGGTGTGCCGACCTGCCAGGGCAGGCGCGCAGAATCGCGCAGGAGGCCCCCGCACCGGGCCTTTCCCTTTTCACGATTCACGAGAACCGACCGGCTGTTCTCAGCCTTTTGTTGCCCTCTATCGCAGGCTTTCCAGTCCGCCACTGGGGCCACAGGACGCAGGACGACTTGCCGGTTATTCTCAATAGCCGAAGAACAGGGACCCAGCTTCGCTACAGCTGCTGCGTCTGAGCCTCTTCGCGCCCGCGGGCCGGTTCGTTGTTCGGACAATGCTAGGCGGCAAGGTTTCCTTTCCTGGCATTTGCCTTTGAAGAGTATATTTCCAGATCGATGCTGCTGTCCGTGGTTCCTTGGGCAACTTGGCGAGTTTAAAAAGAGGGCCGAACAGGACACGGACCAGCCCATCCCATCCTATCCCGCAGACAACGATATTCGCAGCCCAGCGCGCTACATCGGCGAAGCCTAGCATGACCAGAATCCTTTCGATTTTCCAAATGGCACCAGGGCAAAAGGAACAGTCAAAAACTCTCTCTCGCCGGGAATTGAACCCGGGTCCCGGGCGTGACAAGCCCGTATACTGACCACTACACAAGAGATGCTTGTGATCGCCTGATACGAGGCCTCGCCGAGTGCCCAAATCGCTTTTCTCTTGGTGTGTGGCTTGGTCTCGGAGGTGCATATTGTAGCAGACAACCGCGGCCGACCAGGCTAGGAAAACTACAGAGGAAAGTTCCCCGACAGGTTGTCTTCGCAATGAGACTCATGCTGCACGGCTGCTGTTGCATTCTATAAAAAGAATCAGACGAAGGACAGCGGCCAAGAAGGCAACACTACGAATAAAGAAAACGCCGCTCACTGGGCAACGAGTCATCATCAGCCTCATGCGACCATAGAGTCGTCATCCAGCAGCATCCTTTGCACAGCCACACGTGAGACGGGCTTGACTTCGTGTCCCAAATGCGGTGCATGATGAGCGACGGAGCATGGAACACAACCATGGTGCCGAGACAGGTATTTGCTTCTCAACACTCCAGGGGCCATTGTGGAAGTACGCCTTTCTTGGTGTGTTTCAGGGCGCCGTTTATGACGGGGAATGGTGAAGTTACTTTGATGGCGGCACAACGTTTAAAGTCGAGGACGAGGCAGGCCATCGAGGCTGTATCAAAACGGAGGTTCTCCTGGTCTGATCTAATTCAATTTCAGTCCCATACAGAATACTTGATCATGCACGACGTCCATACCCTGGTACCTTTCGCCTAGATTCGATCTTGTTTGTAGGGGTCCAAAGCCCAGAAATTGCAAAGCCTGAGATGGCATGGGTAAGTCGTTTCAAAACAAATGATTAATACTGCAAAGAAAAAAAAAGCCAATGCCCATTGCCTCTCTCGAAAAGGAAATTGGATGTGTGAGGCCAGAGAAGGGCGCCGACACAGGGAGGGTCAACGATGCCACGCGAAATGAAAGCAGGAAGAGGACGATGCTCCTTTGGGCCAATCGTATGCCGAGATTGTAGTATTTCTAGTGCGCTTGTGACTGCCTCCTCTGGTTCTTCTCCAGATCCTCTCCCTTGCCACGAGCCGCGCAAATTAACATCATCTCGTTTCGGGTGCTTTTTGAGGCGGCTCCCAGTCTCGATTTTCGCCAATTCCTCGTCTCGCCTTGTAGCGCTGTTGCACTACACGAATTAGTGAATTATCAACGACCGTGGTCATATTTTCAAAAGATTCGTTCATCACAAGATTTTCTCAAATTTGCTAGTCCAACGTCGTATGTCTTCACTCTTCTCCGCGTTACGAGGTTTACTTATACGCACATGCGTCTGTGGCTACAACATACTCGACAGTGGCTCCCTGTTTGTTATTTGATTGTTGAGTGCATAACAGTCCCTTGCTTAACGAAAGAGGTTGGGAGACGCCTCTTGTTGATCTTTAAAGAATACCAATAACGTGAGACATGACAGAGCTACTTCTAATGTTAACCTTTTCTGTGCGGTGGTGCGGTCTGCCCGATAAAGTCAATAACATACACGACATACCACTATCAACAGAACACCACAGTGCATAGTATTGGCTCTTGTACGAAAAATATGCCCTGTGCTCCATGCGGTGCAAAATATAGCAGGATCTATGCCGATATTGGCTGTATCATAGAGGGATCGCCATTGCATGGGATTGCAAACGGCACAGGCCCAGCGGGGGAGAGATTCGATTGCAATCGCAGAAACAAAAGTAAGTTAGATTGTGATATTAAAGAAGGGAGACGCGGTGCACGATACAGAATGAACTCCTTATGTTCTCCTTGGTCACGATGAAATGCGCCGCATTGTATCGGACCATGGAAGCACGGATCGCGGGACGAGGAACAAGGTTCGTGGTTCAGTGCCGTTCCGTCTTGCGATCCAAAAGACGACTCAATTTGCGGCTGTAGATGGAAACGGACAAGACCAGATAAAGGAGCCAAACGTCCAGCTCATCGTTCCTCGTGCAGAACACAAGCGGCCAGCAGCGTAGCCAGGTACCCATAGTCAGGTTCACTGGTGCAAGCCACAGACCCAGCCGGCCCGGACTGCCTGGCAGCCCAAGGGATGTGATCGATTAGCACAGCTCCCGTTTCGGCGCAAGATGCCACCATTACCAGTTGGCCTGGCCTTGCATCCCACCACACGGAAAGATGTCGACACCCAAAGCGCATTCGACGTGGCGTGCCGCAAAGTGAGCTCCCGTGCTCGCAAAACAACACATGGACGATGGCGCTTTTGTCAACTGCTTCTCATTCCCAGGGACTTATGCTTTTGTCTTAGCCTACAACATCGCGCGGCAGCAGCCGTTTTCAGCGTTCAGGAGCAGGGCGACGGTCTTGCGGCCGACGTAGCAGACGCTGCGAGGCTGCCACATTCCAGTCAGGCGATAATCGTGTCCATACTGGGCCCAAAGCAGTCGGTGTTCATTGCCCTCAAAGACGGTGCCCAGCGAGTGCGAAATAATCGCACCATTGCCACGGCCGTCTGCTTGGCAAGGAAATTGGTCGCCTCCAGCGTATTTTGCTTTCCTCGTATCCGTTTTAGCGTGGTCTCCGTTTCGGCCCTCTGCGCAGCCACTCTCGACGAAGCCATTCAGCCATTCTCTGCCGAAGGCAGGAGCGACGGTCACCCGCCACAATTGAAGACTCCAGTAGCGCCGTTTTTAGAGAGGGACAAGCCAGGATTGGCAGCCACCCTGTACCCACCCAAACCAGCAAATGGCTCCAGGGGCAGCCTGCCGCAGGGCCAATCATGGACCTGAAATAGCATGTGGGGCCGATGTAAAAGCGGGTCCACTGTAAAAAAAATAAGTGGCAGGGCCAGGCACAGCGGAGAGGGAAAGAGCATCAAACAAGTCTGGCGAGACGGTCGTGAACACTAACTTGTACGGAGTACGATTAATTACACTCATTACACTCTGCACAGCAAAAACCTGCCAGTGAAGTGTGGCAATGCTCTGTTCCTCGAGTACTTTATCCTTCATCTCAGAAGCCTTAAAATGAGATTTCCTGATTTCCTGATTCCCGCGGCTTGTGCGACGTCCTGGGCCACTACTCCGTAGGTCAAGCAGGTGGCTGGCGATCGCAAGATGGCGACGATGCTCGCAATTGGGGCCGCTTCCGTCCAGTCTTCTCTTTCCGTCTACATTTTCGATCGAGGCCAGCACTATTTTACACGTTGTCCATGTGAACAGCTTCCGTTCCGTAATGGTCTTTCCTTTGCGGCCCGCCTCTCTCCCTCTCTTGCCTGTAATAATTGTGTTGCTCCTGCCTTTCTGGGCCAACACGCAGCCCAGAATCCCCAGATCCCACACTCCTTCCCTCACTTAGCCCACTTCCTTCCCCCAAATGTGAGCATTGACACTTAAATTAGCAGATCGGGCAGAGGGCTCCACAGTGCCTGTACCTTAGTTTTGCTCGTTGCTGGGGCTTTTCCTCTTTTCCTAGGTGCTGCCCGTCCTTTTTTCCCTGTCGTCGCTTCCTTGTTCTCTCGGTTTTCTTTCACACACCCACACCCTCCTTCCCATTCTTCCCCTTCCCTCCGTTCTTTCCCTCCCGTCATTCCTCCCACAAAGCATAATTATCTCATTCCCACACGCTTCTCACGAGCGAACGCATACCTCGTCTACTTTCTGGATTCTGGACATTCCCGCCCCACGGCGTGATCTTCCTTGATATTCCCTCGACACCTATAACAGCGCCCCGGCGACAAATTAAAGGACAAAAGCAGCTTCTGTCACTCGGGCGACCGACCACGAGCAGACACACAACCACCGTTAAGCCTACGAACAGGAACGGCCACGAAACACAAAAGACGACGACATCGGCGACATCGACGACTATTGTTGGACTCGACAGTCTCTCGACTCGATATCTCCAGTCTTACACGCACGGCTTCTCTCACCACGCGTCACAGATCAAACAATTAGATTAGCCGCCTCCGCCCTGTATCTTCCGATTCGTTTCGCAACGCAGCAGGACCTAGACAAAGCTTCTAGCAACGAGGCTCAGACGCGAATTGTTCCAGTCAGTTTGCTTCCTCGACGTCTACAATCTGGCCTCGTCGGACTCGCACTCTGCTTTTTAATTAAACAACTCGGCTTTTCACATCAACGCGCGTTCGCCGACGATCTCGCGAGCCGACCAGCAGAACTGCGTCTTGTGCTGCGCAAGAGCGTGAACGTTCCATCTCGACACACACTCTCTCGCCGTCTGTCGGCCATACACGCAGTGTCTCGTTGCGCGACCTCACGAATTTCGTCGCAATGGGTTCTACACAATTCGGCAACTTTGACGTAAGCTCCTTATCTTGTCCATCTCTCACCCTCTCATCGTGCGCGCGTGCGCGCGGCGAACCAGCGTCTAACCTGTCCTTTCACAGAGGTTCTGTCGCGATTCCACGTTACCAGTGTGCAATGTGCTCTCACCGTTTCACAACCAGACTGGCCCATGGGGTGGCTGTGAGCTGACGGGAATTCCCCTCAGCGGTGGCCGGAAACTGGGCAATCTGGGCTCCATTATCCTGGCCGGTATCGCCATTCTCGTCTCTGTCTTGTTACTACTGCGGTCGGACCGCAAAAAGGCAGCTGTCGGGCGGAGAGAGATGCAGCTGTTCCTGCTCGGTTACATCATCATTGAGATTTGCGAAATCTTCACTGTGGGCGAGTTCCCGCTCAGCGGCACCGTTCGCGTTGTAAGTCCTGCTCTGTGCTGCCAAGTTTCGATCCCATCTCGGTGCTAACAACAAAACAGGCATTCACCGGCATTCATCTTGGCTTCATCATCGCAACGACATGGATCCTCGTGTACAACGCCATCATCGGTTACCAGATCATTGACGATGGCACGCCGCTCTCGCTTGGCCTGGCTGCGATTACGGCCCTCATCCTCCTCATCGGCACTGGCTACATAGCCCTCGACACCGGTTTCCAGTGGACCGGCCACTTCAACTCGTCCCTCAACGGCCCGCCCGACGGCACCAACCGCAACATTGCCCTCTACGTGCTCTACCAGCTGGTGCCATTGATCTTCCTCGTGGCCTTCTTCGTCCTCGAGGCCTACCTGGTCCTCAGCGTGCTCGGCGAGACCCGGCCGCTCCTGTACCTCACGGCTGCCGCGATCCTGTTTGCCCTGGGCCAGATCTTCAACTACGTCGTCAGCCCACACATCTGCACGGGCACGAATGGCAAGATTGACGGCGCGCTTTTTGAGACGCTCTTCACCCTGCTGTCTGTGGTCATGGTCTGGATCTTCTGGTCCAGCATCACCGAGGACGACTGGCCGATGCCCCCTTCCTACACATAATTGTCCTGAACCATCACAGTAACGCAGCAAACGATCTTTTGGGCAAACCGGTGTCGGGAGTTTTGGCTTCCTAATTCTTTCTTGCGCGCTCCTTTTTTCGGGTGTTGATCGATCTTGGGTTTGATCTCGATCTCGATCTTGCTATTAATTTTACCACTTCTTACATTCGTTTGGCATTTTAACGGAACATATCAACGGGGCCGAGTACAGACATGGTGCCCCGGGGCGCGAAATCGGGATCTTTTTTTTGGCTTTTGGACGACGAGGGGACGGGTGACGGGTGACTGGTCATTCCCATTACTCGCAGGTTTGCCGGATGTTTAATCAATCCTCACCCCATCCGATAACAACTGCAACCGCGGAGGAGAGGAGAATAGGAAAATACATGTCACCGGACGGGAAGAGGACGAGGTGAAGACTGCGCCGAGCTCCTCACACAACCGCAAAAGACAAAGACTCGACGTCGTGGGAGAGCATCCCGTCTGGTTGAACAGACCACTGCAACGGCTGAGCGAGTGTTCAGCGCTCGACCGAGCAAGTGCTTCGGTAGGAGACAAAACGAGACGGGCTTTTGGATATTGGGCCTTCACAGCGGCGGAATGCCCGAGTTCTTGAGTCTATTTTGGCTATCTGAGTTTATGGTTTTGTATATGTTTTCCGCACTTGTTGATTTTTAGTATACCCTTTTTTTGGACTAGGTTGGTCTCGCTTTGCGAGTCGAGTCCAACACCCTCATAGAAAAATATATACCGACAGCTTTTCAGCAATACTGGCTCGCCATGGTGGTAACTCTGGTTCGTATTTGTAGCTGTGAAAAGGTCGTGCGTGATGTCACAGTATTTGAGTGACTAGATGAACGCGGCGCGCCGCCTGTGATTGGCTGAAAGTTGCCACCGCAAGGCTACGAGTGGCTCTGGTGGAACATTTAGCACAACGTTGTACTGGGGGGAAGCGCCAGGTGAGCTAAGAGCGCTGGGGGAAAGGACAAAAAGGCGAACCTCCACATTTTCTTTTCCAAACCACCACCAAACGGATCTTATCCAGCAGCCTCGTTTGCATGACGAAGACAGCCAACCGAACTAAACTTGCCACCTCCTGTTCGACTTTTGGCCTTCCTATCTACCATCGACTACCGAACCCGACGCTGTGTTACTTGACGGCCCTTGTCGAGCTCGACGTCACCTTCAATCGAAACCAAGCGAAAGAAGCTCTCCGCTGCCGATCATCTCAAGCATACGTTGTAGAAGCGTCACACTTCTCAACTACATTCCTTGCTCACTGCCGTCTGTCACTTTTACATCCAGCAATTGCCACACTGTCAGGCCTCGACTCTCTCCCCCTTCCCCCTTCCCGTCATTCCCTCTCCCTTCCTTCGCCCTCCCCACTCCGTCCGAGGGGAGGGGGAACTTACTGTTCGACAGGGTTGACAGGGAGCTGGATATAGTACGCTGGTGGGACGACCGAGGACGACCGAGGACGACCGAGGACGACCGAGCCCCGACACTTGTTCTCTTTCGAAACCCTAGCCCCATCGAGTTGATGACAAGATGGCAGACTCGGACGGTGAATACGTGGAAAACCAGTCCGACGATGGCGGCGGTGACGACCACTATATGACACTGGAGCGAGGCGAGGACCGTCAGCCAGCCGGCCAGCGTCATGGACGGCACCTGCAAGTACCAGGCACGCACGCTCCAAGACGACCGGGCGGTCCTAGTAGCAACGGCCGGCCGCATCAAAGTCAAGGCCCGGGCCAGGGACAAGGACAGGGACAACGGCAGACGCGGCGAAAGCAGACCCGCCAGAAGCAGCAGGCGTCATGGGAGACGGTCAAACGGTCCTGGGACACGGTCGTCGAGGCTGCCGACGGCCAGATCGTGGGCATCGAGCTGCTCGAGGCCGCCGAGAAGCGCCGCCGCGTGCTGCGCGACACCACGCCGCTGCAGCGCGGCATCATCCGCCACATGGTTCTCGTGCTCGACATGAGCATCGCCATGGCTGCCCGCGACTACCTGCCCTCCTGCCACCGCGTCGCCCTCAACTGCGCGGCCACGTTTGTGCGCGCCTACTTTGAGCAGAACCCCATCTCGCAGCTCGCCATCATCGCCATGCGTGACGGCGTTGCGCTGCGCGTCAGCGACATGGGCGGCAACCCGGCGGAGCACCTCGAAAAACTGCACGAGTGGGACAATGTCGAGCCCCAGGGCCACCCCAGCCTGCAGAACGCGCTCGAAATGTGCCGCGGCGCTCTGTTCCACACGCCCTCGCACGGCACACGCGAGGTGCTCGTCATCTTTGGCGCGCTGCTCTCGTCGGACCCGGGCGACATCCACGACACCATTGGCGCTCTCCTGACCGACCGCATTCGCGTGTCGATTGTCGGCCTGGCCGCCCAGGTGGCCATCTGCTCGGAGATCTGCACGCGCACCAATGGCGGCGACGACCGCTCCTACAATGTCGCGCTGCACGACGTGCACTTCCGCGAGCTCTTTCTCGCGGCGACTACGCCACCAGCCACCCAGGCGGCGACATCGGCAGCGGCCGCGGCCCAGAGCAACCCGGCCAGCCTGCTCATGATGGGCTTCCCGAGCCGCGCCATCGCCGACTCCCACGTTGCCGGCGGCGGCGGTCTCAGCGTGTGCGCCTGCCATAACAAACCCGTGCGCGAGGGCTATGCGTGCACGCGCTGCCGCACCAAGGTCTGCCGGCTGCCCGCCGAATGCCCTGCCTGCGGCCTGACGCTGATCCTCTCCACGCATCTGGCCCGCTCCTACCACCATCTGTTCCCGCTGCGCAACTGGTCCGTCGTGTCCTGGGTGGCGGCCGCGGCCGCCGTGCGCCAGCGCGGCGCCACGGCCTGCCACGCCTGTCTCGTGCCCTTTCCCGACCTGCCGCCGCCCGAACGGCTGCGCGAACTGCAAGCGGCCGCCGATGCCGATGCCGATGCCGATGCCGATGCCGATGCCGATGCCGATGCCGGCGACAAGGATAGGTCCGGGGATGCGGGCGCAGACACCGCCGGTGGCCGTCCAAAACAAAAGCAACAGGGGACGGCCGGCGCCGCCCAGATTGATGCCTCCACGGACCCGGCCGCCGCGGCCCTCAACAACCAGCTCAAGGGCGTCAGCGAGAGCAGCCGCTACGCGTGTGAGGTGTGTGGCCACCACTTTTGCATCGACTGCGACGTGTTTGCCCACGAGGTCGTGCACAACTGCCCCGGCTGCCAGAGCGACACGCGCCCGCCTGCCGAGAAGGAGGCCGATGCACGAGCCCGTGCGGCCGAGGTGGCGGCGTTTGTGGCCGCCGCTGCCACTGCCGCTGCCGCTGCCTCTGCCGCCTCGGCCAACGCGGCCGCAGCTGCTGCATCCGAGGCCGGCGCCATGGCCAACTCGGCGTCGTCGTCGTCCTCGGCGGCTGCCGCACGGCCAAAAACGAAGATTTTACTCAAGGCGCGAGGGTCGGCAGCGGCAGCGCCCGCCCCGGCAGAGGGCATGGTGATTGACTAGACACTGCACGCTGTGGTGGGGGGGGGATCTGGTTTGGACACGTCTATCTGTATTCCTACTTTATACCTCGGATGCCGACAGATACAACAGAACGTCAACTGTCTTGGGCTCGTTGATTTTTCATTTACACAAAGATGACATTGGACAAATAACTGTCAATAGAGACTGTGGGCATCAACAAGACCACCCATATTACGATCAGATGTCAACTGAACTTTGTACCAAGCACCTGTCTGGCAGAATGTCCCACACGTCCATGGTGCCTCGTCTTGTCCTCTTGATGTCACTCTCGGCCTGGCAAGCATAGGAGGTTGCTAATCTACTTGTCTCGTTGACGGTGATGCTGAGTCAAAACGCAATCCGAGGCCCCGTGGTCCGTCATTACGAAAGGCAGGGATGCAGCATGCCTCGTCACCAGTTGCTTTTGATGTGTTGCGCACGTCGCGCGTCGGGAGAGGACTCGTGAACCGTTTGTTTCTCGTGACCAAGGCAGTGCGCGACCATTTTGCTACTGCACTGTGGCCAATAAGCTGCTCGAGGACGTATGTTGGGGATTCCAAATGTCTCAGATTTCCCATTCAAATCAAGATGGAGCGCTGTAGGTGCACCACCTTTGTGGGATACGGGATTGGGTGTCGACGTCCCCAGCCTGCGCGGCACCAACGGAAATGCAGAGGCAAATAGGGGCTGCCGGTTTGTATGGTCAGGAGTCTGTGTACGAATTAGTTTTCTTTCTTTCTTCCCTTTGTATGATTTCGGTGGTTGTTTAATTGTACCATTTTGATGTTTATTTTTTTTATTTCTTCCAGTTCCACATAGCCAAAGGATGAACACGCAGCCACAGGCTCGCATCTCGTCCTCTGCTCACCGAGAATTAGGTTGTTACACACCCGGTTGTTCCTCATGTACCAAGGCCAGGTGAGAGGTTTCTTGCCATTGCCGAGATCACCGTGCGATGTGCGGACTATCACCTCCCATCACACCTCATCATCGTCTCGTCACACCCATATCACACGCCACATCCACACAGAGAGAAAGCCTGTTTTCCCCAAGTCCTTTCGGCGCCCCTGTGTGCCTTCACCCAGACCCTAGCTGGACAGCGCGCCGTGGGAGGGAAGCGATCTGGTACCCTGGACTCGGGATGTAAGTCTATTTCGCTTGACTCTGAGCCGGTGTGGCCAACGGACGTGACGTGAACAGGCATGAAGTGGCAATGTATCATGTACAACAGCGAAAGAACAAGAGAGAAACAATGACGTCCGTATGCAATGATTCCATCGAATCGCGATGATTGCACCGGGAATAATGCAAAGGCAGCCGCAGACAACATGGCGCTGTTTCCTCGCAATGTTCGCTCCAGAGTTGTACGGGACAGAGTCGTTTCCTTTCTTCAACCTGCAGACGTGAACGAGCACGCACTCCATCCGTACCAGTTAGAGTTCCCAGAGCACATGACGGAGGCATCGTGACACGGCGGGTCAACGTGGAGTATGTCCTACTCCGAAAGACATACCCGCTCTCATTACGGGGAAGGGCATTGTTCACGGCACTCTGGCTGCGCCGGCGGCCGTACCGCGGCCTTTCGCAGGCGATCTGTCGGCGTAAACGGTGGCGATGGCGAGATGCCCCAATCGAGCGACGTGCGTCCTGCCTTTGTCCACATCGACGTTCCCATGACCGGCCACGGACACACCTTTCATCACACGCACATCCAGCTGAGACGGACAGACATTAAGAAGCGAACAGTCAACAGTAAACACTGCAATTCGAGCAGCGGCAGAACAGGTAACAAATGGGAATACAACATGGGCGAGGGATGTGAGATGGACACAGCAATTCTCGACAAACCCTCATCTCCTGCTGGACTCTGTGATCTCCGTCCGGGAGACTGATGAGCCAAAATCCCAAAGCCTGAACGCTTCATGTCGTATTTGACCCCGTCTGCCCTCTCGCCAGCGTCAGTCTCTCCTTCACCCTGTCGTGATGAGCGTCGCATGGTCCCTGTTTGTCAAGTCTCCATACGGGACAATACCCAAACTGGCATGGCGCTCGTTCTAGTCTGTTCTTGCACCTCTGCCGCACGCCTCCCATGCTGATTTTCATCCTAATCCAACGCTGCTCCATTCGCGATGCTGCCTGGAGGAAATAGTACGGAGTCAGGGAGTATTGCGGAGCACATGTACATTGTACGTCGCAGAGACGAGAGGCACTGATAAATACGGAGCTTGGCCACTCTCCCGCGGATCGACAAAGGGGGCTCACAGGGAAGACAGCCAAAACAAAGCAAGGCTCACGGTCTGGCATGTCGTTGCATTACACGAATCCGACGAGCAGGGGAGTATTTCTTGCGACAAATTGGAAACTATTAAATTTATAAAATCAATACAACAAAGCCCAAGTCGACAGTGACAAGCCAAGGGCTGTAGGGAGTAGATTCAACCTGTCAGTGGCAAGTGTTGACATACTGATGTTACGATGTACTCTTCACCACTTGTCGAAACAAGAAAGACACACAGACCACAGAACAGGCTTTTGAAAAGGAGGAGGGGTGCAATGTCCTTCTGTCAGTGCACCGGAGACGCATTGAGGCATTGTTGCGCAGCCCGCGACAATGGGCGAGACGCCCAGGCCAAGAGGGCAAATGACACGGACCATTTTATTTCCAATTTCATTTCCAATTCCACTACGCAGCAACCCACGAGTGACGTTTGTACGTCGTCAATTCGGGAGAAAAGGCACGTAGACGGCGTAAACAACCGGTGCAACGAAGAGGAAAACACAGACAGGGATGGCCGTTGAAGACAAATAACACTGTCGAAAAGAAGCGAAAAGAAGCGAAATTGTTCTAATTTTTATTAAAAAAAAACCGTGGAGGATGCACGGTGCACGGTTCGCGATGCGGTCTCGTTTTCTTGCCTATTCTTCACGTTTCGTTCTGCAGTTTTTTGCTTCATTTCGGAAGAAAGACTGATCTACAACCTTAAAAAGAACGGCAGCACACAAAAGCGCAGATGCACATACAATAAACACAGCCCACCTCTCCCTCTCCCTCTCCCACGGACACGGCGGACACGGGCGGAGGGCAAACGAAAGTAATAGTCGTCGCAGATAACACATGCAAGGGGAGAGAAAAGCGCCAGGCAGCCAAGGGACGCTCGGGCGACACAGACGGGCAAAAAAGCTGGTTCGGGACCTCATGGTTGTGCAGCAATATTTCGACGCAGCAAAAAAAAAAAAAAAAAAAAAAAAAAAAAAACAACAGGAACGGAACGGGATAAAGCACGACATCGTGCGGGACGGCTGGAGGCACATTGTGTGCCGTGTTGGTACGTTTATGGTGAAGAGATGGCCCAGAGGCAAATCAGCAGAGATGAAGGACGGTCTCGTCAATATGGGTGAGATTGGGGGGAAAGAGAGAGACAAAAGACGAGCGCAAAACGACAAGACGCGAAACCTGGGTCCTGCAGGGAAGATCAAACTGCGGTCCCTTGAGAGTGCCCGGCCAGAGGACTCGATTGGACAATGGAAACACCTTGCTATAGCGAGAGGTGTGTTGTGTGGTCATGTCCTTATCTTTGCCTTTGGTCCTTGGTTTCTCAGCACAGCCGCGTTTCGCTCGACAACTTGCACGAGAAGGCTGGAAAGCGACAGGACGGAGCAAGCCGTCGTACGAAGTACATCGTAGGTCGATGCTGTTCCTCGTCGGCTTGTTTTGCCGAGTCACTGCATGAGCCTTGTCGCCTTCAAGCGAGTTCGCCGTCCACCGGCTGAGCACGACGCAAGACGGACGCCTCGTTGGCCGAAAGAGGCAAAGGACGTACTCTGCATATTTCTTTTCGGTGGCATCTCGACACCATTACCCTTTCAGCTTGCTCGTCGAGTCCATGCATTGCCTGTTTTGGCCGCATGCCTGCTGGATCGGGAAAGGTTTTTTTTTCTTTTTCTTTTTTTTATTTTCTTTCTTTTTCTTTGTTTCTTCTTCTTCTTTTTCTCCGTCCTATCTTCACGACTTCAGCTGCAATCTCCCAGCGCTTTTCTTTCAGCTCCAGCGTCGAGCGCTACGCAAATCATACTTTGTGCAGAAGGACCAGGCCGCAGACGCCCATACTCAAAAAGCGACGTTGTGTACGAAGTTCTCCGTATGATTGTCATTACGTCGTGCTACGACTGTCGATTTTCGTTTTCAGCGCTTTCGTCATCGACTCAGCTTTCCTCTTTGGGGGTTTCAGGTGGGCTGACTGCGTCTCTTCAGTCTTCGGGCTCCCGCCAATCGTTGCTGCTGAGACTGCTGCATATGACCTTGATTCAAATGGCGTCGGAGCCGATCTTCGCTGCTTTCTGTTCTCTCGTTTTGTCCGGCGACAAGACGCTGTAAATGGCTCACGATACGAAGCAAAGCCACCGAAGGCGGAAGGGGACAAGGGTGAGATGCACACTGCACGCTGGGGCCATCCTCATTTCTGAGAGCATTCCGTCTCAACGCTCTCACATCTTACCCTGAGTGAGATGACAAAAGAACACCGAACCCTTCACGACAGTCGCATGTAATTCGTAAAGACGACAACAAACCGACGCATCGCCTCACCGAAGAGGCAAAGCAAAAAGGGTGGTTCGTGCCTGGTGCGGCAGGGCTGTCGAACGTGAAGTGCGAGCGCCCCTTGTTCCTTGCAGCGACAGATGTTTGAACGGTGTTTCTGACAGGACCGACGTGTTACGAGGCTCCAAAACGAGGCCGCTTAAAGCCGGCCGGAGAGGACCCATGCAGCGACAACATGGCAAGGTGCAATACTGTACGAAGTACCACACGGGCGTAAACAAAGCGGGCGGCAATGACAACGCGAGTAGATTCACAAGTTGGCAACACAATATAAAAAAGGTGTGCCGTGAAGCCCAAGGAGGGCGTGATACTGGGCTGGCCAGCATCGACTCTCTTCTTGTCCTGTCATGGCAGCCAACAGGAATACGAGAAAACAACAACCATCAGACGGGACGGGCGGACAACCAAGAAGCCAGCCAAAATGTGCTACGCCGCATGACTCTGGGGCAGACGACAAGGCTCATGTGGCATCATGTTTTTAGGTTGCACTCGACCTGGTTCTGGTGGTCGCTTTGGCTTTGCCCGGTCAACTCTTACGACCACCCCGACGTGTGAAATTGCCTCGCCACAGCTCAGCTGCAAGTCATTTTACCAGCAGCGCAGCCGAAGGACAGGGCATCGAGGGCATCTCCGAGTTGTCTGAGCCCCCATTGGCCCTATTACGTCGTATGGAGGATCCCTGCTAGTCTCGAAACTTGGACAGCCTCTCTTTCGTTTAAATGATCACAAAACGATCTTATTCTGCAACTCCTGACCGGTTCACCTTGCTCATTTTCCCCTCTTTCTCTTCTTTCTCTTCTTCCCCTTCACTTATCCCCTTTCGATGTTGCCCATTCCGGTTGCCCCAGTTGGCAGCCACACCGAGAACCTGGCCGTGAAGGATCACCAGGTGTGGACGATACAAGTCTGTAAGAAACGGGGCGCAGGTCAAGATTTTTGGTGTGGTTTTATCCACCTCGTGCCCCAGAGGAGCACGAAAATGGACACCACCCATTTGAAAACGTTGCCACTAGTAATCTATGTTCTGAGAAAGGGGCAAAAGGCAAGGCAGCCACAATACATGAGGATAATGCACGAATGGTATGCCGTAGGGCAGAGGCAATGACGAATGCCCAGCAATGCCCAGCATTTTCTGTCGACTGTTCGTCGTGAAATCGTCATTTGCATCGATCATCCCCCCGGGCGCCACGCATAACCGGCTGCCTTTTGCATCTCGTACCGCATCCTCGCCCACCACTCTTCCCAGCCCTGCCCTGTTGTCTTGTTCTCGAGCTGCCGTCCTTCTCCATATCTTGTATTTTTCATCGATGCAAGGTACCAAGCAAGCTGCAGGGTCAAATGGAGAGGGCAGGACGACATCGAAGGCGAATGATGCCAACCGACGTTTCCGCGCCGAACGTGCTTTGTAAGATTACAAGTTCTCCTTTTTCTTCTTCCTTTGATTTGATTAGTTATTCGGCAAAGGCAAGATCCGATCACACAATGATCGGCCTTTTTTCTTTCTTTTTTTCTACAATGTAATACTCGTCTTCTTGCTCACGTCAGCTACGGCCTTTTGACAATGTTGCCGTGTTGAGTGCAACGTCCCTGGAAAAGGGAAGTGCGAGGTGCCTTATCTCACGAGGGACGAACGAAGGATCAAGGCACGTCGCAGAAACACTAAACATTTACGATGGACTTGAGAAGCCCACTAATCCCCACTAAAAGCAACAAAAAAAAAAAAAAAAAAAAAAGGAAACGGGTTTCGAGGCCCTGCGCCATGGCATGGCACGATCCGTCGCTTCCGATCCGACGTGGCCGGTTGAAAATGGCCCTTGTCCAGGAACATGTACGTCGTACGTCGTACGTTGCTGCTTTGATTTATTCCGTCGGACGAGACGAGACACCGACCGTGACGGCGGACGAACCATGACGGATGTGTCGGAGTCGGACTTGGATGTGGCATCACTTTGCGCAAAGTGTCCTGTTTGTCATACATTGTAACTTGCGTTGAAAGCCACGGCACGGTATCTGGTATCATGTGCAAAGTCCGGCCCCGTAGCCCCCTGTGTATTTTGTGTATTTTGCATCCAGGTCAGAATGCCGGGGACCACCCAGGAGGACAGTAGGGTTTCGGAGTCAATGCACAAAAGAGGGCGAGCAGGGAACGAGGGCATTTCATCTTGAATGTGTATTACGACATAGGGATGCCTCCACGGAAAATCAAACCTGGTCATGACGTATCGCAGCCAAGTTTCCGAGAGACACCGGCCGCTGTCGACAGAAAGTGGCGAGACGAAAGCCGATCCAGGGCTGCGCAAGATGTGGTCGTTGTCCTTTGCCGTCCTTGCTTTCCCTCCGCCCTCCGCTGACGACGACACACACGGCCAGTCCGCCGTGGTGGTATTTTATTACACCTCGGCTTCTGTCTCGAGTGGGGGGACCAACGTACGACGCATCGTGACCCCTATTCTCTTCGCTTCCGGCATGGAGACGACCTGTCGTCAAGTTGCATGTTCACATCGTTCGCGCTCGGCGCGGCATCCCCAAAACGGCAACGCCCACGGCCGCTGACCAGTGCCATTGGTTGTCTCTTGTCTCACGCGAGAGACGATGGACGTTGGGGGCCGGCACATTTCATATCCAATCGCCTTTACCCGTCGCATGATGTTGGGTCCCCGTGCCAGGTCATTTCCCATCCATACCAGTCCAGACAGCGGAGAGGAAGGCCAAAGAAGGGCGTCGTGAAAATGAAAAAGTCCTGGAACATCGACGCCTGCAGGGCCGTCATGATGCAGACCACTCAACATGGCGATGGGCCGCATCGACATCGTGCTCTGAGCGTGCAGCGAACGGAACGCAGAACAAAGGGCAAAGGTCCAAAGGAGCAGTGATTGGCGTGGCTGTCTCTCCAGTGGCCCTCGGGTATTTCTACATGCAGTCTCGTCTCGTTGTCGACCAGAAAAGGGCCATGTTTTGTGACAAGTCATTGTCAACGGCATTCTGTGTTCGCATGGCCCGTTGCACTATTCCGTATTCCGCACGATGCACTCGTTCCATTCCTGCTTTCTTTTTGCCCAGCCCTTCCTTTGCGTGGCAAATACTCGGTGGTGGCCGTTCTGTCCTTTGAGTTGACTGCCAACATTATATCTCGATCCTTGCGTATGTTCATTTATCTTTCGTTGGCAGTTTCACTTTTGGTCCATTTTGGGCCTCGTGCATATCCTGTGCCCTTTCATGGATACAATCGACGACGTCGTCCTCTGTTATCTGTCACTTTTCATTTTCCACCTCTACAGGTACTTGCATGCTTTCTTTTGCTCCTCGCTTGTTTCCTCTTGGCCTTTTGCTCAAGGTAATGCATTGCTTTTTCAAGTTAGCCGCGTTAACCCAGACCAAGGTCGACAACACACCCCATGCTCCTCCTTGTGAGCTTGTCCAACCATTGTCCAACCATTGCCCACAATGGCCCACCCCTGTCCACTTTTGTCCTGTCTCCTGTCAAACTTGCCTTGGCTATCTGTTCTGGTCTTGTTTTCCGGCTGTCCTCCTGATAAAATGACACACACCTCTTCCCCTCTTTTTTGCATTATTTTTATTATTTTCATTGGGGAAGGGGGACACTCTCCTGCCATTGGTCGATTTGAAAAATGGAGGGCGATCATCCTTTTCCTGTGCCTTGTCTTCCCTTGTCCGACACGCCCTGCCCATTGCTTTTGTATTTTTTTTGGCCTTGTCTCTGTCCTCCGTACAGGTTCTAAAATCTGGGGAAAGTAGCATTGAATTCTTCGGTGCTTGCTGTGTCATTGTTAGCGGGCAGTTCCATCCAGCTCGTTGGTGGTGGCAGAGTTGAAAGGCCATCCCGCGACTCTCCTCGAGCCCTCCCAACACAACGGAGGTGCTTCGGTACACACGAGACCAAAGGAACCCTTTCTCCTAGCCTGTTTGAGAACGTGCCCGTCGTGTGGCGCCTCGCAACGGGAGACGTTGCTGTCTGAAATGGTGATCTTGGTTAGCTGACGATTTTGACGATTTTCGTTCTCGGATGCAGAAAAGCAAGACAAGCCACGGAACGGCAGACGAAAATAAAAAGAGACGAAAAGGGTGGCAGGGTGGCAGAGTGGTACATCTGCCAAGATGCCAGACACACAATCCCGACGATCGAAACCATGCGTCTTGCCCTTCCTCTGTTTATGTTCATCCTGGCCCCCATTTGTCTCCCTCGTTTCTGACTTTCATATCATTTGGCTCTGTTTCGGACGATCCGTTCCGACCATTTTTCTTCTTGCTGTTCTTGCCATCTGGCACGCAAAACACGCAACGCTCGAATCCTTCGTATTTCGGGAGAACCGCGAGACAGTGAGGAGTAATTGCGGGAGTACGAATGGTCAGGAGCCTCACGATGTGTTCACTCCTTGTTACTCCTTGTTGCTCCTTGTTGCTCCTTGTTACTCCTCTCGGTCGGGTTATGCACCTGCGTGCCAATATTGAAATGTCACTGTCTCAATCTCTCACGTTTGGCGTGTTCATCTTCTCCAGGCCGGGCATTTGGCGTTTAGCCTCTCTCTTTTTGTTCGTCGAGTCTGTTCCCTGGACAAACAAGGGCTAGTCAACACGTCAAGTCGGCGACCACAGATAGTGCCATGGCCGCTCCCTTGCACTAAAGCGTCCCAAGTGACCCAAAGACCAGCAACTACTGTGTAAGCGCCCCAGAAAACAAAAAGACCGGCCAGTGGTAGCGCTGGCTGTGTCCGTACGGGCCGCGAAAAGTGGAGATACCCTTGGTCTGGCTTGTTCTTTGCTGGTGCCTCTTCTGTTGGGCTGCGAGGTGTGGAAGGAGATCTGTCCGCTGCGTCGACTGACGTCGTGTAGAGACAGGCGTCGGAAACACATGGAGGTTCACCAAGGAAACCGTCACGACCGTAGACCCCTGCTCGTTGATCGGAGCACGGAGTATGGAGAATGGAGATGGAGAATGATGTCCAACGAGTGTGTTGTTCACGTCTGCCGGGCAAGAGGACAGACTTGGACACAGGCATACACAGGAACCGCCACAGGCGCAAAGATGTGTCGCGCCAGAGAAGAGCAGAAAACAGGCAGGAATCACGACGAGGGGAGCGGTCGACGAGGAGGAGAACAAGTCGTCCACGACATTGGCACTCGAGAGACTTGCATGAACGCAAGAGAAAGTATCGTCGAAACAGGACTCGTACGCTAAGAGTAAGAGCGTGGCCAGACAATGTGGACACAATGTGGACACAATGTGGACACAATGTGGTAAAAGGTGTGGGAGGTGGGTGGATGGAATGCCTGTGAGGACGTCTGCCTCGTTTTCAGGGCCAAGAATGCGAATGGTGGATAGGCAAGACAAGGGACCTAGGCAGTATGCGAAAAAGGCATGGTTGGCTTGCTAGACTGTGCAAGATATGTCCAGGGCTGTGGTTGGAGCGAGGAGCAGAGTAGGTCAGGATGGAGGTGCAGCTGCAGAGAGAGAGTGTGTGAGAGAGTGTGTGAGAGTGAGGGTGTGCAGACGCTCTTCGTATCTTCTGAATGCTCCCTGCATCTGGCTGCAGCTCTCCCAGGAACAGCAGGCCTTCTCAGCTTCGCCTGCTGCCACGCAACGCAACACAGACATGACGCTAGTGAAAGACAAAGGTTGCAGACAAAAGGTCCTCCGCGTCTGTCTTCTCATCACTTCCACGTTAAACCCAAACGAGCGCATGCGTCCCTCGAAAAGCCACGCCACCCTGTAGCTCCCAGACGCAATGCAACCTCGCAACGACAAAAGCGACACACTCGCAAATGCAATGCAGCTACGACGTCCAGAAAATGTGAAAAATGACTGAATTTCAGCAAATCAAAGGAGCACTCGCAAACAAGGAGACGACTGGAAAAAGAAAGCATCCCCACGCTGCGGTTTCGTCGTCCTCTTCTCCATGTACAGGTAGCTGTCCTCATGGTTTCCTCCGCCGCCCAACCCTCGTCGTCCTCCTTTCTTTCATGAATTTGTACAACTTACGAAGTAGTTGACCATGTTCCCCACCGCGGATACTGCGCCTAACTGCATACGACGCATCGTGCACGTAGGAAGGAGGGCTGCGTGAAATAAGACAAAAAAGGAGAGGGGTGGGAGGCGAGTTGTGTTGCAGTGCATCTGTTTTCCTATTCTTTCGACGTGGGTGTGCAGTCTTGAGAGATTCTGCATGCTTGTCCGCGTGCACGCAGTCCCTGCTTTTGCTGGGAATTGTTTCCAGACTGTTTGTCTTGCAGCAGGGGCAAAAGTCTGGGGAGGCGGCCAGAGACAGGGGTTTGTTGGAGGTGGTCAAAGCCGATGAGACAGACAGGCAGACAGGTCAGGGGATGCTTGTTGCGCGACGGCTGCGAAAATCTGTTTCTTTTTCTTTTCTTTTTTTTTCTTTTTCTTTTTCTTTTTCTTTTTCTTTTTCTTTTTCTTTTTTCTTTTTCTTTTTCTTCTTTTTACAACACATACGATGATGTATCGTGACTCTGTCATCCCGCGCCCCTTGCTTTTCTTTCCTTTTACTGTGTATGCTCCCCTTTTTACCTCAATTTTGTTGGTCTCTTGACCACTTGCCCGTCTGCGCCGTATGCACACCAGAGGGATTTTTGTTCGGGGGCGTCGCAGCAACGACGAGGAGAGACCTTCCAAATCTCGCTTACCAAACAAGACGAGACCCCCGTGGCCACTTTGAGGTGCGTTGTTTGGCTGTGCGGGTGTCTATGGGCTGTCCAGCGCCCAAGTGCAAAACAATTGTGCCAAAAGGAAGCAAAGATACGGAGTACATGCTATGCGAGGAAGCTCAAGAACTCCGCATGCGGTTATAAATGGCGCGGCTGAGTTGTAATGACGGAATGTGCTCGAGGTTGAGCTCGAGGTTGAGCTCGAGGTCGAGTCTACTCGTTAATTTAGGTCAGTTGTGTCCCAGTGTTGTGTGTCTGGTTTCTCCTGGTTCATCTCCGTTTTTTATTCGCCTCCCGTGTTATCTGCTTTATTGCGGAGTGTCTCTGGCGTTCGTGCTCGTAAAAAAGTAAAATTGACTTGTCTCAATGACAGCGTTCTCGTATCGTTGCCCCATTTTCCAATCTTCCTCTGTCTGTTCTAGCTCTGTCTCACAACGACACCCGGGCATGCCATTCAATTTCAGAAAACGACGCTGCGAAGGAACACAGCGCGTGGTTAGCGTTGAAGGGCAAGGGGACGAAAGAAAAAAGGTGCTTGAAGAAAAGGGATAGAAGAAAACAAAACAGACAAACCCGTTACCCGCGTTCTGCCACTGCGAGAGACAACCACCCCCTGGACACATAAAATGCGATGGACCTTCGAGCCTTGCTATCGGACGAATCAGACCCCTGCATCTCTCTTCTTTGCTATTTTAGTAGCCGCCCCAGAGTACCGTTCGACATACAATTTACAGCTACAGCCATATACGTCGTATTTTGACAGGCTCGACAAGCTGTCTTTCCTACGTCCTTGTTGTAAGGAATGCTGCCCATCTCTGTCCAAGGAGAAGGAGGTGCATGTTTGTTGCAGCAACCGTTCAACAACCCAGCTGCGGCCCCCGAATTGTCCC
The DNA here is from genome assembly GCF_000820605.1 of Sporothrix brasiliensis 5110. Lineage (NCBI taxonomy): Eukaryota > Fungi > Ascomycota > Sordariomycetes > Ophiostomatales > Ophiostomataceae > Sporothrix > Sporothrix brasiliensis. The sequence goes on from NW_024467131.1 coordinate 96,865, forward strand.
GCCAGCCTTGTCGTTTGCACGCAGGCAAAAGAACAAGAGCAAAGGAGACGGGATTCAAAGCAAGGGACACGTATCTGTCTGATGGTAAAGCATTTAGTCACGAGCTTTGTCTCGAGATGTCTCTCCCAAGCTTGCCTTGCTTCTCCGTCGCGCGTCTCCATCTGCCCGTCTCTGCTCTTTTCGTTCCCCCTTGTGACGTGCCTATTTCATTGGGCAATTCGGTTTCCCCCGAAGCCTTTCCGTGCACCAGCATCCCCACCGGGTACCTACCTCATCGGCCAGGGCACTCTGTCGACGTTCATGCACCGGACGGCACGCTGCATCCGTCGTCAAGTGACAGAGGAACATGCTAGGCAACTAGCCCCTTCTGTTTCTTTCCGACTTGGTAGAAAAGAGGTGTGGGAGGGTTACGAGTAAGTCAGCGCAGCAACAAGCAGAGCCAGAAAGAAGACTGCCTGACCGAAATGACGAGTGCTAAGGACCATAGACAAGGGCGGTGGTGGGTAGCAGCCAGGCTGGCCAGCCTCAAAGACAGCTCAAAATGCTGCCTGCAGCACGCCCCAACAGCTGCAGGATAGATTCAGAATATATTGTGCTGCATAACAACCGCAGCAAAGAGCTCAAAGGGGACGAGGCACACCCAAACAAACGTCGTAAACATAAAAAGAAAAGAAAAAAAAAGAAGGAAAAAAAAGAAAAAAGAAAAAGGCTTGGCAGAAAAATACGATATAAATGAGCCGCCACTTGTTTTTTCCTCCTTCATTATTGTTGCCCGGCTTACCCCTCCTGTCCATGCAGATGGCTCGTTTCTGTTTAAAAGTGTTGTTGCTTTTGTTTGAAAAAGAGTGCAGCGTGCATTGCATGTCCAGAAGAGGGTACATGATGTAGATTGACAGCCAAGCTTCAAAGCTCAAAGGACCCCATAACCAAAAGGGCGTCCCGTCTGTCGTTCATACGGCCAATGTCGAGGACAGGGCCAATCAGACACTGAACACAGCTGGGAGCCCTCTTCGACGTCGTGAAGAGCCTTGGAGAATGTGGGTGGAGACGGGCAACCAGGGCGCAGAGGAAAATAGACACCGCATGGGTGGCGCAACACCCGAGAGACCACCCCCACCGGCCAATGGCGATACGCTGCTCAAACACACGACTTCTGTGGACAGTTCCTTTCGCATCGAGGCATCCTCGGATGGCTGGAGACGCGACGAAATAGCAGACCGAATGTCGTAATATTACAACAGTCGGCAGGCGGCAAGGAGGGAAGGAGGGAAGGACTGCGCGCTCCTGGTTGGTCCGACGCCCTGAAACGAAATCAGAGCTGTGTACGATGTACAGAATAGAGGAATTGGCAATGGTACCTCGCTTTTTTCTGACGTCCTGGGCAATCATACAAGGGTCTTTCGCGGGCGGTCGCCAAAATGAGAAAATCGCCTTGATGACAAAAAGAGGCCACTTTTATCTCACCACCCCATCGCGCCTTACTGCCTTACCATGATCACCGCCAAGCACGAAAGGAAAGAGAGGGAAAGGGCGGCCTAAAAACAAATGGGGAAATAGGCAGGCTCCAGGGAGGCAGGCACCAAAAAATGGCACAAGAAGAAAAAGAAAAAAGAAAGAAGAAAGAGCAGAGCGGGCCTGGTGGGTCTGGACCACAAAGTAATTCGTAGGGACAGATACTCTTTCAGGGAAGGAGCCGCTGCTGAGGATAGAAGGCGAATGTTGCCCAGTTTGGAAGGAGCGTGAGGCGCGGGACGAACAGGTTCTCTGAGGGCGACATTGCGACATATCTTACGACGTATTTCGTACTATTCCATCCTCTAGAGCGCCTTGTTCGCTGATCAAGATTGACGGCAACCAGGGGACAAGAGCACTGGCATCGAGAAAAGGAACTGAACTGCCCCCACCGAGTGCGCGACATCCCGTTGTTTCCGTTTTCCGTGCGGCGCCCGGAAAAGGCGACCTTTCCTCCCCTTTGTGTCCGAAATGCAACCATTCGATGCGTTCAAAAGGCTCAGAATAAAAGGCTGGACCCTGTTTCGCAGAGTGGGCTGACCTGCTGCTCCCAATTGCGGGTTGTTCGCCCTGCGTTGTTGTCCTCGCTCCACTGGTTTCGGCAGACACTGCCTCCGCAGCTGTGGGCTGGACATTTGCAACACTTTTGTCTCTCCTGACCTCGTCATCCACCAACAGTGTGCACGTTGTAGCTGGGTTGCAAACAAAACATGAAGAATTTTCAGTTGTGAGACATGGGACTCGGTTGGAAAAGAAAAAAGAGAAAAAAGAGAGCTCCCTCATTTCTCCGTTTTATTGCCTCACCTTTGTGCTTACATTTTCTTCGGGCCTCCTTGCATGGTCGTTGAAAGTTTCGGTTCCGTGAAAGGAATCTTGAATCCACATTGACAGTCATTGTCAACGGACGATGAGGAAAGATGTGCACGCAAGCGAACAGCTCACATAAGACATGGCGCACGAGCGGGAAAAGGGAACGACAAGTATGACAAGTAGCATAGTAAGATGCAATGGGCAGATGCCAGATTGCTTTTTTTGAGGGGGAACATTCTATATCGCGTTGCTGTTGTTCGTCGCTGTCTTACTCTCTGTATCCTTCACGATAACGGAAACACGGAGGGACGACGAGAGTGAAAACTAGCTCGCACAGAACTCGGTGGCTTTGTTGACCCCCACGCGCTTTTCGGCCTGGAGCCTCTCCATTCCTGAGACTGTACAGAATATGGCGTATGTTCCACCGACGGACGATAAGAATCACGCTGTCAAGCTGTCCGTTTAACCAGCCATTCTGTGTCTCTGGTTCACACCCTCTCTCTGTTCAATTCTCGCCCTCTTGGTTTCCTTGCAGCAGCAAATCCCTTCCGTAACCCACAATATGAGAGACAAGCATGCGTTCCCAAAACGTCAACGCCTCACACCCCCTCGCCTTCATGCCGTATCATCACGACCCAGCTGTCTATCATGCGTGCAGGATGTCTTGGAAGAGCGAGGTACGTCGTAGTAAATCAGAGTAGGGGCGTGTTGTTGGTGGGTGCCACGGCCAGCCTGCGGCGTCGTTGATGCCGTGTGTTCATTCTTGTCTTTCCCTTTCCCGCAAGAGAAAGAGGTCACAAGCTCAACGAGTCTGGTGACGTTGCAAACGAGAGACCTCTGAGAAAACGTGACACGTTGAAAAAATATAGGTGTATTTTTTAATGTTTTTAGATTTTGTATGTTTACAATATCGTGGCATGCGCGACAAAGCGAACCGATTATTTTATTTGTTTATTTATTTTTATTTTTTTAAAAAAAAGATGGCGCCATTTCGAGTTGAAGGCTGACTGAGTCCACGGAAACTAGAAGACTACATAATACAGTCAAGAAAGCCGAAAGCCTCGTTCTCCGATGCGAGGAATGGCGTCGGACAACAAAAGAGCAGAGAGCGAAAGGAGCACACAAAGCATCGAATGCAATTGACGAGTCACGACTCACACACCTTGTCCCCATACCCGCCCGCCGGACTCGCCGTAGGCGAACCATATTGGATATTGTAAGACTTAACTCCTGCAGGTCCAGTGTGTCGAGCCTACGAATGTACAAGGCCTGGCCCCCAACCCGAAAATTTTCTCTTCCTCCCCTGGCTCACTGTTGCATTGTATGCCTAGGGCTTGCGACAAGCCACCAACGGACGACTCTGCTATTGTTCAGTGTTATTGCCTTTGGCTGAAAGTAGTTTGGCTCCCAAAAGACGTTATTGAACGCCAGGCCCATCTCGTGAAAGAAAACCTTTCCAGTAGAGTCCTCCACTATTATTATTATTATTATTATTATTTTTTATTTTATTTTATTTTTTTATTTTTTTTTTTTATTTTTTATTTTTTTTTATTTTTTATTTTTATTTTTTTTTTTTTGCTTGAGCTTCGCCCTTTCTTTTTTTGCCTCCCTCGCTTGTATGGCGCCATTGCTTTCGGCCGTGACTGGTTTGTTGATTTGATTTTTCGATCATCGTGTCTTTCACAACATTCTCGTTTTGACTACAACTTGCACCCAGTGCAGAGTTTTCAAAAGCAAAAGGCTCACCTTCATTCAAAATGCATGTCTCTCCTAATTTGATCATCACTCACATACCCTGGCAACGGGCCTAGAAAGGGAGAAAGCGAGATGACATTATACGATACGAAGGAGGCAATAAGGAGTCCAATGTCGAAAAGGACGCAAAGGGAAAAACAAAAAGCAAAACAGCAATACAGCGAAAGAGCAAAAGAGAAGGCACAAAGGATACAAAACATAAGATTACAATAAAAGAAATTGAGCAAAGCTGCACAAGAGGAAAGCAGCGGGCACAATTGCCACACGCAATTCTCAATATCATCGCCGGGGTTGCCTCCTCGTCTTCAGCGTCCACGTCCCTCTTTGGCCACCCAGCACGGCATCTATCGGTTCATGACCGGCGATCCATCATGGGTCAGTCATTTCGTCTCTTACGGAGAAATCCTCTGGAGTATTTTCGGTCGTCTTTGGCTCAACTGCAAAAAGAACAGAATTGCCTCTTGCCAAAGAGGAAAAACGTAAACATAAGTCTCACAGAGACCAAACCCCGTCGATGGAATGTGGTCACAGATTGGCCATACATGGCCACACGTAGTGTGTGTGTCTACGAATGGACACGGCACGGGGAAACTGCATGGTCCGTAGACGCCCGTTACGATTGCCAACGTTCTCACGCGTCTTTCCTCATCGCCTTGTGTTGTCGCCGTATTATGCCGATGGCGTGGGCAGATGACGGGAGCAACCACAGGTATGGTGTGGTTCTGTGGTGCGATGGTCCTATTTTGCAAACAGCAGACCAAAAACGACCATCAGGTGAGACGTGAGAAGCGAACAAAGGGAGACGTGGGCGTGTGCATTGTTGGTAGTCTTATGCTCAATCGTTGGCAGTGAAGGCGCAAATTACGAAATCACGGATGGGACACACGAAATAACGAAATACAGCGCCTGACGGCTCCTGGAAGGCGACAGAACAGCGACGAAAATCCTCGGAGATGTGCAGAACGGCCCCTGTGCGTCCAGCGCCTTATAGGCCGCCAGCGGTCCACCGAGCGAGAGAAAAAAATTTGCTTTGTCTGCCTGCAATCTGACTCACTTAGACCCACGCCCAGTGTCCTCTTTCCCCCACAGCTGTGTGTGGGACAGCACAGAAGGGAGTCGCAGAGCGCTAGCGCCAGAGTGGATCTCTTCTTTTTTTTTCTTTTTTTTTTTCTTCTTTTTTTTTGGGTGTACCTAGATCGCACGTCACCAGCACCACAGACATACCGCATGGCGCTACCAACAACCAGTGTCCCTCCCGCCCTGAAATCCGCTTCAGCGCTTCAGGTGCTGCTTTTAGCGCAAGAGCGCTAAAATGAGGGGGAAGCACACCCATCCTCGCCATCAAACAGAGCCCGGGGCGCACAGCCCCCAAAGTGCCAGCAGATCCGAATGACCAAAAACACACCAACGTATGCTAAAAAGCAGGCTTCTCGTTACGAAACAAGAACTCATAGGCGCTGTTCGACGAAGAACGTGCCTTGCTACAGTGGAGAAAGACTTGTTTTGTGTGGTCACCAGGGCCCTCTCGTTCTTGGCTGTTTTGGTCGAGCAGACCAGCCGTCCGAGGAACGTGATCTGCTCTTTCTTTCCTTGTCTTTTGTCTCCTTCGCTCCTCCTCTCCCACTCTCCCACTGTCCCACGCCTCCTTTCCTCGCAAGAAGGGACATGGACAACAGCACGTAAGTCGTACCTGCCCATCCACGACATGCACAAGTGGATCGGAGCACATTTGAGAGTAGAAGGACAGGACAGAAAAGGGAAAGAGCAAAGAGACCAGGGGAGGGGTACGGATGCACAGAAAAGACAGGAAGGGAGGGGGGCGTGAACAGCAGAAAAAGCGGGGCTTCCAGGACTGGCTACTGCCTTCTCTGCCTTTTTTATCTTTTTTATTTATTTGGTTTTGAGAGAGCAGGCGGTCGTAAAAAGTAAAAACTGGGGGTATGGGGGTACGACATTAGGCCATACTATTTGCAAGGGCCGCTAAGCAGAGGTCAGTTTGTGTATGGAGCACGCCAGGGTACGTACTCTGACCTCTGTGACTGGCGTATGTCCAGCAGCGTGTGAATCCCAGTATCCTTTGTATGACGGTCCAAACATACAAAATAGATGCTTCTCCCACCTCATCCTTCTCTCCTCTCCTGCTCCCACTACAACATCTCTCAATAACCTCCCTTCTTTTACAACCAAGCAACGTTTCGACTTCGTCACTTCGTCACTTCCTCTCCTTCATCTCTGCCTTTACACTTTCGTCAACTTTGTTTTCTCTTCTCGACCTCGCTCCTTGTTACTACTACTCTACTGTCCTCCGTATATCGTCGTCTCTCACACTCTCTGTACAAGCGACTCGTCTCCTCTTCCATGATCTCGACATTGTAACAAAACAGCTTCCTTTCGGCACTCTACCGTCTTCCTCGACCGCACAGACTCGACGTCTCTGACCTGGAACGGTATTGGCAGCACCACAGCATCACCGCTCCTTTGTCACAGCAACCACCCAACTCTACCTTCACAATGGCCAACGACCTCATGTGGGATCACCACTTCTGCCTCACCTGCGACAAGCAGACTGACGGCCCGGCCTACTGCTCAGAATCGTGCCGCCTGGCCGACTACGAGGGTGCCACCTCCTTCGCACCGCCCTCGGGCCCGGGCTCACCATCCTGGGTGCCTTCGGGCTCCTCCACCTACAAATGGGCAATGGGCGCGCCCACGCCTCGCAGCCGGCAACTGTTCAGCCTGTCGCCCGCCTACGACTTTGGCAACGCCCAGCCGTACTACGGTGCGCCCTCCTCCTCCTCCTCGACGTACAGCTACAACTACACCCGCCAACCCGCACCCCCGACCACGGCCGTCTCCTCCCCGCGGCACGTCTCGTCCCTGCCACCCACCACCACGGCCGCCACCGCCACGACCGCCACGACGTACCACCACGTGCTCTCGCCCTCGAGCTCGCACAGCAGCCTCAGCTCCATGCGCAGCGGCATGAGCTCGGCCGGCGGCCCCAATGGTCTTGCTCTGGGCGCCGTGGGCGCGTTTGTCAACGGCACGGGCACGGGCACGATGAGCAGCACCAGCAGCCAGACCAGCTACGGCTCGTCCACCGCGAGCAACAGCAGCGACCTGTCGGAGAGGGTCCGGAGCGAGCTCCGAAAGTACGCCAGCTCCCTGGAGCAGGGAAAACTGCAGCGCCAGCTGCAGCGCCGGCGGTCCTGCTAGACGACGCTTTGCTCACCGTACCCTCTTTCTCTCGACACAATACTCTCAACACAGTACGCCCGACACAGTACTCCCTACCACGTCACGACAGCGACTGCGTCTTCTTCATGAGCATGAAATTTGCTTTCTTCTCTGATTTTTCCTTTGTTAACCTTGTCTCAAAAACACAACGACCGCGCGGCCAGCTTTGATTTGTTTTTACCTGGGAGTTCTTCAATCAGCATCATAAAAAGTTTCTTTGTTTTTTTTTTACTTGGGCGAAAAGGGACATCCGGAACACAATCACAACAAACAACACATCACACTGCATTTTCATGGGAATACAGGGACTATATTTCGGGAAACACCAACTGCAAGCCTCTTTTTATCTCTTGTTTATTTCCTCTTGTCTTCTACCAACATGTTATACCACTCCACCAGCCTGTTTCTATCTTACCTGTCTCCATCACGTTGTTTTACTACTTGGAAAGGGCCAAAATAAGAGCCCCGGGAAATTGTTATTGGAATTACGAGATCAGCATAGGGACACACATATCTTCTCAAACTATTGGGAGAGGCGCAAAATTCAAACGGGGCAAAGGACATGTACCCTTTGACCTGAAATTCATATCTATTCACTTGATCGCACATCTTGTTTACTAGAGGGACACCACTTGTTAGTCTTTGCTGTAAAGTCGCTCTACTATAGGGTACCTACTATAGGGTACAAGTAATCCAAGCGTGGGCGAAAGAGTAAAAGCGGAGCTTCGCTTCCTCTTTTTCCTTCTCTTTATTTACCGAACCAACATCCTGTCCCTTCTTGGCCATATCTTTGACCGCGTACTTCCAATGGTTTCACCTCCGTATCTCCACTTCCTCTTCTCTCGAAACATATTGAGAGAAATGTGCTCAAAACACCCATTGCTTGATGAGTAACAATTCATATTAGGAAATGCGGTTCTCCACAGGGGGCGTAAGACCTTTCAGAGGTCCATTGGCATGAAAGGCTTTTTTATTTTTATTTTTTTATTTTTTATTTTTTGTAGGGACAAGACGTTCCCCCTGGATTGTCTCGAATGGAAGAAAAAATACAACAGCCAACAGACACAATTGAAAATTCTGCCCTGCAGCGTCAGCAGGATCTACCAGCAGTAAACTCTACTGGGACGTGTCGTTTGGTACCGCCCTGTTGTCAACACGTCGCAGCCACGGCCTCAGTCCACGATGTGGCGTGCATGCACGCAGAGTCGTTGCACGGAACATGCAACGACGTGGTCGGGGGAGAACCAAAAAGAGCAAGACAGACAGAGACCCATAAGAGGTCTCCGCTTTTGCCTCCTAGCAAGCGAGCACTGAGTCAAGCGTGAATGTGTGCGCACTTCGTACGCTTGTTTTGTCCTCAAGCTCCATAGTTTCTCTTGGCCGCTGTATTTTTCCATTCTCCTCTGTACGGTCTGTCTAGGAAGAACAACAGTTCTTAGTCACTTTGTGGCGGAAACAGTGGGTATCTCTGGCGCATTGGCGGATGCGCAGCCTCTGTCGTCGGTTTCTTGTTACACGTGTTGTCGAGCGACTGCGAAACGGCCCAAAAAACCAGGATCCGCATCCACTGTCAGAGTTTTCTCTTGGGTTTGTATTCTGTATCGTTTTGTTCGCCTCGCTCTTACGTGTGCATAACCTGTTGTCCGGGTTGTTTGTTTGAAACAGACGGGTGCGGTACAAAGTAGGAGGAAATGTTTGTCAAAATTTGTGTGCTGGTCTGACAAAATAAACATTTTTTTTTGAAATTGAAAAAAAAAAAAAAAAAAAAAAAGACGAAACAGCACAGTGGCAAGACGCAAGCGGAAGAAAAGTCACGACACTAGCAAAAACGTATGAAAGTGACAAGTCCTTCTTGTTAAGTGCACTTGTGGAAACCGCAGTTGCGAAGAAAGAAGATGCTTTTACAACGAAACTGCCAGACCAAGCAGTTTTGGCTGCTGTTTGCAGCTACATGGATGCGACTTACAGTACTTGAAACGTACATAACGTATAGGTACAGATGCCAGGTACACCCTAGGTCACCTCCAGTCAAGCGCCCCGAAACAGAGCCTCTCATGAAGTGTAAAAGACTTTTGACTCTTGCTTCCTTGCTCTGAATAACGCCAACCTCATATTTCGTGGTATTGCCTTTCTTTTTTTTTTTTTTTTTTTTTTTTTTTTTTTGGCACTCCGCATTTGACAAAGGGAGACAAATTACTGTCTGCAACAGGCTCCACGATACTCCCCATCTGCCCCGTCCTGTCCCCATTTTGACTCCATAACAGTCTCCATAGCGCAGTCTCCCTCTTTCATCACGATCCTTGCGTTTTGTGGTCGACACGAATAGCGCAGTCCTTTGCAAAGGGAGACAAGAGGTTCCCCGGACACAAGCTATGACGAAGAGTGCATAATGACTGACGCGGGAGTATGTCGTAGGTTGCTGCCAGTTGGAGTCCACTGACGAGAGCCCAACCCTTTGAGAACGAGACAAGTTCATCTTACACTTGGGGGCGTCTACAAGCGGACTCGGGCTTTCTGGGTTGGTTGACAACTCGAAAGAGACACAGGGAGAGCCAATAGTTTCGCCAACGGACAAGGGACGACGCTAACCAACAGGCGAGGTAAGATACTTGGGACATTTTGAGAAAATAACCGTTCCCATGGCGCAGGGGACACCAGCATCATGACCACCAGTATGTCGCAGAAGTCGAATTGTTCTTTCTAGCCCCATGCAGGTTTCCAAGGACAGGGACACTGGTCGCAACGAGGAGGCGTCACGTTGTTGGCTAATGCTGGCGCTAGTTGTTGATCGTGAGGAGTTGTTCAGGAGGGCACAGGAGGAGAAGAAAGAAAGCAACCCTAATCTGTCGACAACAATAAAAAAAAATCCAACCAAAAAATCTGGGGCAACGATGGACAGGGCCATCCGGCGCCTTGCCTCTTTTCGACGTTCATTGTGGATAGCGTCCAGCATCATTCGACTCCACAATGGCTCCATACTACTTTTTTCAGTCTCCTCTTTTCCTCTCCCTACGGAGCCTACGAGCCTACCTCTCTTTTTTCCATTTTGGCTCGGGCTATTCCCCAGATTTTCAAAGGGCAGAGGGTGCGGTCGCGCCAACCGCGCCGCCATCGTTTTTGCACCAACGAAATAGCGTGCCATTTAGAGCCTTTGAACTTGTCTAAAACGATTCTCCCCCTTCTTTTCAAGGATATTGGGTGAAGAGGAGGGGGGGGGGGGGGGGGGGGGCGATTGAGGAGAAGCACAGCTTTCCTCGGCTTGGTGTGTGTCTTTTCTGATCTGCGTCCGGCCAAGGCCGTTTGCTACATTTCGACATGGAACTGTCAAACGCTCCACAGCGCTCGCTCTGTGCGCTGTAACCCTCCGAACTCGAGTCTATTGAAAAGAGAACGGAGCAATGCCGCCCTTGGGAAATCAAATACCCAAGGAGTCAAGTATCCCAAGCATCGCCAAGGAAGCCCATTTTGTTAGGTAATAGGGTCACTTGGAGGAGAGGGGAAGGACGACATGCTACTGTGTACGATGTTCTTTGTCGACAAGAAGAGACCACGGTGGCCGTGTGTGACGAAACTGGAGACTGAGACTGGAGAGACCCATCTTCTTCTCCTCTTCTCCTCTTCTCCTCCCTTTTTCTTTTTGGTGATCCACGTAGGTCGTTTTCCCGTTTTGTCCAAGTGCAGAAAAATGAAATAGGAGGCGGCAAAACGCGACAGAGGAAAAGGGAAACAGGCCGTAACTGCTCTGGAGCAGATGGGGCAGTCATCATATGGAGCACAAAATTAAAATGGAGTATTACTATGGAGGCCCAGACCAGTCCAGCCAGAGCTCTCTCCCCGCAGAGTTTACAACGTACATTTTTAAGGCAAAAGTCTGAAGAAAGGGACGTGAACAGTGTTTAGTTTTGCTGCTAAGAGTTGTATGTGGAGCTCATCAGCTCGAAACGGGCCAAGCAATGAAAGTTTTTAAAGACAGCCTCACGACAGATTTTTCATCTTTTGCCTCCTTTCCTGCATACATGCCTCTATCGGCATTGCCTCTATGTTACGTTATGAGAGATATACCGGATGGGGCCAGACCTAGAGCCGGCAAAGGAGTGCCTGTACTTTGTACAACATACTCTGTGCGTCGCTGGTTGCACCTCGTACTGAGCATGGCGTACGGAGTTCTCCGCAATCGAACCTGTGGAGGACGACAGCGCAGGTCTGTCCGAAACCGGCCATGGAGCAAAATGGGATCATCGTAATTCCCACGACATTGAACGACATTTCTTTGTTGCTGGCGAACATGTTGGTTGCTGTTGGACAGGTACCGCGTTAGAGGGGCCGTTTCAATTCAAAGCACCAGGTGGCAGAGGCGAAGGCCCAGAAAACGGCAGACCGTTGCATGTTTTGTGGTGGCGGCTTTGATGGGTGTGAGAAGAAGAGGCCACGAAGCCCAACGAAGGCCCAACAGAAGTGGCAAGGGCAAGGTCGCGTTCCAAAGTCACAACTCCCCAGGACAGAGTGCCAGCCATTCGTGAAGATGAGCCAGAGGAGAAGTACACCATATTTCCAGGCTCATGCGGGTGGACACGCCCTGGCTGCCCTATTGGAGGAGTCAAAGGAACAGCCAATAATTCGTATGGTGGTGAGGAGACCGTGACAAGATGGTTGTGTGTGCTTTACTAATGTTCGCCACGGTGGAGCAGAATCGTGGACGTCGGGGACAGGTGTGGGTGTAGAGTTTTCCATGGAAAATGGAAACGACTGAGGAATCACGGCTTCCATCGGGTTGTGTAATAAAAACAAACCGGCATTTCAAGTTTTCGTCCAGGGGATCGCACAACATACGACGTACAATGCACAGTGTGCCTCCTCTCAACGAGGGTATCGTCTTGTCAATCGACCTCTCCTGGAGCCGTGTCTCGTCTACGCAATGGGGCGACATTGTCGGCGTACACATGACGCCAAGTATGTTTGTTTTCCTTGTTGATATTGCAGGACCCTAATGCACGACGAATGCGTAGGACGAATGTCTATGCTGGCATTCGGCAAAAGTATGAAACAAGGCTGGATCCATGCAGCAAACAAAAGATTCATATGCCGGCCCTGAATTGGAAGCAATGACGCGAGAAGATAAATTCATCAAAATCACCGTCGGGTCTCTCATCGTATATGCGTGACAGCGGCCATGAACGGCAAGGGATCTTGTTTGCCAACTATGTAGCTTGATGCGTTTGCTCTGATGTTTCTGTGAGCATCCACCGCCCGTCTCTTGGGTTCGGGATATTCCTTTACAGCGTTCCTGTGATCTTTGTCATGAAAACCCTGCATACTCTCAATACCGACGACTGCATCTATCTGACGCAATTGCAGGACCCGTCTCCTCTTCCTTGTCTTTGTCTGCTCCATTCTGATCTACAGCACTCTATGCAATAGCACGCATTTTGCAGAGCGATATCAGCCGGGGAAGAGGCGATGAGAAGCCGCTGCGATCCCGCACACAGCCTGGACACGGCTTGCATAGCTGCTACTTTGTGCGTCGCCCGTCCTGTTTATGCGGTCTGTGAATGAGTAGGGTGAAAGACTGTGAATGCGTGCGAATGGCCCTGCAAACACAAGGCAGAGCGGACGGAAATAAAAAGTAAATATCAAGCCGTTCCCGGAAAGCAAGAAAAGGCAGGGAAGAGACGGGGCTCCCAGCTGCTTTGTGACCGCATGCACTCCTATATGTTAATGCTTCTCACAAGACTGTAGACGGATGAGCCTGTGTTTAAAGACTCGAGAAAGTGGGATAGAATATGTGATGCTCAAGAGGCGTTGCGATACTCACGTCGCCTGGTACGCCGACGTTATGTTTCCTGTCCCGTGTTTTGCCTTGTCTTGTTATATTGTGGCTTTGTCGGACATTTTCTTTTCTGGTTTCGGCCTTTTAGATCAACCCCCTCCCTTTGTGATTGAACGAGAGCGTTTTAAAGTACGCCGAGGGAGTACGTCGTACGTATATGTTGTGCGTACTGTGAGAATGGCGAGACAGCAAGAAGGCGCTCTTAATCTCACACCCATTGCAAGATGTCACTGCACTTTTCAATCTCGCCTTTTGTCTGTTGCTTCAGGCGACTTAATGATACCCAGAAATATCACGAATGTGTCTGAACAGGCTCGCGCCTCTTTCACGCCCTGTTATCCATTTCTCCCCGTTGCACCTTCATTTTCCATCTCCTTCGGACTCCACGGTTGTTTTGCTCCACTTGAAAATTTTGCAGTCGTGGCCATTGCACGTCGATGAATGCATAGCAGACAGGGCAAATGGCAAGAATGAAGCTGGTTGTCACCGCCAAGCGTGCAGCTCATTCACGCCCCTGGGTCAGAGTTTTCAGTGTGAATCGTTTTCTCGTGCTTCATCAGCTCCATCAGCTCCATCAGCTCCACCTGATCCATGCCCCATAAGATCCACTCCGGAGCGAGCGAGAACCAGCGGACACGCTCGTTCTTTTGTTGCCGTCTGGGTGTCGGTGAAACAACGTGTAAGAATATGAAAAAGACGGTGAAAAAGGGTCAAAACTAAATTGTACAGATACAAAAATAAATAAAATAGGACGCTGAAAAATGAGAGACGAGGGATGAGAGAGGAAAAGCCCACTGTTTCCTTTTGCAACCAAAAGGAGGCGCAACCAACGAAACTGTCTGGGAGCCGGATGACTGGTCAAAGGCCTGGGGTCTCGATTCAGCTAAGCCCTACCGTGCTTCAGATGCCGAAACGGGACAGACCCGAACAATGGGAGGAGAGACAGGACGGTCGATCGTGCCAGCGATAGGCTGACAGGGCTGGCCTCAATCACATCTCCTTTATTTACTCACTCAGTTCCTTTTGTTTCATTCACATTCCTTGTGCAGTTGTGAAAAATCTTCACTTTTTTCTTTTTTTTCCCAAAGGGGAGATCCATGCCATGAAAACGCTACTGCACACGCAGCCTTGTCAAGAAACACACCGAATCGGCACAAGCTGTAAAACTCTGCGCACACAGATGCCCGCTACGGTGTGTTAGGCTACAACGTGCAGCAAGCATGCAGCTTGAGAGAGTATGGACACCTGGCACCTGGGCACCTGGGCGCTTGTGCACCTGGGTAGCCTTTTTTGCACGTCTTCCGGCTGAACGAGAAAACGAAGCAAAACAAAGCAAACGAAGCAAAACGAAACTAGATAGCGCACTGACTCGATCAAATTGAGAATGGAGACAACTAGACAACTATAGCAGCCTTTTCGCCCTTGTTTTCATCTCCCCGGTCGTCTTGTTAGGAACGGCTGAGAAGGCAGAGACAAAACGCAGGAATATCGAGACGTTGCTGCAAAACGGCCGTACGTGTAAAACAGAGTCTCATCTCCATCAAGGGACTGTGCGAGGGCACATCACATTCTCAGCACAAGGCAGAAGCACCTCGCACTGTCGAGAATGCTGCTGTCTGTTGAGGTCCTTTGCTCAACGTGTCCTTCGTCTCCGTGAGATGTGCACTGTTTTCATTGTTTTCGCCAACGAATAAACTGGCCTCCTTTGCTTCGTTCCCTGCTCGTCGTGGAATCCATGTTCCCGCCTTCTTGCCAAAGATCCCTGCTGTGGTCTGTTTCACAATCAAGATGAAGTAAACCTGAAATAAGAGCCAAATTGCTCGCGTTGTTTGGTCCAACCAAGTTATGAAAGACGCCGAAGAGACGTGGACACTTGCCGCTTCGGCGGCGGCTCGTTGCACGTCTGGCTGCCATCGGGCGGTTGGCCGTAGTGGCCCTTGCTCTTCTGGAAGGAATAAGAAGGCCTTCCGACGCCCGCAGAAGTGGCAAGGATGGCCCTGGTGGGGAAAACAAATGCCTCGTCTTTTGGTCATTTTCTCTCGTCGTAGGATGCCAACCTTTTGCTCAAAAGAACGGCAGATGCACATGCAGTGCAAAGTCTGATGGGCCGTTTGTTTCGGGAGGCTTGTATGCTTGGTTTTACTTTTTTTTTTTTTTTTTTTTTTTTTTTTTTTTTTTTTGGCTTGGGGCTTGCTCCACGTTGGGTTTCATTCCGTTCCTCATCGACGCCATTCGTCGAAATGGTCAGTCGTCTTTTTCGTCACCGTGCCTGGTCAAGGATTGGCTCAGACGCGGCCAAGGCAGCAACAGGAAGAGAGGATGACAAAGACAGAAGCAGAGCAGATGCACTCCATCCATACACTGATGCATCAATTGCCTGGTTGTGATCGCCCGCGTCTCCACTTTTCTCTCTTACAACGACCTTGAACGAGACGGCCTGACGACGACGTTGCGTCTTTCCCATGTCACTGGCATCCTCTGCCGTGTTTTGCTCCTCGGAAGGCCCGCAGGCGGCACAGGCACCAACCGGACTCGTCTCAAGGTGCTGAGCGGGACAGAAAGAAGGCTGTCGTCCCTGTCGAGGCCTATATTTTGTGTAATTGTATACGCGTCGTAGGAAGCTGTTTGTTGTCAGTACCTTGGCGTTCGATTATTGTGGGATGGTGAAGTACAAGGAGCAGTGATACGTCGTGTGTCAAGAGGAGGGGAGATGGTTTGACAATGGCTGAAAATGGGCGACAATGTCTGCACAAAAGCTTTGTGCCGCCCCTTTTCTTTCTTTTGTTCAACGTGTTGAATTGTTGTCTCTCTCCATTGCTGGTTCCTGTCAGACTCGTGCGAGGCATGCATGGTGTGCTTTGGTGATCAAAAGGCCGACTGCAGTGACCTCCCGTTCTCCGAATAGGAAGAAACAGAGAAGCACGCCTTCGACTCCCTTTTTGCATATGGCGCTGGATGCGCACCTTCTTTGAGCCAACCACTCAGAAACCGGTAAGCTGTGGAGTGAGCTGACGTGGTCGCCTCCGAGCCGACAACTCGACGTGCCAGGATGCATTCCTTTGTGTGCGAGGCCTTCTCGGCGGTGCTGATGTCGGACTTGGTGCTTGGTGTTGTCTTTGTGCCGCACATGTTATGCGGCGAACCAGTTATGGATCCATCGGCGTGAAAGCGAAGAACGAATGGACAGCCGCAAGGATATGCATGTGCACAGTGCGGTTGTTTGTTTCGTGACTGGAATACAACGCATTTTCATGCCCAAAGAGCATCCACTGCGGCGCATGCTGCCACTGTAGTGCGTCGTAAAACGTAACACCACGCGAATGATGCCATGTCCTCATGTCCTTCCGGAGATCACCCATCGCGGCCCCCTGCATCGTTCATGTGGAGCTCGTTGTGCCTTGTGCGCCTCTGTCTCGGCCTCTTGTCTTGTGTGCTGCTGTGCCTGTGCCCATGTGTCTGCCGTACAATGGATCCAAGGCATTCGCCTTCACGCTCTCGTTCTTGCATTGTCGTCCCGTGGTTTTGCTCGAGTTCCTCTGTCCTGCGTTTTCGGCACCGCGGCCTGACCCTTTCTCCCACCTTTGTCCCCCAACACGCCTTCGTTTCTGATATCGGAAAGGAGCGGGATTTCTTTTTCTGTTTCTCTTTCAACGTGTGCCGTTCTCGAGTGCCAGTCGCGTGTGCTCGTGCGCCGTGCTATCGGTACACTGTATGGGGCACTGGGGTGTATCAGAGTATGCGTCTCTGGACAAAAGTGTAATATTATGTGAGTGGCTGATTCCGCGGCACAGTCAAGCCATTGGCTGATGCCATGGTTGGCTTACCTCGGGCAACAGGCGAAGTAAGAGAAGGAGGTAGAAGACAGTTGAGGAACGCGTCCGACTCGCTGGAGTCGAACAAGCCCTGTTCCATGCTCTTACCCCATGAGCTCTTTTGCCGGGGACAAAAAAACCGCATAGAGACAGCTTTCAGAAAATGTTGCTTCCTTGAATCTTTGAGACATGTTATGCCCAGCTAATCACTGCTTAAGTTTGACACTTATTCTGACTCAACGCCTTCTGGATCCGTGTGTTGTTATTCATTCTCTGATGTTGCTTACCGTCATTCGACAAGACAGACTCGTAGCAGAACACACACACACACAAAAGACAACGCCATATGCAGAGCATCGACGGCAAGTAGCAGACACACCCGTAGGCCTGTGTCGCCGGATATGCCTTGTTCCCCAAATGTCGATGCATTATGAGTGTTATGGGTACACTCTCGTTTGTATGCGGCAAGTGTAATGTGCGACACTGCTGGTGCAGCCTCCCGATCACGACGAGCGACGTACATGTACTCGCTTGTGCTTCGTATGAAATGGTTGGTGTATCTGTATCGGCAATGCTGCCTCGAGGTCGAACTTGAACTTCGTTGCGCACAATGCTCCAAACGAGCTGGCACTGGATTCTAGTCAACGAACAATGCCAAAGTGACAAACACCTCACGGCTAGTAAAGGTGCTGGCAATTGACACCAGCAGGACCTTGCCCCGTCCGGTGTCTTGTGAAGGCCGGGGATGGAAAGAAGGGGCCTGTCACGGTCGTCTTGCGGCATTGTGGGAAATATCGTCGATAAGAGACATTCGTCTTATGGAGAAAGGTGCTGGCAAAGAAAGCAAAGACAGACAGAGAGAGAGAGAGAAAGGGAGACATATGGCAAAGTTGTCGGCTGCCCGCTGCACGGCAAAATTGCCCCCAAAGCGTCCGTGTAGCCTGAAATTCTGAGATCTGGAGTTTGTGGTATCGCAAGATGCAGCAGCAAGCGAGGGGTTAGGCATGACTTGGAGGCCTACATTGGCACTGTTCTTGCTTTGCTTTGTTGTGTATCGATGAAGCTATTGCTGTGTTGAACAAGATTCGAGACAGAGAGCTCCACAGCATCGTTCCTCAAACCTCAAAGCACACGACCATCCTGTCCAAGTCCGACGACGTCCATGCAAGACGCCTGCATTCGCTGGACATCAATTTGTTAGATGTGTGCTCATGCACGTCTTTCGCGCAGAGACTGTTGCCGTCTACTCGACCTTTAGCACCAGCTGGTCAAAGCCCCTGGCGACGGCGTCCTCGCCGCCGGCCGCCGCAATCTCAAACTCGAGGTCCGGCTGCGCCTCGCGGTACAATATATGGGCATCGGCGCCCATGCGCTCGTTGTATGCCGCTTCCTCGTCGCTGACCAGGTGCTTTTTGAGGCCATTGGCCGCTGCGGCCTCCACCTGCAGCTGGATCTTGCAGGACCGGTCCAGCAGCCCGAACAAGAACCCAGCCTCGTCCACCGTCTGGCCGACCGAGATCAGCCCGTGGTTGAGCAGGATGGCGCCCCGGTGCGCCGGCTGCAGCGCCGCTGCAATCCGCTCGCCCTCTTCGTCGGCAAACACAATGCCGCCGTACTGCGCGTACACGGCATGTTTGCCGTAGAACGTGCACACGTCCTGCGTCAGCATGTCGAGCGGCCGCCCAAACGCCGCCCACGCCCGGCCGGCCATCGTGTGCGCGTGGCACACGGCATGGGCATCGTGTGGCCGCGCACGGTGCACGGAACGGTGGATGAAGAAGCCTGCCGCGTTGGCCGTACGGCCCGCAGCCGCGGGGTTGCCGGAGCCGGCCATGAAGCGGCCCGTCTCCATGTCGAGCAGCACCATGTCGCCCGCGTTCATCATGCCAAAGTGGCGGCCGAGCGGGTTCATCCAGATACAGCCCGGGAACTCGGGGTCGCGCACGGAGATGTGGCCGCTCTGGCCCTCGACGAAGCCCTGCCGCGCAAAGTAGCGGAACGTCGCCGCCATGTGGACGAGCGTGTGCCGGCGAGCCTCGACAAACGTTGGGAACGTGGGGATGCCTGCCCGAGGTCAGCAATCGTGTACTTGTAAGTCGTGTCGTCGTGGTGGGACGGGCCTACCTTCCTGCTCGTCTCCGTGGGAGATGGCCCGGCTGGGAGACACAATTGCCTCCTCGGTCTTCTTGCCCGCGGCGGCTGCAGAGCCGTCTTCGATCGTAGCCGAAGGTGCCATGATGGAGCTCGGGAAGCTATGGCTTGACAATGAAACAGTGAGAAGCGTAAGTCGTAGAAGTGAGCCTTTTTGATACGGAGACTTGTGCGAAGTTGCTGTTATCTCTCTCTTATTCTGTCTTTTCCCTTCGTCTTCGTCTTCTCCCGTTGACCAGTGTGACAGGAAATGCCGTCGACTGACGTTAGACTTTCAGCAGCGGAAATACCGTTTTGACCATTCGTCCGTGTTTGGTGGATCCTTCGGTCACAGCACTGGTCTACTTGATAGTGAAGACAACTCGTGCTCGAGCTAGAAACAATGCGTCGTACAGTTATGGGCACGTGGAGACATTCAAGTGTCCATTGCGATGGTCGGCAAGGTGGCTGTTCGGCCTGCATCATTGGCCAAGCAGATCCAGACCATCGAGACACTATGTAAATGGCTAAGCCCTGATAGCGAACTGAGATGCGGGGTGTGCCTGAGTGCCCAAAGCGCGAACGAGGAAGGTCCAGCCGGTGTAAAGCGACTCCGGAAAGCAAACACCATTAAACGTGATTTGTCACGTGCAATTCCTTATCAAAACTCCTTATCGGGACTCCTTATCTTATCTCAGCGGAGACTGTAGCGGCCGCCGGACGTACCTTTAATCCGCCACCACCCCTCGCTGTTGGAGCAATAGCCTTCAGGGGGTAAAGCACAGCGGTAGCTCTGGCTGGCGGCGAATCACTTTTTTCCTAGCGTTTGTGTCTGGAGGCTTCGGCGGGGCCATCTCCTATTATTTTCAACGACCCGCGATCGAAACTAGGCAAACGCATATTGAGAACGCACGTCAAGACAGCACTTGCTCTACTCTGCCTCGTTCTTTTTTTTCTTTTCTGTTTTTCCATACCCGATATTGCTCATCTTGCCTGAACATATTGCACACGACTGCATAGTGTCCGCGTCGACTTTTCGACTTGTTTTCCCCCCAGGCGACTTCGACTTCGTCAGCGGCCTGAAGCTATTTCAAAGCTTCTTTCTTCCGACTCCACGACCACCCAACAGAGCCCCTTTACCAAACAGCAAGGATGCAGGCCCCCGTGCTGGTGATGAGTATGTATTGCAAACATTGGAGGAGTGCATGAGGCTTCTCGGAGCTTATGAGGAGCTTTCTGGAGCTCGCTCCTACCCCGTGACCGCCGCTCTGCAGCTCCTCTCCTGCGACAGACGACAGAGGACAGACAACTAACTGCTGCTCTTTTTCTTTTTTTTGCACAGACACCGGAGGCGGTGAGAGACAGACTGGCCGCAAGGCGCAGCTGTCCAACATCGCAGCGGCCAAGACGGTCGCCGACATCATTCGGTCGTGCCTGGGCCCCAAGGCCATGCTCAAAATGCTGCTCGACCCAATGGGCGGCATTGTCCTGACCAACGACGGCCACGCGATTCTGCGCGAGATTGAGGTGTCGCACCCGGCCGCCAAGAGCATGATCGAGCTGAGCCGGACACAAGACGAGGAGGTCGGCGACGGCACAACGACGGTCATCATCCTGGCCGGCGAGATCCTGGCCCAGGCGCTGCCACAACTCGAGCGCAACATCCACCCGGTCGTCATCATTTCTGCCTTTAAGCGCGCCCTCAAGGACGCGCTCGAAATCATAGAAGAGATCTCGCTGCCCATTGACATTGACGACGACAAGGCCATGTACGGCCTCATCAACTCCTCGATCGGCACCAAGTTTGTGTCCCGCTGGTCGAAGCTCATGTGCGACCTGGCCCTCAAGGCCGTCCGCACCGTCGTCTGGGACATTGGCAACGGCGGTCGCCCCGAGGTCGACATCAAGCGCTACGCACGCGTCGAGAAGGTGCCCGGCGGCGAGATCGAGGACAGCCGCGTGCTCGACGGCGTGATGCTCAACAAGGACATTACGCACCCCAAGATGCGCCGGACGATTGAGAACCCGCGCATCGTGCTGCTGGACTGCCCGCTCGAGTACAAGAAGGGCGAGTCGCAGACCAACATTGAGATCTCCAAGGAGGAGGACTGGAACCGCATCTTGCAGATTGAGGAGGAGCAGGTCAAGGCCATGTGCGACGCGGTGCTCGCCGTCCATCCGGACATTGTCATCACAGAAAAGGGCGTCTCCGACCTGGCACAGCACTACCTGCTCAAGGCCAACGTGACGGCCCTGCGCCGCGTGCGCAAGACGGACAACAACCGAATCGCCCGCGCCACCGGCGCCACGATTGTCAACCGCGTCGAGGACCTGCAGGAGTCGGATGTCGGCACCAAGTGCGGTCTCTTTGCGATTGAGAAGATTGGCGACGAGTACTTTACCTTTTTGACCAAGTGCACCACCCCCAAGGCCTGCACGATCCTGCTGCGCGGCCCGTCCAAGGACATCCTCAACGAGATTGAGCGCAACCTGCAAGACGCCATGGGCGTCGCCCGCAACGTCATGTTCAATCCGCGGCTGTCGCCCGGCGGCGGTGCCACCGAAATGGCCGTGTCCGTGCGGCTGGGCCAGCTGGCCAAGAACATTGAGGGTGTGCAGCAGTGGCCGTACAAGGCCGTGGCCGATGCGCTCGAGGTGATCCCGCGGACGCTGATCCAGAATGCCGGCCAGAGCCCCGTGCGCGTGATCACGGACCTGCGCGCCAAGCACGCCGAGGGCAAGAGCACGTGGGGCATCAACGGCGATGCGGGCACGTTGGTGGACATGAAGGAGTACGGTGTGTGGGAGCCGGAGGCGATCAAGGTGCAGAGCATCAAGACGGCGATCGAGGTATGTTTGCCATGTCTGCCATCCTTTTTTTTTTTTTTCTTTTTTCTTTTTTTTTTTTTTTTTTTTTTTTTTTTTTTTTGATTTGGACACGATGGCCGCTAACATTTTGTGTTTTTCTCCCCTTTAGGCCGCCTGCTTGTTGCTGAGAGTCGACGACATCTGCAGTGCCAAGAAGGCACAACCAGGTGTGGGCACGGGTGCTGGTGGTGACGAATAGAGAGTCCACTCGTAAGAGGGGGATGTTGCGCCTTGTCTCTGACAATCAACCACACAGCCTTGCCGAGGTCAGCTAAACGTGCGAGCTTTACGCAAAAACGTGGGATTTACAATCTTTGAGGAAATCGTGTGTGGGTGGCGGAGGAAAGGAGAAGGATGAAATACAATAAAAAATAAACAACCGGTAAGACAAAACATATGGACCTTTTATTTTGAAATCGGCTGCCCAAGGCAGAACATAAATAGTTGCATTCATGTATAGTAGGGATGGCTTAGGCGTCTCGAGATGGTCACAAAAAAATAATATCCTGTATCATTTTTGTGTCGCCTGACAAACGGCGTGCCTTGGTAATCTTTTGGAACTCCCAGTCGCCATGGACATGTGTCCTGCGCTCTCTCATTCGATATTTCGATTTCCTTGTATGACACGGATCACAAATGGACTGCCCTCTAGGAAGACATTCGCGAACACATCTGTACCGGTCGAGGTTACCGCTTAATCTGCTTGGTCTGCTTGGCGTGCTTGTTCGTGGAATAAAACAGCGAATGCACCAGCTGACGCTGAGTGTGTAGTTGTCGGTTGTATGCTGTCTGCACTGCGCGGCTCTCAATCGTCATCGTCTTGGATAAGCAGGCCGGGTCCTTCAGCAGCCTGTAGGGGATCTTGTGCAACTGGTGCTTGGCTTGTCCATCCGCTGGCACCGTTTGCATTGCTGGATGCTCGGCTTGTTGCGTGGCTCTCGTCGTCCTTGTTGCCGTTTGCCGCCGCGGCGTTGGTGCTCCTTTCGCTGTCCTCCTCGTCGTCACCGTCGCGCTCGACGCTTGGTACGACGGGTTTTGAGGACGCCGCTGTTGATGGCACTGCTGCTGCACCACTGCCGTTGCCGCCCGCCTTCTTGCCGCTCTTGGCTTTGCGCGCCTTTGCCTTTTCCCGCTTCTCGCGGTTGCGCTTCGTCTTCTCGTCGTCGCGTGCTTCGCGCTCGCGCTTCTCCTTTTCAAAATCAATGGCGTCCCGATCGCGTGCTGCGTCCTCCTCTAGCTCGCGCAACCGTGCATATTCCCGCCGCCGGCTCGCCTTGTATACGTGGAACTCGCCACTGCCAGCACCGGAGCTCGAGCCCTGCACATTGGAGATGATCTCAGGGGGTGCGCCCCCGCCCGAGCCTCGCAAGCGGGCGACATCAGCGGACACTGGGATTTTTATTGCCTGATCGGGTTTAGCAAACAGCGCATCCAGTCCTGCCGCCTGCGCAGAGACAGGTGTCAGGGCGCGCTTCTTGACCGGCCGCTTTGAGCGCCGGTCGGCCGAGGTGGGGATAGATTCGGGGCCTTCGCCGGACATGGTGGGTACGCAGTAGAGGACGGCGACAATGGTTTGTGGGGGTAGAATCGACGGTCAAAAGTGAGGCTGCAATGACGAGAAGTCAGGGTGTTGAAAAAGACGATTGATGTTGACGTCGTGATTGTAGAAGGCAGAAGGTGAAAATACGCTTAGCCTAGCCCAGTGGAGCTGCACGTGATCAAATTCGAGATGGAGATAGCGCAGAGCGCACCAAAAGTCGTGTAAGTCGTCAGTACGGCATCTCAAGATATCTTACCTCGTTTTGACGCCCAGACTTATTGAAATAAGACCTGCGATACGCAGGACTTTCAATAGTAAGAGTTTTTTATGATTTCCCTTGAAAATGTCAGTCTCTTGACAGTTCATGTACAACAGCCGCATCGAATTGCCCAGAAACGAATTCATGGACGTTCCAACTGCTTCAAGTAAATTCGAACCCAGGACCAACAAGTGAAGCGAAGACACTGTCGTCTGCTATCAAACCTTCCCGCTTCGGTGGCTACCGTCTGTTTTCCTGTCTGCGTGATCGCAAACAAAAGCCAGCACCGACAACGGCCTGCCCGCGACTGGCCGTTAACGCTGCAAGACCCCTGTAATTAGATCGTATTCACGCCAGAACCAGCTGCCGCCTAGCACACACCTCAAAGCAAACACGCCATTCGCTGTGCCTGGCCTTTGCCGCCGAACAAATCGCGCCAGTCCTCCAGCCCGACAACTCCCGCCGATCTAGGCACCTTCCCTGTGAACGACTGCCGCTGCTGGGGCAGGCCTGGCCGCACCTTCCTTCAGATGTTCATATTCGTTGGTTCCGGTTGGTTGTGGCAACAGCTCTTTCCCCAGCCGTCCCGTTGTCGCACTTTCCCTGACAGAAAAAAAATAAAAATAAAATAAAAATAAAGGCAACCCAATTTGTTTGCACTTTAATACCACGGCACGAAGACTCACATCGTCAACACAACCACACCATCTACAAACGGCCAACAACCAAGCTGCATCCTTGCGTCTACATCGACGCACCTTCAGCACTCTCCCTGCGGTTAAACCGGCGCAGCAGCGAGTCCTCTTCTGTGGCGTGTACGCCGCTTGTTGGCAGTTTTTCCTGTTCATTTCTTTATTTCCTTTCTTCGCCCTGACTGCTCTGTCTCGAACCGGTGCTCGTCTCACAGGTCGACGCTGGCATTCAGTTTGGCCAGGCTACGTAAGACCCGTCTCTTACCTTAACCGCCGCGCCCTCGGCCTAGCTTCAAACACTAGTCCCCCCAGGACGATAAAGTCGCCACAAGTATTTCGTACGAACGTCCAGACAAGCAACCGTCTTTTTCGTCAGACTACTCGCTGAGGTCCACATCGTCACCTCATACACACTTGTTCGTCTCATACACCTCGCCTGTGAACCAAGCAACTCTGTTGATTCTCTCCCTTCGGGCATCGCTTCAAAACTGCTCCGACACTTTTTCTTCGTGCTGGAGTTTCCGTCGCGCCCAACCCGCGCTCTTCCTTGCTCTTCCCTGGCGTGACCTATATCGACCATGGGAAAGCCGAGACTCCTCATCATTGTCAGACACGGCCAGTCTGAAGGCAACAGTGCGTAACCACCGTGGGCTGTTTCCTTGCTGGCGCGTCTCAAGTCTGGATGGTATGCTGACAACCTGCTTCCCACCTTAGAAAACCGCGACATCCACCAGACCATCCCGGACCACCGGGTCCGCCTGACCCACGAAGGATGGCAGCAGGCGTACGATGCCGGTCGCCGTCTGCGTGCCCTTCTGCGCGCCGACGATACCATTCAGGTCTTCACATCGCCGTATCGCCGCACGCGTGAGACCACGGAAGGCATTTTGCAGACGCTGACGTCAGACGACCCGGAACCCTCCCCGTTTAAGCGCAACAACATCAAGGTCTACGAGGAGCCCCGTCTCCGCGAACAGGATTTCGGCAATTTTCAGCCCTGCAGCGCGGAAATGGAGCGTATGTGGCAGGAACGTGCCGACTACGGCCACTTCTTCTACCGCATCCCCAACGGCGAAAGCGCCGCCGACGCCTACGACCGCGTCTCGGGCTTCAACGAAAGCCTGTGGCGCCAATTTGGCGAGGATGACTTTCCCAGTGTTTGTGTTCTCGGTACGTCTATTCTTCCCCCCCACGTCTTCCATACAGCAAGAGCTGACACCTTCAAGTCACACATGGTCTCATGTCACGCGTCTTCCTCATGAAGTGGTACCACTTTAGCGTCGAGTACTTTGAGGACTTGCGCAACGTCAACCACTGCGAGTTCCTCATTATGCGCAAGCAGGGGGACAGCGGCAAGTACAAACTCGAGAGCAAGCTCCGCACCTGGTCCGAGCTGCGGCGCGAGCGGGCCGCGCTCCTCAAACAGAAAGAGGAACTCGCTTCCAAGGAGAAGAGCGAAAAGGGAGACAAAGACAGCGCAAAATTGGAACGGGCTGAATCCGGTTTGTCCTCCCCGTCCTCCACAGCATTGGTGCCGCAAAGACGATGGGGCGGCTGTCCTAATGGTTGCAATCACGATAAGAACTTCAAGATCCGTCCTGGACTCGCCGATTTAATTCTACGCGACGGGACCAACGTCTATGACAATGCCAATGGCAGCCCGCGCACGTCGAAATCGACGTCGGCGATCAACAACCACGGCCACGGAAAAACCAGCAGCGGCACTCCACCCTCGCTTTCTCGGCGGACCACCGCCGTGCGCCGCTTCCAGGTGGCTGGGTACAGTGACGACGACGATGGCGGTGATGGTGGCGATGAAGTGGACGACGACAACCGGCCCTCATCGCAGGCCTCGAACGACACGAGCAACGATGCGTCCAACAAGAGCGCAATACATGCAGCAAATGCAACTGGCAGCGGCAGCGGCGCAGCGGGTAGTTTGGCGCCTCCCCATATTGACATTACGCGTGCCCGCGAGGAGATTGTCTCGTCGCCCGACGCCACGCCCTCGTTTATCACGCCCGAGGACCGCCAGCGGGCCGTTTCGCCCGGCAGCTCGCCGCCACCCAAGCCCAAGTCGTTATTGCATATTGGGCGCGATTTCGGCGGAACGTACAGCGGACACACAAGCGACGCCGACTCGTCGGAGGACGACCGCGTGCGGCACCGCATGGCACACTTGAAGCTGCACGCTGGCAGCTCCACGGAGTCGGGTGCGCAGTACACGCGCAGCCACAGTCACGGCCACGGCCACAACTATTATGGCAGTCACAGCAGCGACAGGTTCGTGTACGGCACGCTTGATGCCGTTGCTGCGTCTGCCACGATGCCGCGCAGTGGTACGAGCAAGACGGAGGCTGCGGCGGCAGTGTCTACGCCGCAAGGCGGACCCATGTCGACCGGTAGTGCGGGTGGTGGCTCGTCCAACCTGAGCAACATTCGCAAGAAACGCACCAAGAACATGGCCAACCGCTTGGGCGACGCGCCGTACTGCAGCGACTGCGATCACGATCACGATCACGATCACGACCACGACCACGACCACGACCACGACCACGACCACGACCACGGTGACACCACTGACGTGGGTGCTGACGAGTTGCACGCGACCGATGAGCTTCTCAACGCGGGTGTCGTCCTCGTCGACTCGAACGGAGACGATGAGACCGACGTCGACCCTGACATGGCCCAAGCGGAGCGCGATGACAAGAGCATCCAGGGCAGCGTCTACTAACCTCGCCGTTGGCTTGCCATCCTCGATCTGTTTTCTTACTCTATCTGATTGGATTTCTCTAGACTGCTCCCAACCTGACCCCTTGCTTTGTTTCCTCTTTTCCCCTCCAATTTTGCGTAAATTTCTCTCACGACAACGATACCTGGATCATGTTAGCGCCAACAGCCTCGTTTTTATCTAGATTGCAACCTTCATAGTGTAGTGTTTTTTGGCCCGCTGAATCGACTTATTTTGAATTTACAATTGCCTCTGGCATCGATGGGAATCGATGGGATTCACAACGATAATTCACCGCACAACGTTAACAAAAAAGGACAAGTTCCATATCCGCGTGGAACAATGCAAGAGCATCTGCAAAATGACGGCAAGGCTGTGAGGCTGTGAGGCTGTGAGGCTGTCCAGGCTATTTTAAAGTGGCGAGGATAATCACGTGGAGATAACCAGGATAAGAGATAAGTGAGTAGGAACCAAAAAAAAGTTCGGATCAGCCTTGCGATCTTCATAGTGAATTCTCTCTGGTTGCGAAATCGAGCAGCTGTCCCAAGCGGCTGTGTGTCACCGTTTCCAGCCTGTTTGCGACGACTTCTGTGACTTTGACCTCCTCCGTTCAGTCATTCCATTTTGAGGGTCATTGTATCGACGCCCATCAGGCAGATGACGCCTCCGGCTGGCAGAAACGGCTTTGTCTTCCGCCGCGAGGAGGAGCGGAAAGCGGAGGAGGTGGCTGAGGCACTGTATGCAGAGTACGACGCGGGCAAGCCAGGAGCAGTCCGTCCCACCGTGTCGATGCTGGTTGGGCAATTGCAACAGATCCGGAACCACGCCATCGCCCGGCAAAAGAAAAAGTACCTGGAGGCGCTGGCGTCCAAAGTGCTCGACGACCGTCTGGGCGCAGCCATGGCGGCACAGGCGATGCAGGCGGCGGAGAAGGCGAACGAGTCTGCGGCGGCGGCCAAACAAGGCACAGCAGACACAGCGACATCACAACCAACGTCGTCCACCGACGCGCAGGCAACGGCCGCGGCACATGACGGTACAACGGCGATGGATGCAGCAGCCGATGGTGTGGCTGCGCCCGAGGGCGAGGCAGCAGCAGAGGGGGACGGCACAGCAACAGCATCCGCACCGACGGGAAAACGGATACGGCGGGCGGGCGCCGAGGGCGGTGCAGCCAACGGCCGCATTGTGCGAAAACGGAAGCGGCGGCGGCACGACGACAGCAGCGATGGGGATGGCGGAAGCGACAGCGACAACCGAGAGCGCAAACAAAAGGGCGCCGTCGTGCCAACAACGCTGCCGTCCGACGGACCGACGTTTGCAGACATTGCCGGCATGGACGACATCCTCCGCGACCTGATCCGGCTGGTGTGGATGCCGCTGCGGCGCGGGTGCGATTTCAAGGACAGCGGCTCGCGGCCCAACGAGGCCGTGCTGCTGTACGGGCCGTCCGGCTGTGGCAAGACACTGCTGGCCAACGCCGTGGCCGCCGAGGCGCGCGTCCCGTTTTTCTCCGTGTCGGGCCCGTCGCTGATCGGCGGCATCAGCGGCGAGTCCGAGACCAACATCCGCGCCATCTTTGACGAGGCCGTGCGGCAGGCGCCGAGCCTGATCTTCCTCGACGCCATCGAGGCGCTGGCCGGCAAGCAGGATGCGTCCGGCAAGGGCCCCATGGAGATGCGCATGGCGCTGACGCTGACGAGCTGCATCGACCGCCTGAATGCGGAGGCCAACACGGGCAAGTACGTGATTGTGCTGGCCGCGACCAACAAGGCCGACAGCCTGGATCCGCTGGTGCGGCGGCGGTTCGGCGTGGAGATTGCGGTGCGGATGCCGAGCCAGGATGCGCGCGAGCGCATCTTGCAGACCATGACACGCGGCATGCAGTTTGCCGAGGACGTGGACCTCAAGGCCATTGCGCGCATGACGCCCGGCTTTGTCGGCGGCGACCTGCAGAACGTGGTCAAGACGGCGCAGCGCAACTACATGGATGCCAAGCTGGACGCCGTGCTTCGCCGCCTGCGGGCGACGGCGGGGCCGGAGCAGATTGGACATGGTGGCGGGTCCGCATGGCCGGAGGGCGAGGCACAGGAGGATACACGGATGACACTCACGACTGTGCCGACACCAGACGACGCAGAGACGGTGTCTGATGTGCAGCGGGACATTCGTCTGCTGAATGCGCACGAGGACGAGCGGTCGCTGGCGGCCGCTGCCATGGGCGTTTCAACGGCCGCTTCGACAGCGGCAGCATCCGGTGACGATGAGGCGACACACGCGGCAAACGGGATATTGGAAACAGCGGCACCGCGCGCAGAGGGCATCACGTCACAAAACTTCCGCGACGCCGCGCTGTCGGTCCTGCCGGCCGCCAAGCGCGAGGGCTTCAGCACCATCCCCAACACGACGTGGAAGCAGGTCGGCGCCATGGAGGTCCTGCGCAAGAAGCTGGAAATGTCAATCATCGGCCCCATCCGGTACCCGGACAAGTACGCCGCCGTCGGCCAGAAGCCCATGGGCGGTATTTTGCTGTGGGGCCCCCCCGGCTGCGGCAAGACGCTGGTGGCCAAGGCCGTGGCCAACGAGTCCAAGGCCAACTTCATCTCGATCCGCGGCCCCGAGCTGCTCAACAAGTGGGTCGGCGAGTCGGAGCGGGCGCTGCGCGAGCTGTTTGAGCGGGCGCGGGCCATGGCGCCGTGCATCATCTTCTTTGACGAGATGGACGCCCTGGCCGCGAAGCGCGACGACGCGCGGTCCGACGGCAGCGCGCGCATTGTCAACACGCTGCTGACGGAGCTGGACGGCGTGGTCGACCGCACGGGGCTGTTTGTGATTGGCGCGACGAACCGGCCGGACATTATCGACCCGGCCCTGAAGCGGCCCGGCCGCCTGGGCGAGAGCATCTTTGTTGGGCCGCCGACGGCCGAAGACCGCGTGGCGATTCTGCAGACGCTGTACCGCAACGCGATCCCGGGCGACCCGGACATGGCCGCGACGATGGACGTCATTCACGGCGTGGCCATGGATGCACGGTGCACTGGGTTCTCGGGCGCCGACCTGGACCACCTGCTGCGGACTGCGGGTAAGAACAGCCTAGACCGGACCGGCCTGCACAGCGCAGAGATGCCGAAGATCACGGCCGACGACTGGGAGGAGGCGCTTGCAGAGACGCAGCCGAGCACGAGCCTCGCAGAGCTGCGGCGGTACGAGAAGCTGCACTAAGACGAGGGGTGGTGTGTAGCGGTACATATACAATATACATGTATTTATAATATCATTGCGACCTACATATGCACATCTCACAAAACTTCAGTATGCAGATTATGTCAAGAGGGGAGAATGTGCTTGTTTTGATTAGAAGGCGTCAACCACGAATGAACGAATGAACAGTCTTTCATGGCAAGCCAGCTTTGGAAAATAAGGTCAGAGCGTAACGAGGTCTCTAAATCTCAACGAATTAACGCAACAGAGAAGAGAACGAGAAACAAAGTCCAACACCTCGACTCGGTCTCCAAACAGTCCCTTGTATAAACCATCATTTATATATCCGGTCGTTCGCCTTCCAAGGTTATAAGAAAGCTCGTTCCTGGAAAGCTGTGTTGCCTCGCTGTCCCATTTCTTATATCTCGTGCATCTGTTTCTATTCGGCCCTGTCTAATATGGTGGGTTCTGTGTATGCCGATCCGAGAAAGGAGGTGGTCCGGGAGGCCCGTTTGCTGGTGCTCACCGCGGGTGCCTCTCTCTCCGTCTCGGTCCGGCTCTATCGAGTGGATGGGTGAAATTTTGCTGAAATATTTTTCGTATATAAATTGGTGCGGAATGGTTTCTTTTTATGCCGTCTTCCGTCGTCCGTCTCTTCCTTCGCTACTGTTGTACAACGCGCCGGGGTTCTTTTCATTTCTTTCAAATCGTCATCTCGGCCGAAAATGCAAAACAAAAACGCATCGACGCCAAACAACCGTCGCCCGTCCTTCGTTGGGCCGCTTATGCGGTGGACTCCTTCAGGTAGCTGCAAGCTGTCAGTATACAATTTTGGAATCGGTAAACTCAAGTGCGGCAGCCAGTAAACCTACGCGATCAGGTCGTTCCGGTCCTTGTCCTTCTTCAGGCCACCAAAGGCCATCTTGGTGCCGGGGATGTACTTCTTGGGGTTCTCCAGGTAGGTGAACTAGAAACGGTGTTAGATTTGGCATGTCAAGACAATTGGCTCGCGACGACGTCTGAGGGTGAGAAGTTGGGGGCCAACGTACCAGAGTGCCCTCGTCCCAGGTGATGCCCTTCTGCTTGTTGGCATCGGTGTAGGCGTAGCCGTCGACGGAGCCGGTCTTGCGGCCGAACAGGCCGTGCAGAGCGGGGCCGACCTTGTTGCCGCCGTCCTTCTCGACGGTGTGGCACTGAGCGCAGCGCGTCTTGAACAGGCTGGCGCCCTTCTTCGAGTCACCTGTGGTCCTGTGTTAGCAGTTTCTCGTTTTCATTGTTTTCATTTTCACAGTAGGCAAAGCCAAGGCAGCCAACAAGTCGAAAGCTGGCCCAAAGACCACCCCTTGTGCCGTCGCTCAAAGTCGCCCGTCCGGTCCAGCGCAAGAAGACAGCTCCCCCCGCTGCAATACTATTAACGAGCGTGCAGAGTGATTTCCAGCTCTCATGCGCCGGCCACCCGCTCCAAGCCATAACCTTCACCAGCCGAGGCCCGGGACAGTTCCATAAGAGGTATTGTTCCATGGGCCACGAGTTCCAGCTTCGTCAGGCTTGCGCGGACTGTGCACGACGGAGTGGAAGCTTTTGGGCTTGCGGCGAACGGCGGTGAGACGCTTGGAGGGCAAAGGCGCAAACAGCGGGGGCGAGCAATGAGGGCGCATTGTGGCATGATGCTCTGGGCGGCAGCTTTCGACAGTCGAGACCCAGCCTTGCACGACTTTGTCTTGCGGCAAAACGAAGCTTCCCAGAAGAAGGAAATCAGAGTCGAGAAGAAAACAACTTACCCTTTCCGGCAGGCATTTTGTGTGATGCTGTGGGAGGTTGCAAAGAAAAGAGAAGTAGAGGAGAGTATGTGGGATTGGAAGTGAAGCTGGTGGTGCGTAATTGAGTGCGTGGGAAGAAGAAGCGGAAGGGGAAGAAGAAGAGGGCAGAAAACGGAAGACGAGAAAAAGAAAAAACAAATCGGGGAAAAAACAGGAGATCGAGGGAAAAAAAGAGGTTAGGCAGGACCGAACGAATAAACGCAGGGTGACGGAATGGATTGGCCTCCCGGAGAAGGAGCAGCCAGCGCTCATGGCATGGGCCCGCCCCTTCCCTGCTTTGGCGGTGGTCCCTCACTGTACCTTCTGTACAGCGGCAGAAGAGGCCTGCAAAACTAGCCCAAAAACGGCGCACAATCCCCGTCAGTGGCGGACTTGCCTCGGGGCGCGTGCTAGCGCATGCGCAGCCAATCAGCAGCCGCGCATTTGAACGTAGCTGACAGAAAAGGCAGGCGAGTCAGGTACCCACACCATCGGGAGAGGCCGGTAATAAAATTCTCTAAAAGAGCTCACTGAAGGACAGTTGGCAAAAAAAAAAAAGAAAGAAAGAAAACAAAATTGGCGCTGCAATTTTGCAGCGACCCGGTGTTGAGGCAACGAAAACGAGATTTTCTTCAGCACACAGAACCAAAAGCAAACACCGCGTTTTCCGACTACTGTATACAGAATACTGTGGACAATAGATCCAGTTTTCAGTCCAGACTTTTCTAGCGGACTCGGAATTGGCGAATCGAAGCCTTTCTTTTTCACAGCAGCCTGGCAAAGGCACGACAGGCAAGGCTCATCGGCCCAACAGCCTGCCAGAGAACGGAGACGTCGTACCTTTGTGCCGTTTTTAAGCCCGTTGGCCATTTACCCCAGCAGTTTACTGGTGCTGTTGGTGGTTTCTGTCTGAGGCATCCAAGCATATCTCGTATTTCGGACTGCTATCAGCACCGAGTTTCTTACATCGTACGATGGTCTGGCTGTTTTGAGCACGGGAGGACTCACGGGGTCTGTCACTGGTGGATTCACAGACCACGTCGTATTAGAGGAAAAACAAAGGTTGCTTTCTTTCGTCACCACTAATATGCAACTATCCGATATGAGAACTGCTTGAATTCATAGCTCTCCGAGCAAAGGCCGCCGATGGGTGCAGGTCTGCACCCGCTTGGATTGGCCGTCGCAAAATTGACAAGGGCGGCCAATTGATCAAGTAGAGAGGACGTTTGGAGTTTGCTGCTTGCTTGACCAACGTCCGTCAATGCCGAGCATGGATCGTGACGTGGACGACGTACTCGAGTCGATGGTTTACCCCATTGTGTGGCGCACGTGACACTACTTGGGAGGTCAAGAGGTTTGGTGGGGGCGGTCAATCGTTCCTCATTTTGCATTTTGTGCCCCTCTGCCGACTGCAACGACCTCGAGTCCCCCATCCTTCCTACCACCAAACCACAAGCAACGACAGCATCCGGCGGCCATGGCTACGATTCCTCGATTCCTTTTGCCCCGGCGCGGGCCCATGTGGCAGCAGCAGCACACATTTGCGTCGCGGCTGTCGGCGACCGCACGTCGGCCCGCGGCAACATCGACGGCGTCCTCGACCAGCGGCTGCACGGGCATCATCCAGGGCGTCCGGAACGCCTCGACACGCCCGCCCAAGGCCGGCGGCGCTTCTACATCTACAGCCTCGCCATCGCCGGCGGGTGGCAGCCCGGGACACGTCCTCGAGAAGCCGGCCAAGTTCAACCCGCCGTCGCATGGCGCCCGCCTGCCACGGCGCAACGCCAATGCGCCCGCCGCCCAGCACTACGGCGGCGACCTGTCCGCGGCAGAACGCGCCGCGCAGCGCACCCGCCAGTACCCGGGTATGATGGCGCCGCCGGGCACGTGGGCGCACTGGTTCTGGACGAGCCGCGCCTTCCACCTGGGCATCACCATGTCCACCCTGGCCGCGCTGGCCGTCTTCACGCTCGTCGAGAACTTCCGGCGGACGTCGCCGTTTGTCGACATGCTGCCGACATGGCGCGAGGCGATGCAGCACCCAATCCTGGCGGCCCGCACGACGATGGAGGTGGTGCGGCTGACAGAGCACCACCGCGTGACTGTGATTGCCGAGCGGCGGCAGATGCGCGTGGACGACGTGGCAAAGCGCACCATGTACCGCAAGGCACACACGGCCTGGACGAGACGGTGGGCTTTGGCAGCAACGGTGGCTGGTTTGGCGGTGATGGCAAAAAGAACCAGGGCCCTGTGCCACCGCCCCGCAACGAGGTGGACGATGCATCGCCGGTCCGCGGCGAGGCCCCGGTTGAGGAACCTGCAGAGGCCGGGCCGCGGAAGAAGTTCCTCGGGATCTTTTAGGTGCCCCGTTGTCGGTGCCATATTGTAATTCTTCCTTCTCCATCCTCATGTGGCAATGCAATTGAGCGAGAGCACAACTATAGTGTACGAATATTGTTTTCTTAAAAAGACAATGTCAAAATTGGGCATTCAAAGCGGCTGCAAATGTATGCCACTGCATTGTATCTGGCAAACGTGAAAGTAAATGCACATGACCACAATAACTCTTGACGCCCAGTCCGCCGTTAATCCCAGCCGTTTGTCGTTTCTCCAAAGATGCAGCAGCATAAAACAAATCGTCCAAGTCATCCCCTATACAATCTCGACGCCTTCCAGGCCGGCAAAGACCTCGTCAGCCACACCGCCTTTTTGCAGGACCTTGTGCGTCATGGCCGCCAGCAGCGCCACTTTGGCACCGCCACGGGGTGCCCGCCACACGCCATAGACGTCTTCCGTCTCCGAGGCCAGGCGAGCCGTGGCAGCGGGCGGTTTGCCGTCTTGTTGTGCCGTTGGTGTTGGTGTTGCCTTGGGCTTGTTCGCGTCGGGGTCGTATGGTGTTCCGGGAGCCGTGAGCCGAGAAGGCGGGTCAATGGTGCGAATGGCAAGAAGACGGAGGGAGGAGGAGGAGGAGGAGGAAGAGGAAGAAGAAGACGAAGAAGCCACTCGGCCGACCGAGACGGCCAGCACAGCATTGGCCACAGCCAGCTCCTCCGCCGTGGGGTCAAAAAGAATGTTATCGCCGACGGTCATGACGAGCAGCGTGATGGGCGGCCGGGACTGTGTTGATGTTGATGCCATGCTATCTGACTGGGAGGTGTGCTCCTGTGCGTATAGGAATGTCGATGCATCCCAGTCGTCGTCAAAGAACGGGTCCTCGTCGCCCTCCGACACCAGCCGGGGCAGCCGCGTCGCCAGGAGCGCCAGATGCGTCGTCAGCGACAGCAGGGGCAGCGGGTAGGACAGCGGTGGCGAGATCAGCAGCACGTCCAGAAACAGCTTCCAGTGGAACCGCCGGTTGATGCGCAGTGCCTTTGTGAGCCCACCGTCCGCCAGCAGCGCCTCGGCCAGAAGAGCGCCCAGAAAGACCGTGCTCGCGTCGTCGTCGCGCACACCTGGAATCTCGACCGTCACCTCGACCCACGACGGCGACGCATTGCCGCCCGAACCACCACCGCCACCTCCATTCTTAGCACCCCCCTTTGTGCCTTCGCCGTCGCCGCCGTCGTCGTCGTCGGCGTCGGCCCACAAGCCGTCTTCCTCCTCCTCCTCTTCGTCATCGCCATCGCCCACGCCGCCCTCGCCTCGTCTTGTGCGTTCGACCTGTGCCTTGACGCCGACAATGGCTTCTGTCCCATCGGAAAAGCATATGCGAGCACTGCCATTCGCGCCAGGGAGCATGCCCGTCTCGGCGCGCAGGGGACGGAACTGTGCGGGTGTACGCCCATCGGGGCGGATGGGTGGTTGTTGCGCCAGCGATGTATGGAGGAATGCCAGCTCGGCGGGCGACAGCAGCACGTGCTGCGTCGTGGCCATGGTTGCGAGGTTTCTTTTGAAGCGTGTAAGTGTGAGTCTTTTCTGTTCGAACGCGTAATTGGGCCACGGGTATCTCAATTCAATCGGATCGTCGTCTATTGGTCTTTGGTTCTGCTCTGTGGTAAAAAATGGCTTCGATAAAAGATAGTATGAACTTTTTTGGTAGCTGCCGCCCCGCTACTCTGTTCTTGATTGGCTCTAGCCCTGAGAACATGGAGCTCTGGTCCGCTGTTTGTAGAGTGCAAGACAAGGCTGTAAAGCCTCTTGGGACTCACTAGTGTGCGCAGACACACATCAACGAATCCATGTCGTGCACCTGCTGCTTCCAACGCTCACATCTAACAATCAAACGTCACCGATTTTCTCACACTTGTACCGCCGTGCGCCTGCCCACCAACACCCGGCAGCGTCTTCAGCAGACCCTTGAGCGCCTGCACCTGCGACTTGGCCGCCTCGCCCCAAGTCTGGCCACGCGCCACCGTCGCGCGGCTGCGGGGAAACATCTGTAGCGCTGAGCGGCCCGTCTGGTTCAGTCCGCCCGCGGGCGCCGCCATGCCGGACACCAGGTCCTTTGCCTTGCCGCCGCCCGCTGTCCCCCCATCCGCCGATGTCTTGGGAACAATGATCTCATGCACCAGACTGTCGCCGTACACGCGGCCGTAGCGGAGGAGCTTGTGGGCCTCGGCGCGGTCCTGCTGCCAGGAGACCTGCACGGCGTCGACGCTCTTTGTCGTAGTACCGGCATCGCCGTTGTCGTTGCCGTCGCCGTCGCCAGCACCCAAGAGGGCTTGCTGGAGGGCTTTGCCGGCCTCTTCGTAGCGGGCAAGAGTATCATGGAAGAGCGCGAGGACTTCGCGCCCAGCGATGTAGAGTGGGTGGTCGGCGGCACCGAGGGACGCACCAATGGAGGCTGTCTCGTAGGCGTCACGGATGCGCTCCAACGTTCTCTTGTTTTCCTTGGCTCTGTGCACGTCATACGTGTTAGAATCACCAGAGTGGCACGTCCATGCGCCAAAAAAAAAAAGCGTTCCGACCACACACGTACGTTGCCTCTTCGCCCCGGCTGAGCGTAGCCATGGCCTTGTCACGCCCGGCAGCCACAATGCCCTTTTCAAACGCAGTCACGTATTGCTTGACTCGGTCTGCTTCCTGGTTGCGGGCGCCAGCCTGCACAGAGGACCATCTGCAGTCTTGTTAGAGAGTACAGGGTCAACATGAAGAGCAAAACACGTATTTGGAGAACCTACTCGGTGCCGCGACGTTTCTTGGCCTGGGCAGGACGGAACGAGTCGGCATCATCTTGCCCGAAGCCGTCAAGATCCGAGTCTTCGACAGACAGATTGGAATTGGAGTCTGGTCGGGTAAGTGAGAGCCCGTTAGCAAGGTCAAACAGTCGACAGCTGGAGACGTAGTCGAAAAGGTAGCAGTGTGACTTACAAGCTCGCTTTCTTCCTTTTGTCGGCGCCATGCCTTAATCGTTAGTCGACTTATTCAGCCAAATTGGGTAGATGGAGGTCTCGAAGTGAGCAAAAGACTTGATACAGAACGCGATGATGAAAAGAGACGAGGAAGAGGACATGAAAAGGGGTCAGCGTGGTCCGTTTTGTCAATTCTCTCGTAGAAGGCGCAGCCGAGGAAGGAGCGATGGGCTGCGTCCCGAACTGTTGTGATGCGAGAATGTCGAGCTTTGAGTAAGAACGACTCACAACATTGACACCGCTCCTTCCTTCTTTTCCCGTCTTGGTACCTGCGCGGTCGCTCTGCTAAGACTTTCTGCTAAGACACTCTTAATATCAACAAGAAATATATTTTTATTAATCTTGTGTATCGTTTTCATACGTAAATATCTTTTTTGTAAAAAAAAGAAAGAAAGAAAGGATGGGGAAAGGGATGAGCGTCACACGAACGTATATGACACGTACTCACATAGGAACCTAGGTTGGAATTCTATAGTATTTTGGCAAGAGAAAGAAACACTGTGAGAGACAAACCTATAATGCCTATCATGCCAGAACAAACGAGACCATGTTTATGAAAATTTGAATTACATCTTGGGGTTGCCTGAAAAACAAACAGCAGACAACCAGAACAGACAAGGAAGCAGAATGTCGTACATCAGAACAACAAATCTCTTGTATCTATCGAGGAAATTTCCGTCATAAGAGATTTAGACAATCTTGTCTTTCTCCCCGTTGCGTCATAATGTCGAAAGCAGCAAAACAACATGAAAACATGTGACTATCAAGGCGAAGGTGAAAGGGAACAAACGAAATATAGCTTGCGAAGAAAATTATTAACGACAGAAAGACAGCGGAGTGTGACACAGTACAAAGACAAAGTAAAAAAACAAGTGCCAACAGGAGAACAAACCATAACGAAACAAGGTATAAAAACGGATGTGTAGACAGACAAGTACATATCATAAGGGGAGCAACCCTTTTTAGTAAAAAACAGAAGATAACCTCTAAAATGCAAAAGGGATAGGCAGATCATTGCAGAACCAGACAGGGAGGAAACTGTTCTTGTTCCTCGTAACGCCCTGCGCCGAATCCGTTCTTTCTGTGGTATCCTTGTCCTCCTTTTTTTGTATATTTGAAATTGTCGTCGGCAATTCAAAAGTGAAAGCGAAAGCGAAGTGAAAATGTGAACATGTGAACATGTGAAAATGTGAAAAATATGAAAACGTGAAAAAAAATTCGTCGTATGTAAACACATGGCTTTGTCTCTTTTCGTCGTGTCCTCGTTGGAAGAGAAAGGAAATGCACTCTAAGCATTCTGCTGTCTAACCCGGTGGCAGAACGGAACAAGTATAAATCAAAGTGAAACACAACAGAATGCACAAAAGAAATTAGCACAACGACAAGCAGGGCGTCGGATATTGGCCGGTTTGAAGACGCCCGGTTTTTTGGTTCTCCCTGGCAGAACTCTTCAGCTGTTTTGCATCCATGGTAGACACAATAGCCTTGCCACAGGGAATTATTTTCTTTCTTTTTTTTCTTTTTTTTTTTCGTCATTGTCCATCAAAGGCCGTCTCTCCAATGCGCTTGGCGATTAAGATACTATCTCGAGTTGAGAGACAAGCCTTGGAAGGAACTGACCCATTCCCCAGAAGGCGCAAGCGGGGACATACCCTGGCCATTCTGGTTGATATCGGGCTGGCCAGCTGGGAACCGGCCACGCAAGTTGTAGTCTGCAGGGACAGCGTAACCCATGGCGTAACTTTCGGCAGCCGCAGGGCCTCCCATGTTTTGCCCACCATATCCCATACCAGATGCGCGAGGGATGTTCCCAAACGCGGCATATGGGCTGTACGGGAACGAGCCTGGGTAGGGGCCACCACCGGGACCACCGATGCTAGGCGGTTGCGGGCTGACAGCGCCGGGACCGCCGGGATAACCACGGTTAGAAGGCACTGGTGAGTAGGCAGGCTGGTGCTGTTGCTGCTGCTGCTGCTGCTGCTGCTGAGGACCAGCCTGCGGAGGCGGGGAGACCTGACCACCCTGCTGGGTCTGGCGACGTTCCGACGTCGGGGCACCACGGCCAACACCAACAGCACCGGGCCCAATGCCGCTCGGTGCCTGGAGACCAAGGGGTTGGCTGGCGAAGGAGGCCGGGTTAATGGCGGACATCCAGATGCGGGTCTTGTAGATTTTGAATAGGTCCGTGACCAGGGAGTTGAAGTTGATGTAGGCGTCGGCAAAATAGTAAAAGGTAAGCTTTTTCCAGTCCCTGTGGCGTGTGTTAGTATGTTGTTACCGCTGGATCCAATACTTTTTTTTTTTCGTGGTGCACGTCGCAAAACACTGGGACTTACATTTGGAACTCAGCGTCAAGGATCTCCATGTTAAGGCCGTGCTCCTTCACCTTCTGCATGCAAACGCGCTTCGCCTTCGCTTCGTTTCCTTCCTTGTCTCTCAAGGCGTGAATCTCGTGGTTCTGGGCAAGACGCTTGATGAGCTTGGGTTTGAGCTCGCTGGTGCTCGGCTCCTGGACGTGATGCTGGCCGGGCGGGCCCATGCCGCCAATGGCGCTCCCTTGAAGGCCAGTGGACGATGCCAAAAGGCCAGCACCCACGCCATCCTGCGCCGCAGCAGCATTCTGAGAGTACATCATAAGCCACTTGTACTGCTCCTCGGCATAGTGCTCTTTGAGTCGTCTGGCTTCGACCCAGTCGACGTTGTCCACGGCCACGGTTCCCAGATCGGTGCCACGGTCAGCCTCGACAATAACGAGGTCGCCCGGCTTGACCGTCAGGCCGGTGCCCTCCTGGATGTAGAACACATCGGCACGAGCGCACTTGAAGAGGACGATGTGAAGCGGAGTCGAGCGATTTGGCTGCGACAAACCGTACATGCCACGCTGAGGCGATGTCGGCCGCGCGGCATACGTCGGCGGGTGTAGACCATAGGGCGAGGGGTACGCAGCACTGCCGCCACCAGCGTAAGCGGCGCTTGCTGAAAGTTGTTGTTGCTGTTGCTGAGCTTGCTGGTGTTGTTGCTGCTGGAGGAGTTGTTGGGGCGTGATCTGAGACGCGCCCGGCGAGACACCCGGACCATTGCTGTACATGGACTGCGCGGCAGCGGCGGCGGCGGCGGCGGCGGCGGACTTGGCAGCAAAACTGTGCGGGTTATCAAAAGGCGACGTGAACTCGATCCCGCCCGGTTGCTGCTGATCCTGTGCATTTGCATCGTGCGCAAGGACAACCTCATTGATGGAGCTGATTGACGCTTGGCGGGTGGGAACGTCGGCAAACGAGTGACGGCGGCTCGGGGAGACATCGGAGAAGCCGGCAGGGGTGGTTTGCCAGAACGCCTTCTTCACACTCTCAAGCTTGCGGTTCTCGACAGAAAACGGCGACCGGAAGGAGCCAGGAGCGGCAAACTCGCTCATTCTGCGCACGTTGGCTCGCTTGGCCGCGGTGGCAAAGTCACCGTCGTTGATCTCGTCCAACTCGTCAATAGCAAAGTCAGAAGCCTCCTCAGGGACAGACTCCTGGAGGCCATAGCCGTTGTCCAGGCGGTAGGCAGCGCCCGTCGACGCACGCGGGCGGATGCGGGCGTTATGGTACTGCTGGCTGGCGTGCTGGCGAAGCATGGCGTTCTCACGGGTCAACATTTCAATGGTCTTGGCCTCGGCTGACAGCTGCTGGCTGCCTTGGAGTGAATCGTTGATGCTCCCATCGTCATCATCATCGACCTCCTTTACTTTGCCAAGCATGCCGCCGTCGTTGGACATTTCGCTAAGCATGCTAGGCCGCGAGGGACGGTGCTGCAGGCCGGCAATCGGGCGGGACGAGCGGGGGCCGGCCAGCAGCGACGAGCCGCCGAGGGACGACGTCAGGGCCGGCGACGTGGCAGACCCCGTGAGAGCAGCAACATCAGGCTCGAGCTGGCCGACGGAGTAGGACTGCGACCGGTACGTCTTGGGAGTCGGGTGCAGAGGGATGGCAAAGGGGATTTGCGACGTTGTGCTGAGACCGTCCCGTGCCGCCGGAGAGGATTGCGAAGGGTAGCTATCGGCATTTCCGCTTCCGAAGAACGAGCCACCAGCAGAGCCAGGCGGGATTGCAGATGTTGGAGACGGCAGCACCTCAGACAGTCTGGAAGGCGGGTCTTTGCGCTCGGAATTCCACATGGCTGTGCCCCAGGGGAAAGAGGTGGACGCGTTGGAGTGAGTGCGGTTCAAGACGCCCGAAGACGACGTGGCGTGTGCACCCCAGGTCGCGGCGGTGCCAGAGGTTGTACCAGTTCCACCAGCACTGGCATCAATTGCCGGCGTGCTCGGGTGCGACGTGGTGGGCGACATTGATGCGCTATTGAACGATTCGTTTCTCGGCCGGACGAGGCCCTGGCTGGTGTCGTTGAGCCACGAAGCGCGGCGGACGGGCTTAGGCGGCTGCGACTGAGACTGAGACTGGGACTGAGACTGAGACTGTGGCTGCTGCGCCTGTGAAAGGGACTGCTGGCCCTGGCTCAAGTGTGTGGTGGGAGAGGACGCCGTAGCGGCGTTGGCGGCGGCAGCAGTCGTTGCTGCTGTGTGAGGGTTTTGGTAGTTTGGTTGGCTATGCAGGTCGGTCTCCTCATCTGAGCTAGCCAGGGCCTCTGAATCGGGGGTGGACCGGCGATTGAACTTGTCAAGCAAAATAGCCTGGCTACCTGGAGCTACAGAGGAGAGTGTATTGCTTTGACCCAGCTTGGGGGGTGGGCCAGACTTAAATCCGGCGCTCATTGTCCGTAGGTCCTTGTCGGTCAAGGTCTTCGGACGGGGAACAATTATACCCGCTTGCGCCGCATTCAAAAGCCGTTCCGGTCAGGAGAGGCACCGTGTTATGTTGACGGTGCAGGGCGGATGTGAAGACGACACCGGTCCTTTTGAGGGGTCTTAAGATCACCTCGAGACGAGACCGTCTTGGGGTTCTTGTTGTTTTCCCCCTAGGAGTGTGCCGGGGGGCGGTGGTGCGCGATGGTGTACAGTGGCGTGACACTGTAAAATCGTCCTCCGTTTCTGAAACGGCTCGATTGCGGGGTGCCCAATGTAGAGTCTTGTGCTATGTCTCTCGGCTTGCCGTTGCTTTGGGGCACAACACAAAGCCGTGATGTTTGTGGCGAAAAATGAGGATTGGTGAATGCGGCACGTGAGTGCGTATGTATTCCGTTGGTGGGTGGTAAGATAAATTGGTGTCGTACTTTGTAGGCCAGGCCACAGCGGGTGCGTAGGTCACAAGGTTGCGATGAACGGTTCAGCAAAATGGTCGATCCGTGCAGTGCAAATTCGATGCCAGCAATGCAAACCAGGTTGAAAGTCGTCGAGAGAATGACGCGAAGTGGACGCCCGACGCAAAAGCAAATGAGAAAGGAAGAGGAAGAAAGACAAGATCGAAAGCTGTCAAGAGCCGCGAAAACGAGGGAAAAGGGAAATTAATGGGATAAAGTGGCGACTGGACGCGACCTGCAGACGATTGGTTAGCCTCGTGACGCAGTGAGGAGAAGGGAAGCAGCGTGCTATGGCGGCCTTTGTAGTCGAGAGTCGCTCTACGCTGTAATTACTTAGTGCACTTCTCCTTCTCTTCCCCACGTATGTTCTCCACGAGTCGACAATGAGGGACGTGTCTCGAAACAGGATGGCGGCGTGGAAAAGCAGAGTGAGCAAGCGGGCAAGTACAGCAGG
The DNA here is from genome assembly GCF_000820605.1 of Sporothrix brasiliensis 5110. Classification (NCBI taxonomy): domain Eukaryota; kingdom Fungi; phylum Ascomycota; class Sordariomycetes; order Ophiostomatales; family Ophiostomataceae; genus Sporothrix; species Sporothrix brasiliensis. The sequence continues at coordinate 140,078 of NW_024467131.1, forward strand.
CAAGGTCGGTCAGGTGAGCCATCCATTTGGCCTTTGGCTATGGAGCGTTTTGGCTTTTGGGGCCTCTTGTACAGAGCATTTGTGCAGCCAACCAGCCCAACAGATTTGGCGGTGAAGTCGAAAAGGGAAAATGAGGAGTAAAGGAAATTTTCTAGCCAACAAGGGAAGAGGGGAAGGGCCAGGCCCAGGAAACGAGATCTCGTCAGATGACGGGGATGGGATGCGAGTGAGGGCCAAACAGAAGGGAATTGAGAAACGTTGCAGAATCTTAGAGCAGAAGAGTAATTACTCCATCCTTTGTAGCTCTGCCTTCTTTGTTCGGAGCAAATGCGCAAAACAGACAACAGTGGAAACCAGGTCCGTTACCAGTGCAAACAGAATAAGTCGACTGCAGCTTGCAAAGCTGCCGTCCCCGGAAAAGAACAGGGAACGCCTTGTCCTAAAAGAACCAGGGGCAGGAAGGGAAATGAAGACAGACGACAGACAGGCGGCGCGACGGTGGGAAGGGCAAGCAGACTAACGTTGAAAGAGGAGACTAAAATGTGGAGTTGTCACAGTAGCTTACCTGGGGAAGAAGTTGGAAGCCACCGCCGATAGTTTAACGTCGTAGTCAACTCGTACTCCGTACGACCTGCTGTGGATGGCAATATCAAGTGACTTCGTCAAGCCTGGAACGTCTGGCTGCAGATGTGCATGCAGAAAATAAATCTCGGGAGCGATGTTTGCACGTCGAAGCGGGATCGAAGGCAAATTGGAATGACAGAGAACGTCTCGAAACGCTGGTCGTGGTGATGACAGCTGGGGTTCAAAATTTCAGTTGAACTCGCGGTGACGGTAGGAGAGGCGGAGACAGCAAGGAGGAGGAAGGGTTTGCGGCTGTTGTTTTGGCCGGAGACACGAGGACAAGGGGGTCCAAGATGGTCGATGGGGAGGGACAGCCCTGTGGAGGAGTATGGAGTCTGCGAAAGGGCCAAAAAGAGGGGAAACGCAAAGAAAGCGCGAGGCCGGGAATTGGACGAGGAGAGGAGGAAGATGTGGCCGTCGATTGCAAAAGAAAAGAAAAAGAAAAGAAAAAATGAACGTCTGGCGAAGGGCGCGAATCGAAGATGCAGAATTGGACAATGGCAAGGGAACGAATCGAGTCGGCGGCGTTTAGCAAGGCGACACGGAGCGAAACGTCTCCAAGACACGCGCGGTTGTCGACGTTGACGGCCGTTGGCTGGAGACGCGCACGACGGAGGGTTGGAGGGTCCAGGGTCTCGGGCGAAAAGAAAGTCGAGAAAAGGCGACGCAGGGAGAGCGAGACAGCGCAGACGGAGCAAGGGCGACGAAGAAGACACAATCGACGATAAATGAAAGGCGTCGAAAAATCGGCGGCAGAGAGAGCAACAACAGGAAAAGAAACAAAAGAAACAAAAACAGAAGCAGTAAGAAGTAGGAATAAAGTAACAAATGGAGAAGCAGCCGGACAAGACAACGGCCACAGAAACAAAAGAGAAAAGAAACACTACACTGGCAACAGAGAAAACGGTGAACAGTATACAAAGCTGAACCGGATTGGACAGCAGCAAAAGGACAAAGTCTGCACAAAATGTATTCTTCTTGTCTTTCTGTTTCTTCTCCACCAACAAAGGGGTCTCGCAACAAAGGGAGAAGCGCAGAGACGCCGACGAACAAGACGACGGCGTCTGAGACCAATGTCCGCAGACGCAGAGTGTGCAGTGGAAGGCTGTGTGCAGGTTACAAGGAGCTTGTCAGGTTGGTAAATCGAAACGAGAAAAGGTGCGACAAGGGGGACAGGCTGTGCGTGGTCTGGCCTTATGCGCGGCCCATCGTCAACCGAGAAAGCGAAAGCTCGTGTGTGTGCTGATGTGATGTGCAGTCTGGGGGGGTTGAAGGACTATCAAAGTGCGTTTGGCGGTTTGCGAGGGTGGGTGTTGATGGGAGAAATGTAAACAGAAATGTGAACAGAAATGTCTTGACGGAGATTGACTCGGAATGTGAAGACGGAGGAAGAGTTTAGCTATAGGCAGGTGAAAACAAGGAGAAACACAAACTGGCTCAAGAGGGGAGGAGCAATGGAGAGCGAGAGCGATTTGGAAGGAGAGAGGACGATGCGACAACAAAGAAAGAGCTTCTGTGGGAAGGCAAGGAAAGAGGAGTTGTGCCAGCAACTGGTCGAGTGCTTCTACGAGGAAAGTGAAACCCGATGGCAGGTGCAGGTGGGAGAGAACAGATGAAGTGCGCTAGCCCTCGTGCACTTTAGTGGCGGCAATGGACAATATGACAGGGTGTGTGGAAAGTGCTATTGACATGTATCTGGTAGGCACGAGATCGAGGAAGGAAGCATCTCCGTCTACGTCGCAGGCCAACGACGCATTGAGCTGCCAGCTGCCAGGGCAGGAGCGAACGGAGAAAGCGGGGAGAAGGGGCGATCCTGTACGAATGTATTGTCATACAAGGGAAAAGGGCTTGCACACACACCATCCAAAGGGTGGCTGGTTGTTTCTGCCTCCATCCACAAAGTATTTCCCCAGACTTTGATCTGTTGGCCCATGGACCCCTCTCTCATCGGACTTATTGTGCCAGCGACGTTTTCCTCTGGCCACATTGGCGATCAACATGTAATGATCTCGCCCTTGCCTTCGAGCTGGGGTCAACAATCTATTGGAACCATTTCCAAATTGGCGGCTGCTGTTGGCGCTTTTCTCGAATATGTAGTAAGATACAGAATACAAAAGCAATGAAACCGCTCTTCTCCGGTTCATTCCTTCTGGGCTCCCTTTGTGATGTCCTCGTTCACAGTGGCTGTCATGCTGTCATGCTGCTCCTTCCCCAGACAGATAAAGGGGGGCCGCTAGTGCGGCTTTGGCGTGCCTTCCATGCGGAGACAATAGCGTCATATTTGGGTCCAGTCCCAATGGTGGACATGCATCGTAGTGTTAGTGTTTTGGCACCAGAGCTAAGAAAAAAGGTCTTCGCGACCAACAACTGTGGTAGCATTAGGGGGCCGAGGGCCAGGACAAAGGCCAGCCGTTGAAAACATCGGACGTCAGGGCTCGACTCGGAGGCACTAATTTAGGGCAAGCATGGTGCCGCGCTGGAGAGCTGGGGAAATGCGCAAACAATGGCGGGGCAGAGCCAACAAAAGGGAAGGAGAGGACGGGGCCAGAGAGGGAATGGAAAGGACGAGCGAGGTGAAGGAAGGAACGGACGGGATGAATAGCGAGTTGTGCCTGTACAACGGAGCCATGCCGTGCTGTGTTTTGAATAGCAGGCGCGACTGGCCCCGGGGGGGGAGGGAGAGGCCTGGCGGCTGGACGCGTCAGGGCGTCCATTTCTTGCGTTGTAGGAATGGGAGAGAGCCAGGCCAGCAGACGGATGAGACTGTTTATTCATCGTCTCAGCGAGCAACTGCATTTGGCGGCGTCTGTGTACAGACCAAGTGGACAGTGCCGGCACACAACATAAAATAGAGATCACATCACCAACCCTGGACGCTATCTTACATCGTCTTTCCGCCTTTCCTTTGAACGATTGCATTTGCGTTGTCTTTTACATAATGTATTACTGAATATGTCGTACTTGGGGGCAAGGAAAGTACTGTGTAGTTAAGAATACAGAATATCAACGGAGACGATAGATTACCATGGTCCCTGCCACCCCTGTCTGCAGAATGTAAAGAAAAAGAAAGGGCACACAAAGGAGAAAAAGAAAAATATCAATTGAAAAACGTCCCGTTTGGCTCTGCACAGGGGTGGTCACGAACCGAGTTTAGATTTCAAGACTGAGTACGACATGGGCCTGCAGATTGCACAACAAAAGGAGGGAGGGAAATATGGCTAGGTCGGCAACCAGTTACATGCCAGGACACTCTCGTCTTCTTTTCGACGCCTTGTCCTGAGCTCGACACCCTCTTTCTACGTGTTGCCAACCTGTCACAGGAGCAGAGGAGGCCACCGGGATTGCAGGCTGTGATTCGTCCGCAAGGCGAGGCTTGGAGATTTGAGCGAAAAAAAAGTAAGGCAACAGAAAGACAAGATAGCATCACGGACGAAACGGAGGGCCTGCCAGGCCGCGCCTCGCACAGAGAACGCCTTGCTGGCCCGTGTCAACAGCGACCAGGTTGTTGTGGTCTGGAGGGAGGGTGGCCATTGCAGCGAAACAGCAGCTTTAATTATGTATTTTTGCTGCATCTCCTTTTCCATGCAGATGCCTTTTGATTAAAAAAGCACCCACTCCACCTGTAATTGCCGTGTGATACAACTGCGAAAAGGCGCGTCCTCTCTTTTTTTGCCTTTTCTGGATGATTTCAGCTAATCAAATGCTCGGTTGTCTTTTGTTCTGACCGAGTATAGCCAACCGACCATGTAGCTTTCCTATCTTTTCCCATTGCTATTCCTTACTTTTTTTTCTTTTCGGATCCAGAGCCTCCCGCTTTCGATGTGATCGACAGTCGATGGCCAAGCCTGGCCCGGCCTGTGGAAGGGGCAGTGAGCAAGAAGTGAGCATCCAGCAGCAACTCTTTCCAGCAAGAAATAGACCACCCCGAGTTAGGGCCATAAGAAAAACTTAATACGAATGTACAACGCACACTTGTCCCGCCTCTTGGTTGATTCGGCTCTGTGATTTGCAGAGTCTCAGCCTTAGCAGTCAGCCCTTTTTCTTGTAACCTCATCCTACCTCCGCCTGGCGCACCAATGAGATTACACGAACAGCAAAAGGGCAATAACCGTCAAACCCTTTTGACTTGATTTCCTGTATAATTATAATTTGCAAATGATTCTATCTTTTTGTTTTCAACGGTGTGCCACGGCGACAACCATCATGAACAGCTGTCAATAAACCCACGTCAGACAGGCCATAGGAAGACAAGAAGGTAACGGGTAGGACAAGCAACGAATGGCCCGGCAAATGCAATGGCGATCTTACGCAATGCCAGTTCCAGGGACGATGGCGGAAAACGGGGCCGCCGTCTGGGCAGTCCAGGTCCTTTGTTGCCAGAGTGCACAGACGTACAGTTTTTTGTTGCAAGTGAAAGGCAGGGGAAGCCCCTCTAACAATAAGAGAGGTAGTAAGCTGAGCCGTGGATGCGGAGTGCTCGGTTCTGCCCCATGAAATGGCCTTTTACTCAACCTTGTATCCGACGAAGAGGCTTGATGCTTCCTCACTTCTCACTTCTCACATTTCACTTATCATGAACCTGTTTTCTTCGAGATGCCGTGTGGGCACCCACGGATAACAGGCCGCGGGTTTCCTTTGCCAGATTTATAATAATAAAAAAAAAAAAAACATGATTGACGAGTCAAACAGCGGCAGGCGATGTTCCTCAACACAGAAACAAAGGAGGGGCAGCACCCCGGCACAGGTCCGTGGGATGTACTATAAGTCTTCCCCGGATTTTATGTATGATGTTGTGTCCTCGCACGATGCAGGACCCCTGGATGAGCTATGGCCAGACCAAGCTCCATGTTCAAGTTCAAGTTGAAACAGAACGAGTGCGACAAAACGTCCAAAGTACAGTCCCTTGACACGCCAGCGATGCATACAGGTGAGCGGCCGTGGACGAGACGTAGACGGAGGACGACAAAAATGTCATGGTCGAAGCGAAGAAGGGACGCGGCGGGAACGAAAGAGGGGGTTGCTTCTTTCTACGGCAACTGGTAGCTGGACGGTGCGCGGGCCCAAGCGTTCATAACGACGGGAAAAGAGGGGGTAAGAACGGAGATGGAAGGGAGCCGTGATCACTCCTAAAAGGAGGGCTGAACGACATGACGTCCAATGCTGCGTGCATGGTTCATCTAGCATGGCTGGTCTGTAGAGGTGTCCTGTGTTGATGAGATGGCCGTCCAAAGGTCATATGACTTGCGAGCATGCCGTGGTCCTTCCTGTTGTGCTCCCGCATCGTTCGTTCCTTCCTTGCACGGCGTGTGGCTGGGTTCTCGACAGCTCCTTCTCCTCGATCCGGTCTTCTGGCTGGCCATGCCGGGTTAAAAAGAGTTGACGAGAATAGTAGGAAAAGCAGGATGGAAACAAAGTCGTAAACGTAAATATGCTTCCTCAAAAACTGGCGCTGAGTACCTGACATATACACTCCCGGTCAATGCGGTGTCACGATACCCGGGTTTTCTAGATGGGAAAGAGGACACGACCCTAAGTGAAGGAAAGACGGGCCAACCCGGCGGGAAGGTGGAGATGAGGAGACTGGAGGAGGAGACAGGGACAAGGTCCTTCCCTTCGCACCCTCTTTCGCGTTTGTTCACAACACTTGTGTCATTCGCGCAATACCTCACGCTGACCTCTGGCGACGTACAGAGGCACTTGATTGATCCCATGCTGCTGCCATGAGTTCCCCTCTCGCCTCTTGTCCGGGAGAATGGTCGCAGCACATGCTGACCGGCCTGCAATTTGTCTAATAAACATTGAACGTCTGGAGATCTAGGACACCCGGTTCAAGCGGTTTATTTCTTTGATCCGGGTTGCCACACACTGCGCAGACCGCCTCTCCCCAAACGCGCGTGCCGTGACCAACGGGCCTCCTGTGTCTGCTCTCCGACTTTATCCAAACCTTGATGCCTGTGCTGGTGCCCGCCCTGGTTATATTAGCTTTTCATAGTGCTTGTCTTGGCCTTTCTACAACGCAGCTCATATTCAGTTGTGCGATCCTTTTCCGTGCCCTGGGATGTCCTAGCAAGGACGGCAGCTCTATGTGAGACGCAAGCGAGGGCATATTCTGCGGTTCTCTGCTCGTTGTCCTGGTCATGAGATCTCCAAGAAAGGAACGGCAATATGCGGATAGTTCAATACGCCGTTGTGGATTTCCCCCTCACCGGGAAATCACGACAATAACGGGGGCAGGACTCTGATAAAAATACATTGTTGTCGAGTAATAAATGCAATCTTGGCCTACTACCGGTTGCCCGTAAAGCTGTCCGTTTAACGCACACCAAACATCAAAGAGGATTCACAAGAAAATAGGGTTGTATGGAAAGATGGTCGTATCTTGCGTAGGGTATTTCTTTGCTGTATGATATCATTCAGTTTTGTATATAAAGCATATAAAGCATGAAATGGAGGCCCCGGTTCTCGACCAAAGCGTTCCATCATGGGTTACCCTCTCGAGGAATGTACATGAGAAGCGTAATGTAAGACAGACAGAAAGCGATATGAGCAAACAAGAACAGGAACCCCTTTCCATCGCCTTATGCTGCAGCGACGTTCGTCGACCCCTTGTCGTCGGTCGGCTAGGTCGCCGCCACAGCCGGCCCCCTCTGCCCCTTGAGCTTCTCCTCAAACTTGGCAAACTCGGAGAGCGCAATCTCTTCCTCCTGGTCCAGCACCTGCTCCACCGCCTCCACCTCCTCAATGTAATGCATCAGCATGCTCTCGATGCCGTTCTTCAGCGTCACCGTGCTCGAGTCGCACGTCCGGCACGCGCCGCGGAGCTTCAGCTTCACCGTGCCGTTCTCGAAGCCGCGAAACTCAATGTCGCCGCCGTCCTCCTGGATCGCCGGTCGGATCCGCGTCTCCAGAAGCTCCTTGATCATGCCCACCACCTCGCTGTCGTTCTCGTCGTACTGCAGCGAGTCCGCCTCGACGGGGGCCCCGGGGGCACCGCCGGCGTCGCTGCTGCTGCTGCTGCCGGACGCCGCGGCGGCGCCCGCCGCCGCCTCGGCCGCCGGCCGCACAATCTGCTGCCCCGACGTGATGGCTTCTGTGATGAGGGCAAACACCTCGGGCCGGATGTGCGCCCAGTTGGCGTCCTGCGCCTTGGTCACCGTGATAAAGTCGCTGCCGTAAAACACGGCCGTGACGCCGTCGACGTTCATCAGCTGCGCGGCGAGCGGCGACGGGTAGGGCGGCGCAATGGTGGCGCGGGGGCTGAGGTACTCGACAAAGGGAGCCGCGATGCCCTCGGGCAGGACTCGGTGGTTGGGCAAGAACTTGAGCGCATCGGCATTGGGCGTGCTCTCGGTCTGGATGAAGATGGAGCGGCGACCCGGGCCGGCGAGGGACCAGCTGGGCTGTGCGGATGCGGATGCGGATGCGGATGCGGGGCCCTGTATCCGGGGACGCCTTGACGACGAGATGTGGTAGGCGCGGCGCGCAGAGGGGGCAGACGATGGGGACGTAGAGGAGGGAGTCGAGGTCACGGGGAGCGAGGCAAAGGCGACTCGCGGAGCACGGCGGCAGAACGCAGGGCGCATGGCCGTCGCGGCGGCTGTGGCCGTGACGCGCGAGAGGCTCGACTTGGTCATGGCTGTGTTTGGACGTACTATCGTGTCGCTGTCTTGGGATGCAGATGGTATGTTTTGCGGCGGTGCGACGTCGTCGTTGCGTAGAAGGTAGTTGCAAAACCGAAAGAAACAAAATAAGCACGCGGGAGAGGATTAGAAATTATAAATACTAGCGGGCATCTCCCCCAAAATAAGCCCGAGCATTGCCATCACCCAGTGTAGCTCTAGCGCTAGTGGCGCCAGCGGCCCCTCAGTTCTTTCCTCCAATCCCGCAAGGGTCATCCGCCGCCTGCCCACAAAAGCCCAGCAAACGACATCATAGGCCATTTAGCGGCGCGATGATTGGACGGCTGGCAAATCCGGACCTCGGCGTCGTTGACAGGGGCGAAAAAGTGGCAGGTGCGAACGATAACGTATGCTCGGATTAGTTCATATTGCTCAAGATTTTGTTATTTTTTATTTATATTCATATTTTTTAAAGAAAACATTCAAAAAGTAAAACAGCTCGTATCTCTTTCATTTGTGGTGTTATACTCTTCGTACTCCTCGTTTTCTCATCCTCTTTGTCATTTGCGAAATGTTCGGGTTTGAAATGCACCAGCTAAGTCGAGGAATCTGCATTTCCGGCTTAAAGCGCCACACTTTGTAAAGAAGCGAGCACTCCGTAAATACGAGCGGCATAGAGACAGGAACAAAGTGTCAAGCCAGTGGCGGCCTGTGTCCAAAAAAAAGTTGAAGGATCTGGTATGGTGTGCCGTTGTGTACTTTGTACGTCCTCCATATGTGCCCACGATCTCGCCTGTTTCCCAGTGTTTTTTCATGACTCGAACAGAAAACGCTAAAAATCCCATCCCATCACAGCGCGTCTGCTGTTAGGTCATTATGAAATCATTACCCCCGGAGTCTACGTAACAAAAATCAGCATCATCCCCCAGTTCTTTTCAAAAGAACTCGGCCAGCGCCCGGCTCAGTACAACAAAGTCGACCGGCTTCGTAATGTACTTGCTGAACCCGGCCTCGATGCACTTGTCGTAAACGTCCGACATGACGTTGGCCGACAGTGCAATGATGGGGATCTTCTTCTTGTAGTTGCCCTTGGCCTCCCACCCGCGAATCTCGCGACACGCTTGATATCCATCCTTGCGCGGCATATGCAAATCACACTGGCCGGTTAGCAACAATATACAAATAGAGGGCATTCGGAACAAACTCACCAGAATCAGCGAATAGTAGTCGTGAGGCCGCGCAAACACAGTATCCGTGCATTCCACACCGTCCGCCGCCATGTCCACGTCCACGCCGACCTTGCGCAGGTACTTTGTGAGCACCTTCTGGTTCACCATGTTGTCCTCCACCAGCAGCACCTTGTACCCCTTGTTGCCCATACGCTGCGACAAGTCCAGGTAGCTCTTCTTCTGCGTCTCCACCAGCCGCTGCGCGTTGGACCGGTTGCGGTCGATGCTGATGTCGCTCTCGTGCTTGGGGTCGAAGATCACGGCAAACCGCGACGGCTTGACCGGCTTGTAGATGTACATCACGCGCGCCTCCGAGAGCCGCTGCTCGTACCGTGTACCGGCGGCGAGCTTGTTGACTTCCTGGCGCTGCACCGAGTCGGACAGGACGAGAACGTGCGCTGTCTCCAGCATGGTCGAGCGGTCGAGCTGGTCCACAAGCTCCAGGACCTCCTGTGCCGACGGGAGATTGACCACCACATGCGTAAACGGCTTGGCCTCGGTCTTGATCAAGTCTTGTGCCTCGGACATTGTCGCTACAGCTGTGATGCTATGCGGGCGGTCCTTGGGCAGCGTGGTCTCGATATGCTGTGCGGTCGCTTCGCGGCTGTGCGTCTGGGGGCAAATGATCAAGATGGAAAACGAAGAGGGCTGACTCAGGGTGCGCTTGGGCACCGCCGGCTTCGTCTCTGCTGCCCCGGTGCGTGATGCGAAAGCGCCTGTCGCTTCTGTCGCCGTGGTGGTCGTATCGCTGCTCCTTGGCACCGGCAGTGCAGGCAATCGAGGCGACGGGACGTCGCTGCCGCTTGGTGGTACCCTGAACTTCATGTGGGATACGTCTTGTCCGCTGGCACGAGCGGCTTCACTGAAGTGTGTGAGCCCGCCCGTATTCGTATTCACGGAGGATATGGAGGACGAACGCTCTGATAGCGGGTGCGACTTGTTCGACGCAATGGAAGGATCTGAGCTTCCGCTCGAGCCGCCTGCTGGTGATGCCGTCGCCGTCGCCGTCGCGTTCGGCTCCACATCCACCGGAGCGCTTGACACCCCGGTGGAGCCAGCCCCTGCTGCCGACGCTGCGGCGGCGGCAATTATGGCGGCCGGATCCATGAACGATGGCGTGGCAAGCCCCATCGCCGTCAAGGTCAGGTTGGGTGCTTTCGGATTCGCCTCGGCGGACGGCGTCAAGTGGCCGTCCGGGTGGTCCTGCTCCGTCGGTAGATTGAAGATGGCGGTAAAGGTGAATGTTGAGCCCTTGCCAGGGACGGCCGAGCCGTTCATTGTGCCACCATGGAGCTCCACAAGCTGCCGCGAGATGACGAGGCCTAAGCCACTGCCACCGTGCTGCCGTGTGCTGCTGCCGTCGATCTGGCTGAAGGGTTTGAAGATGAGGTCGGCCTCTTCCTTTGTGAAGCCGCGCCCTGTGTCGGTGACGGAAAACTCGAGCTCGATCTGGTTTGCCCCTGCATTGCTCTTGTTCTTGACAATCCGGCACCGGCTGAACACCTCGCCCTTGGTCGTAAACTTGATGGCGTTGCCAATGACATTGAGAAGGACTTGCCGGATGCGCACACGGTCGCCCTTGACCCAGGAGGGCACGTCGTCGTCGACAATATAATTCAGCTCAAGGCGCTTAGCAATGGCCATGGTCGACACGAGTTCGTTCACATCTTCAATGAGAGACTGCGTATGGAACCACTCGAAGCTCAGCTTCATCATGCCGGCATCGACCTTGGAGAGGTCCAAAATGTCGTTGATAATCATGAGCAGGCTGTTGGCACTGGTCTGGATGGTGTTGGTGTAGTCGCGCTGCTCTTCGTCCAGGACCGTGTCTTGCAAAAAGCTGACCATGCCGGAAATGCCAATCAGGGGTGTGCGAATCTCGTGCGACATATTGCTCAGGAACCGTGTCTTGGAGTCCATGGCCTCTTTCAGCTTGGTCTCCAGAAGCTTGTGGTCGTTGATGTCGGTGGCCGAGCCGAAATACGAGTTGTAGCCCTTGCCAAAGTCCACCGTGCCCGTCTCCACGCAGCGCACCAAGTGCCAGCGGTATTCACCCGTCTTGGACCGAAGGCGTACTTCAGTTGTGTATGACGGGCGCCCGTTGTCGTCCGTTGTTACTAGGATGATGCCACGGCGAGCGAGCTCGGCGAGTTCACTCAGCTCTTCATCGTTGCCCGATTCTGTCTTCCGGTCCCGGTCGCCCACATTGTTGGCGCCTCGAGCGGAGAGGGGCGACGACACAGATTGCAACAGCCGCTTCCGGCGCTCCTGCAAATGCGCGGGCACCGGTAGGAAGCTGCACTTGGCCAGGTCGTCGGGATGCACGTTGTCCAAGAAGCCAAGGCCCAGCAGGTCCTGGAAGCTCTGGCCGGTGTACGAGAGCCACTGCTCGTTGGCAAAGGTGACGCCCTCTTCCTCGTTGGCGGTGAAGATGATTTGTGGGATGAGATTGGCCAGAATACGATGTTTTGTCTCGGATGCTTCAATCTCTTCTTGGCGGGCTGCTTTAAGTTCTGCAATGTGCTGGTCGTGGATGTCCATGTACGAGCCCAGGAATTGCATGATGCTGTTGCGCCGGTCGCGTGAAGCAACCGCCCGCGCCTGGAACCAGCGGTAGGATCCGTCAAAGCGGCGGATCCGCACCGTGCGGGAGAACTGGTCACCGGTACGGACGGAGTGGCTCCAAGCCTTGAGATACTCGTCGCAGTCGTCGGGGTGAAGACTGCCCCATGGGTCTTCCGCCAATCCCTCTACCGTCTGGCCACGGTATGCGAGATAGCGACTGTTGACCCAAACGATGGCTCCCGTTTGAGGCATGGCGACGAATACATGGGCCGGTAGAGAGTCTAGGATCAGGCCCTTGAGTCGATCCGAGGGCGGCGGCATGTCCACAGGGCTCGAAGACGCAGCCGAGGCGGCATGAGATGGAGTCGAGGTTTGAGGATGCATACTGGCACTTGCGCCCTTCACCGCAACGGTCCCACTGGGGGGAGCGATGGAAATGTAGACGCAAAATCGGCACCATAGGAGTGTAGTTGGCTGTGTCCGCCATGGCTATGGCTGTGCTGGTGCTGGAAGCGAGGATGCCGCTGGTGGGGTGTGCCACCAGGCGTATGGACCGCCGGGCTCACCGGCGGTGCTCGATCCGAAAACGCCAACTTCAGCTCCTCCGAGACGACCGCGTCTCTCTCAACGGGACGCTTCTTCGAGTCGCTTGGTGGTAGAGGGGGCACAGGGTCGCCAATTAAGGCAGGAGCCGGATGCGCTGTTCGACTATTTGCAGAGCTGGAAAGTGCCTCCGTCGAACTTCCCACACCAGTCTCAGCCGACATTGTACCGGAGCCTCTAGAGATTTGCTGGGAAGAAGCAGGCGAGTCCTCGTTGCGGTTGATCGAAGGGGACGAGAGGGCGGCTGGCAGGTTGGCTGTTGTCGATAGGTCGGGCAGAGGACTGCCCACACGCTCTTCCTGAGCCGAGAGAGTGACTTCAGGCAGGCGAAGAGCAGACAAGCGCTTCTCGCTATGTGAGACGGAGTTCTTTCTACCTCTTTCCCTGGCTGAAGGGCCGCCGCCGCCGCCGCCGCCATTGCTGCTAGTACCTCCGGGTGTCGTAGCTGGCCGGCCAAAGGCGCCCATGTTGCTTGTTCGCATACCAAAGTAGCCGTCACCGGTGAGCGAAGCGATGCTGGGGCTGATACCAGTGCCGGTGTTCGCACGACGCTCCAAGAACACGTTCAAGGCCGCCGAGTCCCAGCCAGGTGTGCCGCCAGGAGAGCCGGCGATGCTCCGTGATCTTGCCGAGTAGTCGCTGAAACTCGTCATGCTTCCGGTTTGTGAGCGATGCGAAATGTGATCCTCCGATGGCAAGTACGGCGTGTTCATAAACGCAGATGCCGTAGGTAAGGGATGACCCTCGGTGTCGACGGCACCAAAGCCGCTCATCTCATGCCGGCGACGGTTTAAGCCGTTGATCTCCGCCTCGAGGTTCGAGTAATGGACGCAGAGAGAGAACGATGTAGCCATATGAGGCGCCAGATGCTCCAAAGAGTAGCGCAGTTTGGATGGATAGGGAATGATGGGCGTCAAAATGGACAATATAGCAATGGGCATTTCCTTTCGTCGGCTTGGAGACGTCTCCACGGAATGGTCCGAGCTCCTGTCGTTGTCGCGTCTCGGTGATGACCGGCGTTCCATTTTCGATTTATCTAGACGGAAAGGCTGAGCTGTCTTGGAGAGCAAGGGGTGGTACAGAGGAATGTGAAGGACAGTGCAGGCATTGTCGAAACCAATGGCCTCCAGAGGCCGTGCTTCCTTGTAGTCTTCCGGTGACAAGGCAGGGTTGAAGCTGTCCTCGTCGACGACGGTATCGCTAAAGAACGGGTTCTCATTGGGGTCGTGGCGTACCGCCGGAGACGGTGCCGGTGACTGCGACCATGGTGAAGGCGGCATTTGCTCGTACTCTTCGTACAGCGGCGACTTGGACCGCTGAGGTTTCGCCTCTTCTAGCTTTGACGCAATGCTAGCGCCTGTGAGTCGTCTCATGTAACTCGCGCTCGGCCTGGCATTCGAGTTTTTTGTAGGTGGCAGCCCACTTGTCCCGAGGAGTGCCGAGAGTTTCAGAGGGGACCCTTGCTGAAGACGCTGGTTGGAACCACTGGCAAGTTCGTTGGCCAGTTTCGACAAGTTTGTGTTCGCCATCGTTTCTTCATCCCCGCCATCTGGAGTTGGCGGTTGTTGATTTTGCGTGGTGATGGGGGCGGGCGCTGGTGTCTCTGGCTGCTTGGGCGTAATATACGGATACGAACGGGTCAGTGCGACGACATGGCCGCGGTCCAGTACACGTTGCACGCCATTGTGGTCGATCAACGGGTCCGCTTCGTAGTCGAGGGCCTGGAGGACTGGCAATACTCTACCCCTGGTCTCGGACTGTTGCTGGAGCGACGATCCGGTGACGTACGTTGTCGTATCATGAGGATCTTCCGTAGCATCGTGCTCTTCAAGGACGGAATGTTTCAAAGCGGTGTAGGGCTTGGGCGGCAGCATTTCGGCCGGCCAGTCAGCCTTGGGGATATCGGTACGCTGCGTGGCGACCGGCTGAGACGTCTGGCATCTTGAAAGCGAAGGACGAATCGGTGCTGCGGATGTTTGGCCAGCGCCGGCTCCAGGCTTCGGATCGTCAAGCTGGTTGTTCTCCTTTCGTTCCTCGTACGTCGTATATGAATAACGGGCAGTGAGGTTGGGGCGGCGCAGTTGTTCGGCTGGCGCCGGAGAAGGGGCCGGTGGGGGAGGAGATAGGATGCCCGAGGTGGAGAGGAGTGGTGTGGCATCGGAACCTAGGTCCGTTGTCGCCGCAACGAGACTGTCGTGCCCCATGTAGCCCAAACTGAGTTCATCGTCTTTCTCGCGAATCTTAAAAGTCGCTTTTTGACCCCACGGCATGTTCTCGACGTCGGTCGAATCAGACGGGATTACGAGAGCGACGCGCTCGGCTTTGTACCACTGGGTGGCAATCTGCACGATGGCGTCCCACCACGCATCCAACCCGGGCTCTGTGGATAAGGCGAGTGCAAGTTCATATAAATTGGGGGTTTCAAAATCGTGAAGATCGAGGTAGTGGCTCCCGTTGAGGG
The DNA here is from genome assembly GCF_000820605.1 of Sporothrix brasiliensis 5110. NCBI lineage: Eukaryota > Fungi > Ascomycota > Sordariomycetes > Ophiostomatales > Ophiostomataceae > Sporothrix > Sporothrix brasiliensis. The sequence goes on from NW_024467131.1 coordinate 155,179, forward strand.
TCGCATATTTGCCGGCCTCGCCATGAGGGTCACGGCCGAGAGCACTGCTGGGCAGAAACGTGACAGCAGAGGCAGGTGTCGAGGGGCTCGACAGCACCTGGTCAGACCGAAAGCTGTAGGCCGACTCCTGGCGCTGTGGTTCCGATCGTGACTGTGTCGACTTTTGCTCAGATTCGAAACCTGCACCAGAGGAACCTCTGTCGCGATCCGACTGCAGCCGAGCCTGTGATGACCGGGCATGCGCAGACCAAGCGGCTGTTGAAACAAACGAAGGGTCTCTACTAGCGCTGGGCATCGCCATGCGAGGAAACGGGTATGAAGGCGTCCGGGCCGTGACCCCCTTGCCAGGATCAGCCGCGCGCACGGTTCGGGCTGAATCGGTAGAGGTTGTCGTACCGGAAGACGAGGAGGAGAGCAATGCGGATGCTGGCGTAGAAGCAAGGGCCGAAGGCAGAGCGGTGGGTTTTGTTGGTGACGCAGATGGTGCCGATGGCGCCGATGGCGAGCCTGATGCGGAGACCTTCTCCTCTTCGATGGGTGAAGGGCGCTTTGCAAACGGGCTCGTCACAGGCGAGGTTTGGTTGTTCACTCGTGCCGACATCTCGCGAGCCAGCCTCTGGCGGTAGTCGCTCAGCTGGTGTTGTGGGCTCGTGGCATCAAGGTGCCGTGACTCTTGGTGCTCTATCGTCTGTTGCTCTTGGAAGTGGCTGGCATAGTGACGGTCCTCGTCTCCATTTGAAGTGCGTCCAAACGGACCAGGCTGGGCTGTTCGGCGGTCGCTTGTGCGCTTTTCGATATTGGGTGAGGTGCTGCCACCGGATCGAGCACCGCTGGATCCTGGTCTAGTCGTCTTGCCTTCTTTGTTGGTGACGGACGTCGGCTGTTGCTGATCGTCGACGTGTTTGCCACTGTTGTTACCGATGCTGATGCTGCTGCTTCTGTTCATGGTCTCTGAGGGCGATGGCACTCCGGCACTTGGAGATGGTGGACTTTGTTGAGGCGAAAGCGCGCCTCCTCGTCCGCTCTTCGCCCAGCTTGCCATTGCTGGCAGTTCATCTCAAGGCCGTGCCGGGCGTATGAAACATCTGTGGCATCAACCAGCCCTTGTGCTGCTTATCACTGTCGATGTTGATACACTGTTGTGTACAAGTCTTGGTCCAGTGGATAGATGATCGCTCGTATGTCGCTTTGATAACGGGAATCGACTATCGCGTATCGCTGTCTACTCTAGTCGGAAAACCTGGTCCACGAGATCGCCCCGAGTCGGTGAAGCCTCCAGAAGTGGTCGGTATGGTCGTCGCGTCCAAGAAAGGGCGTGAGCTTGAGTGGTCGTCGGGGGTGGAGGGTAGCAGTTTGATGCTGAGTTCTGTTTTCGCGCTGCGTGCCTGTCCTTCTCCTTGGTCTCAGCCTATATTGGCATGTTGCTGAACAGCGCTGCAAACCGGACCGAGACGATGGAGTGGGCAAGGTTGGGAGGTGTGGGAAACCCGCAACTGGGATAGTGTTGGAGGAAAGGAGAAAAGGAAGCAAAAACAGGACTCGCTCTAGCAGAGCTCGAAGTCACGCTCGGGGTATAATTGCGGACGGGGGTATTCAAGCGGCGAGATGAACCGCAAACAGGAAATGTTCGGTAAGCAAGAGGGCAGAAGGCTGGCAGGCGTTGAGACGTCGAGATTGTGCGAATAGAGGAAGAAACAGGAACAGGAGAAACCGGAAGAAGTGGAGGGCAACGAAAGACGGTGTAGACGAGAGGCAATGGAATGGTGGAAGAATGACGGTAGTGTGAGCGCATTCGGAAAGTACGCAACGAGGCAAAACCAAGGCAGGTTTTGTGACCAGCGGCAGTGACGACCAGTTAAGATACACTAGGGGCAAAGAGGAGGAAGGAGCCTTGGAGAGCCTTCGATGGGGCTGAAGCAGGCTAACAGGACGGCGGCCAGACCATGTCCCAGGTGTTGTTTGGCGTGTCGGGCTACTGCAGGCTTGGCCAAAAACCCACCGGCACAGAAAGAACCACCAACACTATTTCAGGGCATGTTTACAGAAAGACGAAGTAGACAAGAGGGAGACACAGGCGTCAAAAGTGGAAGTTGCGGCGGAGAGGAGGAAAGGGAGATGCGGAACAGACGACGAGCCTGAGAGGGAAGGCGCGAGTGAACACAGTGAGCAGGCGTATCTTACAGTCGTACGATGTACAGTAGACACGAAGCGGAGCGCAAAACACAGATTGGGGCCTCGGGCCCGTCTTTGGCCAGGATTTCGCATTCCTGGACAGGTTCTCAGGGCAGAGCAGGCCAGGCCAGGGGCACGCGCGACAACGCACCGCAAATTGAGAAACGGTCCACGGGGGGACAAAACTGCAAAAAAACTTGGCGATCGATGCCCTATGACGTCACCGCAAGCTAAGAGGTTTAGCAGCTGTACTTCTGTAATTTTTTTCCAGGCGGTTGCGCGACGCGGGTAAAATAGCGGAGCCCATTTCTGAGTGGGCCACCGAAAGGGGCCTGGATGCTTCTGGCGCGCAGTCATCTTATATGGATCTTGTGCGCCTTTCTTCCCTCTGGGATTGAGCGCTTCGCCTGTTTGCGATTGACAACACCGTCTGCGCAAAACCACCGGGTGCTTCTCAAATCGCGAGCGCGACTGAAAATGGGGGTATACGGGGATTCGAACCCGACAGCAGAGCCAAAAAGAAACGTCCGGCGGGCCTAACTGGACTGTAAGATTAGGACTGTATCATGGGGTCTCACGGACTCGTATTCTTTTCGGGCCAGCGAGCTAGGCGGTGGTCCGTGGATTGTTTCTTCCTCCAGTGTCGTGCAAACAAGCCAGTGTCCGTATTTGCATGCACTTTGACTGGTCGTACTGTACGCTGTGGGCCATCTCCCGTATCTTACAGCCGAGTTCTTGCCCGGTTACGACGTCGTGCAAAGCCTCACCACAGTGGACAAAATCGAACACGGCCTTGCGACACATCGACTTGTCCGTTACCGTTCGTGTACCAACTGTGAGAGGCAGTCGATGCACGTCTCGTTCCTTGTGTCCTCGTCGTCGGCCGGCAACAGTGCGTCATGCTGAGTCTGGTAGCTGGCCGATTTGCCGTCTTTGCCTTCTTTCGCAACCCCGTATGTTGCTTACTGCGTCGTTGCAACTATTTGTGTTTACTTACTCGTCTCTCTGGCGTTGAACAAAGGAAGGCCTGCTCGTCCGCGAGACATCTGCACATCCCAACTGCAAGTCTTTGCGCATTTCGATCATCCTAGACATTGGCCGGCTGGTTCGGTCGTGACAAAAATACAAAATACAAAATACAAAATATAAAAATACAAAAATTCGAGGAAATTGCTCTACCAATGTCATTTTCTTTAGAAAACCGTCCGTGGGATTCTACACGTGCCCTCCATTTTCCCCAACCCACGCTCCACGATAGCCCAGCATGTGTCGTCGTTCCCCATTTTTGTCCCAATCGCATGACACGAATCAGAAAACAGGAAAAGTGGGCAACACGGCCTCGTCCAAGGCGACGGGAAAAGCAAGTTTGGGTTATGACGTAGGGACGGGAGCCAATGCGGAAGTGGTGGGTGTGGCTGGCCAATTAGCGGCGCGGTCCCTTGCTTGCCGCTTTGGAACGCACCCAACGGGGTCGTCTTTAGCCAACAGCACACAGGCCATACACAGATGCCAAAGCTCTGGCGACTTGGCTGGAAATCAATTTTAAGTTTAGACTGGACCCGTCAATGCTTTGACCTTTAAAGGCCTTGGTCGAGATGTTTGTCGAGAAAAACATCCGTCAGTTTCAACTTTGCAACTTGAACAGACGCAGGCGTTTCGCAGCTCTCAGGGGTCAATGGCATCGTGACAGAGCCGCCGCCGTAACGACTCTTGGAAGTCAGAAAGAGCGGCATATATACTGAAGCATGTATAGTCACGAGCAATTCTCTGCTGAAGATAGGAAAGCTTGAAAATGACGGAAATTCAGTTCGCTACTTGATTCTGCTTTGGGCATATTGTCCAATATGCAAAACTATTCGATCCTACCTTGGATTCGAGCAAGAAAAAAGAAAGGAAAAACGACGAAATAAATCGTAACCCAAATATCCAATACCGTAGAAGTTGTCTTTGAACGTACGAGCTTGCCGTCCCAAAGGAGCTCCCTCCGGCCACTCAACGACTCGTCCGGACCGCCATACTCAACGCTGCAGGTTCAGCTTGCGGAGGTGGATGCGCGGGTAGACACCCACCACAACCAGCCCGACTGCCACAAGAACCGCCCAGAGCCGAATGTCCAGAACGTTGACGTTGTAGTCGGTCGCCGTCGCTGTCGCAACCGTCACCAGCAGCAGCGGCAGCACCACCGCGTAGCCGGACCGCCGGTGGTGCGTCCACAGCGCCTTGGCACGGTCGACGCGGTCGGGGCCGCTGCCAAAGAGGAAGGCGGGCGCCAGCCACACCAGGATCCCAAACACGTACTGGCCCACCAGAACGACAGCCGTCAGCACGCCCAGGTAGCCGTGCGTCGAGTGAAAGTGCACACCATGCGAGCGGACCTTGTTCGTCTCGATGATGACGACGCCGCCGATGAAGATGAGAGACGACAGCACCTGCAGCGCGGCGTGTGCGTGCGCGCCGCGGGCCTTGTCGCCGGGCGTGGCCGTCGGCTGCAGAACGAGAATGGCCTGGATGACGACAAAGACGCCGACGGACTGGAGGAGCGGGTGGGGCGAGAAGAGCGGGAGCAGTGGCGGATGCCGGAACACACCCGTCCAGACGAGGAGGACGAGCAAGAGGGCGCCGGCCTGGGCGAGCCACGCAGTGCCTGGGAGAAACGTTAGGTGTCGTGCTCACAGACAGAGATGGGGCATTAGGTTATGGGTGTAAGCGGCCGCACCTGTGTACAGGTTGGACACGATGCTCTGTCCCGGTCTCTGCAAGACGTCGCCCGGCTCGCCCAGCAGCGGTGCCGACTCATCGACGCGGTCACCGTTGGCCTCGAGTGGCTCCTGGGCCGGCTGTTCTGCGTTGGACGCCATTGGCTGTTTGGAGATAGGATCACGGGGTTGTTGTCCCAGCGTCTTCTCTGCCGACGACGGAGTAACGAGTCTCCACAAATGAGCACTGTCCCGGTTCGATGCTAGCTCGAGCGGAATCCCAAACCTCGTCAACTTGTCACTGTGATTGTAGGCGGCTGTTTCCGACCAGGTCGCCGTTGATGGCTTGACGGATGGCAGGGGAAGAAAAGGATGAATATCGGCAGGACGAGATCGCGGACAAAAAGGATGCAGGAGGGTGAAGGAGGAGGGGACCGGAATACCATAGATTGCGCCACGAAGAGGGACAATTGCGATGATGATGAAAGGGGGAGCAGCTTGATAGTAAGCTGCATGGTGATTCAGTGTGACGTGCTTGCTAATGAGCAGGGGTTGATTAGCCTAGAGAAGGCCCAGGCCCTGGCGCAGTCTCCCCCGCATGGCGCTGTGTCTTCGCCGTACCGCAAAGCGTTTGCTACGTAGGCTGCAGCCTTCTGCCTGCTCAGTTTCCTTTCGTGCTGTATGCAATAAGTTTGGAGCACATATCTTACGTGAGTACGAATTACCATTGTGTCCAATAGAGGACTGTTTACGGCAGCTCCATGTCACCTTCGTTTCGACCAGACAACAAGAGCATGCTGCTTTCCGCTATTACGTATTTTCGACGGGGACCCGTTACCTACTGGCACTGATTGGTGCGTAGCGGCAGAACTTCCGCTGTACCAAGCATTTCTATTACCTGAAAATCCTTCCCGCGACCCCGTCCGGCCCACTAAAATCGACCATTTATCGCTGTATCTATGTCCTGTTAGGCGGTATCGGCTTCGTCCGACGATAAGCCCTTGCAGGCCGACCGCGGCCGGCCGGACCCTCGATGTTGAACGCCTCGCGTGCCTCGGGACTCAATTGAGCGTTGAAGGTCCGTTGCTCGTCGTAGTAGAGGCTTGGTAGTAACCGGGCAACTTCAGATGTTGAAACTGCGAGCCAATATTTCATGATATCAGGTCGTTGATCATGCATGGCCTTCAGGTCGAGAAACAACTTTCAAGTCGTGTGGCAAACCCGGGCTGCTTTTACTTAAACAAGTTCTCAATTGCCCAAAACGGCGTTTTACGTTTTACCTAACGGCTCTCCATCGGACCTAAAAGGGTTTGTGGAGCACGATCACAAGCAACCCTTGTCTCCTCTTTTTCTCATGACACTTTTTTGGTTATAACTCTCGCTCATTCCACTTTTGTTTTCGACGGCCCTGAGACGTTCGAATTGGATATATTTTGGATCGTATCAGAAATCACACAAAAACAAAGGGAACCCATCAAGTTATATACCCGAAAGCACAAAGGAAACATGTCAGAGGCAGCCGAGTACACCTTGGAAACCGTCAAGGCGACGCAGATTCCCGCCAACGACATCGATACAACGTTCCGCTCCAACAGCATCGGTACGTGAGGCGTACACTGTGCAAGGCCTGTGCACGATCGAGCCCCCACGCCGTCCGTCGCTTATCTGTCTGGATCCGCCTTGCTTCACCTGCGCTTGCATCCACTATCAAATCGCTCATCGCTGACCGCCACAGATCTCATCTCCGCTGGCCTCGAGGGCAAGATTCTTGCCTTCTCCGACCAATGGTTTGCCGATGCCGCCAACCTGCTGAACCCCAAGGCGCCCATTCACGAAGATGGCAAGATGGTCTTCAGCGGCGCCTGGTTTGATGGCTGGGAGACGCGCCGCCACAACCCGGAGCCCTTTGATTGGGTCATCATCCGCCTGGGCGTCGCCTCGGGCACCGTGACCGGCGTCGAGATCGACACGGCCTTTTTCAGCGGCAACGAGGCCCCCGCCATCTCTGTGGAGGGCTGCTTCAGCGCCGACGACGCCGACGTCGTGTCGTGGGGTGGCGGCCGCGGCGGCTGGGAGACCATCCTCGGCGTGCAGCCCTGCGGCCCCCGCCAGCGCCACGGCTGGAAGCTGGACGCCGAGACCACCAAGGCCTACACCCACGTACGCCTCAACATGTACCCCGACGGCGGCATTGCGCGCTTCCGCCTCTTTGGCCACGCCGTGCCCGTCTTCCCGGCCGACGCCAGCGCCGTCTTTGACCTCGCGGCCGCCCAGAACGGCGGTGTCGCCGTCGCCTGCAGCGACCAGCACTTTGGCACCAAGGACAACCTGATCTTGCCCGGCCGCGGCAAGGACATGGGCGACGGCTGGGAGACGGCGCGGTCGCGCACCAAGGGCCACGTTGACTGGGCCATTATCCGCCTGGGCGCTGCCTGCCACATCCAGCGCTTCGTTGTCGACACGGCCTACTTCCGCGGCAACTTCCCGCAAAAGGTCAAGGTGGAGGCGCTGCGCTGGACCGGCCCCGCTGGCTCGGAGCCCTCCCACGACGACGCGGCCTGGGTCGAAGCCGTCCCCCCGTCAAAGTGCGGCCCCGACCAGGAGCACGAGTTCGCGTCGCAGCTGCCGGCTGGCGAGGTGGCGACGCACGTGAAGCTGGTCATGATTCCCGACGGCGGTGTCAAGCGCATCCGCGTCTTCGCTACCAGAGCGATCTAGTGTGAGCTGAATAGCTGATTACAGAACCATCCAACCAGCATTTGGATAATATACATTGCAAGTCATGACTCCATTTTCATGCCAAAATTGATGTGCGGCAATATTCAGTGTAGCTACGCCGAAAAGAGATGCCCAAACGCCAGTCATAGCTATACATACTGGTTTGATATTTTATCATAAGCGCCCCCAGTTATTCAGTACTTTAACACATACTATATCGCTCGTGAAAACTGTGTAGAAGATGCACTGAAGATGAAGTCAACATTTTCAGCAATCAAGTAAATGCACGTGATATGTCACACTTGGCTTATATAATCCGCGTCATACAGCAAGCTTCCCGGTAAAGCAGCACGCCCAAGCAACTAGCACAGTCTAATTTCCCACCACGGAGCATTGTCCCGAGTCGAGCACCTCTCGGTAGATTGTCGAAATGATAAAATAGACTCGGTGGTTCGGCGAGAAGGCTGTATCCATCTCATCCTTTTATACTCCCTGTCTTGCCCCTTTTCGTCGGTAGGGTCTCGTTCAGAATAGCGGTTGCCGCAACAAGACCTGCCCACTTTCCCCTGTTGTGGGCACTGCCCGTTTAGTCGATCTGCCCCGCGCCACCAGGGCAGGAGCACCACTGCCAACACCGTCAAGTGCATGCAGCAAGAGCGACCGTCGCCTACCGAAGGGCGAGCAAGTACGCCCGCCTATTCCGCAAGCTTTGACGTCGGTCACCCCTTTGACCCTTCAACGCAACCAGCCAGACGCAGCCGATGCGGCGAGGCACAGGCACGACAACCATTTGCGAATCGAAAAAACGGGCATCACACGACCAGTGCGCCCCTCTGGCAACTCCAAACACGTCGGACGCACGACTCAACCTGGGGTGGTGTGTGGGACTGTAGCCTCCTACCATCCCGCGTCCTCCGATCACCACCGGACTCCTGGAGGAGCTGTTTCATTGGTACAGGCTTAACGGCAGCTCTCCGGGCCTGACAGGCTTTCAGCAGCAATGGATGCAGACGATGTAGAGAACGACGCCTTCGGCGGCGGCGGCTTCGCGTCGTCGGGCGAGGAGGATGCCGGCGACGCCAAAAAGCCACGCGCGCTACCATTGGACCTGCCCAAGTCGCTGGATGACCGACGGCGCCCAACAGACCTCGTGCCCGAGACGGAGCTTTACGATGGGTGGCAAGGTGAGCTTGACACGTTTCCCCGGAGGGGATCTCTGTGGGATCTCTGTGGGATCTCTGTGGATCTCTGTGGGATCTCTGTGGGATCTCTGTGGGATCTCTGTGGGATCTCTGTGTGGTGTTGTCACTGCCATCGGTGCTAACTAACCTATCCCCTCCTACCAGGACAATCCCAGTTCTTGACCTCTCCCATGCTTGCGAAACCGCTCGGCTTCGGCGACCTCACCCTCAACGACCCCAACTACAGCGAGGACCTGACAAAGGGCCATGTCCCAGACAGCGACACGCGGCTCATGGAAATGCTAGCCGCGCAGGCCGCCCTCTCCAACAACGCCGCCGCCATTGACGAGGACGCGGACGCCGTGGCGTCCAACGAGGAGCTCTCCGACGACGACAAGCGCGCGACCCTGCAGCGTATCTTTAATATGGCGGCCAGCAATGGCAATGTCGTGCAGGTCCGCAAGATTCTGGACGGCCCGGCGCGGCCATTTATCGATCTCAACGCACCCGACGAGGACGGCACGCCGCCGCTCATCTACGCGAGCTGCTTCGGCCACGAGGGCGTTGTGCAGGCGCTGATTGCCGCGGGAGCCGACGTCGACCGACAAGACCGCAACCACTGGAGCGCGCTGATGTGGGCCATGACGAACCGGCACAAGAACATTGCCAAGCTCCTGCTCGACAGCGGTGCGGCCACCGACACCAAGACGTCCAGCGGGCGCACGGCCTTTGATTTTGTGCCGCCGGACAGTGAAATGTCCTTTTATCTCCACGACAGCGGCTACAACATTGGCAACGCCGGCGTGACGGACGACTTTTACAACCCAGGCTTCTCGCAGGACCGGTTCGAAGAGGAGATGGCCGAGAACGAGATGCGGCGACGAATGATGATGGAGAGCGCCCGTGACCTGGAGGTCGACCTGGGCAATGTCGGCATCGACGACCAGCCAGAAGTAAGTATTTGTATTTTGGTTTGCACTACGTATGTCAACTTTTGCGCAAGGGCTGTGTATTGACAGGCCAGCAGCCAGTGGACGAGTTCGAAGAGGAGCAGCAGGAGTTTGACTGGTCACGCTGCTTGCACGACCAGATGTTTGTGTTCCAGGAGGTCGACCTGGACCGCATCCTCGACATTGTCATCACCAACATGCAGCCCCAGCGCTCACCGTCACAAAAACCGGTCCCCGCCAACGTCATCTTCCTGAGCGCCCGCTACGCCCACTACCACGCCAGCCAAGACCTGTTAGCAAAGTTGCTGATCACCGCCATGGACAAGATCAACGACGTTGTCGAACAGCACCAGTGGGACATGACGATCTTGGCGTTTTGGATCTCCAACGCGACGCTGCTCCTGCACTACCTGAAGAAGGACGCCGGGCTCGTTGAAGCGACAACCGAGTTTCAAGCGCAGCTGGCCGAGCTCATCAACGAGATCTTTATTCTCATTGTGCGCGACGCCGAGCGGCGGCTGGACAAGGTTCTCGACGCCGGCATGCTGGATCACGAAATCATCCCCGGGTTTGAGGACATTACCTTCCAGAACGAGTGGAAGATCTTCAAGCGCAAGAAGGAGGTCAAGGAGGAGCCGCTCGAGCGGCGCATGCGGCCGCCGTCGCCCAAGCAGCGGGCCAAGCCCGCACCGCGCAACGTGACCTCGCTGCTGTCGTCGACGCTGTTCGTGCTGGACCTCTACGACGTGCACTCGGTCATCACGGCGCAAATCATCTCGCAGCTGATGTACTGGCTGAGCGCGGAGCTGTTCAACCGCATCATGTCCAACCGCAAATACCTGGCGCGTACCAAGGCCATGCAGATCCGCATGAACGTGTCCATCCTCGAGGACTGGGCGCGCACCAACAACCGCATGCCCGAGCACTTTGAGCATGGCGAGATGCGCTCGTCGGGTGAGCCCACGATGGAGGCCGCGCGGCGCCACCTGGAGCCCGTCATCCAGCTGCTGCAGTGGCTGCAGTGTTTCTCGTCGCTGGGCGCCGACGATCTCGAGGCGCTGGTCGGCACGCTGCAGCAGCTGAAGGCGCTGAGCCCGCAGCAGCTGATCCACGCGGCCGAGCACTACCGGCCCGAGGTGGGCGAAAAGGGCCTGCCCAAGAGTGCGATGAAGTACCTCGTGGCCATCCAGCGCGAGGCGACGCTGCGGCGTGAGGAGCTCCGCAACCGGCGCAAGACCATGTCGCCGACGCCGCCAACAAAGAGCAGCAGCAAAAAGCTGTCGAATCCCGCCGCCGCACCTGCGCCCACGGCCCCGGCCTTTGTCGTCAAGGCCGTCGCATCCGCCGCCGCGAGCGCCTACGGCGCACCACCTGCCCTGGCCGATTTCGCCGGGTCGGCGGCTGTCAAGGTGAGCGAGGCGCAGGCGGCCGAAGCGGCCGCACAAGCGGCCCACGACGCACCCTCGACACCCGCCAAGAAGAACGGCGGCGGTGGCAGCCTGACACCGGCGGCCACGCCGGCCAAGACGCGCGACGACGGCGACGCAGACGACGAGGACGACGCGCCCAAGCATCTGCTTCTTGACCCGGCGCTGATGCTGCCGTTCACGCTGCCATCGGCAACGGACATGCTGGTGTCGTACGGCGCCGGCTTCGGCGGCGTGAACCGTGAGCGCGAGCACAAGTACATTCCGACGCTGCCGCCAGAGTTCCTGGCCAAGTTGGAGAGCGCCAACAACAACAATGGCAGCCGGCGGCCGATGTTTGCGGAGAAGGACTGGGAAAACGAGGACGTGTAAGGGACCGGAGCGCGTGCCATGTCGAAAACAAGTGAATGACGAGAGCATACAAGGAGAGGGCAGCGAGAGGAGTGATGTTTCACACGCGTATTTAGTTGGCTTAGCATTGTAGAAAACGGCATCATATTTTGGGTCCTTTATAATCTAGTTTTAACGGAAGCATCACATACAATACGACGACACGTAATTATCTTGTAACTCAGTTATTTTTTTTCCTTCAGAGCACAACTTTTATAAAAAAATAAATACAAAATCATTGAGTATTCTCAGACAGTAAATTGATCCTTTTAAATCAACGCAAGAGTAGCCCCAAGCAACAAGTAAATAAACGTCATGTCGTAGCTAGCAATCGACGTGGCCCCCTTTCACTGCCGAGCCACACTCAGCCCCTCCCCCTACAGGTTGCCGCGCTCAGCCTGTTCGCGCTCAATGGCTTCAAACAGGCTCTTGAAGTTGCCCGCACCAAAGCCCTCAAAGTTGTTGCGCTCAATGATCTCGATGAAGACGGTCGGGCGGTCCATGAGCGGCTTGGTGAAAAGCTGCAGCAGGTAGCCGCCCTCGTCGTAGTCGATCAAAATGTTGAGCTGCTCGATGATGGCCAGCTGCTCCTCGCTAATGTGCCACGCCAGCTTCGCGCCTGTGCCCGCCGCGCTGGCGGCCAGCCGCTTGCGCAGCGCCTCGTAGTAGGTCGACGGCACGTCGATAAACTGCACGCCACGCGCACGCAGGCTGGACACGGCCTGGATAATGTCCGGGGTGCGCAGGGCAATGTGCTGGACACCGGCGCCGCTGTTGAAGACAATGTACTCCTCAATCTGCGAGCGCTTCTTGCCGGGGGCCGGCTCGTTGATGGGCATCTTGACCGTGTTGGCGCTGCCGCCGCTGGACATGACGATGCTCTTGAGGGCGCTGAACTCGGTGCAGATCTGCTTGTCGTCGACCGACCAGAAGCGGTGGAAGCCGAGACGCTGCTCGTAGAAGGCGCAGACCGCCTCCATCTCGTTCCAGTCCTGGTTGCCCACGCAGTGGTCGATCCGCTGCAGGCCGACCGCCGGCGCAGGGGCCATGACGACGGGCTTGAACGAGGCTGTGCCGCGGGGGCGGCCTTGGGCGGTGCCACGGCGCGGAAGCCGGGCAAAAAGGGGCCCTTGTAGTCGCCGCGGTTGAGCAGCGTGTGGGTCGTGTCGCCGTACGTGCGGATCACGGCCGTGGTGACGCTGCCGCCGTACAGCTTGTCGTGCTGCTGGGTGGGCGGCTGCACGCCGACGACCTTGGCGTCCTTGTCCTTGCCCGGGACACCGTCCTCGGCGGTCGCCAGCTGGTAGACGCCCTCGACCGAGTCGACGGTAAAGCAAACGTCCTTGACGGCGTCGCCGTGGCGCTCGAGATGGTCATGCATCTCGCGCAGCAGCGCACGGTCCGCGTCCGAAATGGGCTCGTCCTCGGGCAGGTGGCGGTACGAGCGGATGGGCGACGTGAACACGAAGCACACGTTGTCCTGGTCGTCCTCGATGGCGCTGTCGGCAGTGCCGCCGCCGCGGTGGTGGCCGACGGCGTACGAGGCGAAATAGCGGCTGCCGGTCTCCAGGCCCCGGTAGGCAAAGGTGGGCAGCCCGAAAAGGGTGCTGTAGTAGTTGGCGGCCTGCTTGGCGTTGCCAACCCACCAGGTGACGTGGTCATAGCCGTGGAAGGTCGGCGCGCCCGCAGCAGCGGTTACGGCGGCATCAATGGCGGCTCCATTTTTGGTTCCTCCGAAGATGTTCTTGTGCGCGGTATGCGGATCAGAAACCGAGTTTCTGGGCGAGTCGGAGATGGCAGACGGGGACATGGACACAAAATGTGATTCGGGGACGGGCCAACAAGTGGTGGGAGTTGTGTGCGGGTGTGCTTTTGCTGTGTTGATGTAAAATATCGCGGTGATTGTAAAAGGGAGAATGTGGAAGATAGTCCTTTGAAAGGGCAACGAGAGAGGAAACGAAGGGGCCAAATATAGTAACACGTAGATACGATGTCGATGCCGGATGTTCACTACAATTATATAACTGAACGTAGCAGTCCTTTGTACTGTGCCCGACAGTGCGATTCCACATCCGCGGCAGCAGATGGAACCAGAAGCGCAGGTCAGCTCGGCCCAGAGTGACGTACAGTGGTGCGGTCTTAGTATCTGTCAGCGTGCCCGACGTGCCCGTATACGAAAGCGTGCCAGACAGTGGCAGACAGAGCGGTGGCGATCCTTGTAGCCGTGCACATACTTTGCCTACTCCGTACGAAGTACGTCTGCTGTCCTTTCTCAGCAGGCCGATCTGATGGCGATGTTGGCTGGGATTCAGGTGACGCTCGGCTTTGTTGGTGGTCGCGGAACGCTTGCCGCCTGCCGCCCATATCCTTATCGCGCACAGACAGAGTGCAGGGCTGCGGGGGAAGCCGCGCCATGCCGACACTGGCCGCCCGCCTGCAGCCAACCGGTCCAACAGACACTAAGACACTTTCCGCACCCAGCCAATGCCCGTTGCCCCACACCTCCCTCTGCGTTCCTGCTTACCGCAGTGCAGGTCGCACAGGTCGCTTATGGAAGGTGATGTGCATTCCAGCCAGAGGGCATGACTACATAGTCAGATAGTGAAGGAGCGATCTGTTTTGCACATACTTCGCAGAAGGCGCGCCCGGACGCTTTTTAATTGACAGCCGATGGGGCTGAGACTCGTGACAGCTTCGACTGGTCGACCGTGCCTTTCGGGATTGTAAGCTTTTTGCCTCTCGATGAGCGTCGAATAACAAAGTTGTTTTGATATGCATTGTCATTGTCGACTATTCCGGGTTTAAATCAGGTCGTTTGTCGAAGCAGCTCAGGAGACCGTTTTGATACTCGATTTCATTGTCGATGATATTTGAGCATACCCAACCTACAACTCACACAAAGCTATCCTCCTCACACCGCCTCACACCTCACGTCAACCATGGCTGGCAACATTTCCCTCAGCAGACGGGACATTGATGTCCTCGGCAAGATCCGCGACCCCGAATCCAACCCAGAGAGTGGGCTTCGCCTCGATGCCTCGCTGCCCAAGGACCCGCACATCACCGATGCCGTCGAGTACGACGCCGTCAGCCAGAGGGAGCGGGAGCTCATTCTGTCAATGCAAGAGGCAGAGATGGAGCTTGCCGGCTCAAGCAGAAGACGCTGCCCGACCCCGTCGAGGCCTACCGGGCATGTGTTGCTCGCCTGGGCAGGCTTGTCGAAGAGCACCCTCGGTATGCCAGTGCGCGCAACAACCGCGCCCAGGCGCTGCGTCGCCTCTACGGCGACGACATGCTTCTGGAGCCCATCGTTGATGGACCGGTGCTTGGCGCCCCGCGCCCGCAACGAGGCGTCGAGGCGATTCTGAGCGGCCCTGCGGCCGACGCGACGGAGCGTGCAGAGGCGGCCGCCACCGTGCTCTCCGACCTCGACCGGGCCATTGCCTTGTTGATGCCCGCGCCCGCCAGTCTCGCATCCGCCGCGCTCTCGCCGACCGCCGCCAAGACCCTCTCCCTCGCCTTCACCCAGCGCGCCGCCATCTACTATGCCACATCCAAGCAGCTTGCTTCCAACAGCAGGCGCTGCAATGCCGCGGTCGACCGGCCTGAGGCGCGCTGGTCCGAGATGGACTTTGAGGAGGCGGCATCGCGCGATTTTGCCATGGGCGGCCGCTTCGGTAACGAGATTGCCCGTGGCCTGGCCGTGGGTACGAACCCGACTGCCAAGTTGTGCGGCCAGATGGTACAGCAGATGATGAAGGGCGAGTACGGCGCCGACAACGGAAGCGGCTCGAAAGTCTGAGATTCTAGGACAGGAAGGACGGCTTGTCGTATTCGAAGCAATCTATGTGCTCATGCTGCCGGCGTCTTCGTGGTGCCAGTGAGGCGTCTGTTGGGAGCAGAGTAAGTAAATAAAACACCCCATTGTATGCTAGCAGCACACTGAATTTTTGTAAATAATAGCATCAATAATGAACACTTGACAAACATACCTCTTAATGACATCCATTGTCTCTTGCGTTGTCTTGCCCTTCTCTTTTTGCTCCCGGTTGATCCGCGTTGCCGCTGCCGACACGCCGATGAAGACGGCAAAGATTGGGTCAGCAACCCGCGAGATAATGTATGTAGGGCCAGGCATGGCTGAATATAGTGTATCGTGTATCTGTGTATCGAAGCGCCCTTTCGTTGACTGTGTGCTTCGTCTGTTGCTTTGCATTGCTCCAAATAGCAGCTCAACCATCATTTTCCGAGACCTGAGAGATACGTCAAGGAGCCAATCAGCGCACGCTGACCCGCTTTTCCTTGTCATCTCAAGCGGAGACCACCTTCGCTCGCGTTTTCGTAAGTGTCACGTGATCTTTTTAAACCTATGTAGACCAAAACCACCCTAGTGATCAAACGGACCCATACTTTTATTGTTTAGTCATCAATAATGGCCAATGAGCGGGGCGGACTCAGCGGCCATGCGAATATTTTTTGCCCACACAAAAATTTTTTTTGTAATTTTGCTGCCGAGTGAGGGTGCGCTAGGGAAAAAACCTAACCACCCTGTCGTGCGTGGTCTCTGTTGGCCCTTTCCGAACCTGTGCACCACAATCGACAAACCGACTTTTTCGCATCGACGCCCAATTTTCACGAAACGTCCTGTCGAGCCTCTCTTCTTTTCCACAACACCCAGCCCACCACCCACCATTCCGAGTTAAGGGAATATTCAGTTCTTTCTTTAATTCACCATGAAGTTCCTCAAGGTTGGCCGTGTTGCCATCATCACCCGCGGCCGTTACGCCGGCAAGAAGGTAAGAACCGAATGAACTGAAGATCGAATGAGGAACGAAAAAGTCGCTGTCTCAAAGGTCACGATGCGAAGGACGGTGCGATGGACGATGTGTTTCTTGGAGCTGGACACTGGATGGAACCCGAAAACACGAAATGCTGCAGGACGACGACCGACGACAAATTTTTCGAGGCAGCCCGAATCATGGAACATCCGGTGGAAAGTAACTCGACCACGACATGGCTTCTGGGATCCGATCGACGGATTTGGTTCTTCCGACCTGCCGAGAGAGACCGTTAACGAACGGAGCGCGATGATACCGACTGTTTTGAACAACCCACAGCTTTTTTCGAGATTCGACACGGGGAGATGGACAAAGACATGGGCCATCGAAGCCGATCGCATCGCGTCTCACGACCTGTTGAGACAATGCTCGTTATCAAAGGGATGGAGTAAGGAGAGTGAGGAGAGCATCGAGACTAATTGTCGTTTGCTCAACTACAGGTCGTAATCATCCAGCCGGTTGATGCTGGCAACAAGCTGCACCCCTACGGCCACGCCCTGGTCGCCGGTATCGAGCGCTACCCGTCCAAGATCACCCGCCGCATGTCCAAGACCCGGCAAGAGAAGCGCAGCAAGGTCAAGCCGTTCATCAAGGTTGTCAACTACAACCACCTGATGCCCACTCGCTACACCCTGGAGCTGGAGGGCCTCAAGGGCGTCATCTCCAACGACACCTTCAAGGAGGTCAGCCAACGGGAGGAGGCCAAGAAGACCGTCAAGAAGGTCCTCGAGGAGCGGTACACGAGCGGCAAGAACCGGTGGTTCTTCACCCCTCTGAGTAAGTGACGAGTGCGGTTGATACGAGTTTTCGTATGTCTTTCTGTTCCCTACTAACATTTGGTGTCCAGAATTCTAAGTGTCACGGGGGGTTCGCGCTGTGTTTTCGTTTTCCTCTTTTTTGTCATCTTGCGGGAGGGTCATGATGTTGCATCCAACATCTGTTACAAAACCGGTCATACAAAACCAAAAAGAAAAATATTAAAACTATACTCGCTTGATGATTCTCTCTTTCATATCGTCATTCTTTCACTGTCTTGTGCCCGCCCTTCTCCACCTGAACAACGTTGCGCCATTCTCCCCACCGAATCTCTAACGACTATCCTCTCAACATTCGGTCTACTCACGAATCGACTCACCAAACGAGACGGAGATCTTAAGGACAGGAAGAAGGGACTACGAGCAGCATAGGCTTGGGTGACCTGTTGACAACGATGGACGATTGGAAACGGAGAGGGCATCTGACGAGAGTGCTATTTGAAATCCATGAAAGGGGGATGTACGAAAGTCGACGCGAGGAAATGGCGTCGGGTTTGGTCAAAAAGGATTGGTTGGTTTCCAGGAACACATAAAACCATGGACGGGGAGTTTTGTCATCAGTTTTCGATGGCTACCCGTGAACGATCAAGAAACAAATGATACAAAAAAAACTTGAACAACTACCAATGCCTCGGACCATTCTCTTTTGTGTACTGTGAAATGCTACGTCTCGATCTCGGCACACGTAATTCATCAGTTCCGACTGAGAAAATATGTTTTTCCAGCTAGCAAGGACAAAGTCTAACTACATCTCCCGACTGTCGTCTATTGAACATAAAACCACATACTGTCGAAAAAACAAAGCGAATACATGCGATTAGAAGGAAAATGAAATAAAAAACGGAAACCTTCTATTAAGTCGACCTAACATATTACACCGCATAAAAGAAGACAGACGCGTACAGTGATAAAACAAACAGAAGCGAAGAAAGAAAAAGACAGATGTGTAGAAATGGGCATAACAAAAAGCAGCAGTTTAAAATATATATACTCCGAATGCTCAGCAAGGCCGTTCCGTCCCATAGTTTGGACGAAAAGTCTCGTCTTTTTTTTTATTGGTTCGTAGTCGTACGTGTACTCCCAGCAAGTGTCAAGAATGGGGGAAAAGGGTTGGAAAGTTTATAAGAAAAAAAGAGGTTCGGACACTTGCGCAATTAGGAGAATACAGTAAAAAAGGTGCAGTCAATGTGTCTTAAACTGCCTTTGTAAAAGGGAACTGTCGTTGAAAGGTCGTGCGGGTGTGCTTTGATCATAAACGGACGGGTAGGGTGACCGGGATGCTGCTCGGGCTGGCCCACGTGAAGACCAAGAAGACAGCTGCCAGGACGGTGCCGCCAATGATGATCTTGCGCAGGGCCGGGCGCGAGGCGCCAAACTCAGCCCACTTGCGGCCGCCCTCGGCGGCGTAGTTCTTGAGGGTGTCGTAGCCGAGCTTGAAGTACACCATGCCGCACAAGGCAATGCCGTAGCCGAAGAACTGCAGGCCCGTGACGGGCGTGCCCCAGATCAGCATGGAGGCGGCGACCAGCAGGATGTCCTTGAGGACACCACACAGGGTGAGGACCAGGACGGAGGTCTTGCCAATCTGTTGAAAGGTTAATAAGCGCGCCGTTGCGGATGGAAACATGCAAGTGGTACCAGGAGGACCCGCGATGAAACGTACCAGGAAGACAACCGAGACGTTCAGCAGGAACGCGCACAGGCCGTTGAGGAAGAACAAGCCGTAGCCGACGTTGTTAAAGTCCGCCATGGTGACCTTGGGGACTTCCCACATCAGGGCCACGACGAGGTTCATGAAGGCGCAGACGGGCGCGAAGTAGTACAGCGAGACGAGCGGGTCCATCTTGAAATCGGCGGAGCTCAGCAGACGCTGGACCATGGTCAGGCGCATCGCCTCGAAGACAATACCTCCGAGCTGGTAGAGGAAGCCGGTCATGACAAAGCGGATCTCGCCGATGGACGCCAGGACGACGCCGAAGACGATGACCATGACGTTGAGGAACACCTTGAGGTTGGGCTGCGAGACACCCATGGCCCAGCTGGCCAGAAGCACGGCGACGGGGGTGGTCGCCTTGAGCATCTGGATGAACGCGACGCTAAGGTAGAGGTACGTCAGGTTGCCGCAGATCAAGCTCAGGCTGAAGAAGACGCCAATGGGGACAATCGCGCGCAGGTAGACGCGGCCGGTCATCTTGACCGACTTGCGGCCATCAATCAGGTTGGTGTAGCGGGCGAGAAGCTGTGTCATGACCGTCGCAAAGAGCAGGTGGTAGGTGGTGAGGATGACCGGGAAGCCTGCAAAGGCACATTGTTAGCACGTTGTCGATGTTCTGTATGTTCTTGGCGCTGCGTAAGATGGTGACGTACGGAAGTTGAGAGTGCTGAGAATCCACTTGTTGAAGATGATGACAGACGAGCTCAAGCTGATCCAGGCACTGTGCATCGACAAAACGGATACATTAGCAAATGGACGGAGGGCGCGTCGATGCAAACCAGCATTCGGACGGCAGACTGGAAAACGTACATTACGTAGGCGGCGGCAGGGATCGTGGGTTTGGGAGCCTGCGCCTTCTCGGCTTCGGGGTTGACAGTCGGCAGGACGGGGGCAGACGAGCTGGAGCCGGAGCCGGCCTCGCGAACGCCCTCGCCGGACGTCCGCATCTTCTCGTCGGCACTCATGATGGACGCTTTGAAGTTGTGTGCGTGATGGAGAGAGGAGAAGGAGAACGCGTGTGAGAGAGGTCGAATCGAGAAAGAGAGGGCTTGGTGGCGTGTTTCGAGAAGAATGCAAGGTCAAATTCCAATAGCACTGGAGGGAGCAAAAAAGAAGGAAGAGAGTGATTGCCAAGCGTAGATTGGTTGCGGTTGAGATTGGGGGTGTGGAGGAGAGCGAGGTGGAAGAAGAGAGTACGAATGCTCACTTTTTTTTTGCTGGTGTGTGCTGTGCTGCCGCAGGGAAATAAATAGGGGAGTCTTCAGTGCCAATCCAGGCTAGAAGCGTGGCGGCCGTCCTTCTAATCTGGCTTTTGGGGCGGTTTGCTAGGGAGGCTTGGGACGCAGCCGGTACGTTAGTGCGCGTTCTTTTTTTTTTTTTTTTTTTTTTTTTTTTTTTAACGTTGGTGACGTGTGGTATCAGTGTTTGTGGCGCTTGGATTGAGTCTACGACCTAGAAAGACGAACAAAAAAGCTTGGTTTGCAGAAGATTAGTCGAGACCTAGTGAACAGAGGAGACAAACACGAGGGAAACTAATGAAGGAGCAGAAGTGGGAGGCAGTGGGGGATTGGGAGGAAATGAAATAGGGGAGGCCCAGTGGTGGGAGGGTGCGTTATGGGGCACAAAGACGCTAATCTTCGACGACATTGCTAGATTGCCTCCTCTGTTCAGTCTCATTCCCACTACGACTAAGAAAATTGGAGCTTAGGAGCCGGCACTAGAACAAGATTCAGGAGCAAAAGAAAGGCGAAACGGATGAAAGAAATTGACAGGAGAGGCAACCAAAACGAAACCGGACTTGACAGCATGACGGCATTTTTAAAAGGTGCTGTAAATTTGAGCAAGGGGCTACAGTAGAGAGAACAGATTCGCAGTCGCACTGTTCCTACAGAAGACGGGTTCACGACAGCGACAGCACAGATTTGATGTGAGCGTGGCCCCTGCGAGCGATCGCGAATGGCCAACGGATGCGGACAATTTCGTGATCTTTGCACAGCCATGATTTAATCAAAAGGGGGAGAAAAAGAAAAAAGAAAAAAGAAATAGGTACTAGGGAATATGGCGTGGGAGTGGGAGGATGCAGGCCAAAAGGGAATGAGGTACCAATTTGCAGCTTTTAGCGCGAAAGGATACATTACGCCATTTTTCTACAAGCAGCTCGCCTTTATTCTGTAAGATACTTTCGGACCAAGAAGCAGTTTACCGTATCTTGTGAGACACCTCCCGCTTGCGGTTTTCCTGTCCCCTACCACGGCCTGTTCGTAATTGCTCCGTACGCCCCCTGTCTTACAGTGCGAGAGTGCCCATGCCTTGCGCTGGCTGCTGGTCTTGGATCCTGTTTGTATGCTCGGAACACAATGTCTAGGTTGTGCCGCCTTGCTTTCATACGTTCCGCCGGCTATTCACTTTTGAATATCGTTTCAAGGCGCATATGGGATACGTGCCTTGTTTCTCGGCCGTGGGTGACAGTGCCGCTCCGCTGGGAAGTAATTACATCGTATTCATAGTTGCGGAGGAAAGCCAAGTTTTAGCTGTCGACAAATTCCCTGAATGTATTCGTCAAGCGAGTCAATTTGGACAGGGGGGCATGCTAAATTAGGCAAAGGAATAAGATGTTGGAAAAAGAGCAGAAGTGGCTTTAGTAGTGGACACATGTCAGAAGTATCTTGGGTTGGGCAAGCAGGCAAGGCCATGAAAACCAAATCACTCTATATCTTCTGAGCAAATCAGAGACACTGAGCGGACCACGCAGACCACAGCCTTGGGCCTCCCTTTACGGCGACGTGTAAGATAGGGAGGGATGGGCAAAAGTAGGAAATCGAGATGCGAACTAGAAGGAGAAAACATTGCTCTTAACGTGGAAACGCGGTCGCGTCGACTGTCTGATATATCTCTGCTCCTTTGAAGTCTCGATACCATCGTCAGACAGGCGACAGAGGGCGACGTGCTGCTGAGTTGGGCCTGTCCTGGCCGTGTCTGTTTAAACAGGCGCAGATCGACATGTCTTACGTCCTGCGCCCCAGTCTGCGCTGCCCTCTCCTTGGAAAGGACTGTTGGTTGATGGGCTTGCAGGGCTCCTGTTCCCTCATGTGAGCCCACAGTATTTCTTGTTTTCCGTGTGCCTCTTCGCCGTCTCAAACTGGGATTCTCAAGTAGGAATTTTGACCGGCAAAATTGTTCCCTGCCTCGGCGAATTTGCGAGACTGATTGTGCACCCACTTGTTTATGCAACCGTCCGTCAGAAAGCGAGGTGTCGTCTCTTTGGGAATAAATGTACGGAGTAAGACAGAACGATCGGGGGACCTATCACGCAGAGTCATGGCCTGTTTGAGGAACAAGTATGGAGACAATCCTTCCATCCGACTGTGCCCCAGATTGAAGCTCCTGCGCCAAGAGCTTTGGGAGCGTCTTGGCGATGCCGCTGCAAGTTGACAAGATGCCAATTGCGGCCTTTCCCCTGCTGCCAGAAGCTTATCCGGCCATGCAATGCACCTCTGACTGCCTACAAGTCCTCTGGCATTACGTGGTATACTCCATATTTTGTATGTCGTAACATACGGTCTTCGTCCGTGTTAGCTTGCACCTACCGCGAAGATGCGTTCGCGGGCCAGGCCGTCTCACGCATTGGCAGCGCGTGGCTCGGGTCCAGGCCAGGCCTTCACGTCACGGCTGTGTGTGGTAGAAGCGACGGAAACCAAAGCACGGAAAGGTTTGACAGGCGCATAGGGAATTCTGGTGCGACGTCTTGCTGGTATTTCGGACCATCTCGCCTGTCATACAAATATGGAAGGATGAATACTGCCAGGAGCGCCTCCTCCGCCATTTGCCGCTGGGCCGAGTCGCACATTGCGAGTTCGAACCCAGAGATCCCACGACCAGTCGAAGCCGTTGAAGGGAGGACAGCGAACCGGGCCGTTTCCTACTAGAAACATGACGCGGAAGCCACAAGCACTTAAAATGACACCTGTTTGTCTCATCTTGTGCTTTTTGCTTGGCGAGAAATACAGCCAGGATCAGGCTGCGTCTTTTGCACGTCGACGACGACGTCAGCCTCGCTGGTCTCGTCCCCTTGACGTACCTAACCCATCGGCCGAGTCTGCTGTTTTGGTTTTACTGGAATCTCAACCTTGTGGCACCCGGCTTCAAGAACAAACAAGGTGTTTCGATAGCAGTTGGTAGGAACGCCCCTAGGGTCCACCCACGATGATGGATGATATGCAGGTACACATCACGTTTGAGAATCACTGTATTTCTACGAGCATCGGATTGTATCACGTTGAAGCGCACTTCCATAGGCTAAAGGCTCTACCTATCCTACCTCGTTGCGTTCGCGCGTCATTCTGTTGCTTGTCTGCAGAACTGCGTCATGGGCTGCGGGAAAGGCTTATGGGCAATCTCTGGTACCTTTATATATTTCGTACAGTGCTTCATAAATTACTCTGTACGAACAGAAGTACAACGTAAGTACAGACCACGCATATCTTTGCCGAAATGACGGACGGGTACTTCTGTACTGTCAGACGCTGTCCCGTTATTCTCTCATATCAAGTCGGAGATGAGCCCAGATCGTCGACAATGACCAGGGAGCCAGGGAACCAGGGAAACCAGATTTTACGACCTTGTTCCTCCGTCGAGATCACCATTGACCAAACCACGCTGGCGTATCTCTTTCAGATTGTCGTCTTTTTTTTTTTTTTTTTTTTTTTTTTTTTTTGCCTCCTAACCAAAAATACCAAGGAAAAAAAAAAACTTTGAATAGCGTCCCAGCGTCCTTCCCAGTTGCCAGCACCCAAAAAACTTTAGTCTTTGGCGGTGGTCTTTGTTTTGGCTACCCGTTGTCAGTCATTTTTATCGCCCCACACAGCCTTCTTCTCTAACGCTAGCGCTCTGGCAGAAACAGAAAAAGACGTGGACAGGGGTCAGGGGCGAGGTGCTAGAAGATGGGCGTGGCAATGGCTAAAAAATCCAATAATAATTTTACTGGCCTATCGGCGCCCCGCCAATCGCCAATGGAGCAGGAGCACGCATTGGTTGGAGGGGGGGGGGGTTTGTGAGCGTACCTCTTTGTGCCTGGCCAACAGGGGAAGGTGGAGGGGGGCCAATGGCGTCCTTTATCTGGTCGCAACACGAGAAGGTGGCAGGAACGATTGAGAGAAAGGGCGAACGGCAGGAGCACGTTATTTCTGTATTTCTCTTATTTGCTCCTTTATCATTTGAAGCCGGAAAGAAAACAAACCAGGAACAGCTTCCGGGCAACCAGCACAACTAGCTGTACAGCATAGACGATCTGTCATCGCCTGTTTCCTGTCCGCGCCTCGTCTGGCTGATTTTTCTTTTCATCTAGAGCTTCTCCAGCCTTGCCCTTACCGCTCTTTCTGCATCCTCGTTGTCCAATTCCGCCCCCTCCCAAACCTTTTCTTTTTACCTCCACAAACACATCCATCCGCAGCAATGGCTGATCTGTACGTTGCCTACACTCGTTGTGCTTCTCAATTGACCTTGAGACCGCAAGGCTGACCCTAGCTTACTTGTTTGTCTATAGCAACGTCGACGTTCTTGTGATCGGTGCTGGCCCGACCGGTCTCGGCGCCGCCAAGCGCCTCAACCACATCGTAGGCATCCATGTCACGCTTCTGCACGGCGCATTGCCTGGCCCTGCAGCTCGTTACCAAATCTGCTCTGTATTCTGACAGCTTTCCTCCAGAACGGCCCTTCATGGCTGATTGTTGACGCCAACGAGAAGGCCGGCGGCCTGGCTTCGACCGACGTCACCCCTGAGGGCTTCGTATGTGATGCGCCCTTTCTCCTGCCCTCTTGAGGCGCCAGAAACTACGCAGGACCTCGCGCTCTAACAACCGTTCATGTTGACAGCTGTACGACGTCGGTGGTCACGTCATCTTCTCCCACTACAAGTACTTTGACGACTGCCTCGATGAGGCCCTCCCCAAGAAGGACGACTGGTACACCCACCAGCGCATCTCCTACGTGCGCTACCGCGACCTCTGGGTCCCCTACCCCTTCCAGAACAACATCTCCGTTCTGCCCAAGGAGGACCAGGTCAAGTGCGTCGACGGCCTCATTGAATCCGCTCTCGAGTGCCGCGTGGCCAACACCAAACCCGCCAACTTCGACGAGTGGATCGTGCGCATGACAGGCACTGGCGTCGCCGACCTCTTTATGCGTCCCTACAACTACAAGGTGTGGGCTGTCCCCACCACCAAGATGCAGTGCCAGTGGCTCGGCGAGCGCGTCGCCGCCCCCGACGTCAAGAACACCATCCGCAACGTCATCCTGAACAAGGTCGCCGGTAACTGGGGCCCCAACGCCACCTTCCGCTTCCCCGCTCGTGACGGCACTGGTGGCATCTGGATCGCCGTGGCCGACACCCTGCCCAAGGAGAAGAAGGTCTTTGGCAAGAAGGGCGAGGTCGCCAAGGTGAACGCTGACAAGAAGATTGTCACCATGGCCGACGGCACCACCATTGGCTACGGCAAGCTGGTCAACACCATGGCTGTGGACAAGCTTGTTGAGAAGATGGAGGACAAGGCGTTGATTGACCTGTCCAAGGGCCTCTTCTACTCGTCGACCCACGTCATCGGTGTCGGTCTGCGTGGTGAGCGCCCCGAGCGCATTGGTGACAAGTGCTGGGTATGTCCGAGTGTGTTGGTCGCCGGTGTTTTCTGTTTGTTGTTGATATGCATACTAAAAGCCTGTTGTTCTCCAGCTCTACTTCCCCGAGGACAACTGCCCCTTTTACCGCGCCACCATCTTCTCCAACTACTCGCCCTACAACCAGCCGCAAGCTGATGTCAAGCTGCCGACGCTCTACCACGCCGACGGCAGCAAGCCCGCGTCGAGCGAGCCCGAGGCCGGCCCATATTGGTCCGTCATGCTGGAGGTGTCGCAGTCGTCGCTCAAGCCCGTCGATGAGGAGAACCTGCTCAAGGACTGCATTCAGGGCCTTATCAACACCGACATGATCAAGTCCACTGACGCGATCGTGTCGACCTACCACCGCAAGTTCGTCCAGGGCTACCCGACGCCCACCCTGGAGCGCGAGGGCGTTCTCAAGGAGCTGCTGCCCAAGCTGCAGGACAAGGACATCCTGTCTCGTGGCCGCTTTGGCAGCTGGCGGTACGAGGTCGGCAACCAGGACCACTCGTTCATGCTCGGTGTGGAGGCGGTTGACCACATTGTCAACGGCGCTGTCGAGCTGACGCTCAACTACCCCGACTTTGTCAACTCGCGCCAGAACACCGAGCGTCGCCTGGACCAGACATTCGCCTTTGGTACCCAGGCCCCGAATGCGTCCCTCCCCTCGCGTGAACGTTAAGGCGCTCTGTTCTAGGTGCCTGCCACTGCAATGGGGGCGACAGAGGATGGTAGGTAGCGAGCGACATGCTGACAAAGCATGCCTTCTTCGAGACGAGCAAAATATACAGTTAATGATAGCGAATTGTCTGCAAGAAAAAGGGGGACAAAATTCGAGGTTACGCATTCATTGCTCAGACAGAGCGAAATTATTACTTTGATTTAGTTAGATGGAGATGAATAGAACGCGCTGATTTACTTTCAATTTACTTTCCCTTCATTCCCCCTTGTTCTCTCTTATTTCTATGCTGTATGTTATGTCTGGCGCTGATACATAGACCTAGTTTTATTGCTCACGCAGGTCCATGCGCCAGTTATGCAACCTCTCTTTGTGTGCGAATAGGTGCATGCCACTGTCGATATGACAAGTCGCTGGTCATCTTTATAGAAAATCGCGAAGTGTGCCAGTCTACTTATTTACAACAGCCCGAGTGTAAGTCGTTTTTGCTCACCTTTGTTCTGCGTGATGACTGTATTTTAACTAGGATTATAAAGATAGCTCTCATCCCAGTGCCTGACCTTGCCATTCTTGCATCGTCCGTCTTTGTTCGCCGCCGTACAGTCTATCCCTTGTGTGCCTTGTTGTTCCTGGCGCACAATCCAATCTCACGATCCGCCACTGGCACTCCGCTTCACGTCGTAGCACGCATGTCGAAGACGGCTTACGAATGCAAGCCACACAATCCCGTCCTGTAGAAACAACATATTGTTTGCTAGCCCTTCAGAGCCAATACCAGACCTGCAGAAGTACGGAGTACAGAAATCTTCGACGGGGGGCGACGAGGTCCATTGAACACTGCCAGACTGCGTCATAAATGGTGCACAAAAGACAATCGCACAAGAACGGCACGAGTCTCGACAGCCACAAGGCGATCGAATGACCCAAGTGTGACGGGCTTTCGTGTCGGCATAGCCGCCGTAATTGGCTGTTTGTCGAGACTGACATCATGTTGTGCTTTTTTTGGGATGAATGCCATGCATCCCACGTAAAAGGATCAAAAGTAGCCTGTATGTACTTTCTGGCGTGCTGTTCTACAGAAAATGACGTAAAAGTACACGTCCACGACCTTTGTATGCGAACGCACAGTAGTGCCCGCCATGACATTCCCCCCAACGATTTTTGGACAAGGCACTTGCAGCTGTAATTTTAGTGGGTAGAAGTATTACGGTATATAACATGGGCAGCAAAACAGTGAGAAGCAACAATGCGGATAAGCGCGTAGAGGGTAGTAGTGTAATTACATTCGTACTGTAAGATACGGTGTTGCAGCAATGGCGACCCATGCACAGCGCTGTCTAGGGGGCTTCGTGCTCTTCGTCGTCCTCTTTCCATATATGTGCGGCGCCTTCCTTGCCCACATTTGGGTCGGTTTAGGCAAGTCCGAACGAGAGTTGCTGTGATCGTTCTATTCTTCTGCAAAGCGGCATTTCCGTTGAACATCTTCCCCACGTTCCCTCACCTTTCCCTCCTATCTACCGTATTGCCCCATGCCCCCATTCCCGTGCCAACCTTGATTGCATCCTGTGTTCGCATTTCATTTCCTTTCTTTCGTATCTACATTGTCTTTGTTCACGGTCGTGAGTTGACCATACGCGTGCAAACCTGGCAGTGTGCAGCTTCATAACGCTTCACCGACACAACAACCTTCAGCAGCTTCGGCGTCAGTTTTCGCACCCACTCATTTCCCCTGGAATACACACCCGTTCGCGTTTGGCGCCTGATTTCTCAACAGGCAGCCCAACTAGCAGACCTAAGTCGACATTTAGCGGCACCCGCTTCTTACTGAGTCGGGGTTTTGGAGAGAAAGAGCAGCTTCACAGCACAGTGACAAACAAACGCCTTTGCGAACGAGGAGGAGAGGTGAGACACGAAACGACACTAGCCAGTAGTGTGGCTATAACTTGGCGTGTACCTTCGTGCTGGAACCGCTCGGCGTCCCGTCATTTCGTGCTGCCTGTTGACTTTTTCTGCCCAGATCGATCGCCCGATACATCGATAAACGAAGTGGTAAAAGAGAGGGAAGCGCGCCGCCAAGCTCACCGACCGCAACAACCGCAAAAGGGGCCGTACGCACGCTGCCCGTCGCAAGGAAGCACAAGGAAAAGAACGGTGGTGTTTTTCTTTACGGAGCAGGTCCTCGACAAGCCACACATCTTCGGATGACTAGATTCCTTTCCGATAGCAGCCTCGCTCTCCAAATCCCGACCCCTCAGACGACAGGCAAGCCCGGGCCGTGACAGACACGCGCCGGCCGATTAGCAATTTCTCCCCTTTTCACCCTGTTTGCATCTTTCCGTTGTCGTCCGGCACCGCCGAATTCGCTTGCCAATCGACTTGTTGACGCCTGACGATGCAGCCAAAACGGATATCGACGCAGCCTGGCAGAGACTAATCACTTCGAGGGAACCTCGACCTGAAGAGCCTCAACCCGGTCGCCCAAAGCAAGCCGCTCCTTGACATCGACAACGGCGCACGCGAACGACAACATACACGGCACAGAACTACCCGTGACGGCCTGCAACGCGTGGCCGCCATGGACATCAACGCGGGACCGCTGGTGGACGACTCGCTCGATCCACCGGCGCGCATGTTCGATCGTCTCCGCCAGATTGCTGGATACACCTGGGATGAGACGCAGCGGCCGCTACACACGAGCTACGACAACTGGTAAGTTGGACAGGAGGTGCCGTGGTTGTTGTTGTTGATGTCATGGCCTTGTGATCTAACGCGGACGATTCCCAGGCATGTCTTTGGCACGCGATTTGTCACCCATTTCGTGGCGTCCTCACAGTCTACAGTCCACCCCAGCCATGTCTCGAGCCCTTCACCTATCGGCCGCTTGGTCTCAAACCGGACACCCCCAGCAGACGGCTCTGTCTTCTCCCCAACGGCGACCGACGTGGCGAGTGAAGTCCATGTGGACAATATGTCGTCGGCATTGAGCTCGGCCTCATTCGCCTCGGCCAGTGAAGTCCTGGTCGAGGAGGCTGTTGTGGCACGGATATCATACCATGTGCTACGTGAAGAGCGGTCCTTTCACATTGTCAAGAAAATGAATCAGAGCGTCGACCCGCATGGCGAGCACCTTGCGAAACCCGTCGATCTCATGCGCTTGGCGCCGCACTCCAGTGACCGCGGTCCGCTCGCGGTCGCCATCTACCAGAGCCCCGGCAGAACCGACATGTCCAAGTTCACCGACCTTGGCCCGGCATTTTATTTTGCCCGCCGCATCGGCGACGCATGGGAAGCGTATATCAAGCCTGACATCAACCTTGGACCACCCATCAGCCTCGAGCTCTTTTTAGAGTTTGCCATTGGTGCAACGCAGTGCCTGGAACTGATCCACCACAGCCAGAATATCGTTCATGGTGAAATCCGCGGCGACGCCTTCCATTTCAACCCAGACACCCTCCAGGTCAAGCTGGTGTCCTTCGGCTCTGGCCTGCGGTCCTTTGAGCATGGCCTGATGAGCACGGGCTGGGCTACATTGTCCAAGGAGCTTGGTGCCAAGAATAAGCTGATGTATATCAGCCCCGAACAGACAGGGCGTATGCCCGCCGAGCCCGACTCACGGACCGATATTTACTCGTTGGGTGTTCTCTTCTGGACGATGTTGGCACAGCAGCCCGTTTTCGAGGGCGAGCTACCCCTGGACATTGTCCAGTGTGTCTTGGGGCGGCGCATTTTGAACGTGTCTACGGTCCGCCTCGACGTGCCCGACGCCATTGGCCGCATTATCCAGAAGTGCACCGCCAAGAACATTCATGATCGGTACCACTCGGCGAGTGGTTTGCGCCACGACCTGGTCGACGTGCGCAACTTCCTTGCCAACGGCGACCTGGCCTCCTTGAAGGACTGGCAAGTTGCTTCGCGGGACGTCTCCTCGTCTTTCATGCTCCCCACAGACATGATTGGCCGTGAGGAGCCGCGAGAGCAGCTGCTCACGGTCATTGAGCGTGTGGCAAAGAGTCATGCCACCAGCCACAAGGGCGGCGGGAGCCGCATGTCGGACGGCTCTAGCCTCTCGACGGCCGATTACCCTGACGTGGCCGATGGATCAAGCGAAGGCGGCGGTAGCTCCCTGGATGGTACGAATGCACGGAGCGGTTCGTTTACCCACACGGTGGCGTCCGATCCGAGGGCCTTTCGAGGTAGTTTCCACCCGTCCTTCCAGTCGGCCCAGTCGGCAGACTCGTACACCGTGTCGGTCGACGCCGTGAATTCCAATCACTCGAACCCACCCGCTGCCCGTCTGCCACAACGATCCTGGGACCGCAACCAGTCCGTCTCTTTTGACGCCAAAGGCCCCTTGGACAGCATCCTTGCTGAACGGGAGGGCTCCGCACGCCATACTGGCGGCTCCCTGACGGCTGACTCGGGCAGCCTATCGCGCCAGCTGGGTTCCGCCAAGTTCCGCCGCCGCGGACACTGTGAGATTGTCACAATCGAAGGTGCAGCGGGACTCGGCAAGAGCTGCCTGGTTCAGTCTGTACTTAACGACACAAGACGACGTGGCTATTGCGCGACGGCCAAATTTGACAAGGCCGGGAAGACGGCGTTCGGACCACTGCTTGGCCTGTTGTCGTCGCTTTTCCGCCAGGTGTGGGGCGAGCGGAACACGGATACGCCTTTCCACCAGTCGCTGAAGCAATACGTGCGGCCGCTCTGGCCCATGTTGCACCAGCTCCTCGGTCTCCCCGAGTTTTTGTTCAATACACCCGATGGGAGTCAACAGCCCCCATCACGGATGTCCAGTCCTCATTTGTCGACCAGCATCCAAGGGAGGCATCCGCGCGCGGCTGACCTCCGCCGCCGTGGCTCGTCGCCTGGGTCTTCGGTATCGTCAAACTTCAGCCCCGTGAAGAACAGCTCGGCGCCGAGTAGTATACGGTCGTCGAATCCAGCAAGCCAAGATTTTCTCCGCGCCGGTGCGGCAACCAAGTCCATCCGCCTTATGAACACGGTCCTTGATGTTCTGCGCATGTTTACCAGCCACAAGTTTGTCTGCTTTTGCCTCGACGATCTGCACTTTGCAGACGACGAATCTCTCGACTTAATCACCCAGATCATTGGTGCTCGCTTGCGGATGGTCATTATCATTACCTACCGCCCCGAAGAGATCTCTCCCGAGAAAGTGCTGCGCATTCTCAAGTCACCGGACCCGGATGACGTCCAAAAGAAAGGCGGTCATACCATTACCAGAATCCAGCTCCGCCCTCTGAACGAAGAGGACATCATTCGATACGTGTCCTTGACGCTGAGCCGGCCAGAAGCCGAAGTCATAGCCCTGGCGGTCGTGCTGCAGGCCAAAACGGCTGGCAATCCGTTTTTCATGAGAGAAATGCTGAGCGCCTGCTACCGAAAAAAGTGCATCAGTTACGACTATCACGACAGCGTCTGGCGATTTGATATGAACCGCGTATTTGAGCAGTTCCAAGGTGACAGTGATTATGACCTTCTGAACACCGATTTCGTCACCAGCCGTCTGATGGAGCTGCCGCCGGCGTCGCGCACTATCCTGGGCTGGGCCGCTCTTATTGGGAGCTCTTTCTCGTTTGACTTAATCTGCCACCTCCTCAGCGGAGAATTTCTTTTTACCGACCATACTTGTCCGGGCCCTCTTGGCCAGCATACCCACGAGACCTTCTCACAGGACGACGCGGTTCAGGGCTTGCAGACGGCCATTCAATCCTACATCCTCACCTCGAGCGAAACAGACGACGGTTTTCGCTTTGCCCACGACCGATATGTCGTGGCATCGGCCGAGCTCGCCGTCTGCACCCCTCGCAAAATGCACTATGTCATTGCACGAACACTTGTTGAATACTATAGCGACGACCTGCGGATGTGGGACACGACGGCTGCCCACATTTGCGACTCGGTCGAGCTCATCAAGGAGCGTGTCACGAATCGGGAGCCGTATCGCAAGTTGCTCTTTGATTGTGGTCGCATCGCCACGGAGAACGGAGCACGCCCGGCCGCCGCCAAGTATTACAGCAACGCCATCGCCCTTCTCCAAGACGAACCGTGGGAGGATGATGGCATGGATGCCACATACAATGAGACGCTCCAGCTGTACCTCCGTGCCGCAGAGTGCTACCTGTACGTCGGCCATCAATCATTGGCAAACGGCATCCTCGACACCATCTACAGATGTGCAAAAGTCGCAATCGACAAGGCGCCGGCCTGGATTATCCAATCCCGCATTGATGCACAGGCGGGGAAGCAAACCGAAGCGCTCGAACGTCTCAAGGGCTGCCTCAAAGAACTTGGCGTCTCCGTCACGGACAAGCCTACCCACGAGCAGTGCGACGGCGATTTCCAAAAGCTCACGGCACGCATCAAGGACACAGACGGCCTCGACCTGCAAAGCTCGCCAAACTCGGACGACCCGGTTTTGGCTTCCATCGGAGCCGTTCTGGCCGAGGCAGCGAGCATAAGCTGGTGGAGCGACGATGTCTATTTCTACCATCTGTCGATCGTCATGGTGAATTTGCATCTCGACTCTGGCGCATATCCGCAGTCGGGCATCGGTTTTGTCCACTTGGCCGTCGTCGCCATCGCTCGATTCAATCACATGCAGCTCGGCGCTGACCTTGGCTCCACGGGCCTCGAGCTTCTGGATCGGTTCCGCGATCCCTTCACCATGGCACGCGGCTACATGATCTATGCGACCTTTGTAGGCCACATTCAGTATCCCTTGTCTGTGGCCGTCATCCAGCTGGAAGGATCCATGGAGTATGGTGCATCGGCCGGCGACCGTGTCACTGCCATCCTCGGATTTGGTCTGACCGCCTTGATGCGGTTCTATTCCAGCGAGGGGTGCTCCGATCTCGAGGCGTTCTGCCAGTACTGCTCCGAGGAGGTCCCGAACTGGCAAGAGGATCCTCAGGGCGGCACGCTCTTGATCGCCATCGGCCAAGTCAGTCGCGCCCTTCAGGGCAAGACGCATGTCTCGAACCCACTCGAGATCATGAACGATGACCGGCACAGTGCAGAAGAGTACAAAGAGTGGCTGCATGCATGCTCAACCAATGTGGATCGGTCGCTGCTGCTGTACGAGACGCTGGAAATTGTTCCCCTGTATCTGTACGGCCACTACGATCGTGTCATTCAGTTGGGTGAGCGATGCATGGAGCGGCGGCATTTGATTCTGTCGTCGAGAAACACGCGCCTTCTCATGCTGTTTTACGGCTTGGCTCTGGCGGGCATGGAGTTTCGCCAGCGAGACTACCCGCAACCCGATGACGCGGAAAGCGGCAACTTGCGAGCCAGAGTCCTCGAGACGACTGTTTCCAAAATCAAGGAGCTCAGCCAGTCTGTTCGCGACTGGTCCGCCGTCTCTGACATCAACTACTTCACATGGTACACGCTTCTCGATGCGCAGGTCTCTGAGCTGACCGGCGACTGTGGGCATGCCCTCCATCAGTACGAGGAGGCCTTGGACCATGCCGCCGAGCACGACTTCATCTTTGAGGAGGCTTTGGGCAACTATCTGATGGCGGGTATTTTTATTCGAAAACGCGCCCGGCGTTCGGCCCGCTCCGCCCTGCGTGATGCAGTTGGCCTGTACCGGCAGCTTGCCGCGGTCGGTGTCGCCGATCGCATTGAAGAAGAGCACAGCCTTCTCCTGCGTGGGCCGACGCGAAACCTGCGCACGCAAGATGCGGGCATTCAGACCGACTTTGCCGCCGATACGACCACGGTCCAATACCATGCTATCGAACACGACGAAGGCCAGGCCGCCGGCGACAGCATGACCGGCGGCGGCGAAACGAGCATGGCCGACCTGAGGGGCGAGCGCATTGGCGTCTGGCGCGGTGTGATGCAGGCCGAAGCGGAGGCGGGGGCAGCGGGGGCCGCTGGTCTCCCGGCCCTGGACATGATTGACTTGCACGCCATCCTGCAGTCGTCTCAGGTCATCTCGTCGGAGCTCCGCGTCGACGAGCTGCTCAAGACCATGTGTGATGTGATTTTGCAGACGTGCGGCGGCTCGGCGACGCAAGCCGCCATTGTCGTGCAGGACGAAGACGGCTCGTCCTCGGACTGGTGTGTTGCCGCAAGCGGTGAGCCAGACAAGGGAGCCGTCTCGCATCGGCCTGGCGTGCCTCTCAAGGGCACGTGCATCGTTGCCGAAAACGTGGTTCTCTATAGCATGCGGTTCCGTGAATCTGTGTTCGTGCCCGATTTGATTAGTGACGAGCGGTTCGGCAACGTGAGCGACAGCTGGATCCAAAGGAACCCGCACAGCAAGTCGGTCATTTCCATCCCGATCTGCCACGCCTCGAATCCCCTCCTTGGCGTGCTGTACTTGGAGGGTCTGCCTGGCGCGGTCACGGACAGGAACGTGATTGTCCTGCAGCTCTTGGTCAACCAGATTGGCATCAGCTACTCCAATGCCTTGGCCATCAAGGCGATCGAGAAGGTGTCCGCCGAAAACCGGTCCATGGTGACGATGCAAAAGACGGCATTGCGCAAAGCCATTGAGGCCGAGAACAAGGCCAAGGCCGCCGAGAAGGAAGCCAAGCGCAATCTCTTGCTCGCCGAGGCCGCCGAAGCCGAAGCGAACCGCAACGTCAAGCTCGCCGAGGAGGCAACCAAGGCCAAATCCATATTCCTTGCCAACGTGTCGCACGAGCTGCGCACGCCGCTCAATGGCGTCATTGGCAACTCGGAGCTGCTGAGAGACAGCAAGTTGACGCCCGAGCAGCAAGAGATGGCCGAAGCCATCCGTCTGTCTGCCGACCTGCTCCTTATTGTGATCAACGACATCCTCGACTTCTCACGGATGGAGGCCGACAAAATGAAGCTGTACATCACGGCCTTCAACCCCAAGGAACTCGTGCCGGAAGTCGTCCGCGCGGCCTCGTACCGCAACCAGGGCAAGACAAAGGCAGGCGTGGTCAAAATCATCAAACAAATCAACCTTCCGCCGAATCTCTTTTGTTTTGGCGATCCGGTGCGACTGCACCAGGTGCTCGGCA
Source organism: Sporothrix brasiliensis 5110 (assembly GCF_000820605.1). NCBI lineage: Eukaryota > Fungi > Ascomycota > Sordariomycetes > Ophiostomatales > Ophiostomataceae > Sporothrix > Sporothrix brasiliensis. The sequence goes on from NW_024467131.1 coordinate 190,436, forward strand.
ACCTCATTGGCAACAGCATCAAATTCACGGAGCGCGGCACAATTACCGTTGGCGCGCGGGTCGAGTCCGAAACCGAGGGTACGGTTACGTTGACCTTCTGGGTCGAAGACACCGGCATCGGTATCCCGCCCGAGCAACTCGCCAAGCTCTTCCAGCCTTTCAGCCAGGCCGATGCAAGCACAGCGCGCAAGTACGGCGGCAGCGGCCTGGGTCTCAGCATCTGCAAGTCACTCATCGAGACGATCATGAAAGGCAAGATCTACCTCGAGAGTGTCGAAAATGTCGGCACACGGGCGTGGTTCACGGTGACCTTTGACAAGGCTACCGGAAATGCCACTGCTGGCGACATCCCGGCGACTGTGCCAGCCTCGTCTCCTCTCGGCGACGACAACTCCTCTAGCCCCATTGCGTCTTCGTTCAACCTGGAGTCGGCCCTGTCGAACCCGGGATTTCAGAGATCGTCCCAACACTCGCATCCGCTCTCGCTCCGTACGTCCATCCCGACGGCGTCCCCGGACGAAGGGGTGGTGTCGACCAATCCGTACATGGACCTCAGCCAAATAGACCAAGACAAGCTGCGTGTGTGCATCGCCGAAGACAATCCCATCAACCGCAAGATCGCGATCCAATACGTGCAGCGGCTTGGTTACGAGACGGCCGATGCATACGACAACGGCCAGAAGGCGGTGGACGCCCTGCGGGAAAAGGCCAAGGAGGGTGTGCCGTACCACATCGTACTAATGGATGTTCAAATGCCTGTCCTGGACGGCTACGAGGCCACCAAGTTGCTGCGTCGGGACCCGATTAAGGAGGTGCGTGAAGTCCTGGTCATCGCCATGACCGCGTCAGCCATCCAGGGCGACCGTGAAAAGTGCTTGGCCGCCGGCATGAACGACTACCTTGCGAAGCCTGTCAAGTCCGAGGTCCTGAAGAGCAAGCTGGATGCGTACATATCAACGCCTCCCGGCAGCAACCCGCACCCGACCAAGGACACATCGACCCCAGCTCCACACAACGTTCGCTACGGCGGCACCGTCCCCAGCCGCTCCGCCAGCGCTGCCTCCGGTTCTACCGTGGAGCAGCGACCGGCGACCCTTCACGCGATGCAGGTCGACGCAAATGCCCAGCCGGGGCCAAGCGTCCCCTCGAACGTACCGGACACGTCCAGCACGAGACGGCAGCCGAAGAAGCTGACCAAGGCGCGGGCCAATAGCGACGCCAATGTCGCCAATGTCGCCAATGTCGCCAATGCCGCCCATGCCGCCACGCTCAACACGGAACCACCACCTCCTCCTCCACGCTCTGATTCTCCCAACCTCCCGACCAACCAAGATCGGCCCAAGATTGCCCCCGCTGTCTTGAAAAAGAAGACTCTTTCCAAACGTCATGGTGGTCGGCACAGCCCAGAGACCTTGGAGGGAGGGGGCAGCGCAGAGGGGAACAATGGCGACAACGGCTACCATGAAGGCAGCCGCTATGCTTCTGCCGCTGCTAGCAATGGAACCAGCAGCGGAACTGCCCCGCCTCCGCCGGCGCCTTAAAACGGCCCAATGGGTGAAAGGCTGCCCCTTTCCTTTCTCAACCTGTCTCACTTTGCAACCATCTCCTTGTTTTGCATCTCATTGCTCTCTCGTTGGAGTTCAAATTGGTGTCTACTTCTGGTCAGCGGTATACACGAGCGTTTGTATTTTTGTTGGATTTTTTTAGGGGGGGTTGAGACGTATTCTGTGGCCTTTCTACGTTTTGTTTGATTTTACTTTCTCGTCCGCTAAAGGAGTGTGCGGGCTACATAACGCCGGGATAGATATACCCCTGATGAGATACAGGACAATCGGGCATATGGACTTGCACATATGGGAAATATATGATGCAGACTTGTTGAGGGGACGATGGCAATTTGCTATTTTGTGTGTGTTCTTTTGGTGCAGAGTTCCAGCTCGAAACCGGCCACGTATCGCATGTTGTTTCTGTTGATTTTCTATTGAGACGGGTTTGTGGACGGAGGAAACCAATGAATAGAAAATGATGCTATTGTAAACACCACAACTCTTTTTTGTGTCTGCATCGACGTAACGAACTCTGTATTTGCGACGATTGCCAAAAAAATGAGATAACCGATACCTGAAATTCAAATGAGTCGACGCCAATCAAAACCTCACATATATAAGAAAGAGATGTGCAGAATATAAATAGCCCCGATGTGATTTCCAGAATTCCGCGGCCGAGCCTATTTGCTTTTTGTTTTCATATATCCCACCCAAGTGATCTTCCTCTCCATGCCCAAGACCACCAATGCGATATCCAGTAATAAAGAAAAAGTACAAAATAAAGTGTAACAAACAAAAAGAAACAAGTGAGCATCGTTTCCGTCAAAGCACGGCACAGGCTCCCTTCGTTGATGATATACAAATACATATACTCCGTACAAGACAAAATTTCCAATCGTGTAAATAGTACAGACAAAGTAGGAAAGCTGGGAAAGAAAATAAGCACCGTTGCGAGGTTGCAAACTAGGACAAATATAAAGCTGTCGACCATTCCGGACCTGAGAGAGAAATTGGATGTCGGTTTTTGGGCGAGGCTGTTCTTCGTAAGATTGAAAGTGAGTGAAAGCGGCATAGCCGTTCTCGGGCAATCCTACGCCGTGGTTCGTGAATGGCGGGCCCCCCTTTTTTTGTCGATCGCGATATAGGCCGACCGCTGGTCGCGTGTTTGGCCATTAAAGCGTACCAAAGTAATGGAGGAGGTAGAGGAATAAAATGGCGTGGCGTCCCATGGTGGGAAAGTAAAAGAGTAAAAAGATGCTAAAAACGACTTGCTCAGGCCATTGAGAGACAACCATGCAGAGTTTCAGAAGCCGACGTTTGTTTCTCGTCCATGTCGCATAAAACGCGGTGTATTTGAAGGCATGGGGCGTGGTGCTACCAAGTGGCTCTCGAAGACACACCGACTGTACCGCGAAGCAGGTCGTCCATCCGCTGTTGTGTCTCGAATCCAGAGAACAATAAAAGACCGACTCTAGCCCTCTAACGCATCGCGCTTTGGGACAAGATGGCCAACCGTGGCCGTCGTTCTTGATCAATCACCACTTTCTCCGTGGCCACCCGTCGCACTGCCTCGCCGTTTGTCGTCGCTTTGGCGGTGGGGTGAACGGCGGCGCTCGCTGCCTCCGCGCGCGCTTCGATCTGGCGCATCGCGATGGTCTTGGCTGTACGGTCCGCTCGATGACGGCACGTCTTCTGACAACAAGGACGACACGGTATGTCCTCCGCTTCGAGGCTGCGACGGTTGCTGCTGTTGCTGTGATCGATTCGGTCCGCCTCCTTCCTCCCCGTCTCGCAAGGAACCGGTCGCAGAGGGCGGCGCTGAAGAATATGGCGATGGCGACATGCCTCGAGGGTGACCGCCGCCCCCGCCGCCTCCGCCGCTTCCGTACCCGCCACGGCCTGCTCCTCGGTAGGACGACATGTCACTGCGTTGTCGTGCGTGTCCTCGTCGTCGACCGGGTGGCGGGTTTGCTAACGAGCCGGAACTTTGCGAGAATGGTGGTGACCGAAAACGCTGATGTGAGCTTGGCGGCGGCGGAGCCGGCTGTGGCCCGGTAGCTTTTCGCTTCTTGGGCGACTCGCTGACTTCAAAAGAATTAATACAAACAATATCATGAGCCAAATTTGAAACGTCGGCAAAGTCCATGGGAGGAACATACCTGATGCCGCAGGCTGGCTCGTGCCGCCTCCGCTTCCTCCTCCGCCACCCCCGGATCCTCCGCCACTTCCTCCTCCACCGCCACTACCACCTCCTCCGCCAACGCCGGGAGGTTGCCAGTGGTAGAAAAGAATCGGCGGCGAGGCTTGCAGATCAATCTGTTGCTGTCCAAAGGTCCCGTGTGACACATTCGTGTTCAACGTGGGCAGGTTTGAAGATACGCCGCTGGCTGCGGCTGCTGGTACCCCTCGTTCGGGCCGTCCACTGGATGTTGGTAGGGTAAATCCGCGCTGGCGAGTTGGTGATGGTGGATTTGGCGGTACGAAAGCCCCTCCTTGAGATGAGCCAGGCCCTTGGACTCCTCCGCTACTACCAGGCCCACCTCCATCCCTGGCCCCAGGCCCATACGGTCCCTGTCCAAACGGCGGTGGGTGATGCTGTGGCTGCTGCTGTTGTGGCGGCGGTGGAGGCGGTGGCGGTTGTGACTGTTGCGATGGAAGCTGTTGCTGTTGCGACAGAGACTCTGGACGCTGGGGATCCAGCGGATGGTGACCTCCTGCACCTGGACCGGTCAATAGGAGCTGTGGATGCGGCGGTTGTTGTTGCTGCTCTTGCTGCTGCTGCTGCTGCTGCTGCTGCTGCTGCTGTTGTGAATGTTGTTGCTGTTGTTGTTGCATATGATGCGGCGGTGGCGGCGGGGGTGGTGGTGGCAAAGGAGGCGGACCATGCGGAAACATGATCTGGTGAGCCCATTCAAGAGCAGCCTGCGGCAGGTTGCCTCCGGCCATGCCCGCAAAGACAACCGGCACCATCGGTGGTGGAATGCCGCCGGAAAGCGAAGTCCGGAGAATGTCATGTTCCGTTCGTCGTTGTTCGAGACGGAGTGTTTCCTGATGCGTTCGTTCTTCTTCGGCGCGGCGTTTTTCTTCCTCTGCTTTGGCCAGTAGCCATGCACGCATCGTGTCGTCTCCACCGTGTTGTTGCCATGGCGGTGGTGGCGGGAGCTGCGGCGTGGCGACTGACTGAGGATGAAGTGGTGGTGGTTGTTGCTGTTGCTGTTGCTGCTGCTGTTGCTGCTGCTGTTGTGGGTGTGGTTGATGATGTGGTTGTGGAGATGCTTGTGGCGGACCCGGTGGTGGTGCCTGTTGAGCCAGCGTCATGGCTGCCGTTGGAGGCAAGCCACGCTGAGGCGCTGACATTGGCTGGCTGGACGTTGTCGGACTCCGATGACGCGATGAGATGGCAAAGGTGCTATTTTGCTTGTCCCCGTCCCAGGAAAAAAGGGGCGGTGAGGGCTGGGAGGTGTTTGGCGGAGTTGGAAGATCATTGACAGGCCGGTAGCCGTTGTGCGAAGGCTGTTTTATTGTAAGCATCCTTGTGTTGAAGACGGCAACGAGACAGTGGGATGCGGATAGGATGCAATCATGAAGGGGTGGCAAGAGTGAGACTGAGTGTTTGACGCCGACAAAATTACGAAAAAGCATCCGAGTGGGCGAACAGCAGGTGAGTTGGAGGGGAAGAAGAAACAATCAACAGACATCGATGTGGTGGACAGGCAACGAAAACAAGAGGGAGGGGAGTCAGGGAAGACAGGACGAAAAGGATACATGAGCTAACGGCGTGGTGGAGGCGGTCTGGAAAGAGTGCAGATGCGATCGACGAATCAAGACGACAAGACGCTGGAATAAGTACTCCAGGCGCAAAATGGTTGGCTTAACGGCGATAAAAGGTTCTCTGGAAAAAAGAGAGGCGAGTGCAAGGGGCCGCACAACAGCCAGTGGCAGGTCCAGGAGAAGAAGACGACAAAAGGTGGAAGAGTGAGTTGTAGCCCAAGCGGGCAAGAAAAGGTTCAGAAAAACGAGAGAGCACAACGCAAGACAGGGAGCAGCACTACAAGAGGAAGAGAGTCAGAGGAACAAAAAGAAGCACGAGCTAGGCTGGGTCCCCAAGTGGCATATGAAAAGGAAAAAGTAAGGAGAAACGGCAAGAAAGAGAGAAAATACAAGGCAAGTGCTCCAGCGGGAAGGGGGATCTTATTACCTTGCAATAAACAAGCTGGAGGTGGAGGTGGCGGCCAACTCAGGACGGACCGACTCGATACTGTCGGGAGATGTTGGACGAAATACGGAGGAGAGAAGACGCTGTTTCCAGGCGGAAAGCTCATGTGGACATCGAGAGAGACAGCATAAAGGGTGAACTGTCCTAGACGCGATCCAAGGCGACGGTTTGTCGTTCTGTGTCTTGTTGTGGGTGGTCGTGATGGTGATGATGGTGGTGGTGGTGGCGGCGGTGACAGTGGCTAACAAGACCAAAATGGACGGGAATAGTGAGACCAAGACCAAAAAGCATAAAGGAGAGACGAGAAAAGACGAAGAAAGCGAGCGTGGGCGAGTGAGAACGGCAAGGTGTTGTTGCCAATGGTGAAACGACTGAAATTGTCGGGCGGGCGTTAGCTGAATTTGGCAGTCAGACGAGTGGGCGAGTGGAGGAAGGTAAACGAACGTGTCAACACGGAGACAAGAATGAGGAAAAGGCAACGTGGGTGTGGGAGAAAAACGAAGACGCAGAAAGTCGAAGAAACGGACGAGAAGAGGAAAAGAGGAAAAGAGGAAAAGAGAAGAACGAAAGCGAGAGGGAGAGATGGTGGATTTTTTTCGTTCTGGCCCTCCTTCCCTTTTTTGTTGCGAGGCTTCCAGGCTTATACCTCCTCTTGATTGTTCTTTCCTTTTCTCCTTTTCTGCTTTTCGCTGTTTCCTTTTTTATTCTTTTTCCTTTTTTGGGGCTTTTCTGTTGTCTCAGGCAGCTTCTTTCCCCTTGGATCTTGGTGCGTCAACGTTTTTTGCCCTTCTGCTACTACCCTGTCCTTGTGGCCACCGGCCAAAGTAGAAGGAGCGAAGGGAGTATGGAGTGGTGGTGCAGGTTGTGTATGGGAGGTGCGAGTGGGAGAGAGGCAAGTGCGTGTGCGGGAAGCATGCAAGTCAGGAAAACGAGGAAAGAGCGTGCCACGGCCTGCTTTTACCTTTCCTTGCCTAGTTGGGCGATTGGTGCGTCAAGGATAACTGGAGTGGCGGCTACTCCTTCCAATCTGAAGCTTGTTTGCAACTCGTCGCGGGAAAAATTAACGTTTCTTGTGCTGAGAAGGCACAACACGTGCCAGCAAACCACAACAAGCAATCAGTTCTTGTCGACGAGAAGAGGGGGTGTGCCGAAGACAACCAAAAGAAAGAAGGCCACAAGAACGGAGGAGAGACAGTGGGCAAAAGGCAGAAGAAAACAGAGGCCAATGGAGATCCAGGCCAAAACAGCGCTGGTGATGGCCAGGTACCACCGTATCTCCTGCAAGCTCATGAACGGCAGGGGACCAGGGCCGGTGTGCTGCGTGGCGATCCGATCCAGCTGGGTTGGCTTATCCGGCTCGGCCGATGCTTGCCTTTCGACCTAGTCCATGACCTGGCGGCCGGGACCAAGAAACGTGCAGGTTCGACCGTTGATGCCAGAGAGGCACGGAGCAGAGTTGGCGATCTACTGTATCTACTGTTGACCTGTCGTTTGAGCAGGGCTGTTGGGGGGGGGGAGTGATTCGGGTGGAGGGGCGTGTGAATCGACGAGGGACTATGGAGAGGCAAGAACGAGAAAAAGAAATTAAAGAGTGAAGAGAAAGCAATAACAGAAAGGAACGCACGAGAGCAAAGAGGGAGGGGGCACGGACAAAAGACGTTTGACTGCACAGCAATACAAGGCTGCCGCCGGTAGGTTGGGTTGTGCTGATTTCTTGATGGGCGTGAGGAGAGAGAGAGAGAGAGAGAGAGAGAGAGAGAGAGAGAGAGAGAGAGAAAATGAGCGCGACAGGCAGGCAAGGTACGCAAAGGAAGAAATGTATGAGAGAAACTTGAGTCAACTGTTCCCGACAGGACGAGGCAAAAGGTTGCAGCTGCAAGGAAGACTACATACACGGACCAGGGGCCGAAGAATGGAGAGGGATCTCGTGTTCGTGTACGACATACGGAGCAGGCCACTACCTCTTTCGGCCATTGTATGGCGTCGTCCTTGATTTTGTCGTTGGTTTTCTATTCTGTATTTAGTTTCTGGTTATTTGCAGTTGGTATTTTATTTTATTTTATTTTTTCCCTTTTTTCTCACCATCTATTAAAAGCCCTGGCTCGTCACCTGCCCCTCTTGTTTTCTTGTTAATCCCGTTTTGGGTTTCTTTGCATGGTTCTTTGGTCTGTTTCTTTTCTGTGGCCCGCTCCCTATTTTGAACGATCGCCGCAGCTGGCAGCCACGCCAAAGTTTTCCCACGCGACCGGGAGACACAAGGCTGGTTTCGAGCTGGTGTTGTGGGGACGATGAGGGACAAGGGGATGGAAAACAAGGGGGTGTGGGCGGGCCTGGCCAGTTTATTATCTGTTTTATGTTTTGGGGTCCATGGGGAGAGAAAACAAAAATGTGTGCTCGGCAGCCCTAGGCCCAGGCGGCCTAGCGGAGGCACTTGAGCTGGATGTGTCGGTTGCGTCGAGTTTGGAGACTTGAGATCGGAAGGACAGCGGCTGACATGGATGCGAGAGCAGGTCCCTCAGCTTAAACGACGTACCTGGCAAGGGACAGGAGAAGTGATGGACGGGGTCCGAGGCGGGAGGGGGTGAGCAGGACAGGAGGGGGGCGTGTAAGTACGCGGATGCGGAAAGGGAAGCAGAAACAACAGGACAGACGACAACAGGGGAAAAGACACGGCCAGTGCCTGAGAAGAAGACGACAACAACAAAAACGGATACAAAAAAGACAAAGAATAAAAAGAGATGACGCAAGTGTTCTGCTATGTGGATGAGCACCACAGCAAAATGGGCCACGACGCCTATCGTGTCGGCCAGGACCAGCATTGGATCGTACACAACGACTTCACATTCGGAAGACTGCGTCTCACGCTCCGCAGAGAAACTGCACGTCCCGGCGTTCTCGTCACGGCTTTGTGCGTCGCTTGGGGGGTGGGGGTTTGGCATCTGTACGTGTACTGGGCGGGCGCCGCAAGGCCCCGTGTTGCTGCCCGCCATGTCTCGTCTCGTGCCTGCAGCACATTTGGCCAAGTTCTTGCTTTGCCTTCCGTGCTCGTAAGATCCACAAAGAGCATGGGATCCAATATGCACCGTGATTTTCGCAGGGGATCCCAGGCTCGGGCTTGGCTCAAGCGGGGTGATGGTCGTGACGGCGAGTACAAGCTACAAAGACGTAATGCGATGCCGGGAAATACCTCTCAAGGCGCCTGAGTATGGCGTCCGGCATGGCGTGAGAGGCGTGCGAGGCCCCAGGATGTGTACGTCCCTGACAGGTTGGGCAAAGCTAAAGACGGGTTTACAGAGTAGTCTACGCAAGCATCACGAAGCACGAAATGGAAAAATGGCAGGGCACTGCACGGGTCGTGGTTACTTCCCGAGGAAGGAAACAGAGGAAGGCCGGGCATGAGTGCAGGAAGGAGCAAGCCAGCGTAGCATGTTCGTGTGGAGATGTCGTTTTATCTGGTTAGTGTGGTTAGTGCTCGTGCTGGTTTTGTGATCTGCTCTTGCCTGTTCGAGAGAGTGCCATTTTGTCACGCGTCTGGAAAGAGCAGGCGTGGCGTGGGTGTGGCGAGGCGGCGGTTGCGGAAGCCACAGACGGCGGATTGGGAATCTGCATTGGTCTCCGTCAGCACGCCAAACAGCATCCCGAGTGTTGAACTGCGTCCAAGCCACTGCAGAAAGAGCTACCGTGGCGAACGGAAGGGGCATTGGGCATATCATACGGAAAGAGCCATCGGGGCTGCAGTTCGTCGCTTCCATTATGTCTACTTAGCAATCAATATATTGGGGCAAGACAAAGAAGCAGAGGCAGAGGCAGGCGCGATCAAAGCCGAGAACCTACTAGGACGTATGTACAAACGAGTTGGCGATGAGAGACGATGGAAAGAACGCCCCTACACTAACCAATGCCCGTTTAGGAAAGACGAAACCACAGAGCGCGTGTTTTGGGACGACAGCCCGGCGAGGAAGAGAGATGAAGGGGCAGGTGCGGGACCCTTGCCTTGCACTTGCCACGGCTCCACGGCTCCACTGCTGGCTGAGGCTGCAGGTCCAACTGCGCTAGCTGCGAGAGGTGGACCACCGCTTTCTACATCGCACATACTTTGTAGTAAGTAAGGGCTACGAAGAACGACTTGAGAATTCGGGCGTGCCTTTGCAGGAGTATGTCCACCGCCTCTACCTGTGCTTCACGGAGTAATTGCACAGTGATTACGTCGTACAAAGGCGGTATATTTCGGATACACAGATGTATTACATATACACAGCTTTTTAGAGCAAATGCATGGCAAACGACGGCATATCTACGAAATACGACGTACACCCGCACCCTCTCTTTCACGACTTGTTTGTCTCACCCGATAACTGCATTCCGGGATGAGACAGGAGAACAAGAGTGTAATACGAATCCTCGAAATCGGGACAGGCGGCGAAAGAGAATAAAAAGAATGAAAATACAAGCAAAAGGACGATGATCAGCGTACGAGAGAATGGACAAATCAAAAGTAGGAGAAAAAACCAAAACGAAACAACCAAAACCAAATCCCTCCACCGATGCCCACGTCTTTATTTATTCTTACTTCATTTCTCGCCTGCCAAAGTCCTTGCAATTTCAGTGCGCAGACCATGGGAATTAGCCGTTTTCGGCGTGGAAGTCGTGAGACGGAATCCAGCACGGCTAGTGACCCTGCCAAGTACCTCCCTGTGAGAGAACGAGACAAAGACAACCACGTCGTTCCGCTGTTTGGTTATACTGACTTTGGGTTTGACGACCACTGTTGCCGTCGCCTTTGTCATCGGACGGTTCCCCGGACTATCGTTGCGCGGAGGGTGTGCGAACCACGAAGCGAAGAGTTGCGGAAACGGCGGGAGGCCACAAAAGAAGAGCCTTTTGGGTGCGCCATCTCGCCATGTCGTATCTTTATTTTCCTGTGCTTGAGCCCACTGGTTGGTTATTTTCGGTTATTTTAATTCGTTGTGCTCATGCCGCTGATTGAGAAAGAGAGAGAGAGAGAGAAAGGGCGGCCAAATGGCGACCTGGAGGCCCAAATCGAGGCCCAAAAGAGGGGACAACGCGGTTGAGCAGGGAAAGATGGAAAGATCGGATCGGGACATTTGCAAGGGTATTTGCAGTGTTTCCGCGCGCAGCAGACGACGTATTAACATGGGCGTACGGACTACTCTGTGCTGCTATCCGTGATGGAACAATACGGGTCGAAACTTGACCAGTACACGAGCAAGGCGACGCTGGACATGGCGGAACAGAGGTACATTCCACACCCGGGCCAGATACACAAGTCGGCACAAGCCAGGGCCAAGTCCTGGTTCTGCCACTGACTTTTGCCCGATGCGTCCCCAGGGTTACAGCAGTCCGATCAGGACAGGATGGGTGAAACCAGCATCAGCCGACCATGGCTCTGGAGGGGTGTGCGTGGAAGACGTGGCCATCCAGGTGTGATGCAAAACGACGCATGTCGTTTTTCAAAGAATGAATAAATAACAGACATAGGATCTCGCGGTGCGACTGAACGAGTGTGTGGAAATCGGCTCAAAAGGCCTGCCAATATCCAAATATCCACAATATCCACATCTGTTTCTCAAACGCTCTGTGTCCAGGACCCCATGTCGTTCTCCGTTCAAAATTCCCCTGATCGACCCTGAACCCTGTCGGATTCCCAATGAGAACATCTAAAACACCAAAACACCAAAACACCAAAACAGGCCAAAAGCGACCATCGTTGGCACGAGCACACCTGGACGAGCACATGGGCTCATGGGCATGGCAAGCAGCGCTTTTAGCTTCGCATTGGAGCCTGTTGGATGGGGATGACGAGCAAGTACTCCATATTAAAACATCGAGAACTGAAGAGCGATGAGGACTAGCAGGGCTTGGAAAGGTTAACGGCCTGTGGATCAATGGAGGCGTTCCGTCTGGAACGCGCTATTGGTCTTCATTCCCCATCCACCACGTATCAGCCATCCAAGGTGAGAAGGACCTGAGAGATCGGTTGGCAGGCGGGTCCGATAGCCTGCCAGGAATGGCTGAAAGGAGAAAAGACCAATGGGCCGTGGAACCGACTGTCGCCCAAAAGGACACGAAGAACGCCAGCGCTCGTTTGGAGTCGCCGAAAGAGGCAACGAGCTACAAGGACAAGCTTCTCCCAGATGGAGAAAGGAGTCGAGGAAATGATCAAGGACGGGCAGGAGGCATGAGATGGGCGAAGAGACAAAATGAGCAAGGAAGCAGGGCTGGAGTGTTGGAATTCGGATTAGAAGAGACTGAGTTATAAAAAAATAAAAATAAAAAAATAAAAAATAAAAAAGAAAGACCTCAGATACAACAACGACGACAACAAATAACAAAACATATGCATGACAGCCCACTGAATATGCACTGCAACTGCACAACTGCACGACGACTGGACATGCCCGCACAGAGAAAAACGGGCCCAGCTGCATGCCCTGGCCATCTGGACAACCAAAAAAGTGGACGACGCAAAGGCAGGCAGTTCTGTATTTAGTCACTTCTCCTCTACATATATCCGAGACGCGTATCGCCCTTTTCTGCCCCTATTTTAGGTGCATATGTACACGAACAACGCACGTTACATCACGCATCACGCATCCCGCCGGAGACGCAAGATGGTATGTCGATTGCCTCCCAAACAACCCGTGCAGAAAACAGGACGCAGTATGTCTTGCTTTGACGCCATTTTTATCCCGGCCGGCATGGCCAGACCGGCGGTGTGCATTTAGCAGGCGGGGACAGAGATTAAAGGGTGAGAAAAAGAATGTAGAAAGGAACAAAAGGAACAAAAGGAACAAAAGGAACAAAAAGAAAGAAAACAGGCTCCACAACTGTCTTGGCCGTTGGAGGATCGATCACAACGACACACAATGACGAGTCAATCACCACGTGAGGGCCGCATATAACTGGCCAGGTTTTGGTGAGGTGCGGTGATGAAACGGCGAGAATTGGGTGCGTGGCGGAAGGGGAGAGGAGACAAGGAAGGGGATGGAACCGTGAGACATCCCGGCGCATGGTTCTCAGCACATTTTGTGATTATTTTCAAGTGTACTGTGCCTACATATTTTGTATATTCGTGGCCGAGTGTTGCGGTACGTGCTGCACAGCTCCATGAACTCACAAGGCGATGCAAACCAAAAGAGGAATAGATGACGACGCATGTTGCTTACTTTAGAGGGGTGGTTTTGTAAAGGAAAAATGGTGAAATACAGTAGTAAAATAAAATAAGAACACAGCACGGCAAAGTACAAATTGTTTTTATTTTATTAATAGCTCTAATTTTCTTTTCTTTTTTCTATTTCCAATCAGACGCAACATTTTTTGGTTTCCAAAGAAAGAAGCCAGTGAGCAAAAACAAGTACTCCGCAGATCTAAAAAGATAAAAACACAAACGGCTTTGGTTGTCCCACCCCTCTACAAAATGCCGCTACTCTAACACGGCCCTTACAACATCACATCTACACGTCCTTAGACGCCGGTCGGTAGCATCCGTTTATTTTGTACAACAGTTCCCGTGTTTTCTCAACCCTACCCATAATTGCTCTTTTTTTATTGCCGCCGGGGCGGGCTGCAAGCGCCGGCGCGTCAGCGATTAGCTGAACCCAGAGTCACATTCACATTCACGGTGTGGAAAAACACGGCAGCGCAAGGTTAAAAATAAATCAGTAAGGCCGAATGCGGGACATGAACGAGAGAGGGCTGGCAGGGCTTCGCCGACCGGCTGTTGACCGGCTGTCTCGTTTCTCAACCTTTGCGTCAACCCCCCCAAAAATGAAGGGTAAGTCCGAGGGGTCGGCAAGAAAAGACGGCTCATACCACCCTCCACTCCCAAGAGAACGCTCATAAGCTCATAAGACGACACAGTAAGTGGAAGGGTCCGCTCGGCGAACCTTGGTACTGACTGTTTGCCGCGCACAAACGGGTGGCAAGACCGATGTGAGCGATGGACGGATTTAGACACAAAAATGGGGGTTCAAAGCTGGCTTATGCGGGGGTTGACGAAAAAAATAAATAAAATAAAAACAAATGGCTGGAGGCTTGACAGTGGTACGACAACCGTGGGCGGTTGAGACATCAAAGGACATGGACGAGGTGGTCCGTGTGTCTTTCAATGTTCAAGATGGGGAAGATGGGGAAGCTTGAAATGCGCATGTCAGGCGCCCCGCAGACGACGCACATGATGGCCGCACAAACTATTATGCACATTTTGACCACAGGTTTTATGCCGTTGATTTCTTTCTACTTTTCTTTCTACTTTTATTTCGACTGGCCTCCAAGCCAAAAGGCCCTGCATGATGTACGAAAGCAACGTCGACCGTGCGGTCGTTGTTATTTTGGGATGTCTGCGGTTCGCGGCGACCATTCCTTGTCAGAGTGTTACAGTCGTATTAATAGCCTAGATGGAGTAGTGAGAATTATGAACAAAAAAAATAAAAATAAAATAAGAACAAAAATAACACACATAAAAGATGGCCCGTGCGCCGACTGGGGCAAAGCACCGAAATCTGCATCGGCAACGCACTGGACAGGGGACAGGACAAATGCGGGAAGGACAGGGCGAGAACAAAGTTCTCAGCAGGTTTGAAGGCTTTGTGTCTAAAACGGGAAACAGGAAAAGAAAACAGGAAAAGAAAACAGGAAAAGAAAACAGGAGGTTGCAAAGTCCAAACTGCACGCCTCCAACTTGTGATCTGCAATCTACGATACGAAACGGACAACGTGCAGCGTATGAGACTGACTGTTACTGTGACTATTTTACGGATGTACATAAAAGAAGAAGCTAGACACGAAAACGTGGAAACCTCGTAAGTTATTTTAAAATACTGTAAAACTCTATTTCGATTCCCTTTTGTTTAGCTCACTCTTGCCCTGTATTATTTCCACTGTGGGGTTTCCGTCAGTCACCTCAGACCTCGAGAACCACAAGATGTCTCTGCAGGGCGCATTGTATCACAGCAGCAGCAGCAGCACGATTCGTAGGGCAAGAAGCTCGCGGCTGCATTGAGAAGCCGCTCGAATTATGGTTTCGGCTTCTCTTTTTCTTTTTCCTTCCCACCTCGTAGAGAATGCGGGATGTCTTACCTTCTCCAAACCTGCTAGTTTCACCACCCGTGAGGCTCTCACCGACTCTGCAGCCGTCGCGCAATTTCTGCGTAGACAATCAAACAAGCAGGCTGCACGCTGGCGATCCAATAAAAAATACAAAACCAAGCTGGATCTTATAACGCACGGTGTGTAGAGCCGCATATGCTGTTGAGAACGACGAGCTCGAAAAAAAAGGATAGTTACGTTGTATGCAGTTTTTCCTTGTCATGATTTGTCTACTACTGAACACATCCTACGGAGCCAAGCTCCACGCACATCGGGACACATCTCAGGTGCAGAGAGTGAACGAGTACGTCGTAAGATTGGGGTGATGTCGTGCGCCAAGGCGAGCCGTTGTTGTCAAAGGTTTGGTTGAGGCGACCAGGTTGCCAAAAGAGTGTGTGGTGTGGACGGACGGTCCAGGCATTGCTTGAAGCAAACACTCTGCCTTTCTATGCAATAAGCCGCAAAAGCTCGCTCTCGCCTCGTTCGTGCCCCGAGTAGTTTGCGGCAAAGTGCATGACAACTGCAGAAGCTGATACAGGGCAAAAACACATTGCCCCTTCATTCTCCTCTGTGGTGTTTCTGTCCGTAGCATAATGGTTTGTTTGTTCTTTGAATTTCTTGCGTAGATACTAGCGATTTTCATACAAGACCACTTGTCTCATGCGCCTTCGGTCCCGTTCGCAGTTCATGACACGACCGGTCGCCGAGCTTAATATCTCACCTATTATTTTGGATTCTGAAAGATGTCAGACGTCCAGAATCGCGTGCCAACTTGTGTCTACATGTGTCGCACTCGAGGGTGCGCATACACCTTTTCTCCTTTCGTGCATCTGAACCCCATTGCCATCCTTCCCTGCAACCCTACGAGGCGCCAACTCACCTTGGCCTGCCGCCAAGAAAAGAAAGCAGGACCCGGAGCTGGCTCTCTTCTTCGTCTCCTCTCTCTCTTTATTTTTATTTTTATTTTTTTAGCGTTTAGTTCTTTCGCCTTGTTGCGCTCATGTCTCTCATGGAATAGAAACAGACTTGATACAAGCATGATGGTCACCCATCCAAAGTGTTTATTCAGGTGACATCCTTGCCCTCATTTAAGGAGGCCGAGGGGCTGCTCGGAGGGTAGGATTGCCAGGAACGGAATATTTACCGTGAACCCTTCCCGGTAGCCAAAATTAAACACGTATTATTGCATACGGCGCATAATACGACACAAAGAGAGAGATCGAGAGAGAGACTTTCAAGTGTTTCAGGATGTGCCTGTCTTGGGCCAAACGTAACATCGGGATGACCACAACCCTTGTCCGGAGAGCACAGCTGAAAAGGTGACAACAAAACAAAACGACCAGAATACTACCCTGCTGACGATATTGTGGTCCATACGAAGTACATCGTAATTGGTTTCGACGTCGTCTCTGGCCTCTATTCATGAACAGTTGGGGTTTTGAAAGAAGGTCTTCTTTCTTGTCTTTTACGCGACAATCACAAAAATCTCGCCGTAACTGGAAGTGTCCCGACGCTCGTCCTTTTCTGGCAAAATGTATCAGGAGCGGTTCTTTGAAAATAGACACGAAACAAGTTCCTGAAGGTCGGGGGACATGTAACCAATCTGAGCTCTTGGCAGGGACAGCATCACTTTCACGAAGTCTACGGTGCACGTACTCGTCAGATGTCCATATCAGAAAAAACGACCACGTAAGATCCACAAAGCCATGCAAGTGAGAAAGGCAGTGATAAAACAAGACCCCAACAAGGACAACCCACCGGCGGGCACGCGGTGTCGCGTTGCCTGTCGATCAGCCTCGAGCCACGGACGTTTTCTTTGTCCCAGAGAGTTACAGTGACCCTCTCTCGATGGGCTTGTCGGGGACTTGTGGCCGGTGGAGTCTGAGGGTCCGGCAGCATCCCCAAACAGGACAAGTACAGAGCAGTGTGCGGTGTGATGAAATAAAAATGGATCGAACAGATCGAACGGAATACGCTCACTACATGCCACTTAAGAACCTTCACCCACAGTCATGGAGGGTTTGCCTTGTTGGCGCCGAGTTTCACTTCCACGACTTTACACCGTTTTTGTTTACCGCTTCTTTCATCCCCTGTGTTTTCTTTCCTTTTTTTACTGTCTCGGTTCTCCACAGAGTCGTTGATTGGACGACGCCGGCGGCCTTTACTAATTTCTCTGTCGTCTTTCTGTTGGCGGACCCGACCAGGTGAAAGGACCCTTACATGTGACTCCATACGGCATACATGTGTTCGATTGCTGTGGCTTGAAGAATCGAAAGAATCGAATGGAACGAGATGGAACTTGACATGCATCGAGGGAATAAAATTTGCTCCCTTCCCGTTCGCTTGGTTGTGACTTTGCTTTCTTTTCTTCTTTTTCTTCTTTTTCTTCGTTCTCGCCCAGCACGCAGTTGTGGCGCTTGTTTTCAAACGGAGTAGTCTCATGCAATGGTACGCTGCAAGCGAATACGGAGGCTGGCGCCGTTCACAACATTAACACAAAAGAACAAGCCAGGCTGAATGCTCTAGACGATTTCTATGCAAAGGCTTGAAATTCAAAGGATGGAGATGTCCAGAGACATGGGGATGTGACAAGTATGGGGCAGGCCCAGGGTTGTTACTGTGTTACAACGGAAAAGTTCAGCTGATGCTCCTTCAAGGTACGTTCAGTTCGACCGCGCATCATGCAGCTGTTTGTGGAAGGAAAGTGTCTACGAAAACGAAAGGAAAGAAAGCACGGGGACTTATTAAAGCCAAGACAAGGATGAAATGGAAATGAACTTGCACCAGCCTGGTTGGGAGGTTGCACACATGATGGTGACAGATGAAAATCGACAGTTCTTAGGTGATCCTGGCCCAACTATGACATGCATGGCGAAAGCACAAAGCACTAGACGCTGGGAACGATGCAAGTGATACGTCGTACACCTCAAGATCCAACTTTTCTGACATCCGAAAGCCACGACCTCAAACTACGCAGTACGGTTAGTCGCTTTCCGTGCCCCGGCGGGACCGCGAAAATTCAGCAAGAGCTGAAAGCAAAGCTCAATACGATGAAAATGGTCATGAGACGGTATTTCTCTCCCGTGGACGGGTAGCTGCTTGAGCTGCTCAAGCTGTTTTCCTATTGAAGGTAGCATCTACCCAGATATGTCTGAGATAGATTACCATACCCAGAAGTAAGGCATGTAGAAAGTGACCTATCTGAACAGATTTCTTCCACGTATAACAGGTCCTCTGGAGTGACATTCAGTACTAAAATATCGGTAGAAGCTCCCAGTGTGCCTTCCTGATGTAGAAATTGCTGAGAAAACAAACCTCACCAACCAAATAAATTGATGAACAGCGATACTCACCAATTGTCTATTCCGTTGGACTGCCGAATATAATATTGTTCCGGTTCTGGTCTGCGTCGATACAGGCTCTACAGTGAATCCATTAAAGTACCTTAGAGTCATGGTATGGCTCTTGCTTGTTTTGGCGTTCTGTTTACCCGAACTAGTGGCCCGGGCCGGCCGCCAGACCCGGCCGAAAGAAGAAAGTCCGGACTCCTCATCATCTGGTCCGGCAATTAAGATGCGTCTACACTTTATGTATAACGGTGCAAGTAAGAACGCCGCCATCTTACCATAGATATTGGTGGTAATTGGAGTGTGCCTCGAGGCTGTATTAATGCAAAGTAAACAGAGGCAAGCTTTGCGTAGGGTATTGCCACCAGCTTGTTGCGTTTTACATCGTACAAACAGTCACTCGTCAGTGTCCACACCCCAAAGCGCACTTTCCCCCCGTACTGGTAATTTCATTGACGCCATTGTGTCTCTAAAGGCCAGACGTGTCTTGCCCGGCAGACTGATACCATTGGTCCTAAGTGAGATTGTGATTTCCACGACCGACTCTGCACATCCTACCAGCCGTTGTTTTGCGAATACTTTCGTTCCTTTTGCTTGTGCGCGGGATCGAAGACGTTTCGTCTGTCCACCCTACCGTGTCTTTGGTTCCGGCATGTCTCGGACCTTGTTATGCAAAAAGCTGTGCAAGTCGGTCCAGCATAGGACGACCGAGGGAACTGAGAAACCCAAGGGGTCGAGACCAAGGTAAAAGTAAAACTGTAAAAGAGTGGGAGAGTGACAAGCAAGAGTCTTGGGCATGAAGTCCCAAGATCCATACCAATTTCTTGATAAAGGCGAAACACAGAGATGTCAATTTTCTCGAGACTTTACGAGGCAGACACCGGGAACGACAGTGCCATAACCGACCGAGGCAGACAGACAAGTGACCGAAAAGTGAATTCGTGCCACCCATAGAGGCCGCGGCTCGAGGGCAAATAATCTTTCGAGGGAAACGGGCAGGCTACCGATGGTACGTGGCCTGGCGGTTGGTGGTCATGGCATGCCAATCTCCATGGGGGGCTTCCCTTTTCTGGTCATCGTTTCGTTGTGGTAGACTTGACCAATGCGATATATTTCCTTGCACACTGCTTGTATATAAATATGGTGGATATTGTGCTGGGCTGTCTTACAGGGGCACAGTATAGACTGAGTACATAAGACAAGCTGTGCTCATCCGCCACGATCGGACATTTTAAATGACTCTACGTCAAAAGACTGCAAAGGGTGGCTTCGGTAGACCTTTTCTTTGGCCCTCTTTCGATCGTTTTGGTCATGCTGATGGCGTGCATTCATATTGGGCGGAGAGTCCGTATTGGTATACGCCATCCATGAAATATCGTCGACCTGTTGGTTCATGTCTTGCGAGACACTCTTTTGATTGATTACACACCTCATGAAAGAGGAGAAGGGTGGCTCGGAAGTAGCCAGAAAATAGTATAATGCAAATTGGAGAGGGTAAACATAAGAGGCGGGCGGGCGGGAGGAATGAACCAAACGCTGCCTCAGCCGAGCAACTGACTCAAGTTAATTGTAGAGACAGGACGTCTGGACATGCGCAAAGGAACGGAAACAGGAGCATGCGGGAGAGGTTCGACGCGGATGGGAAGACCATGAGAAGAAGGAGGAGGTACGGAGGGAGATTGGAGAGGATGAAATTCACAAAAAGAGACGGAAATCAGACGGCACAGTACTGAAAAGGAGACTGGTTGCCTCGCCTCCCGCTTTTGGATTGCCTTCTTCCATCTGCACGCAATGTCCTGCATGCAATTTGGGCCTCTCTTTTGGGTCGCCTTGGCTACTCTATGTTTTGTTTCTGTTGGGGCTGCATGGGTTTCTCGATCAAGAAGGGTTGCATGCCGGGAGACCATGTTGGGGCAGACGCGTACGGGAGGAGTGCTGTGGCAGTCGAGCCCAAGAACTTCTTCCTTGCAACGGCATGCGGCACAGCAGATGCGCATGAACGCCTATTTCTTCTGTTGATTCCTGTTTCGGCATTCAGTCCATAGCCACGAAAAGCATCGCGACGGCGACGGCCGAGCACGGCTGACACCACCGTGTTGACGTTTTACTACCAAAACGAGCAAAGGGCATGGACCTTGGGCGCTGGCGATCCATGCACAATGATTTGCAGGAAGCCGCCGTTGACCTCTTGTGGGGGCAGAGTCGAAAAAGCCGACAAGCGGACAGAAGGCGGCACGAGGCAGACCGGAGCGCAACTGCAACGGCACAGGCCCGTCCTTTGTATGAGCATGAGAGAGTTGTCAGTGTGCACACGCTTGGTTGCAGCGCGCACAAGCGCACGAATGCACGAATGCACGAATGCACGAATGTACGAATGCACGAATGCACACGCGAACGCGAACGCGAACGCACAAACACGCACAGATGCCGCGCTGTCTTGACAATGAGAAACTCAACACACAGCCTACGGCCATGGAGACGTGCAGCATACAGCATGCGGCACAGCAGGTCAGATGTAGAAAATTCGAAAAGCCAAAACATACACAAGCGACGTACGGAGTGGCAACCCTCTCAAGAATGAGGGGAGAGTCTGTTTTGGGCATCGGGTTTTTAATTTGAAAGTCTCTCATGCATATACGAGACGCAGAGGCACATGGGGCTATTGTCAAACAAACGGAACGAGCGTGACTGGGGGCTGCTCTTCTCAGAAGAGGCTGCAGTGATTCACGGCCTGAGAGAGGGCACGGTGCGATGAAAACGTTTTGTACAGAAAATAGGTCATGACATTCTATGAGCCATGGAAATATGATAGAAATGGTAAAATAAAATACTAGTAGAGAGAAGAAAGACAAGACTCGGGGAAAAAATATCGTGCTGCTAAGTATATGAAGTATGAAGAGATAAACAATGTAACCCGGGGTATCTTGGTGATATTTTTGAAAAAAGGGAGAATAGAATAAAAATGGTGAGAAGAAGAAAGAAATTAGTCAAGTGAACAAAAGAAAAGTAAACAAAAGAGAAATGGAAAATAAAGAAAATGAAAAGGACAAATGAAATGGCGTCACAGTCATCCTGTTTGTCGACGTAGCCAAAGGCTAGAAGTGGAAAAGGTGAATGTAAAACAAATGAAAATCAAATGATCGTTGGTCCCATCAATTTGCACCGGTCTACATTGTACGCATTTTTGGTTCTCTCTCTCTCTCTCTCTCTCTCTCTTTTCTCTCTCCGCAAGGCTACCGCCTTGCTTTCCTCTTCTGGTAACGCTTCCACTCCGCGTGGACGACCTTCATCAGTAGGTCCACGTCCTTGATTGGCACCCACGAGGTCACCGCCTTCATGGCGTTCTCAAAGTCGGCGTCCGAGAGCACGTCTTGGAGGCCGTCAATGAGTGCCGTGCTCGTGGCATGCAGGATCGCCAGGTTGGCCTTGCTGGCGGTGGGGGCGGGTGCGTTGGCGGTGATCATGGCCGTGGCCGTCAGATGGACGGGGCGTGCGGCTGCGTCGGCCGTGGCCGTGGCCGTAACCGTGGCAGTGGCCGTGCCGGGCCGTGTCGTGGCGGCTGTGCCTGGTCGCGTACTGGCGCGCGAGCCGGGGCGGGACAGCGACATGCGTCCACTGCCACCATCCAGCGATTCATTGTCGGCATCGCCGAGCAGCATGAAGATGTCCCAGATGCGCAGCTGGGCGGGGAATGGCACGGACAGATTGAACAGCGTCAGGTACCATCGGGTGGCGTATGTGGTGGCGTCAATATTGAGCGAGGACAGCTTTTGCGCGACGCGGCGGTTGCTGCGGGCGAGCCACTGCTGCTCGTATTCGCCTAGGGCCTCCATGAGCCCACCGAACCCAGGCTCGTACAAGCGCTCCAGCCCACGCAGGTGGAAGAGGCGCACGAGCATGACAAAGCAGCGCTCCTCGTCGTAGTAGCACAGGAGCGTGGCGGCGAGCGAGGCCATGCCCTGGACGTAGCCGGTGGCGTGGAAGTAGAGTGACAGGGCGTGCAGGACGCGGAACAACAAGCGCTGGCCGCCACGGTAGCGCTTGCGGAACATGACATGGCCGTTGACGGTGCGCGGCACGTCGAGGTCGATCTGGACATCGTCGGGTGAGGCCGTGTCCTGCAGGCGGTGGAAGGCGGCGATGATCTGGGTGTCGGTCTCGCCGCCATCGGGGACAGCGGATGCGACCGTGATGGGAGAAGCTGTCGCTCCTTCTCCTTCTCCTTCTTCCGAAGCATCGCCCGCAGGGGTTGCAGACGGAAGCGGAGGCACCCGCTGGGCGCGCCGGCGCTCGGCACTGGAAGCGAGGAACGAGTACCACGCGGTCGCGCGCCACCGGTCGGGGATGCCTTTCCAGGTCCGCTCGACGAGTTTGGGGTGGTGCAGGTCAAACACGAACTCCATGCCAGCGCCCGTGCCCACGGCGCCAGCGCCACCACGACCGCCATCGTTGCGGACGACGGCCTTGGCCATGCGGCGCCACTTCTCGGCGCGCTCCCACTCTTTCCTCTTGAGCACGTCGGCGAGGCGCTCGGCGTCCTCGTCTTCGGCGATATCGGCAAGGCCAGGCTCGAGCGTGAGCATCCCACCGGCTTCATCGATCCAGCGGCGGTCTTTGTTGTGGGGCAGCTGGTTGGCGGCAGCGCGGATGGAGGAGCGGGCGGCGGCAGCGGCGGTGGCTGTCGTGGAGGTGGAACGGCTGGTGTGGACGGAACGGGCGCCAAAGCCGTTTCCATTGTTGGACGTGAGCGTGCGGTGGTTGCTGCGGCGCGGCGCGGTTGATCTGTGGCGGAGGCTGAAGTGACGACCAATGCCGCTGGCAAGGCTGCCACCTCTTTGTACGTTCCCGTTTTCTTTGTTTCCACGGACGGTCTCCTCGTCAGCATCACCGTCACCGTCGCCGTCACCGTCGCCACTGGCAGTGGCCGCCGTGGTTTGCGGCGGCGGGCGCACGTGGATAAAGCCGAACCGGTCGACATCGGCAACGTCCACGTCCTCCCAGTCCTCAAGCCCCCCAGCCAGCTCGTATGCGTTCCGGACAGGAGAGGCGGGCGAGGTAGGTGAGGTAATCGACGTGCTGTTGGTAGAGCCATTGGCGTCGTATGGCGACGACGGTTCTGACGGGTGGGGGGTTGCTGTGGGCACAAGCGAGAGTGGCGATTCTGTTCCCTCTGTCAATGCAATGCCTGTAGAGGCGGTGGTGGCCGACGTGGCCGAGACAATGGACGTGCGGGTGTCATTGTTGGATGCGGATGCGCGTGCAGCGGCATCGGGGCGCAGGTGGTCTGTTGGCGCCGGTGGAGGTGCCGGTGCAGGCACCGGTGAGGGCTCAGGCGCAACGGACAGGGACGACACGTCGGGCGGTGGTGTCGTGTCTTGGAGAGGTAGTGGCGGTTGTGGGGGTGTTGGAAGTCGTGGAACGTCTTGCGGCGGCTCTTGGGTATCCTGTGGCCAGTCGACTGGCCGCCCTTGCGGTTGTCGAGGGTCTGGAGACTGTTGCTCTTCTGGCCCTTGTGAAGGCTTGTCCGGTGATGCTGTCTCTTCACGTTCGAGTTCTTGCTCGTTTGGTACATTGGAACTGCATAGTGAATCTCTCACGGCATGTCCGGTGGGAGCACCGGCGCGGTGGAATACGGCAGTCAGCAGACGCCCGTCTCGACGAGTGGGAGTGGCATTGTGGTGGCTGGCATCAGCGACAAGGGAGTGGTAGGTCCATACACAGCAGCAGTAGCAGCAGCAGCAGTCTTGCCACGATCACCCTCGAGCTCTGGAGCCTTGGCAGCATCGGCAGCATCGGCAGCATCGGCAGCATCGGCAGCAGCCGCGCCCACGTCCGCGCCCGGGCCCGACGCGTAGAGCGAGCGCACTTGCAGAGACTCGCGCTCGACAGCGGGGGCCAGCGGCGGCAAGTTCATGGGCGGCAGCGCGAGGGGCGACGGCGCGGATGGAGGAGGAGCCGACGAGGCAAACGAGGCAAACGAGGCAAACGAGGCAAACGAGGCAGACGAGGCAGACGATGCAAAAGCGCGTTTGCCGCCAAACATGAGGCTTCCGCGTTTCGAAAAGGTCAGGGTCAGCAGAACGTCATCCTCCAGCAGGTGCTCGTCGGGGATGGCGGTGTTGATGAGGGGCATCGACGAGGCGGTTGGACGCGGCGGTTGGTCGTTGGGACCAGTGGCAGTGGCCCTGCTCTCCTTCTTTGTGCCTTTTGCTTTTGGGGCCGTTTTGTCCTTTGCGTCCTTGTCTCTTTTGGGGATGGCGCCGTTGGCGTCGCCGTCCTGGTCACGGTCCTGGTCCTGCTGGTGCTGCTGGTGCTGCTGGTGCTGACGCTTTTGGCGCGAATCAGACATGGACAAGACGCGGAGGAGGAAGCGCGGCGGGGCGGTGGCTGTTGGCAGAGGAGGCGGCGGTGACAATGGCGTTGTGCTGTCGATGTTGTTTTGGTTTGATGCAAACGGAGACTGAATGGCACTAATGTACGGAAGGGACGGCGTGGGAAACGAGGCAAACGACGAAATGGACGGAAGCGGCAGGGACGATGGGGCGGTCGTGTCGAGGGGAAAGGAGGCAGGCGCGATGGAGGAGCCCTGCTGGGGCTGCTGGGGCTGCTGGGGCTGCTGGGGCTGCCAAGCTAGCACAGGCCGCGAGGCCGGATTGGGCTTAGTGAGCCTGGCATGCTGTTGTGGGTGCTGGAGCGCTGGAAACGCGGTAGAAGGCACAGCTGAACACTGGGCTGGCCCCACTGGAGGCAAGGGGGATTGGGCGGTGAAGGCGGGCAAAATATGATTCGAGCTTGCAGGCGCGTCCGCTGTGCCACGCGCATCCTCACACTGCTTCTCGGCCAGACTCTCGTGGGCTGTCGTGTCTGGGTCCACGACGGGGATGAGGCCATCCTCGTACTGGACGGCGGGCGTGGCGTCTTCGCTCGCGCTGTGCTTGGTCTTCTTCCTGCCGCTGCGCTGAAACGGGCCGCCACGGAAGCTGAACGGGCTCCTGGGCAATCGCCAGCTCTTGTCGCGCGTGACAGACGCTGTTGTCGACTGGCGTTCGGCTGGAGCTGCAGCTGCGGTGCCTGGGTGCACATCCACAGACGGTCGGGCCGAGTGTGCGGTCGTGGTTGGCTCGACACCGGCCACACGAGACGCTGCAGCACCAGCAGCATCACCGGTCGCAATGTCGTCGTGTGTTGGGGCGTGCGTCGCTTCCGTGGGTGGCAGGGGCGCCTCGCGGACAGGCGCAGGGCACGCGGCCGACACGACGGACGCGACCTTGCTACGACGGCTGGCGCTGCGGCATAGGCAGCTCGAATAGCTGTTGTCGTCTTCGTCTTCGTCTTCGGCGTGCTGGGCGTGGCCTTTGTGAGCGTCGCGAGCCTCTTCTCTGGCGCCACTGGCATCATTTGTGTCGTTGGTGTCATGGGTGGCACTGTTGGCACTGCTGGCGTCCACGCTCTCGTCTGCCTCGTCCTCCATGTCCTGCGCATCTTCGGGCCACGTCGAGACCGTCGAAGCCGCTGACGATGCCAGGATGGAGTCACGCTTGCACAGGTCTGGGCCCTTGTCGGGGCCGGCCGTTCGCGACCGCAGCGTGCTGTTGACGGTGTAGGGGGTGGGCGTGGCCGCGTTTGTCTCGGCCATCTCCTCGCTGGCGTCGCCGCCCTCTTCGACAATGGGATGGAACGTCGGCGTGCGGAGGGCCGGGTGCTGCTCCGAGGGCGGCACGATCAGGCCCGGCGGGCGCAGAATGACCAATGGGTGCCGTGGCGCCGTGGACTTGGACGGAGACGGCGACGGCGACGGGGACGGCGTCGAGGCAGACGAGGCAGACGAGGACAAGAGTGACGGCGCCTGGGGCGGCACGGACGGCGACGACGCAGCCGCGGCGGTGGCCGTGGCCGTCGTGGCCGTCGTGGCCGTCGTGGCCAGGGACCGTGTAGACAGCGTGGACCGCGAGCGCGCCAGATACAGCGAGCTGCTGGTTGCACTGCCGCTGCCGCCTCTTCTCTGGGTGACCATGATAGGCGGCTTGGCCTGCACAGTCTCCTCGTACCGCAGGGCCACGAGGTGTGACGACCGCAATGGCGACACGGTTGACGCGGGCGTCGACCCTGGTGCAGACATGACCGATGTCGAGGAGGGGGAGGTCAAGGAGGACGCCGACTTTCTGGGCGTCAGTCTGGGCTTTTGGGCGTGGCTGCCACCGCCGACGCTATTGAACCGGTGCAGCACCATTTGTGTGACCTCGGGTGTTGTGCGAGTAAGCGTGGTTGTCTTCCTGGATCTTTTGCTTTGTGCTAGAAGATTCCCGTCAATGTTCGGCAATGTTTTTGTAGCTTATAATTGGTGTACGCTGTTCTGTACGTGTATTGCGTACGAAGTAGTATGTCTTGTGCTCTTGTGACAATGTACGTCCAGATTGTAGAGTGTGATCATTGGTGTAGGATGTAAGATACCGTCTGGCCTGCTTACAGGAAAAGCGTAGGACAAGCAAAGGGTATATGTTGGTGAGGAGCGGAAGGATAAGTGTATGGGAGGATAAGTGTATGGGAGAACAACCAAGTAAAGGGACAGTAAGGGAAACATAAAGACAAGGGAGAGGCAAAGTAGGAAGGGGTTCAACATTGGGGGAGCAAAAGCAAAAGCAAAAGCAAAAGCGGAAAAGAAAAAGGAAAGAAACGGAAGAAATAAGAAATAAAGACAGCCACGACAAACAGCATTCACACCAATCGCATCGCGCAAAACAACGACACGCAAAACCGCCGCGGCAAGACGGTCAAAACGTGACGGTCGCAGCAGTTGGCAAATGCGTCTTTTGCACAGATCGACCACGACACCCACACACACCAACGCACACACTCGCACTCACAAGAAACGTCGTCTCCTCGTGGGGTCGCCTTCGTGGGACCCGGAAAGGCAAAATCGGACGGCTTGACGGCAGCGCTCAACCAAAAGCGGCACTAATACGGAGTACAACGAACACACAACCACGCTGGCACGCGACGAGTGGGTGGGTGTGAACCCGAACGGACGAAAGCAAGGGACAATGGACGAGGAGTCGACAAAGGCCACATCCGAGGCGGGAGCGACGAACGATAGAGAGTGACTTGTGAGCGTGTGATGAGCTGTGCAGTCTGGAAGTACCTCTGTACCATGTGCTCTTGAAAACATATTTACGTTGCGTCCTTTTTCATCTGGTCTTGTCGATGCATCTTCTCTTTCTTCTAGATTATCTTCTTGTCTCGCACTAGTTGCGCCATCCGTCGCGGTAAATTAGAAAGTAGAGGATCTCCCAAAGGGATACAAAACAGAGAGACACAGCTCCAGAAAGAAAAAGAAAGAAACGTCGACAGGAGCAGACGAGGGAGCAGGGTACGGATGAGAGACAGGGCGGGCCGGAGAGACATGAGGCATTGGAAAACCAAAGATGGGATGGGACTCACCTTTTGGCCGTGCAGCTGTTCATGTCAGATTTGGTTTGCTTGCCTCGTCTTTTCTTCCCATCATCCTGTCCTCCGAACCCAACCAACCAGAGCTTGCCACCTCAAGGACAGGGGCTTGATGCCAGCGGAGAGCCAGGGTTTTTTTACTGCTTCTTTGTCTTTTTTGCTCTACCTCGTTTCCACTCTCTACGATCGAAAAGCGAAAAAAGCCAAAGTCGCCCCCGAAAGCGAACCGCTTGGCGGAAAGGAGATGGGCGACTGGTTCGTTGGCGGTCACAAGGCCGTTTGCAGGTCGTATTTGTCCGTCTGCATAGCTTCAAGTTGCGAAACTGTGCAGCTGCGAAGCTGCGAAGCTCCAAAGCTCACAAAGTAAGACGTTAAAATGCAAGGGCAAGAGAACCAACGCGGGGAAGAAAGAAACTACAGAAGAAGAAAAAAAGAAAAAGAAAAAAAAAAGGGGGGGGGGGGCTAAAACAATACGACAAGACTGAATGTAAACGAAACAAAATGGAGACAAAAAAGAGCAGAAAGGAGCACAAAAAGGGCAATACGACCAAGAAGGCGCCCTCCCCCCTCTCTCAAGAAAAAGTCGTGGCATCATGTTGTGCGTTTTCTTTGGTTGCTGACTTTTCATTTCTTTCCTGTTTTTTTCTTTCTCGTGACTCAACAGACCTGGATATTGTCCGTTAGGTATCTTTCTTCGCCCCGCCCCTGTATCTTACCCCTGGCAAGTTCTAGGTCTAGCCAAGCTGTTAGGCCGCACACAACAGCCCGAGGACCAGTTGCGTCCCAGTCTGCCAGTCAAGACGACCAGTCCAGTTCCGTAAAGCCCAGGTCCCATGCCTTAGTCTCTTCTGCTGGCGTCTGCCGATACGACCCCATCACGCCCATTCCCGTCTACCGGGGCGCCACCCTCCAGTATCTGTATCCACTGTAAATACCCACTCTCCGCCACCCGCTGGCTTTCTCGGCCACCAAACGCCGGCCACGGCACCACTGCAGTATTGAACAGCACACCAAACAGCGACCCAAAACCATACCCAATCATCCAGGTCCGCGTGCAGGGGAGAGAAAAAAAAAATCCTGCAAACACATGTCCATGCATCCACACCGCAAACCACCCGTTTCGTGCCGTCGGGCTGAGAGCAACCCATGGGACCCGGATCAACCTTTTTTTTCTGTGCCTGACAGGGCTTGACCTGCATGGAAAGCGGCGGGAGGACGACGGAAAAGGAGGGAAAAAATACCCCTTGCATATTTTGAAAGGTTAGCCAAAAAGGGATGAAATTTTGAAAAGTAAAAAAAGACGGACGAAATTAAGAGTGACAAGGAGAGAGCGAGAAGCTTGGCTGAGAGGAAGGCAGTGGATGCAAGAACAAGAAAGAAAAGAATGTACAGAAAGAAAGGGGGAAGATCCGAGCGAATCCATATGCAAACTGAGACATACAGACAAGCGCCAAGCTGTCAAGCTGGGAGCAAATAAACTTACTTCTCGAGACGCTCGCACATCCAATGGCCTCCTAAAGGTAAGACATCAATGACTGGAGAGACGAGAAACATCAGCTCGACCAGGGATGTTCTCAAGTGTCCAAGTTAAACGGCGGCCGATCCATCTCGGCGAGACGCGCGACAAATAGATTCCCGAGTCCATTCATAGTGCAGGAAAACGATGCAATTTAGAAAACGGCGCGACGTAAATTGTAAATGACATGCATGGCTCTTGTTCAGCTTGTTCAGCTTGTGTCTGATTTTATATATCCTCTGTGTTGGGGTAGAATCCTCAATAGTAAATGTGCAATCTCTCGACGACGCATGTTTAATACGCCCAAGAGGGCCGGACGGGTGCAATACGTTTCGTTATGCCGAATGTCTGAAGCTAGCTGTGCGTAAGTGGCAGTTTTTTTATTTCAATTTTCATTAACAATATGCCGGTGTCGAATAACGAAACTTCGGCTGGTGCAAGGGGAGCGGCAAGACATCGACGGGCTGGGAGATAGACAAGCTGGCTGGGAGCGTCAGGTACATGGGGGCAGCGTGGGAAAGATGGCCGAACACCCTCACACGCACCTCATTGAAAGCGGCCATCGCCTTGCCAGAGCTTTATTGAACGCGGGCGTATGAGACACAACGCGATCAGGGAGCAAGGACGCGTCCGTATGCAAGTCATAGTCAAGCCAAAAACACGGGTCCAACAACACGCAGACAAATCTCCAATCAACCTGGGACCTGCGTCGACGATCTCTCTCTCTCTCTCTCTCTCTCTCTCTCTCTCTTTGGTGGCCTTTTCTTCTTCCCCCGGAATCAGTTTAATCAGACGCACGCCGCAAAAAAGGGGCGAACGTGGAGGGAGAAGACGACTGTTGGAAGGTCGTTTCTGTTTCTGTATGTTGTGTTGGCTACTTTCTTACGTGGCACGCCCGTCTTCGGCCGCTTCGTTGCTTGTATTGTGTAGACAGGGAGAACGAGGCATTTTTGCATCCGCCAGCTGTCTGGCATCGAGACCCTTGTGATCCTCGGCTTTGGGCGTTTGTCGGCGGCTACGTCTTTCGTTTGATTTGTTTCGTTTGATGTGTCTCTTTGTGCTTCCACGTCCAACGGGCAAACATGAAACCAAAACCAGTCACGTCGGGTATGGCGACATTTTCAGCCACATCAAGAGGGTTTGTTGGAAGACGCAAATGGAGACGAGAAGCCATTTCAGGGACTGCCTATGATCACCACTCTTCGTTTGTCAACAGCAAGCGATGGCGGCCCGGAGCTGACGAAAATCTGTTCAAGGTCGCAGGCCGTCTTTTCAGATCCTTCGAAACGCTGCAACGCCGGATGCAGTTGCAAGTTGTATAATTCTTTGTTTCTTTTCCCCCTTTATTCTCCGGCCAGAGATTGCCGACAAAGCAAAGACGTTTGTACGAGAGAAAATGTGTGCATGTCTGCGTGGTCTCATGATTGCACCGCCCACTCAATTGCAGCAAGTCCGGCTGCGACCAACGTGGAATGACACGGGTGTAGTGAGCAATCACATACGGTTTCCGCTATCTCGTCTGAGCTCCGGAGAGGTCAGCTCATGAACGGTCTCAAAGGTTGAAAACGGTCGAATAAGTAGTTGACGTATGATCGTTCCGTTTATTTAATGTTAAATATTTGGTATATTTCATGTCTGCATACAAGCGAGTGGCTAAGACCGAAAGCGAGGAGCGAAACGATGTTTACTTTCTAAACGTAAGCTTCGTTGTTGTCTTTGCCCACCTTCTTCATATTAGCCCTTCTAGACTCCGGTCACTCTCCCAATCATTTTCCCCTCCTCAACCTCTAAATGGTATCGCCCCTAGTTGTCGATATCCCTTTTCCTTTGTCCTTCCAGTTTTTTTTCTCGAAATTTGATGTGCAGACGCAAGTCAATAAATAAAATCAAAGAGACACAAACAGAAATGAAAAGAAGAAGATACCAACGGTTGCAAAAACGTGAGCTAAATTAGAGAAAAGCAAGCAAAAAGGAATAGCAAATGTAACAAGATATGAGCAGGAAAGGAAAAGACGACGGGACGAACGGACAAGAGAAAGGGCGCGACGCATGGCAGCTACTCCACAAAAAAAGATACTTTTCGCCGGAGCGGTACATGGGCTGAAAGGCGACAATAATACGCGCACCCAGCCGGCAGACACGCCACTGCCAAACTTAGACGCCGTATAACTCCCACGCGTCAAAGTCGTCGTCTTGAACGCCCTTCTTGTTTTCACTGGCACGGCTCGCAGACTTGCCGACAGTCTTCGTCCCTATCGCTGTCGTCGATGCCCTGTCCGCATAATATACAGGTGCAAACTCGGTCCTGAGCTCTTCGCCCAGTCACAGTTCGTCGTCCTGGTCAAGCTCAGAGGGCTTGAGCAGACCAGACACCTTGGACCGCCGCTCAATGTCGGCCTGCTTAGCATCGCTCTCGGCCTGCTCCTTCTCGGCCAGATACAGCTCGGCGTTGTCGCCTGAGAATTCCCGCAGCGAGATGAGGAAGTCGCGCAAGCTTAAGCGGAACTTGTCGTACTGCGTGTTTAACGTGAAGAGGCTCTCCACAAAGGCTTGAATTTGGCCACTGCATTGCGTTAGTAGTGCGATGAGACAAGTAAAATAATACACGTATACACGTAGGACAACGTACGGTTGTAGGTTGCTGAAGGCGTTGCGCAAAAGGTTGGCGACGTAGTTGGTCAGGAACTCGCGGTTGGGCGTGTTGGCCTGCGCCTGGTCTGGCTGGTAGATAGGGCCCTGGATCTTGGGAGCCGAGCCATCAGCGGGATCGACGAGGTAGAACATTCGCACCAGGAGCGAGGACTGGGTCTTGAAGCCTGCCTTGTGGTCTGTGTCGGTGAGAACGTAGAATACGTCCTGCAGGATGAGAATGAAGAACTGGTTGAAAAACGCGTTGGCAGTCGATGTGTCCGTCTTCTCGGCGACGTTGTTGATCAGCTCCAGGCACATACCCAGACCGGCGGCCTCGACGTCGCGGTTGTCGTGCTTGCTAGCCCACAGGCAGGCATCGATGACAAACTTGAACTGGCGGTTGTCGAGCTTCAGGAGCGCTGGGAAGCAGTGCAGGTTAATAGCCCGCAGCAGATTGAAAAACTCCACACGGTGCTCGGGGAACTCGGAGAAATCCTTGTTGATCATCTCCAGCGTGCACTCGAACACGTTCTCCATGATGATGGGCACCTGGTCTTCCATCAGGCTGCCCAGCTTTGAGATGATGGCTGCCATTGCCTTCAGCACCTCTGCGTCGCGGGCGTTGGGGACGTTCCGGTTGTAATCGACCAAAACCGAGTCGAGCAGCTGCGGGACCATCTGCGTGCGCACTGCCGGGAGCTCCTCGGCCTTGTCGACAAACACCTCGATGAGCTTCAAAATCTCCTTCTTGATTGTCCGCAGACCGCGGACCTTGGGCGTCTTGGGCGCAATTTCTCCTGCAAAATGTTAGCATATCCCAGCTTGGGGTTGTTTTCTTTTACTAAAAAATAATAATGATAAATCCTGTCGTGTGCTTACCGTCACGAGCTACAGCCTCCGAGATAAGTTGGCTGGTGGCGCGGTACATCTGGAGGAGGTCAAGGTAGATGCGGCCGATCTGGGGGTAAAAGTAAGGACCGATCGATGTGCACGCGGCAACGTTGGTCTTCATGATGTTGCCAATAATCTTGATCGTGTCGGAGTCCTGGAGGATGGAAGGATCCGCTGTGGCTGACTTGATGATCTGGTCCCATGCGCTGTTGGGTAGCGCCATGAGGTCGGAAAGCAGACGCTCCTGCTGGCTACGGTTGCCCTGTGCAGAAACCATATAACCACAGGCCTCGTAGAAGGTGTGCACCTGCTGCGGCGTCAGGTCGCAGGTGATTTTCTGGAGGTTCCGAACAATCTCATCGATGAACGGCTCCTGCTCGCTAGGCTGAAGGGCGACAAAATGGCGGCGGCACTGTTTGGCAATCTTGATGAATGTGTCACAGGCCATGTCCTGCACGCCCTCATGGGATTCGTGCATGAATTCGAACAGTTTGTTGACGACCGTCTTCAGGAACTTCCAGTGGGCCTTCAGGAAGCGAGGATACTGGCCGACAATGTACATAATGTTACTCGCGACGACAGCCTTGTTGTCCTTGCCGCGCTTCATTTCCGTAAGGCCCAGGAGGTCCTTGATGACGGTAACTAAGAACCGCTTCTCCGTCTCTTCGTTCATGGCCAGCGAGATGGAACCAATGGCCCAGCAGAGCACATTGCAGTTATGCCATGACCACTCCGAGCCGTCGACCTGGCGCGCGAGTTTCTCCGTCATGATTTGCTCTGTGTCGACAACGTCGAGATGTGTGAGGTAGACAAGACACTCGCGGATGGTCTTGTACAGCTGCACGGTGTCACTTTCCTTGACAAACTCACGAACAATCTCGCCCTCGTCGTTCTCGACAATCAGCACCTCCTCAGGACGCACCATCTTCTCGATCATAACGATGCGGAGGTTGGACAGGATCTCCTTGTACTTGTGCTTCCGCAGAGGGTAGTTGTTCAGGAGGGCCGGGTTGGGTGCGCCGTTCGAGGTAAGAGTGCCCATGGCGAGAAGAGGGTTCGCCTCGGACATGGGAAGAGACTGCATCTCCTCGTACAGCTCCTGGACAAGCTTCAGCCAGTAGTCGAGGGTGATTTTGAAGATCTCACGGTCGTCAATCTGGGAGATGCGAATGAGGTAGAAATGGGCGTGGGTGAGGAAGTCGCGGTTTGGTAGATTCTCGATGAGCTGGGTGGTACAAGCCATTGGTCAGTACATGCCCTGAAATGTGCACTGGGCATCAGGAGTATCAGGACGGCGAAATACATACGTTGAGATGCATGGTGAAGAAATTGCACAAAAAGAGTGCCAGGTTCTGCACGAATTCCTGATCCCGAGAATTGCTTTGCGGGTAGGTCGTCTTCAGGTCCATGGACAAGGGAATGATGGTGGCAATGGTCGTGAGGACCTCAGTGAACATCTTGATGAGCTGTTCGTCGTAGTTGCCTACTTGGCCCGGACCCGACGTCTGCAGACCGCCGATCTCGGTCAGGCACTGCAGCGTGATGTTGCGGAACTCGGGAACCTCAAGGAAACGTGTGCGGAGGGTGTCGATGAGGGGCGTCTCGAAAATGTAACCGAGAGGGATCCAGTTGCAGAAGCGCAGCAGGGTCTCGAGGGTCGCCTTCACCAGACTGGTCTGGGTGGCCGTGTTGAGAATCTCGGTGCAGAGCTGGAAGATCTGCGAGAACTCGGCACACATGGTGGTCTTGAGGTTGCGCGTCTTTGTAGACGTCATCTGCTCGGCGGAATAGTCAAAGACCTCCTCGGAGAGGAGGCGCAAGATGATCATGTTGTTCTCGCAAATCGACAAACTCGAGCGGCAGGCGGTAATGATCTCGTTGATGAACGTAGGCCAGTTGTGCGGCCACTCCTGCTTCAGGATCGAGATCAGGACAAGGTTGAGCTTGTTCAACAGCGTCTTGTGTTCGCGCAGGGCCTCTTCCGAGTCGGAGCTCTGGATAATAAACTGCACGACAAAGTTGCGGATACCTTGACACTGTTCCCGCGGCAGGACCTTCCATCTCGTCATAATGACATGGTCGAGCACCTGCAGCGCCAGGAACTTTGTTTGCGGGTACGTGGCCTCAGAAAGGATTTTGTCGACGATGAGCCAGGCGTCAGGATCCTCTTTGAATTGGTTCAGGGCGCTCTCGGCAGCTTTTTGCTAAAGCAGAGAAAGGCGAGGCATACGTTAGCTACGGGACAAGGCACGACAAGCGGCACGAGGAGGAAAACAAATCACAAGGCCGAGAAAGACATACCTGCTCGCCGCGGCCTTCATAGAAGGCGCGCACGACCGAATCGAGCTCTGCCACGGTGGGGGCCATCGCGGGAGAGGTTCCCAAGGGAGATTATATCAAATGCGAAAAGAGTGTGTCGAGGATGGGCACGGGTGTTTGCCAGGAAAGGCCCAGCAAACCAGAGCTGCAGTTGGAGATCTAGACCCAGTAAGCGATTACGCGACGTTACAGGCTGCAATGGGTGCTCATGTAGGTCGGATCGAAGAGAGGGTTAGAGGGGTTAGACGACTGCTTCGTGAGGTAAGTAGAAGGACGAGGTACGGCAAGCTCGAGAGTGGCGAGATTTTGTTGTCCAGAGAAGGCTGTCGGAGGTGGGGGGGGGGGGGGGGGGGGACAGGATTGGCCGGGTGGATGCGCTGGGCGGAGCTTTTGTATGCAAATGGCCTTGGATGTTTCGAGAAAGTGAGGACGTGCCAAAGCTGAATGTCTCAACCAAAACAAAGCCTTAGATTGAAAGAAAGGGAACAAATGGAGGAGTTGTCGGCACAATAAGTCGAGTTGTAAGAAGCGATACAAGAGCAGCGCTCGCGAGACAAGCAACGCGCTCGCTGTCTAACGCGTTTCGATTTCGTTGGCTGCTAGACTGCGTGTGGTGAAGGGTGTGGAGAAGGGTGTGGTGGTGGAGGAGTCAAAGCAGAATGTTGTGGGGGTTTCGGTGAGGTTGTAGGCGAGGAAATGCTGTCGGAGGAGAGAGGAGCCTTCGTGATGATGTCGTCGGCAGGTGCAGGGTCGGCAGAAAGAGTGCGCATGGGGGGAGGGAGAGTGAAAAAGGAAGGATCGAGATGGGAGGGACGAAAGGGTAGGAACGAGTGTCGTGCGTAGGCGGAGACTGGGAGAAGGAAAAGTGAGGTGGCGGGGTCTCTGGGAGGGCAAGCGGTAAGATACGGTTAGCAACAGCAGCAGGCAAGAGCGACAGGCAAAGTTAATCGACTTTGGCGGGACTGGCGCAGCAAGAAACAGCACCACAACAGCAAGAGCACAGCAAGAGGACAGCAGCGGAAAGGGAAGGCGAGAGGGGCGGAGGCCCGGTATGGAGACAACGCAGGGCTACGGGAGGCACAGAAGAAGCCAGGCCGTGAACCAGGCATAACCATGACCGGCAGCTTTGGACAGCCCCGCGATTTTTCACATTTGATTAGCAACCTGGCGCTACTGGAGCTGCGTCTTGGGGGGAGTTGGGAGCTGATGGAGGGAAGCTCTGTGGCTTTTTGCTGCGAAGAGGGGATTGGGCGCCGGGTTTCGTTGGGCCGTTTTGACCGTTCGCCCCTCTCCTTCCACCGGCTGAGAGCGCGTGAACGCAATGTACCTGGTCTGCACTTTTGAAGGCACCGCTACTTGCGACCTTCTCACTTCCTGTTATTAGTAATTTGGTAGGGCGAAGTTGGAACGACTTGACCACTCTATGCTGGGCAGTGCAAAAGACTGTCGGTCGGCGACTTTTCACACGAAACGCACCTGGAAACCAGGGGGTTCTGGACTTGTAAATTCTGTGTCTGTGTTCAATTTAATTGTGATCGAGGTGGACTTAACAAACCTCATTACGTCCTTGTAACACAAACTCTCAAAGACAATTATGACCCTTGCGACCCTGCCGTAAGCCGTTTACACAATCAGACAAAATAAAGCATAACCTTTGGTATTCGGATCAATTGATGGAGACCTTGACAGGGATAGTATCTACTTTCTACAGAGCTCGATCTACGCTTTTTGGTAACCAAACTCGGCCAAACTCTCCTCGAGCGCCTTGAGGGCACGCTCGACGTGGCCTCTCTCGGGCTCCAGCTGTGACGGTCGTTAGTCTGTGCAGTGGTTGATGGGACGACCCGACTGGGCAGGACACATGGACCGCGTGGAATCGACTTACAATGCTGACACCCATGTGGCCAAAACGAATGTACTTGGTGGCAATTTCCTTGTGGATGCCGCCGGCAAAGACAACGTTCTTCTTGCCCAGGCTGGGCAGGATCTGCGCGATCTGGATCGACTCCGGCAGGTAGATGGCGGTCATGGCGTGCGCCTGGTCCTCGGGATTCGAGGCGACCTGCTTCAGGCCCAGGCTGGTGATGGCGGCCTTGATCCTGTCCGAGGCCGCCTTGTGCTTGGCGAAGCGCTCCGCCAGGGGCACAGAGAGGATCTGGCCCAGGGAGGTGTGGAGGGCGTGAACGAGCTGGGGGGACGGCGTCGCAAAGTAGGACGGCTTCTTGGCCTCGTAGTTTCTCATAATCGGCAGCCAGTTTTGGGTCGACGCATAGTACGCGGCGGGCGGCGTCTTGCGGCTTTCCACAGCCCGGAGGGCGCGGCCACTGAAGAAGGAGATGGACAGCCCAGCGGGGACGCCAATGGCCTTCTGGCTGGCCGTGACGACACCGTCCAGCTTCCAGTCGTCAAAGGCAATTTCCTCGCAGGCGACCGAGCACACGCCGTCCACAATGACGAGCGTGTCCGGCGAGACGCGGTGGACGAGCTCGGACAGGTTGCGGAGCTCGCTCAGGACGCCGGTGGAGGTATCGACGTGCGTGACGGTCAGCAGCTTATACTGCTTCGCCTTGAGGGCGGCCTCGATGTCGGGCAGCTGGGGGCGACTGCCGACGGGAGCCTTGAGCTCCGTGACATCAGCGCCGTAGGTGCGGAGGGCGTTGGCGAAGCCGTCGCTGAAGTAGCCCGTGCCGAGGACGAGGGCGGCCTCGCCCTTCTCGATCAGGTTGGCACCGACAATGTCCCAGCCAAGGGTACCGGAGCCGGAGATAACAAACGGCTGAGCGGCCGGGTCGGTGGACTGGAAGAGTTTGCGGAGGCCCGAGAGGACTTCGCCGAAGACGGAAACAAATGCCGGGCCGACATGGCTCTCGCTGTGACAGTTAGATGAGGGTGTTCTCGTACGTCAAGGAAGGCCGCGCGACGATGGGAAAAAAGACGTCACGACAGAAAACAATTGCAAAACGAAGAACATATCCGTCCTCTCCCCCCCTCCCCCCCCCACCCAAAAAAATCACATGCAGAAGCCGCCGACGGGGAACGAAAGCAATGCCGATCGAGGCCGAACATTACCTGTAGTGGCTCATGGAGTTGAGGACGGCATCATCGAACTCAATGGGGCCCGGAATGAGCAGTGTGGGGTGATCCGACTGTGACGACATTTTGGGCGATGAAGCGGTAGTTGCGGTATGAAGACGACGGGTGACTGTTGATGTTGACGGGGTGGGCGAGGAATAAGTAGTAGACGGTCGATAAGCCGAGGAGGCGGACAAGTGCCCAGCAATCCCTGCTAACCGATGTACAGAGGGGCTGTCGTCGGTGACACGGCGATGGGGGGGGACCATAATTCTGGCAGCAGTAGCGCCGCTGTGGAAGGCGCGTTGGGTTCCGCCTTCGCCTGTGATTGCCGTCGCAGAACTTGCTGCTGGCGTGCCTGCTGCTCCTGCCTGACTTAGTAATATTGCCTTGCAAGTGGCTGAAGACGACCACGGCCACGCACTAAGGAAGGTACTTTGTTGGCGACTCGGCAGGAAGGGACAAGGCCAGCGCGCACGACGGACGATGGTGAGAGGCTGCATTGTGAACGGGGGAGAGGAGACAAAAGCAGAGGAGGTAGACGACCCGGAGGCATTAAAAAAGGAAAATAAATCCGGAGAATTGCGTCAATTGGGCGGCACGGCGCTGTTTTCCACGGATAAACAGGTGCGGCGGGCTTGGGCAGTGTTCAGTTGTTCCTTCCTCCGCTGGGTGGCGCTTTCCCTTCTCAAAGTCCTGCGGGTTGTGCCTGCCCGCCTGTCTTTTGGAGGTTGCGCTTTTATGATGCCTCCGGGATTAAAGAACCCCTTCACGAGAGTGTAGGCCCTAAATCTCCGAACGAACGCCGTCCGCCAAAGGCACTCTCAGGCACTCTCTGGTGAGCCGGTTCATCATACGGAGAGGAGCGAATTTGGCGGCTCCCACGCGCTGCCCCATAAAAGACGACAGCCCCGCCCGAGAGGGGTCGTCCACTGATGCTCGGTTCTCCATTGTTGCCCCCGGTTCCGATTTTCGGGGTCGTTTTCAGGCCCTGTGGCTTGGTGTCCAGCGATGTCCTAGTGGCTGATGAAAATTTGGGGGAAAAGGGAAGGTGGAGTGCTGGAGCTTGCCTTCTTGGGAAAGCTTTCCAGAAGAGGCAGCAACGCGGCCCCAGCCACTCTGTCGCTTACGTGCCACTAGCAAGCGACAATTCCAGGCAGGGGCGATTGGGCCACGGCATGCGACGGGATACTCCCTCTCTCAACCGCATTCGTCGACAGCCCCTTCTCTGGCAAAACAGCAACTGGCGACAGCAAAGGCAAAAGCAACCCTCGTGCGCACCCTCTTTCTCATCTAGACCCGCTGCAGACCGCCTGCGTCGACCGCGAATCGGCTGCGAAGCAACGGAACTGGGCGGCTCGTCTTGCCCCCCCTCCCCGTGTTGGCGCCCTCGGAGTGCACCGACACTCGCTCCATACACTGCGGACTCGCCATTGAACAAAAGGACACACCAGTCTAGCGGGCGTCCTGCAGTCACCATGGCGTTCCTCATTCTCGTCATCGGCGACCTGCACATCCCAGACCGGGCACTGGACATTCCAGCAAAGGTAGGCTTGCCAGCGTTTCCTGATCGAGCGGATTGCCCCCCCCCCCTCCTCTCTCTCGCTGCGTTCTGTGCGCTCTAACACGGCGTCCTCGTTTGACAGTTCAAGAAGCTTCTTGCCCCCGGAAAGATTGGCCAGACCCTTTGTCTCGGCAACCTCACCGACAAGCACACCTACGAGTACCTCCGGTCCGTGGCGCCGGATCTCAAGATTGTCAAGGGCCGCTTCGACGTCGAGGCCACCGCCCTGCCCCTGACCCAGGTCGTCACCCACGGCGCCATCCGCGTGGGTTTCCTCGAAGGCTTCACGCTCGTTAGCAACGAGCCCGACCTGCTGCTGGCCGAAGCCAATCGCCTGGACGTGGACGTGCTCTGCTGGGGCGGCACCCACAAGTTTGAATGTTTCGAGTACATGGACAAGTTCTTCATCAATCCTGGCAGCGCAACGGGCGCCTACTTTTCTGGCTGGGGCGGTGATGGGGACAAGCCCGAGGATGAGGTCGTGCCGAGCTTCTGCCTCATGGACGTCCAGGGCATCTCGCTTACGTTGTATGTCTACCAACTGCGCAAAGACGCCAATGGCACGGAGAGCGTTGCAGTGGAGAAGGTGACATACTCAAAGCCTGTGCAGCCGACAGGATCGGCCGCATAGCGCGGGGACGAGAAAGGGGGGGGGGGGGGGGGGGGGAAATAACCTTTGATGTCTGTGCTTTCTGGCTTCTGGCTTTCAGTTCGTTTGTTGTTGGCGTTTCGTTTTTATCTTGTAGCAGACGTGAGTAACTTGCTATTTTACGTTTACCTTTCCGGCGATGACACCTGTATATACCACTTTTACCAGGCAAATGTCTGTTTGAGTCACCGACGGGTTTCGCTCTGGCCAGAAGAAAGCTGTTGATGCATGCCATGTAGTACAAGGATGGTATTTTGAGAGTTTCATCAAAGCTTGTCACAGTAAGGCATTCCATTAAAAACAGAGAAAATGAGTGGCAAATAGGATATCCTAAAACAATAAAACGGTCGGCCGCGGTCGCAATCGCAGTTTCCACATACAACGGAAGCAACAAATGCAAGTAAACCAAGGAGAGCCAAAAAGAAAACATAAAAAGCAGGAATCTGAAGGCAAGGAATGACAACGCAAAAACAAGGAGCGTTGTTCGTATAAATAAACAAGGACAACGCCGAAACACCATGCTCGCGTCTGGCCACTTGAGTGTGGTGTTCTACTCCATCGTCTCAATCATTATAGCATCATGCTCCGTCGCCGTGATATCCTGTCCCGTGTTGATAGTGCCCGGCCCTCTATGGCTTGGCCGTCATCTCTTTCTGCAGGTGGCTCGTAGGAGGAGTCGGCAGCATCTTCTTCGTCGTCTTCGAGCATAGATCCCCGTTTCATCCCAACCATTGACGCACGCTTGCGTGCTGCTGATGGTCGGGTATGCCGATCCGCCGACGCAGTGCCATCTTCCCGTGTATTTGTCGTCGAAGACCGCCGCGTGGTTTTGAGGGAAGCCCGAGAAGAAGCCGACTTTCTTGATCCGCCTCTCGCCTTGCCCATGCTAGCTTCGCACTCCTCGTCCTCGGCCTCTTGGGATGGAGATGAAGCGACCGTGAATTCATATGGGTCCTGATCAGCCGCTGACCTGTTTGTCCCCTCAGCTTCGGAATCGGGCTTGTTGATTGCCTTTTGCTCGCCGACTGACGACGCTCGTGGCTGGCGCTTGTCCGAATCCGTGACGAGCTGAGTCTGTGCAGCCTTGTCCTCCCTAGGTTGTTGCTCGTGGGGCCGCGGAACTAGCAAATCGGATTTCGCAACCGTGGTCATCGCTGCTATATCTTGGCCATCTTGGTGGGGCTGGTGACTCTGGCGCTGAACATATTTCCCCTCGCCTGCGACGGCGTCGAAGAGTTCCTTTGTCGGACGTCGCATTTTGTCCCGCAGGTTGGGCTCTGCATAGCTGACCGAGGCGCGTGATCGTCTATTAGGCCGAGACGTCTCGCCATGGGAGGAAATGTCAGCCGGCGGCGGGGTGTCGCGGCCTTCAACGTGGGTAGGCACGAGGCGCTGAGAGGTGAGAATTGTTGCCGTTGCAGGGGGTGGTGTACAAGGACACGGGGCTTCTGGTTCAAGTTCGGGCAATGGCTCGCTGTCGACATCGACGTGTCCTGGTGCTTGGTCATTAGAGGGCAAAGGTGTAGTAGGCTTGCGGGTGTTGTCGCTCTTGTCATCATTGACCTTGACGTCAACAGCAGCCGGTGATGTTGTGTCCGGGATATCCACGACCAAGGGCGACTTCATGCGGTTCCGCATACGGCCTCCAAGTTGTACCGCTTTGTGGGTGTTTCCGTTGCCTCCCTTGTGCTTTCCGGATGCGTCGTTCAGAGCCTGCTTCCGAGGCGACGAGATGTCTTCATTTGCGTTCTTTGCAGCCAGGGGCTTTCTTCCTCCCACGGTAGTCTTGACGTCGCCGTGAGTCTCATTCGACTCCTTACGACTGTTGACGAGGCTTCTTATGCTCCTCGGATTTTTCAGCTCCCGTGTTGGCACACTGCGATCAATCGGTGCCGACGCCTTGCCAAGCGCCTCCCCGGCCTTCATCCCACGAGCAACAGCGTTCTCATCATTGACAGCGAACTTCCTCTTTCCAGCGGGTTTTGAAGACGGGGTCGAAGCCGCTGCAGCTGGTGCAGCGGGGGCGGCAGAGGTTGGGGCAGCAGAAGTTTCGAGCGCCGATGATGGTTCTACCGTTTTTGCGTTTGTGCTTACGGTGCGAATGGTAGCGGCCGTCGTCTCGGGCTCGGATTTCGACTTTGCGATACTGGGAGGTGGTGCTGGTTGCGAGACCTTGGCTACAGGTACTTCCTCCGCATTGCTGCCATTGGAAGGCTCTTTCACTGTAGCAGTTGTCTTGAGCTTCGGTGCGGGCTCAGCTTTCTGGACGGTGTTCTCCGTTGTTTTCTTCGTCGGGTCCACTGAAATCGTCCGGTCAACGTGGAGGAGGCGAGAGACTGGCGGAGGGCCAAGCACGGGGGAACCAGCCGTTTCACTCTCGTCGGACGGGATGGCGAGGATTTCGTCTCGGCTAGGAGTATCCGTCAGCACTACGAGCAAGTGAGGACAATTCATAAGACACAAAACCCAGGACGTACCTGAGAGTCTTCCGCGGGAAGCTCTTAGTTTCGTAGATTGGCGGCAGGCGGCCTTCTTGGATTGCAAGACTCTCTGCCTCGCTCGGCGAAAGAGCAGGCGGTTTTCTCTGCAGCGGCGACACGGCCTCCCTCGAAAGGCTCAGTCTTGCGGGCTTATCGGCGCGTCGTAGAGCCACGGGCGACTGTCTCTTGGCCGGTGGTTCGAGGCCAAAGGTGGCAAGGAGAGAGCCCAATTCGAAGAGCTGGGCCTCCATCTTTTGCTTTATTTGCAGGGCATGGTCGGCCACGCGCTGGGACTTGTTGTCGTCGATCTCCTTTTCAAGGCGCAAGACCTGACCACGCAGCTCCAGGTTTTCGGACAGGAGTCGTGCGCATTCGTTTTCGAGGCCGCGGATGCGAAGCGACTGGTTCGAGTTGACACGGGCGATGTCTCTGTTCTGGCGCAGGAACTTGCGCCGCACTGCTTATGTTAACAAAGGAGACAAGTCCAAGGAGGCAAAGATGTCTTCCAAAGAGAAAAAAAAAACAATGGCTTCACGCACAGTTGTCGTAGCTATCGACCAGCGCAGGGGGTTCGTTCAGTCGCGCCATCTCTCATTACGGTGAGGAGACCGACGTAGAGAAAAGAGGACGACAGCAATATCGTGGAGTGTGTCGAGCAATGGCGAAGCGGTGCCGGAGGGGAAGAGTGCGAGAGGAAGTGGTGTCGTCGTTGTCCAAGGGCGGAATTTGGTCGCGCGACAAAAGCTCGCGATTCGAAGCTGCTTTGTTAGTACTTCC
This sequence comes from Sporothrix brasiliensis 5110, assembly GCF_000820605.1. Classification (NCBI taxonomy): domain Eukaryota; kingdom Fungi; phylum Ascomycota; class Sordariomycetes; order Ophiostomatales; family Ophiostomataceae; genus Sporothrix; species Sporothrix brasiliensis. Next base: position 233,997 of record NW_024467131.1, read on the forward strand.
GATGCCTGCAAACAACAGGCCGTTTTTTTCTGTCCCGGGCCGTTTTGTCTACCGCCGGTTGTATGGTGCCTGGTGCCATTGGCACCTTCTCGATTAATTTTACGGGGTGTTGTTTACGCCAATCTTATTTGGGCAGGAGGGTTGGCCGGGCAGCCCCAATCTGGCTGGGCCGGTAATGTGGCGAGTGTGGCTCACCACGCACAAGCCACATTCCAATCAACAATGCCCCGCCATACAGTTGCGACTTCCAAAGTCGCGTAATAGTGGCTGTTCGATATCCAATGGACCAGCTTGCTTGCTCCCGTTTGCTGTCAACAGCTTTTGGCAACATCCGACGCGCCACAACGTACAGCTAGTATAAAGTGCATACAGATGCGGCGACAATGGCCTTTTCTTCACGATCGATACCGTCTGGGCACCTGCGGCAGACATCTGTGTCTGGCGCATCGACAGGCATGTCGCTCCAGGCGCGCGTCAACGAAAAGCGCGAGGAGCTCGAGAACCTGAAGCAGCTGCGCGACCTCAGTGCTGCGGTGGCCTCGCAAATGGAGGCGCTCGAAGAGAAGCTGTCGACACTGTCTGACGGAACCGAAGGTATGCAAATTGAGCGGCGACAGCGCCGGATGCTCTTGACCGGTTCGAGACTGATGGCTAACAGTAGCATCGCAGCGATTGCAACCGTAATGGCCAACTGGCATAATGTGCTGCGGGCAATCAATATGGCATCAAGTAGGTTGTCTGCATGTGGGCATATTTACACGTTTTTGTTGGCATTCTGGATCTCTAACACAATGAAGCAAAACTGCCCCGGGCGCCGACAGAGAACGAGGACAGCTCCGTTTCCCTTCCGCAGATGCTCGTGCGCATTCCCACGGAACACGCTCCGAGCCTGCAAGCACAAGCAGACGAGGCCGCTGCCGCCGCTGCCGCTTTGGAAGAAGAGGGCGAGGCATCATGAGGCTCATGGCGGGTCCCAGACTTGGCCCCCTACTTTTGAAAAGAGCTGCCCAGCACAAGGGAAGCCACGCCCACGCCAGTTATTTGTTGCTCCAGACCGTCAGCTACGGACGCTACCAACCACGTCAGAAGGCCCATGGTCGCTGTCCGTCGCGCCTCTGTTACCAAGCGGCCAAAATGGTCGCCGTTGCCAAACTGGCTCTGAAAGTTGGTGGTGCGTACCCCACTTTCGTCAACGGCTCAAACCAGCAACGCGTTGTCGGCAAGTCGCGTCAAAAACGCGTTTATTAGTCATATTTGGCTGTTTACAGGTTCGAAACAAAACCTTTCCAACAGGTGTTTCTGGTAGATTCGCAGAAAGGTTGAGGGAACGTTATATGACAAGACGATAATTGTATGAATAATGAACATATTGAACAACAAAGCAGTCCGCGTCGTATGACTCTGTACAACATATGTGTCCCCTCGACTGCACTCGCCGTCTCAGCTGCGAAGGCAATAAATAATAGCCGACTTATTGAGTGTCAAGAGCACTCGCACTGCGTACGATCATTATGGAAGGAGTTTGATGGACTTGCAGAAGCGTGTGCTCCGTCATCATCTCTGTTGCACTTGCCGTCCCACCTGCACCTTCCCGCACTCGCAACGCGACTATTTGTTGTCAACACGGAAGGTGCGCGAAAAAGCTGCAGGAGGGCAAGAAAACGGAAGGAGCGAACAGCTTTCGGTTGCCCAAAAATAAACAAAATCTACGATCGGGGAGCAACACAAAAACGCAACATCTCCACTTCAACTAACGCTTCCCTCTGCTTCAAAACTCTTCTACAAACCTATCTCTACAACCTCCAATCGCCGTGACACATTTGCATTTTAGCCTCATGTTTCTGGCAATCAATCACACCAAACCCGAAGGCATAAGAGCGCCGAATATCAGCAGCGAGCCGTTTCACGACTCGCGACCACCCCTGGCCCCGAGTTGGCGCTTTTCCCAATTCCCTCTCCCACGAAATTGCTGCCCCCTTGTGCCCTTTCCACAACCCCCTGCTCATACCGAAAACCCGTTTCCTTTCTTTTGGCCAAAGGGGCCCAGCTCCCAGGACCAACCCGTTAGCGTTGGTTTCATTGGAATTTGATCTCGTCTTCCACGCGGTTGACGCTGATTGAGGCGCACTGTTTCAAAGATTCCACCCCCCTCGCTGGTCTGACCCCTCTGAAGAATAAATCCGGGACCCCTTTTCTTCATTGAGTCGCAGAAAAGGGCGACGTCCCTGCCTCGAAGGCCCTCGACCACATGGCCCCCCAACTACAGCCCACAAATCATGCTGGTTTCGTGACGGGTTCTGAGAACGTCAGTCCTTCCAGACTTGTTGGAGCACCTTCGACGCCTACGATCTCGGATGACAAGGAGCCCAATACGCCCGTTCGTTCATCTTATCTGGAGGAACTGAGCATTGGAGCGTTGCAGAATGTACAGAACCTAGCACAGGTTATTACTTCACGCAACCGGCATCCCAAGGCCAAGGCCGACGTCCACGTTCCAGCAAGCATCGCCACCCCAGACTCGCTGGCCGACGTTCTGAGTAACTTTCACATTTACAGCCCTCCCGAGAAGGAAGCGGTCACTTCGGAACTCTGCAAGGTCACTGTACGGCAGACGCAAGAGACCGTTTCTGCGTCGCCACATAGCCCCAAGCTGCAGCTGCAGAAATCGGCCCGCAACGCAAAGCACGCCCACTTCGCTCTTCCGGAACAACCTTGCGACAGTGTCGAAGGAGGTTCAAGTCTGACAGGTACGTGTAACCACCCAGTAGTATTTAGCAGCCCGATGCCATGATTGACATGCGATGCGTCCAGGTTCAGTCAGGCGCGAGTCATTTTCTGCGCTTTTATCGGAGTCTGATGTACAGTCCACCATTCAACAGCACGACGCAAAGAACTTTAACTGGATTCTCTCTCTCCCTCGCGACGCTGGCAATTTCGTTGGAGATAAGCACTTGCGCCGCATTTGCTCGGCTGCCGATCTGGCAGACAGCGCCAGTCAAGACCGAAAAGTGTACTTTGGCTGTAACATCTTGCGCCAGAGATCGCTGTCCCGAAGCTCTGTCACAGGCAGAGACCGAGCTGTCAATACATATACTCTCATTGCAACACCCTTGAGCAACCGTGCAGAGGTAAACGACATCCACGCTCCAGCAGAAACCATGATCGATACGCTCCTACCTCCAAATTCCACAGGCATGGTACCGGCGGACTTCAGCGGCCTCTCGCCCAAACCAGTTGGGGCACCACTTGACCTCGGCTCCTATGAACGGGCACAGTCCGTACCGCGTTCACCTGGAAGCTCTGTTGCGCGTATCGAGGATACCCTGGAGGAGCTGGACAGACTAGAGGACCAGTTCGAAGCGGTACATCGTATGGTTCGTGTCAAGCGCGTGGCGTCGCCAGACAAAGAGGCCTTTGACCGCCGAAGCCCGGGCCATGGCGCCGCTGACACCCAAAATTCGACTACCAAAACGGGCACTGTTCGCTCAAGACCCTCTGGCGTAGCCCGAACATCATCAGTGCGTAAGTCAGCCGGCGCCCCTGACCCGGCGACGAAGTCAACGGAGGAGACACCGGCTGCCACGACCAGCGCTGCTACGAAGAGGCTGAGTGTTGCTCGCCCGCTGAGTCTACTTCCGCCGAAACCGCCAGTAAAGTCGAGCAAGCCGCCTACAACATCGACATTTGAGCTTCCAGGTGAGGCTGTGGCACGCAGACTAAAGGAACAACGCGAGGCTCGCATGTCAGCAGCCGCTGCGGCGGCGGCTGTTGGGGCCAAACCAACCACGGCAAAGACAGGGCAGCTTCGCAAGGCTCGGTCGGTAAAGCCACCGACGATCCCAACCTTTGAGCTTCCCGGAGAAGCAATTTCTAGACGCAAGAGAGAAGAGCACGAAGCCAAGCTCAGGCGGCAAGAGGACGAAGAAAAGAAGCGGCGTGAATTCAAGGCGAGACCCGTTCGACTGAGCGTCACGCCGAGCACAGTCCCGCGTGAGACCATCTCAAGTCGTGCCCGAACGAAGCGGACCTCCATCATTGGCGAAGGCAGCATGGCAAGTGGTGGTCTAAGCGTGCCGGGGTCTGCGCCACCCGCAAACAGACGTTTGTCAGTCATCTCGTCCGATTCGGCGGGCCGTACCAACAGCTCGGGCCAAGTGACTCGTGGGCGCGGACCGGCGCTGGGATCGTCGCCCACAGCAGCCGGACAGATGAGCAGGGCTACGTCGACGTCCACTGGTAGCATCAGCGGAAAGCGGAGCACAATCTCGGTTGAAGATGTGCAGTACCAAAAGCTACGGGGCAGAGAGATTCTCCAGCGAGACAGCATCCTCTCTTCGGATCGCGACCGTGAGAAGCGGGAACGTGAAGCGATCGCCAGGCAGGCCCGTCAGGAGGCAGCTGAGAGATCTAGGGCGCTCAGCCGAGAGTGGGCCGAAAAACAGAAGCTGAAGGCCAAGAAGACCACGACGGCATGAAAACAGCTGCTGACGGTAGAGACGGCCACGGGGGCCACTATGATTAACGACAAACATTCGTTCATTTCTTTTCTTTCTCTCTCTGTTTCTCCATGCCCATTTACCCCTTTGTTTCTGTGTTCAAGCACCTGTGTTTGTGCCAGTCATTGAGGCTTTCTTTTCTTGTATTATCGTCGTCCCCACCGCATACCCATTTGGGATCGATGTCATCCATTACTGGTAGCCACGCAAACGCGAGCGTGCACGTTTCCTTTGTTGGGTCTGTCTTTTGTGAGGGCGTTTTGGACAGGCTGTAGGGCACAGTGGATCGAGGGCAAAGTGAGCGGTCGAAGATCTAACTGTGGGACGAAACCAAGCGCTTTTGTTCTTGGTAGTGTTTTGAGTCTTGTTTACTTTTGAGTATGTTTGGTCTCATTGGAACAGTATTTTGCAATCAACGAATTACTCTTACCGTATCAAAGGCGACGTGAGACTTGGAAGAAAATGAGTGACTTGGGAGAACTACCTTTTCCAATTACTATACTTTCTTAAACAAGTATTGACTGTCGGTAGTTTTCATGTATTCGCAATAGCTTTTAGTAACTTTCCAGCTTTTCAAAGGCGTCATACACGCATCAAAAACCGGCAACACGCTTTTTAATAAATCCTTTCAAGGTTAAGAACGGGATGTTGTTTTAAAACAGGCTGTCGTATAGAGACGTCGTTTTCTACCACTAAAAGAGCGCGTTCAACGTCATCTTCGGTATAATCACGTGTTTTCTTATAAAAGCACACTGTGAAAAAGTTGTCATCAAATTACCCGTTATCACGGGCTCACAGCATTTGAAGTTGCTGCTTTTCGTGTTTGGTGACGGCAATTGCGAGAAATGGGGCGGTGTCCGGTGTCAGTGACCACATATTCCGAACAATGTTGCATCCTGCAGGACGGAGCACAACGACCTCGTATATGGTACAGTCCAGCAAAGCATCCTGAGCGGTCCGGCTTATTAGTGCCGATATTTTCATCATTGGAGCGGGCTAAACATGCGTCCCACACAAATGGGCCAGCATTTTGGCGTTAATACAACCTAAGCTTTGCTTTTTTGGCACAACGGAGATGCGGAGAAGCCACTACAACAAGCAGCTCACCATCCCGTAACCGGCGCGGCTGCATAGTGCCAGACAAGAAGCAATAAGCAATAAGCAAGCAACAACCGACGCGATGGGCTCGCCTTCCATCCACCTCGAGCACGCTTCCTGGCTCTCGTGGGCTTTCCTGTCGGTGGCTTTCACAGGTGCAATCGCGGCCCGATGCCTCCAGCGCCATCGGCAAACACGGATTCGACAAAGCAGCGGCGCCATGGCACCTCACACCGCCAGCGGAAAACCAGCAGCTGCCGACCTGGCCGGTCGCGCACCGCCCTGCGTGCGCCTGCCCCAGGGCACCTACGAAGGGCGCGTGGTGGCCGTTGGCCAGAACGTTGTTGAGTCGGCCGGCCTCGGCTTGGGCGTCGGCGCTGGACCAGGAGCCTCACCCTCATCTTCATCCTCCTCCTCTGGGGAGCCTCTCCCGATCCCGCAGCAGGCGGCCCTGCCGAAAGCACTCGACGTCTTCCTCGGCATCCCGTATGCAAAGTCGACGGCGGGCGGCAACCGCTTCCGGGCGCCCGAGCCCGTGGTCGTGGACGCGCGCGGCACGGGCGACCGGCACAGCCGCGTGATTCCGGCCACGCAATTGGGCCAGCGGTGCCCCGGCGTGGCGCCCAACCCGTTTGTCCCCGAGGGCGAGGACTGCCTCAACGCGAATGTGTACCGGCCCTCGTTGGCGGGACAGACGGCGGGACAGACGACGGGACAGACGACGGGCCAGGGGACGCGCATTCCTGCCGGGCCCTTGCCCGTCGTCGTCTACGTGCACGGCGGTGCCTTTAACAATGGCATGGGCGTCGAGCGCGACATGGCGAGCTTCGTGGCGTATGCAGAGCGCGACGTCGTGGGCGTCAGCTTCAACTACCGCGTCGGTGCCCTGGGCTTCCTTGGCTGGCAGACGGCTGCCGAGGACGGCAAGGACGGCAAGGACGGCGACAGCGCGGACGACAGCAGTGCACCATTGAACCTGGGCCTCCGGGATCAGCAGTTGCTCTTTTCGTGGGTGCAGAACAACATCCGCTGCTTTGGCGGCGACCCCAACAACGTCACCATCATGGGGCTGAGCGCCGGTGCGCATTCGGTGAGTCGTTCGACGTCCCTTGCACTTGCGTGTTCCGTGTTTGCTGACCCGACCACTTTTTTCTCCGTTTCTTGTATAGATTGGCCATCACATCCTTCACTACCCCCCTGGCAAGGCGCCTTTCCACAAGGCCATCCTCGAGTCCGGCGCGCCCACGGCCCGCTCCCTGTGGAGCCCGGACCACCCGCGGCCTCGGGCGCAGCTGCGTGCGTTCCTCGTGGCCGCCGGCGCACAGGAGCATCGCGACATCCTCGCGTACCTGCGCGGCCTGCCGCTGTCGACCATCGTCGCCGCCAGCCGCACGGTCTGGAACGACTACGCCGCCAGCGTCTGCTGGCCGTTCCAGCCCGTCGTGGACGGCCATGTGATTCGCCAGACGCCTCTGCGCGCCTGGCAAGCCGGCTTTGCACCCCGTATTCCCGTCATGACCGGCTTCAACACCAACGAGGGGACCCTGTTTGTGCCGGGCGACGCCGGCCGCGCCGACACCGATGCCGACTTCCGCACGTTCTTTGCCGACCTCGTCCCCGGCCTGACGAGCGACGACCTCGACGAGCTGGCGCGCGTGTACCCGGACCCCGTCACACACCCCGAGACCTCGCCGTACGTCATGCCGGAACCCTACCCGCCGGGCGTCACCGGCCGCCAGTGGGCCCGCCTCGAGGCCGCGTACGCCCACTATGCCTACATCTGCCCCGTCCTGCAGACGGCGCACTACCTGTCGACGAACCCCGCCAACAGCAACGTGTACCTGTACGAGTATGCGGCGCGCGCCTTGCACTGGAACACGGCCAACCACGGCGACAACCAGTCGTGCGTGGCGCACAGCATGGCCGTGCTGCGGGGCCACCCGGGCCTGCTGGCCGTGGCCGACGCCATGCACGGCGCGTGGGTGCGGTTTGCCGCCAGCCCCGTCGGCAACCCCAATGGGGACGGCGAACAGGGCGCCGCTGGCGCCGCGGCTGTGCCGTGGGCGCCCTTCGTGTCCCCTTTTTCACGGGCAAGCGGTGACGGCAAAGGTTTGCTCATGGTGTTTGGGCAGGGCAACGACGAGCGGGTGCCGCCCGAACAACGCACGGGTGGGCCCGAGGCGAAGCCGGGCACGGCAGCGGCCCTCCGGAGCCTCTCCGACTATGAACTGGCACAGTGCCGCTTCTGGTGGGACCGGACGGCGCTGAGCGAAGGCGACGGCCAGCGGGACCGTTTGGATACCAAACGCGGCGCGGTTCAGAGCCACCTGTAGGGCGGTATATTACTTTCGACACATATCCAAAGTACATAATGATAGCACGTAGTCACAGACGTTTTTGAAAGTATGCTGTATACCAATTAGAAAAGTGTGGATGATATGCTGCTCTCTCACGTATTCAAAAAGGAATAGAAAAAGAAGAGCATGTTGTCTCCCTCAGCTATCCCCCAAGTGAACAAAAGCAGTCAAACGACGCTGCATACACCAAAAACTAAATTAAATAAATAGATGAAAACGCAGGGAAAGACATATGTGCAGAGAAACAAACAAAAAAGAGCAAAGCCCCCGGAATGTGCTGTGCTGCACACATCCAAGAGTCCAATGCGACGCTTTTGCCATTTCGTGGGGAAGAGAATATGTATGGATATTGAAGGAAAAGAAAAAAGAGACAAGCGATGAAAGGGAAAGAAACAATATTAGCGATGGAGAGATAGATATGCGGTCGGATGGTATGTGTGCTATAAAGTAGACAGGGTGAAAGGGGAAAAAAAAAGTGAGAGACGACGGTAAAGGGGCAGAGACACAAAAGACCGTTAAAACGCTAAAGAGAGGACGAAATACAATGCAAACAGAGGACGTCGTTGAGAAAGTAATGAAATCAGCTCAACAAAACCACTAAAAGTTCTGTGAGACGTTGGCACTCTGCTGAGGGTAGTGCGCTGGGCTCTCGATGCGCGTGTTGCGCCGCGCCGGGTTGTCGCGAATAACAGGCGCGCCGGCCAGCTCAGAGGGCCGAGGCGGGCTGACGTAGGGGTTCTCGGCGTACGGGTTGTTGCCGCCATACTGGTTGTAGTAGGTCGCATCCGCAGCATTGGCATAGCCGGCCACGCCACCATCGCCCGAACCGTCCGAGTGAGCACCTGCGCTGTAGGAAGACGAGGCGTTCGAAGGGCCTCGGCGGACATCCGCAGCGCGGTTGTTGCCGGCGGACGGGCCCATAGCACCCAGAATCTCGCCCTCGGGGGACTGCGTGCCGTCCGTATACGCAACATCGCCCGAACGGCCGTCCGACGGCCCGCCGCGCGTAGGCGAAGTAGCATCCGAGAAGGCGGGACCGCCGGCAGCGCCACCCGACATAGTCGTCGAAGCTTTCCGGCCCGTCGAGCCAGCAAGAGTCGTCGTGCCCCAGCCGCGGTAGCCGGAGGAGTTGGCATCTTCCTTCATCATCTCATAGCCGTTGGCGCCGGAAGCGCCCCCCGCGGCAAGGGCAGCCAGGTCGCGGTCGCCATTGGGGTTGAATGTGTAGTCCTCGACCTCCTTGCGACGCTCCTCTTCAGCATCCTTGCGCTGCTTGCGTTTCCGCCAGAAGTAGATGCCGGCAAGGAGCAGCAGAGCGACAGCAGCAATGGGGACAACAACGGCGACGGCAATCTTGCCGGCGCTGGAAAGACCACTGCCCGAGCTGCCCGTCGGGCCAACAGCCGCACCGCCAGACGTTGTGCTGGCAGAGCTTGTCGTGTGCGACGGGGTGGTATGCGTCGGCGCTTGCGTGACCTGCGTGATTGTGAAAGTGCTGGTACTGGTACCCTGGTCCGTAGGCGTCACAAATGTCGTGCTGTCAGGTGGTGTCGAGGAGGTTGTCGGCGGCGGGGGAGGAGTTGAGGAGGTAGCAGGCTGTTCTGACGATGTGGTAGGGGGTGCACGTGTCGAAGAAGACGACGACGTTGGCGGGGTCGAAGTTGGCGTTGCGGTGGTGGGAGTGGTCGGCGTCGTGGGATTTGAAGGCTCAGATGTTGTAGAATGGGTGGTAGGTTCGCTGACCGTCGTCGGCGTAGAAGCTGAAGGAGTGTTAGAAGGTGTGGTTACATCACCACCACCATGAGAGCTCAACGGCGCCGAGGGCGTGGTGACCGCCCCCGGATCACTCGTACTGTTGTTGGTAGACATGGTGATGCTACTCAATCTCAACCTCAAACGAGCCCTATACGCGAGTGACTTGTTAGCAGGTATGCTTCCCGACGACATGATAGCAGCAGAGCGTTGAGATAAATGGTACGGAGGAAGCGATGGAGGTTTGCCACGCGAAAGGGTAGGTCAACGTCAGTGTACGAGGAACCAATAAAGAACCGAGCATACAAGGCCACTTAGTTGGAGACCGTATGTGACAGAACAAGTCAGTGCAGAGATGGGAAGATTGAGGAACGGAAGCGCGCGACGTTGCGAGCACGGTGGATGATGGCACAACAGCCTGTGGTGGTACGCCAGTGCACACGAGGCCGTGAATGGAATCTCTCTGCGTGCTGCCCGTTTGGTCACTGGCCGCCGTGTTCCGTGCTTCTTCGCGATCACAGCAGTGCGAAGCGCCGGGAAGACGACCAGAACGGTCAAGGTAGAGCGGAAGGAAAGCCGAGGCTGAGGATGATAAACTTACTCTGCAAACTAGATTGATTGTGTAGAAACGACGGTCGATCAATCAAGTAACGGCAAGAGGACCACGCGCAATCGAAGAGCTCTTATCGAAATGGCAACGAAATCCCGAGAAAAGGGTTCGCTGCTTCGGTACGAGTCCGATCGAGCTTTGAACGAGGGAGCAAGGAGGGACGAAAACAAGCGGGCCTGCCTCAGCTGCTGTTTGGCGTCTGACAGCGTCGGAGACAAAGCGACGCGGAGCTCGAGGGACGAGGGAGTGGCGGCGTGCGACTGGTTTTCTCTTGCGAACACAAAACAGGGGCTGGCAGCGATTTGTGTGGTGTCTGTGTTGTGTGGCGGACGACCCAAACGAGTGGCCAGGAGCCAACTACAACGGGACTCGCAGGGGCCAAGAGATAAAAATAGGGCAATTGGTCGAATGAAGGAAATATTCAACTCGAAAAAGTCGAGCAAGTCCAAAAAAAAAAGAATGGTCCCGAAATGAATATCCAAAAACAATCCGGTGCCACAAGCAACCAAAAACAAAACCCACTCTCCAAATCGTCTATGGAGAGGGGGGCGGAGAGAGAAAAGGTCAGGCCGCTTGTGAAGAAAACGGGCGGGCGCGACCAAAGTTAAATGAGACAAGAAAACCCGTCGACCGTCGTCGGATGATTGATTGTCTCTTCCAACTGCAACGTCGTCTGCGGTTGCGAGTGGTGCGTGTGAAGTTGTGGCGCGCTTCCAAAGCCGGGGTTTGGGAGCACCAGATGGACAATAGGCTCAAGTCAAAAGAGGCTGGAGAGTTGGGGATCGTGTCCAGTTTGTTGGTCGAGCTGCTATATTGCGGATGAATGCCCAATGGCAGGATGAGGTGGAGAGAGGCAAAAAAGAGACGCCTGGTAAGAGGTGTTCGTGACGCAATAGAACGAGGCGAGACCAAGAAAGCCAAGACAGCAATAGTTGGGCCCGCGTTGGCTGACCGAAATTCTGGTTTGAAGACGACGAAGACTCAACCGATGCAACAGGTCGCGCAGCACAGCAGAAAAGACGAGATCGTTCTGCAAGATGGGCTGTTTGTTTTTGAGCTCAAAGACGGCGCACGGCCTCCTCGTGATTCCGTTTGTGACAGCAAGGACGCGGCGAAGAAGGAAAATACACTCGTTCGGAAGAGCGAATTGGGTGCTGTCGTCGTTTGTTGAACCGCCGGTCGCAGCAACAGAAAACGACTGTGCGTGTCGTTCCGTTTGTTGTGGGTTGCAACGGGCTGGCTGCGTAAGCAGCCTCGTAGAGGAGCAAGAACAACAAATTGGAAACCGGTTGTCGATCTCGGTTTCCAGCTGTTGGGCACGGGAGAGGGAGAGCGACCGAAAGGTGGATGGTCGTCTCGTCTGGAGGGTGTGTTTCCGCAGGAATGGGACGAGAGGGGGAGGAATCGGTTGTGGAAGGGAGATCCTGGGTCAGGCGGAAAGGGAAATAATAATAATAATAATAAAAATAGGCGTTGTCGCACGGGAGTATCCCCACAACCAAGGAACTCGGCGTAAACTGAGGGAGCGGAACAAATGAAGTGATAACAGTGGCCGAAGAAGTATCGTCAACAAAAATGAGTGTGAAGAGGATGAAGCCAAAATGGAAGCCTCAATTTCGCGGGTGAGAGGCGAGACTGTCAACGTCGGCAAGAAGGGGAAACAGGGCCGGGCATACGAGGGTGGGTGAAAGATCTTTTCGTGGAAGGAGCGAACGTCGCACTCGCTGCAAACCTCGACTGGCAGGTGCAAATTACTCTGTACGAAATACAATAACTCCTTTTTCGCTGGCTCCGGCGCGCAATACGAGAAAAGGAAAAGCGACGAGGGAGCGGCCCAAGGCAAAGATCGGGCTGAGAGCTAAGCCGCGCGAAAAGGAGCGAATGGCGCGACGCGGTGGCGGCCCCCAGCACAAGATACAGTCCGCCCGGTTTTGGCGCTGGATATGGCTTTTTTCTCGTTGATGTGGGTTCCCACAGTGGGCTGGGGCATTGTTTGGCACTAATGCTCAAAAGACGACGTACCCTTGCAGATAAATGCAGCGCATCAATACTTCGTACATGCAATTTTATCTTACGTCGTCTTTACTTCGGGGTTACTCTGCTCGTTTTCATCCGTTCCTTCCATCCCCAATTGTACTTTGCTCGCGAGCGTTCTTTCCGTGCGATGCTGTGACGGGAGCCCCGGCGCACCTTCCTCATTTTGCACATACGACAGCGATGGACGCCTGTGCCTCCTTCCTGGACCGAAACTGTTGCGATGCCGTCGGCCCCTTGTTCCACCTTCCTCAAGCGCATCTTCTCCGTCTCAGTGACAGAGTCGTGCTCGATGATTGACCTTCTCCGTCACCAAAGCTGCGTTCGTGCGTCAAGATTGCCGTACAGATGCCACCTGCAGCACGTCGCGACTCAATGGGTGGACCGCTGTGTCGTACTCGTTCCCAGACCCGTCCGAAGAAGCCAGGGTCTGTCAGCCCCAAAATAGAACTCCCATCTCTGATCTGGTCGCGGTTTTCCCTTCCCCTTCTCTCTTTGTCCATCTTTGTTGATCTCGGGTCGCAGCGAAGGATTTTCGCAGGGACGCGTTTGTACTAAGTCGCATCTCCAGATCTGGGAAAGAGAGGCAGGGGCAGCCGGACATGCAGAGCAGAGCGCAGGACAGCAGAGAGGGGAAGGGGATGGAAAGGAAAACAAACAAAAAGGAGCATTGCAGTGGAGCATGGTCTACAAGTGAGTTAATACGTGAAGCGAGATGTGAGACATGTTTAATGGGAGACAGAGAAAGAAGAGGAAGTGATTGGCAAAATATGGAAGACCAAAAAAAATGAAATGAAAATAAACAATCAGCATAAGACTATGCCGATTCCGTGACAACAGCGGGCACGGGGACTTGACAGGGCAAACCGAAATCGAATCTCGCGATGCACGGGCAAATAGAGTTACGATGAACACATAATCCTCAAGACCATTAGGAATCGGAATACGAGGCCGACGACAAGAAGGCTCACCATGGTGTCAGATTGAAGTAGTCAAAGTAGAACAGCACCAAATACAGACGCCATATGTGGTGGTAGATACTTGGCAGTACCGACCAAAAAAAAAAAAAAAAAAAAAAACAGGATCCAAGGTAGCTGGTCGAGTTTGGTCAACCTTGGGGGGCGATATCCAGTCAAATCGGGGCTGCAGGTCTGGCTGACTGGGTTAGGGCTCCGCGCCTCCTTTAGCGCAGCCCAGTTTGCTTCAACACGACCTTCTGGCTGTCTATGCATTTCCCTAGTTTCCTTCGCCTGGGAGGCCGTCGAGAGAGCCATGTTGGCATATGCGTGTCTGTGGATTGTAGAAAATTCACGGAATGCAACATGGTTTGCAGATGCTATTTCTACGGAAACGGCCTGTGGCAGGAGCCACATGCCGAAGCACGCAAAGAACGGACCGGCCAAGCAGCTTATTCCTCTCCAGTTAATGGTAGACAGTACGAAGTACTTGTGGCACGTCAGACCGAGAGGACATCCCCGAGGAGACAACAGTCCCTTATTTGTCCCTTATTTGTCCCTTATTTGTCCCTTATTTGTCCCTTCTTTTCTTCTCAAAATCGAAAAAACCCTCACCTACTACGATCGATGGCGGGCAACTAGTTGGTAATGGTCGTCAAGAGCAAGCTTCGGTAAATCAAGGCCAAGAAACCCAAAAAGCCTCCCAAACGCAGCGTCGAACCGGCTCACGGGGCATACAGGGAGCCTGCGTCCTCCGGACACCCCGGACGCTTCGATGGGGTCCCGCTTTACGTGGGTAAGATGCAAAGAACGATGCATGCTTGCTTGCAAGCTCTCACGATTCAAGTCCCGGTGGCGATCTCGAGATGACGAAGCGTTTCGATTCGCATGGGATATGGAGAGAAACTAGGTTGCAAGAAAAGGCCCTCGCAAGGGCAACGGTCGGTAACCTCACATTCAGTGGGCTGTGGCAGAATGCCTGACAGGTTGCACAAGCGGCTGCCGCAGTCAACTTGGCGCGTCTTGTTCATAGGTGGGTTGGTAGACAGGGGGCCATGCTTTTGGACAAATGAAATTCATGCAGTGACAACAATGTCAGAGCAAGCTGGAGACGAAAAAGACAGCATAACGGTGCCTCCAAACAAGTTCTACGGCGGCTGTGCCTTGTTTGCAACGTTTCGCACGGCTACATGTCCGTACGCTTTTGCTCCATCCAGTTTACAGCCTTTTGCCTCTATGTTCTCAGCGTCGTCAGTGGCTATGCAGTTATCAAAAGGTCCCATCATCCGTATGCAGAGACAGTTTTCGTCTCTGTCGGGAGATTCCATCACGGTGGATAACAACATTTACGAGGCAGGCCGTGAGATCTGTGGCACCACTACGGCACTGCTTTGTCATTGGGGAGACATCCGGCAAGTTGAATGATGAGTCCTCGTCTCTTGGAACACGCAGTTTGCTGGACTTTAAACTGGGAGAGGGCCTTGATGTACACACGATGTAACTTTTGTAAGATAAATAATGGGCAAAACTCAACGAGGCTAGATTATAGATTAAAAGACACCAGTTAAAATAAGGAACAAAACAAATAAAGGATCCTAGCTTTCCCGTCTATATGCAACATCCGTCATGCGTGGGCAGGGAATAAAGGGGAGCTCCGTCTTGCTGGTGAAACTATGAAACCAAGTACTGTGGACAGGCTACTGTAGTTGAACCAGTGGACATGAGCTCAACCCGCCTTCCACTACCGTTATATTGAAGAAGAAAGAATGCAAAAAGGTTGTCATCTTTGTATTTTCACATGTACAAACAAAGATGTGCACGCTATGCAGCGCAGGAAAAAGTGTTGTAAAATGGAGAAAAGAAATGTGGTAGAGAAACAAAGGTTTGAGACAAACCATAGATCCCGCCTCCCCTCCATCCTCGTGAGAGAAAGAAAAAAAATAAAAAATAAAAATAAAAACAAGATGTAAGTGCTGTATCAAGTTCATGCCTTCTTTTCAATGAGAAGGATTAAAATTAGAAGAGTCCTCCCAACGCCGGAACGGATGCAAAGAAAATGACAAGATAGTAGCCAGTCGACATGACTGTCGCGCAATATGGCATGGCGAGCCATCCTGGCTGAGGCCGTAAACCGAAAACATCCAAAGATGCTCTTGTTCAGATGACAGCGTCGGTCGAGGGTGGCCAGGTCGAGATGTGTTGTGTGTGGGCTTCGAGCGGGCAGAGTATACTCTATACTCTATGGACGGAAACCCCAAGTGGGCTTGAGCTGGTCGGCCAGTGCAGCCTGTGTAAACACGTTGTCACCTGGCAGGCGGCTCACGCGGCCCGCACCACTGCGGATAGCAGCCTGGTTCATGGCGGAGATACCACTTCGGTTACTGCGGATACTACCCGCGTCACTCATCGTATCGTTGTCCTTGAACTTGCGGGGCGGCGCAAAGTCGAGGCCCGTAAATGTGCTAGATTTACGGAGCAAGTGACTGAAAAAGCAAAAGATGTTAGTTATCACGTAGAGGTTGACAAGAGCATACAGATAAACAATGGAACTGTACTTACGGACTGGGCAGGGCCGCCATCTCGTCGAACGAAGACACCAATGGTGAAGCAGAGGGCACGTTCATCTGGTAAGGTTTGCGCTCGCCGAGAGGACTCTGGGACCGCCCACTGGTTTGGTCCCTGAAGGTAGGCGGGGGCGCAAAGTCAATAGCACCCATAAGCGCAAAGGAGTCATCCCTGAGCTTGCTCGGCGTAGGCAGCGTGATGAGGTCTTCTGGGGGCGGCATCGGCTTGCGCGGGCCACCGCCGAAGCGGCCGGACAAGTTGGACGCAGAGCGGCTACCGGGCATCTGGCGGCTCGAAAGAGACGAGCCAGGGCGGGGACCCCATTGGCTGGACATGGACGACCCAGGGCGCGACATACCCATACCCATACCAGGACCGCCAGGGCCCATGCCACCACCACCCATGGAGCCATGGAACGGGCGAGGACCGCCACGAGGCCGGCCACCAGGGAAGCGCGATCCTGACGGAGGCGGCGTCATAGCCCGTCTCGAAACAGGCTGCGCGTACGGCATAACAAAGGAGTTTGACTGCGGATCGAAATACGCGCCGTCGCCCATGTTGTTGTACGACTGGTCGTAGTCCTCGTAGTACTGAGCACCGCCAGCAGGGTGGTCGTAGTGTGGGCCACCACCGGCAGCCTCACGCCATTCGGCCGGGACACCGTGTGGCGGGTAGTGCTGGTTGTACTCGGCCATGTCGGGCTTCGACTCGTCAAAGTACTCCTTGTAGAAGGAACGAATACGGTTGGCCCGTGTCTCAGGGTCTTCGGACTCAATCAGCTCATCGGGAGGCAGGGGACGGAAGCCAACGGACAAGCGCCGGGTGTCCATCTGCGGCAGACCGAGAGCCGATTGGCGGACGGTGCCGTCTTGCGGGTACTCGGACGATTGCCGTTTGTGCAATGAGCGGCCGCGACCATCATCCTCTTGCCCAGGCTCCTCGGGGAAGAGCTCGCCATATTGGTGTGGTTCAACAATAGGCAGTTGCGAATGCTCAGCATCAGGGGTCACAATATGCGGCAGTGTGGGTTCGTTACCAGTTGTCGTGGCCTGCCCGGGCAGGAAGGTCTCGTCGTCAAATGGCCCACCAAGTGCCAGCTTCGGCAAAGATGAAGAGAGCGGCTGGCCGTGCGAGTCTCTGTCGTTGTGCGCGTCCAGTTTCAGGTCAAAGTCGGCATACGTTGATGAGTCGTGGCGAAGACCGCGGTTCGGAGAATCATAGATGAAAGGCTCGTCCACAGTGCCCGTCGTAGAGCGGTGGTTGGCTGGTGGTGCTTCAGGATCCTGTGGCCGTGGAGACACCGGCAGGCCCTTGCGGGAGATCTTGGTCGCCGCCGGCTCAGGGGCCTGAAGCTCAGCAACAGGCGGCACGTTGCTGCCATCGGCCTCGACAGGACCTGTCTCGGCAGCCATCTCGGCAGCAGGAAACGCAGGCTCAAACACGAAGCCGGCCGCACCGCCGACAGGCGGCGGCGGGGACGGCATCTGCGATGATACCGAGGAGAAGTCGCTGTTCTCGCCAAAAGGAGCAGGTTTGGGTGATCCGCCACGAGGGGATTGGGGCCCAGCAGACATGCGGTGGGGTCGTGGGGGAGCCATCCGGGAGCCAGCGGCACTTCCGGACCGGGAATTGCCGTTCCTGTCATCCAAAGCACTTGTCGCACCGGTGCGAATGGAAGCACCATCACGGACGTCCTTCTGGAATGAACGCATCGAGGCAACGTCGCTGCCGGCGTAGTGGGTAACTGGACGGTAAGGGTCTTCATTCTGGTGCAGCGTACGGGCAAGCGAGTGCAGCGACTCACGCGATTGCTGCACCTCGGGGGGGAGAAGGTAAGGGCTTGACAGGTTCATGTCCATGGAGAGCTGACGCGACTTGGGGTGGAACATATCCTTTTCGCCGCCGAAGAAAGAGCTCTTCCGCTTCGACTTGGCTGTCTGCTTTGTCGCGTCCATGGCCAAACCGAAATCCAGTGACTTGTGGGGGTCCAGATTGTCCTCCTTGCGCAAACGCTTCACATTTCTCCGATGAAGATAAAACAAAACGCAGGCAATGACCACGAGGGGAATCCTGTGTCTCGCGTGTTAGAAGAAACTGCCATCTTGCTGCAGAACAACGCATTGGAGCGTCCTGGACTCTGGAGACCACTTACACAACACCAAGAACGATAGGAAGCGTCATGGAGTTGCCTCCTTCGGGTTTTTCGCAAAGGTTACCGCCATCCTTCACACATGTTGTCGACGCGCTCGCACGAGCGATGATTTTGCTGGGGATGCCAAGTCCGACGACTCGTGTTGCACGCTCTGCGACGCTTTTCAGAACCATGGGGACCCGGGGCCCGAGGCGGTAGCCTTGCACGAGAGCGCCCTGAGCGGCCGCCATCTCTCGGATGCTTGGAGACGTCGGAGGGTGTATCGGGGCTGCGTATGTTTGGTGGATATGTCAGGAACGGCGCGATGCTGTTTGGGACGTTTCGATGTCGTTCAAGGTGATATCGTCAGGGGCGATATAACAAAGGACAACGCAGGGCACAAAACGCCGAGTTACTTGCTGCAGGCACGAGACAGAAGCCGACGTCGCGAACTGTGGAAAGGGAGTCGTTGTGTCGTGAACCAGATTGGGAAAAGGCGAGAAGCAAGGCAAGGGATGGCGCGTTGAAATGGCGTGCAAGAAAGAGTCCAGCCTCTTCCAGTCGATTCAGGATGTAGCACAACAGAAACTAGGCGTGTCGTAGAATTAAACGGGGGGGACGCTTTTGCAAACCTCGAGGCTTCGATTTCTCGTTCGTGTCCGGGCGACTTGGAAAACAAAATGAAAATGAATGGAACAAGCCTGCTGGCAGGCTTTTGGGTAGAGATGGGAGAGAAAATGAATGAAAAATCAAAGAAAAAAAGAATGGACAACCACCGTTTGTAGAAGAACAAACGAGTATGCTGGTCTATGGTAAGGAGCGTGAGGCAAGCCGAGAACAAAGAACACAAAACGAACGGGGAGGTGACAAAAGGAGAGGCTGAGGAAGGGAAAAGAGTGAATCAGTCATTCCTGCATCGTGAAAAGAGAACAGAAGAAGAAAGGGGAGGAAAAAGGGAACACGGGCGAAGAGGGAGAGAGCTAAAAGCGGAGACCAGGCGCAGCCAGAACACAGAAAGAGCGACCAAAGGGGAAGAGGAGATACCAGGCAGGCGCGCCATAGCACGCTCTCTGTTCAGCATCAGTAGCCGGGCACAGGCCCTCCGTAGCAGAGCCTTGGGCTGGCCATTCCTTCGTCCAGACCCTCTCGCTCTTTCCCAAATCGGACTAGAATCGGTTCGCCAGGAACGACCAGAGGGACACAAAGTGGGTCCAGTTGTTTTGCAAAACACAGCAGCACAGGGGCACTTCATATGTGGTGCCATCGAAGGAGAGAAGCCCAGAGAACAGGGCGGCCGACAATGCACAATCATACTTTGTAAGATGTGGACCGCACGCGTGGACGCGATCCCACGACGAGGTGAAGTCGTGAGAAAGTGAGTCCAGAGGGCGCGCTGTAGCACCAATGCACGTCTGCTTGCAAAGAGCCACGGAGAGCCTCAAAGGAACTCGGGCAAACGCATTTGAGCATCATTGTCTTCCCTTGTGTCTTGCGATCCTCGGCAGCGTATCTTTTTCCCCGCTACGAATGTACATGCCAGCAGAATGCATGCCAGCAAACCGTCAAAACCAAGGCAAAAGTACGGGGGATGCTGTACTGTGTTTACGGCACGGAAATAGGCGAAGACAGCCGAGCCGGTCCTGTCAGATAGGGAAACTGCGAACGCGACACCTCCTGCCCTCAGGCTCCCTCACGAGAGCACATACAAGAAGGAAACTCGAAGAAAAACTTGGCTGTTGCCAAGCATTGCCCGGATAAGGCTTACCAGCAATAAGAGAGAGCCAAGTGCAAACAGTATGAGTCCTGGTGCAAGAATAGCGGGAAGGTGCGGGCGGGCAATCGCTGTTTCCCAAAAGCAGAAGCGACGGGCGCTGATTGGCTGTGTACCTGACTACCACCACAGGGATCCACATGATTTTCCCCAAGACGGATTGGCCGCCACAGCCAAAGGCCCCCGCTTCCCTTGGGCGGCGCTAATCTCCTGGCGGGGCCCAGCCAAATCAACCGAAATGAGCAGAACGGGGCCAGGAGACAAGCCCAAAGGACCTTTGGACCCAGTAAATCAGGAACGGGTGAAAAGGCTCGTTGGCCCACTGTCAACCCATGCAGCCACGATTTGGGCTTCCCCATACCCTGTCTCGTTGGAACACCCCTTTTTGGTTTTTCACTCGTCGGTCACGTCTGTCACGTCGTCGCCTTGGAACGGTCCAATTAGACAAGGCCTTGTTCTCGTCGCGCGATCACAGCACATCTACAAGTACTCCGTACTTCATACACATACGCTGGTCCAGTCCCATTTCGTTGCTGGCTTACCACCGTCTGTGAAACGGACGTGTATTCCAAGAACCTTTGCCAGCAAGGAAGATGTAATTGAGTGCCAAAGAGTCGACCTCTGCGTTCGATAGGTTATTTACAAAGTAATTCCTGCAGGGCAAGCAGACGATGAACCAGATGAGGGCGAGAGCGATCGCAGCGTGGCCGATACAGGTCTAGGCCCAGGTCCCGACGATACTGAGAAAGGCTCTCCCTCCCCACATGAAAGGAGTGTGTCTTGAACGCGTGCAGCCTGAAAGTGCCATTTATCTAAAAATGGCCCTCGTGGCTCGAGACGGGAACACAGAAACGGGGAATACGGCGTACGTTGCTCTCACAGTTCTCCGTTGTGAAGACTGTCAGAAACTTCCTTTAGAATCTATTTAGCTCTCCCACTTTTCAAGCAGCGGACATGCCCCCTGGTATTCTGGAGCACATATGGCTAATTTGCTTCAGCAGGTTTGACCTCTGTGTGGTCTGTTCCGGTGGGCCTAGCCAGCTGCGCCTCGTTCTCACCAGGGGTTGTGGCAGCTTCGCAGCTTCGAGAGTGTACGAAGTAGTCGTTTTCGTGCAGTCGTGACGATTTATTAATTACTTCTTTATAATACACGGACCACGGAGGTCGAGTGTCGCGCAATGTGCCTGTCCTGTGTGAGGTATTTACAGGGCTCAAAAGGCACTCGGTGCTTCTTCCGGCCGATGGCAATTCCCTTGGCAAGACGATGCCCTCTCCTGCTTTGCTTTAAATATCTCATGGGCCAGAGTTTCCCAAGCACGTTTTAGCCTACTTTCATATCTGACACTCACAATAAATGCGTCGTACAAGTACACTGAACATGCCCATGTACAACAGAAAGGCAGGCAAAAGAAATACGGGATGGAGTGCCCGAAACCAAACATGTGCGAGGCTCCGGTCGAATCCAGCTGCATGGAGCAAAGGGGTTATGAGCACGTAACAATGTGTCTTCCAAGCCAATAGCCCGCCCCTCTATTGCTTTGGGTTGAGTTGCACATATTCGTGGGCTAGTTTGGTTTTTTCTGAGCCTGGTTTCTTTTTCGTTCTTGTTACCGTGACCTTGCAAAGGCTTGGAAAGAAAGAAAAAAGAAAAAGAAAAGAAATAGAAAAAAAGAAGGAAAGAAAGAACCAGGAGAAAGGCAAGACAAAGGCAAAAGGTACGCATATCTGTGCACCATTTGGGCTCATGAGCATTGCCTTTTAGCAAAAGAATAAGACAAATGGCTTTCCCTTCCTTTTCTCCGTCCGATGTTTTGAAATCAAGCAAGATCGGAGGCGGGAGATACGCCAAGGGACGGGAAGTAATAGTCATATCGTAGACGAAAAAGTGGACGGTTTGATTTGCAAAACAAGATGAGCGACAACAAAGTTTAAAAGGCGGAAACGGCCGATGAACCATGCAGTGACAAATGCACATCCTTTGGTTGAGACGGACCGTACACGCGTCCGGAGAAGAAAAAAGAAGAAGAAAAAAAAAAAAGAAAAAAAAAAAGAGGCGAAGCCCTGTCGAGCAACAGGGACAAGGGACAACCTACTAGACAATCTAGAAACGCCTTGATTCCATGTAATTTACGGAAGCTCAACTCGGGCACCGAATTTTGACCGTTGAGATACCTCGTTTTATGTTTTAACGGATACATTAAACATGGGTTGTGTACGACGTTACGCCTTTCTTCATCTTGCAATACAACGTAATATTGTCGTGCTTTGTACATCGCCATGTACCCCGTGTTTCGTGC
This sequence comes from Sporothrix brasiliensis 5110, assembly GCF_000820605.1. Lineage (NCBI taxonomy): Eukaryota > Fungi > Ascomycota > Sordariomycetes > Ophiostomatales > Ophiostomataceae > Sporothrix > Sporothrix brasiliensis. The sequence goes on from NW_024467131.1 coordinate 256,064, forward strand.
CCTGTCTCCCATCTCTTCTTTCTTATCGACCAGCTCGTTGTCGGCGACTTTTCAACAAAACACCGCATCTTACGCCATGTTTTACCCCATGGTTGTCCAGCTTCCTTCATCTCTGCTCTGTTGTCTGGTAGAAGTCGGGGGCGTATTCGAGCAGCCAATTCTTTTCAATCTTGGTGATGTCTCTGATGTATGTCTTGTCCCCAGTCTCCATCACCTCGTGAAAGAGGACCCAGTCCGCTTTGCGATTGAAGAGAAGTGAGCTCGGGTGTGCGTGCAGCACTGTGCCGCCGGCTACATTTCGGAATGTGCCGTCCGCCTGCATCCTAGCTGCATGTGCAAAGTAGCCCGTCGTAAGGCATCGCCGAATCTGCTCCGCCTTGTTGGCTGCACTCGGATGCGGTTGTTGCGACTGTGGTTGCCGGACGTCCGGGATCTCGAATCCAAATCGCTCCATAAACCGTCTCAGCTGTGCTCGCACACTGACGGCTCTCTTCAGCATCTGGAAATTCAGCCGGTTCTCCTTGCAAAACTTCGCCTCGCCGTTGCCCTTGGTCACAAACGCCTGGAATACGTTGAGAAGCGTCACGTGGTCACCCTCATCGGCCGCAAACCGGCGCCGGACCAGCTCGACCAGCTGCCTCTCTTCCTTGCTCCGGCCGCCGTCCTGGCTGTCGATCCACACGCTGCTGTTGCCTTCGCGGCTTGTCATCGCAGCAATCGTCAGCATCTCGCCAAGACAACCAAACTGCGGCGCGGCCAGCAACGTTTTGGCCATCATCGGCTCGACGGCCAGCTCCGCCATGCGCAGGCCGAGAGGCTTGGTCAGCTTGGCATAGTCATCCAGCGCGCCCAATGAGTACAACAACTCCAGTGCCTTGGTCATCAGTTCGGTCGGTGGCGGCGTAAAGTAGGGAAACCGCAGGACATTGTCGATGCCCAGCGCCTTGAGCTGCAGCACAACCGGGGCCAAATTCGACCGCTGGATTTCAGGCACGTTGGCGTCCGGCAGGGCCAGATACGAGTCTTCTGTGTACAGGCGGAAGCATTTGCCGGGTTTTGTGCGGCCGCCACGCCCCGCACGTTGTGCCGCTGCGGCCTTGGAGACGGGTGTCGTCGTGAGCGTTTCGATGCCAGTGATGGGGTCGTAGGCGCGCTGCTTGACAAACCCGCTGTCCACCACATAGACAACACCGCTGATTGTCACCGACGCTTCGGCAATGTTTGTGGCAAAGATGACCTTGCGCGTGTCCTCGGGTGCTTCGTCAAACACGTACATTTGCTCATCCGCCGTAAGCCCCGCATACATGGGCAATGGTAGCAATGCACGTTTCGCCGACAGTGCGTCTTGTGTCGAAACTGCCTCTGCGACAGCTTGTACGGCCCGCTCAATCTCCTCACGGCCGGTCAGAAAGACGAGGATGTCGCCGTCAGGCTCTTCCTCGTGTATCTGTAGCACAGCGCCAATAGCCTTCTCCACGTAGTCCTCGACTGGCTTATCGACATACAGAATATCGATGGGGTACGTGCGACCTTCGAGGCTAATAATGGCACCAGTTGTCTCATGGCGCTTGTTGTCGTCTTCGTTTTCGTCTTCCTCGTCCTCTTCACCTGCTCGGGTAGGCGCATCTATGGTGGTTGCATTGCCGCTCTTTGGTTTGGCAGGCTTGTCGCCGCCGTCGGTCTCCTCGTGGGCGGAGAAATACGCCAGGAAATCCTCCGCTTGCAGTGTAGCGCTGCTGACGATGATGCGTAGCTCTGGGCGCCGCCGGCGAATCTTTCTTAGCAACCCCAGCAAGATGTCCGTACTGATGGAGCGCTCGTGGGCCTCATCCACCATGATCACAGAGTATCTAGAGAGCAGAGGGTCCACAAGGGCTTCGCGAATCAACAGTCCATCGGTCATGAACTTGATGCGTGTCATGGAAGACGTGACATCCTCGAAGCGGATGGAGTAGCCCACCTCTTTGCCTATATCACAGCCATATTCTTCTGCAACCCGCACAGCAACGGTGGTTGCTGCTATCCGGCGTGGCTATCCAGGGTCAGCATGAGCAATCTCGGCGAATCAGACCTGAGGCAGAAGAAGACTTGTAACCGACCTGGGTTATAGCAATAACTTTGCCATCCGCACACCACCCAGCCTGTTCCAAGAACTGCGGTATTTGCGTCGTCTTTCCAGAGCCTGTCTGGCCAACAACGATGACCACCGGATACGTCTCAACGAGATACAAAAGGCTTTCTCTGTGCTTCGCGATGGGGAGCAACGCAGCCGGTTTGTGGAGGGACGGGATAAAGGCCGCCGCCAAATTAAGCTCGGCCATGGTTTCCTTTAAGTCCAGTGTGAGCTTTGACAGCCCGACCCCGCGGTTTGATGTTTCGTCTCGGGGGCACCCATGCAATTCTGAGTTGAGTTGGCAGCCACTTCAAGGCATATTTGCTCCGAGCAAAAAACGTTGCTGTAACAAGGGTTGACAGGTGAACAAATAGGCTCGAGGTAACACAGGATCTCCCAGTTCCTGTGTTCACACCACTGTACCGTCAGCCGCAGCGCGACGCATAATAAATGTCATTGGCGGCTGTACTCGTCGTTGTTGTTGTTGTTGATACCCCGTGTTGTATTACTCACGTGAAAGCCACAGCAAACCATTAGCTGTGACAACTGCACGTCGTCACAAAAATGAGGCACGTGATCTAACCTCAATTTCTTAGCGCCCAAACCTCTGCCTAATTTAGCAGCCTATTGGTCACTTTCACTCCCACACATCACAACGTGAATATGTCACTAGCCATTCGGGCAACTTTCTCTCGTCCTCATCGTGGGTTGCCCAACAGCTAATCACCGGTGGTCAGGGTTGAACTGAACGAACCAAATCTCTCGCACTCTGGATATTTGCTGTTTTTCGCATTGTTTGCAAGTACGGTTTCGTCTCTGTTGTTGTTCGCTCTTGCCATTCTCGGCATTTTTGGCCGTCTTCATTTTGGAGGACGACTGCCCTTCTGTTGGGCGTTCCTTCCCATATTCAGTTTCGACCGCTTCAGGGATCAAAAGCGTGGTTCTTCCTGCCCGATCTGCCATCTTCCACCCGGCTCTTCCACTCGGCCACGTCTCGCTCCTGCCTTTCGCTCCGTATGCCGTCTTCTATCTCTTGTCAATAGGGAAGGAAGGACGCCCTAGCCTGTGCCCAGACAGACCGACCGTGGAGAAGGTGCATATCACGGGCATCCCTGCTGCCCCCTTGATGGCCAGTGCCACCGCCGCTTTTGGGCAGCCTCATTTTCCTGCACATATCTTGTGCAGCATCTTGCTTCGCTTTGCTTCTTCGACCATCTTGTTCTCGCCATTCCCCTACCTTACCTTTCAACCACGCTCTGGTTGACGACTGGCGGTAGGCCGAATTTTTTGTCACCCGCGTCGTCCGTGTCCTGTGTGCATACGTCCTCTGGAACTACCACCACCTTGTTTTTCGCGTTGCATCCCATTATCCTTACCCTACACCCCGTTTTAAAAAGAGCTTTTGGTCTTCAAAGTCCACCATGGTAAGAATATAGTTGCAAAAGTGGTGCAAAGAGACTCGACAAAAGCATGGGCCGCGAAAAGAAACACAATGGCCCTGGCGCGGCACCAGGCGCCCATGCCAAAGAGCGGCATAAGAAGAGGCTTCGAGCTCAAACCATAAGCAATCCGGTGGTTTTGAATGCGAGGCCAGAAGTTCACAACTTGAAATCTAAACACCACTCGTACTACGAGATCGTCGAGAACAAAGACAAGAAGAAGAAGCTGGAGTTCGAGGTGCGCCATCCTCTCCCTCAACCACTTGTGTCTTTCGACAGCCCCTCTGAGCATGCTTAGATGGCCATCGCCGCCGTCGAATGCTGACTGCGGTTGGATATACAGATCACCAGCAGGAGAACGCCGCCGCCAGGGTTCGAATTCGTTCCCATCGGCAACCCCGAGTTGACAAAAACTTGCAAGGAACTGTCACGCGAGCATGACGCCATGATTTTCATCGTATCCGTGCGTCTGTCTTGTCTCCCAGTCCCAGGTTTGCTCCCAAACACAGAAAGTCGCTGACCTATCTACTTTACTGCATAGAATGGCACGGGCGGCGGCCTGTCCCAGCAAATGAACCGTGTCGGCCACCACATACGACAGGGCATCGTTGAGGAAGCGCGCAGAGAAGTTAGCGACAACGGCAACTCCTCAGACGATCATGCACAGTCTGGTCTACCAGAACCGATCCCCGAGTCTCAAGAAGAGATCAACGCGCAGGCGGATCTAGCGATAAGAGATCTATTTCCCCGAATTCCAAACACTGACCGACAAACAATCATCGAGCACTCTTTTAAAAAGGTATATCGGAGACGAAACGCAAAGTTGCGTTTGTATTTTGCTTGGCTAATGCAAGGTTTGCTGTAGGGAGCGACAAAAAAGGGTGAACCTCTTGTCGGCTTGGCCCGAGACATTCCCCTCTCCCGCCGCGTGCAGCTGGCCGTTTTAGCCCACATCAGGCACACACACACTCGCTATGACAGCCTCTTACGGGAGACATCCTATTTGAATGCCAGAAAGGCCGTTGAAGGGCTCTGTCTGGATGTGCTCGTCAAGTGGCGAGGCGATGAGGAGACTGGCCGTGACCAGCTAGACGAAATTCTCCGGGAAGTGATTGTTATATCTGACTCTGAAGGTGAAGAGGATGGTGACGAGGACGGCGACGAGGACGACGAGGCCGATAGTAGCGGCGTTGAGTCTGGAGATCTTGCCGCGGAGCCCAGCTATCTCCCATATCCCGCGGTGCCACAGCCCCGAACGCGCAAGGACCCTGAGACAGCCTTGGAGCTGCGTCACACGCGGCGTCCGTTGGTCTACGGCGAGCGTGCGACGTGGCGGGATGAGCCCGATTACAGTTATGCCCGCCCAACCCGCCCGTATATGCAGGATCTCACTGCTGCCCATCGTGCCAGGCGGGGTTTCAAGCGGTACAAGGCTGCGCTATCTGCGCGTTGGGGCGAAGCTGTTCATCGGGCTCGTCACCAACAAGACCATCCACAGGAAGCGCCTCCTCGCATAGTCGAGTATCGGAGCCATTCCCAGCAAGGCATACTTCGCCCCGAACAAGCTCCTGCGTCGAATCATGTTTACTATGCCAGCACAGTACAGGACTCTCCGCAACTTAGGGGCGGCGACGGCCGCACCTTGCAGCCATTAGAATATCCAACAAGGGGCCCGATCCAGACCCTGGTGGCCTCGGATACCACACTCCAGGGAAGCCCTTCGGGCGGTTTATCAAGGGGCGCCAGCCCACTTACTGATCCACGACAGACACAGCAACCGCAGAGGGCTGTAGTACGATCAAGTGAGGCTCGTGACTTTTTGGTGCCGTCAGTCGAACCTCTGTCTCCGTGCATTGAACAGTTACCAACCGCCCCAGTTTTTGTTCGAACTGTATCCCCTCGGCAGGTATCACGTCCTCCGAAAGGCCGTGTAGATGATAGGCGGACCCAGTACGACTCGCGCAACTCACCGGGCTGGGGCGGAGAACCAGGGACCTTGAAGCGCAGGCGCGTGGTGGACGATGAGCCGTATTCTCCCCATGGAGCGCCTCTTCATGCAGCCGTCCCTATGCGCCGTCTGGCAAGTGATGGATGGAAGCGGGCACCCGCCTATTATGCTGTGTCGCGACCCCATGAAGCACCGCCTCACATACCCACCGACCAAGACTCTCGCGCGCACGTCGCTCTGCGACAGACGCACCGCGTTGCTAGGATCCCTGTGTCTGCACCTGAAGGACGGCCCTATTATGAAAGTCCCGGGCTGGAGTTGCCTTTGGGATCCGAACGTGCGCCGATTGTTTTAGATGACTCGGATATGGACCGTCCTCTGGCCGCGGCGACATACCCAGTTCGGGACTACCGTGGGAACATTATCTCGGAGCACCGGGAGCAGCCTTATCGAGATGTTGAGGTTCAGCACGCACCGTTCGTTGAATATCGTCGGCCTCCATTGGCAGACTACGCTGGCCGTCCAAATCCTGAAGGTCCTCCCATATATATTGAGAGCACGCCACGGCCGCAGGATCCACTTCCTATCCATTTGGGACCAAGCGCCATCGATCGGCCAGGCGTTTACGAGCGGCAGCCACCGCCACACAACGCACAGGAGCCGCGTCCTGTAGTATACAATCCTCCTGTCCCTCCTGTATACGACTCTGCCCTTTCTCACCTACATCACCAGGACGTTCACGAGCCTGCTCCAATGTTTATTAGACCTGTGGTGCGGCATAGCCCACGGCCATTGGCAGAGGTCCAAGGGCAGCCCCAATGGCACCACAACTCTGGTGCAACCCATGACTATCAGGCACATCCTCCAGCCGCAGGTTCTTGGGCGCAGTACGTCGGGTTGGCTGTGTTCTCCTTTTCTCCCATTCTCTCACTGTCCATTGCCATCAAAAGCTAACGTCACGTCTTTTAGACCGCCTCAAGCCAGTGCGTACGATGCGCCGCCAACGTACCCACCCTACCCTCCACATCCAGCACAGCACCCATTGAGCAGCTATGACTATGGAAGCCATGCAGAGCACCACAACCAGCATTACAATCAGCCAGGTCAATAGGAGAGTCCTGGGCATGAATCTCGTCGATCTTCTGCGGCGAGTTGCTGGTTTTGATATGGGTAGTGGGATCATGCTTTCGAGCAGCGACTTGTCGGTGTTGTTGTTGTTGTTGTTGTTGTTGTTGTTTTGGCCTTTGGTGGACTTTCATGGCCTGTGACTTCGGAACAGCGGGTGGAGGAAACGTTTAAATCGTGCATTTGTTTTTCTTGTCCGAGCATGCACGGCTGCTTGGGTCCAGGCCGGCGGTTTGTACTTTCATGATACCCATTCATAGCGTTTATCTTCTCAGGGAAGACGTAGGGCGGGGGTAGCATTGACGTAGGGCTAGAAATGTGACATAAGCGGTACAAATGCTTTACTTGAACTGTTTGTCCGGACAAAAATCCTATGGGTAGTCATACGTTGGATTTATTTGCATGCGTAGTTTCGTAGTTTATACGAACTATCGTCAAATGGCCTTCGCTTGTTGTTGTACCCCATTTTCAACTTATTTTTCATTTATTACTTTTTTTTTTTAAAAAAAATGCAACATAAAATAAAATAAAACAGAAACAACCAAGCGACATAATATACACACATATATTCAAATTAAATACTGCCAAACACAGCGCATATTTAAATAAATTGACATCGCACAACTTAAAGCAACTTCAACGGAAATGTAAAGGTATCAAGTTGGAATTGGGTGCCCGTCAAAATGTCACGGTATGAATCAAGAGTTAAAAGAACAACAAAAAAAAAAAAAAAAAAAAAAAAGAGGAATCCAGATCCAGGGACAAGTTGCAAAGACAAGATAAAGAGTGCCGCCAAAGAACCCCCGTAGACATAAGTGGTAAAAGCAAAAATCCCTACAAATGAACATACTTCCACACCGGCTGCCCCCAATGTCTTCATTGCCTACTTCGTCTTATCCTCCACCAGGCTGTCTGCCATTGCCTCGGCGGCAGCCTTGCGCAGTCGCTCAGCGTCCTCGGGCGATGTAGAGGATGTCGACGATTTGGCGCCGCCAGCGCTCTCGGTCGCGGCATCTCCCTTGCTGGCCGTGGCGGCGCTCTTGGTGGCAGCCGACGACGTGTTGTTGTCCTTTTCATCCTCGCTGTCACCCAGGCTGAACGGGTCGTTGTCGGCCATGGGCGTGGGGTCGACGGACGACATGGGTTGCCACTTGCTGGCCTTGGCGCCACCAGCACCAGCACCAGCACCAGCACCAGCAGCGGCTGCCGGTGACGCCGCGCGGTTGGCAGGGCCGTCCTTGGGCGGCAGCTTGGGCGATGCGCTGTACATGTCAATGGTCTCATCCTGGTCACGGAAGGCGACCTTGCGCTCAGAGCCGGGGCGGGGCGAGGTCGACGACGGAGGTGGACGGAAAACGTTGGGGTTGTGTCTCACGGGGGCTAAATTTTTGTTAGGCCACAACGATATTTATACGATAGTATGCTCGATGCAACAATAGCAAAGCTTATTTGGGGAAGGACGTACTGCCATCGCCGTGCAGCTGGATACCAGCAAAGTCGTCGCTCAGCACTTCCGGATCGGCATCGTAATCGCCGCTGCGGCGCTGGGGCTGACGTGAGCCGTAGCGCGCATAGCTTGTCGAGCTCTGGCCTCGGGAGGGGCCGCCGGCGCCGCCCTGGTGGTATTCGCCGTCGTCGTTCTCGCCGCTGTTCCATTCTTCGTTGATCTTCTTCTTGATGCCCGTGAACCAGGAGTTGAACTTTGTCTGTGTCTCCGCAAAGCCCTTGCGCAGGTTCTCCTGGATCACAGGAAGGTCGTCGTCGATGAAGCTGTGCTCCTTGTCGCCCCACAGCTCATTGGGTTTGAGGTTCTGGCCCCTCTGGTAGGCGCCGCGCGACGGGCCATAGCCAGAACCATGGCTCGTGCGTGCCTCGTAGTCGCCGTCCTCGGCCTCGTAGTGCTGCGCAAGCCGCCGCGCGTACTCCTCGTCGGCCACCATCTGGCTGTAGGGAGACAGGCGACCGCCACCAGGACCAGGATGGACGGGGGTTTGCTGGACGGGACGGGGGGGCTGTGGTGGTGGTGCGGGCTCGTGCTGGGCGGCATCGGGGTCGGTCATCTCCAGGAGGGCATGGAAGGCGGCCTCAATGTTGCCCCGGCTGGCGGTGAGGACGGCCTTGATGACGGCCGCATCCACGGCCGGAAAAGCTTCCTTGAGGGTCTGCTCGTTCTTCTGCTGCTCAGTCAATGGCCGCGGCGGCTTCGGGGGCGCAGCCTCGTCAGCGGCCGGAACAGAAGCCGGCTCGGAGCCTGCCTCGGTCTTGGAAGCATCTGCGGAAGTTGCAGCAGCAGCAGCAGCAGCAGCAGCAGTATCCGCAGTAGCAGAACTGGTGCCAGTGGCCGCGGCACCGTCGCCGGAGGTGGTCGAGTTGGCAGTCGGGGTTGCTGTCTTGGAGACGGGGGTCTCCTCCGGGTTGATGCTGGCCTCCTGAACGTCGTCGTCATCCATCTCGAGAGGTCGGGCCGTTGTCGGCGATTCTGGGGTCGGGGACTTCTGGGGCGGCGGCGGTTAGTACGGACTCGGCACGAAGCTTGCCAGAAGACAGAAGACAGATGGAAGGAGGGAAAGGAAGATGCAGAGGGTGAGTGAGAGTGAGAGCGATCGAGAGCTTTTCTAGCTCGTGCCGCGTAAACCATCAAGGCAGCTCATAAAAACAAGGGGCGAAGCCGCAAAAAGTGGGTACGGAAAACATACAGGATCAGCCGCCATTCTGTGTTGGTTCTGCTTGCTTGCGGGAGCTCGCACAAGTGGGAGAGTAGGTGGAGGATGTGGTCGATGAAGGGGTTCTTATGCCGCGTCAATCGGGGGTGTCGAGGAGGGCGGTGGAGTGCTTGCGTGGAAGAGAGAAGTAGGTGACCTTTTGTGAGGTCGGAAAAGGAAGCCTAGTTTTAAGGCATAGGCCCGTAGAAACGTAGGTGATACGTCGTCGCCCTTACTACGGGCATGCTAAGATTAGAGCTGGAGCTGACTAGAGGCAGTACGTTTTAAGGGAGTTACAGGCGTGGTGGGGGAGACTGTGCCCGTATGTCCCTGCTGGCGGCGCCACGATGGTGCTAAACCGGGAAATGGTGGGGTCGGACTCGTGGCACGTCGTCTTCCTCGGTCCTGTGTCTTGTTTCCTGAGCTGTGTCCAACAGGATTCCAGATTAGTTGATGACGGACGTGCGTTGCCCCTCCGCAAGGCAAGGAATAGGCCGCCCAGTAAAGGTGTTTAAGCCACACGTCATGCGCGAGGGGGACCTTCAAATATGTGTAAGATATCTTACGACGCACGGCGCTGTGCTTCCTCCACTCCACTGTGCAAGTGCCCTGTGGGCCTGTCACCGTACCAAAATTAGCCCCGCCTTTTAGGTACTCCGCGTCTATTTCGTCACTCCGGAGAGCGGAAGGCTGTCTCGAGTCGCAGCCGACATTTTCCAGCACTTCAGCCAAAGCACGAGCATTCGCATGACAGACAACGATTGGACGAACCGTTCGGCTAGCTGCGATCACCTTTGACGACATCAACAACAGACGACGGTTGACACAGCAGCTCGCTTTGCTGTGGACCGCTCGCTTTGTTCTCTTGCGCACGACAACGCCTCTTTGTGGCACTGCCACACGATCGATCTGACAGCGACAGCCTTGCTTCTGCCGGCCAAGCCCTGCGATTGGACGATCTCGACGACGTCAGAGACCATTTCCCGCGACAGGGGATTGTGCAGACGGCGACTCACACGGCTGCTGCCGCATGGCGCTTGCGCACGCATTTTGAAGACGAGCAGAAGACGAGCAGAAGACGAGCAGAAGACGAGCAAAAGACAGGGATCGGATACTGTAGCCAAACCCGGCACACCCTCCCCGCGATGGGAAACAATGGAAGCCGGGTGACGGCCCAAGATAAGTGCGTTGTGCGATGTCGTGGCACGACACAAGGCAATTGGGGGGGGGGGGGGGACCGACAGAAGGCTAACCGAGACTCGCCCGCAGGGCCATCCTGGACCTCAAGATCCAGCGCGACAAGCTGCACCAATACCAACGGCGCATCACCGTGCTGACGAGCCGCGAGACGGATGCCGCCCGCGCGATGCTGGCACGCGGTGACAAGCAGCGCGCGCTGCTGGCCCTGCGGCGAAAGAAGTACCAGGAGTCGCTGCTGGCCAAGACGGACGCGCAGCTCGAACAGCTCGAGAAGCTGACGTCCAATGTCGAGTTTGCGCTCATCCAAAAGGACGTGGTCTTTGGCCTGCAGCAGGGCACCAAGGTGCTGCAGGAGATTCACAAGGAGATGGGCGGTCTTGCGCACGTGGAGAAGCTCATGGGCGACACGGCCGACGCGATTGCCTACCAGAATGCAAGTGGAGGGCTGCCCATGTTTCGCATTGCCATCGTCAATCGTCAATCGTGTATGCTAACAAACGTCTCCCCCCCTACAGGAAGTCAGCGAGATGCTGGGCGGCAGCATGTCCAATGCCGACGAAGACGAGGTGGAAGACGAGCTGGCGGCGCTGGAGGCCGAGATGGCGCCCACACGGCCGGCAGCCCAGGTCGTGCTTCCCAACGCACCAGACACACAGCCGGTGGTGGCACAGGACCCGATCGTGGCTGACGAGAACGCCGGCCCAGAAGAGCCGCAGACGGAGCGGCGACAGCTGGTGCCAGCGTGAGTGCGGAGGGCAAGGGGAGGCGCTTGTGATTTGTACATATGCCAGAAATGACTCGGTTGGAGTTTTGCTATACGAGCGTGCATGTCGTCTGCGGTTTGTTTTTTATTGTTTATCGTTTCCCTAGCCTCGGTGTTTGTCATGTGCCCTTTTTATCTCGGATTTTCAAATTTCAATCGACTTCCGTCTCGACGCTCCGGCTCAGATTGTTTCCTACCACTCGGCACACTGCTCTGCCACACCGTAAGACGTCTCTGGTATCCCGGGCAGTACCCGTGGTTCTTTTCAACCACAGGGCCTGCAGGACCGGACTCGGCTCGAGCATATGCAAGTGATAGTCAGGCACCACCAACGTCCATGAACTCACTGCCGGCAGCCGAACCGCCTTTGTGGTTTGGGCCGTCTTTGTATTCATATTACAGCTGTCTGCGGTTAGCTCATCCGCGAACCGCATCGGATAGCGTCATTTTGTGTACATTTTTGGGCAATTTGTTTTTCCTCTTTTTCTTTTTACCTTGATCAGTTAATCTCGTGGCATTTTACGGCCCTCAGCCTCGTGGCCGGAAGCAATTGGCGTGATTTGCGGCCCAGCCAATGGACCGCTCTCGGGCCAGACGACACATGTGTCGTATCTGTCCGCTGATTGGACCGGTTGGAGCATCCTTTGCTCACAGAGCCGAGCAGACCAAGGACCTACTTACACAGTACTTGCACATCGCACGACGGGCAACCGAGTGCCCCTCCAGGCCTGTGAACAAGAATGGCAAAGAGGACGAGTACACCGAGCACGCTGTGGATACGGGGGCCGTACTACGTGGGATAAAGACAAAGAGGAAAAACGAAAATCATTTGCGAGAGAGGCGGCCTCTGCCTAACCAAAAGCGTTTCCGTCGCTGAGCCAGCTGCCATTGGGCATGCGGCGCCTGGTCTGTGACAGCCGCCGCTGCCGTCGAGCCTTCCGGCCGCGTGCAGGTGCATCTCATGAACCAGAGGCCCAAACGGGTGACAGGGTCCCAAAGGCGACGATGCTCTGGACAGTGCAAAGACAGTAAATCGACAGAAAATCACCAGAAATGTGGAGCTGTACGGAGAGTCACAAGTCTCAGTCGCGGCTTCCTACCTAGGATGTGGCTTCTACGAAACTCGAACCCCACCAACCTATTTTCGGGGCAAGAGCTCGTTACCCACGCGCGAGGTCGCTTACCACCCCTCTAGTCCCCGTCTCTTTCTCTCTCTTTCCTCAATTCTTTGATTTTTCTCCTTGTCGACACTTTTGTCTCACTTCCGTCTTTTTGCAGCTTCTTTCTTCCTTTCGTGCGACAATGGCTGTCTGTGCCGCTGTGTGAATCGCAGATCGCCATCGCCGTTCTGTGAAAACCGCCGTTCTGATACGATTACAAGTGCACGCTTCCAGGGTATCGAGCCGGCCACACTGTGTCGCAAACTGTGCACCACCAAAACACTGCGCGCCGGAGACACTCGACGAGGCAGCTGCGACTCCAAAGGTATGACGGCACACCTTCCTTTCTCTTTCCCTCCAGCAAGCACCGAGCGCGTGCCTTCCACAGTCGTTTGCTCCCGACATGCCCTCCCTTCGTCCCTTCCTGACCGTGGCCTTTTCCTAGGGCTATTTGCGGACACACCTTTCTGTTGCGCGCCTGCCCTCCATTCCCCTAAGCACTCGACGCAAACACGAAGAGGAGAACTGACTGCGTCGACAGCAAAAGCCCTGGCCCCCGACGATTACCATTGCTGGCTGTCACCCATTACGGCAGAGAACGAACGACGTCGGCAGCTCTGTGACTGGTCTGCACCTGCACCTGCACCTGCATTGAGCTTGCATCCTCCTCCATACTCGGTAAGCAAGAACGTCACCCTCCGCAAAACCCCCGCGGGCGCTTTGCCACCTTGGATCACCGAGTCCAATGGCGGCCCCCTGTTGCTTCTTGACCATTCAGTGTGTCGGTCCGGAGACCTCTGTCTGTCTCTGCGTGTCTGTCCCTCTTTTTCTCCCCTGCCCATGGTCTGTCTCGTCGTCCGGAGTCCTCTGAACCGCCACCTCCACGGCTGTCACCCACTGTGTCGATCGCATCCTGTCTAGCCAGGGCCCTCGTGACCTTCTGCCGACCTCGCCCTGCGCTCTCTCTCCTCTGGGTGCCGCTGATCGAGGCGTCATCGCCCTCTGGCCATTGCTCGTCGTGAACGTCCGGGCAAGTCTGCACGTCTGCGAGTGCTGCATTCGGATTCAGGAAAACAAGAAACCAAACGGTCGAAAGGGGGTAGACCGTGTACCAGACTGGCCGATGTCAAAGGTGGCCGCAGGAAGCTTCCCTCAACCCCTCACTGTCGGCGAGCCCAATGGGGAGATCGACCCCGATGAACACGGTGAACTCGGTTGTCGATTGTCGACCCCGCCTCCCAGCTCCAGCGTCCTTTTGTCCCTCACCGTCTGCCCTCTTTGGTTTGGTGGCAGTTTGCTTCTGGGCAGAGATGTTACCAATTTTGGTTGTGGATTCATACGATTCTCTCCGCATACCTGCATACCCGCTCGAGGGTGGATAACCTGATCATGCGAGGTCCTAAACAGATCCTGTTGCTGAAGAGACGGGCACATGCGCACCTGCATACACCCACATACTGCGCACACGCGCAAACATACCATTGGACGATACAGAGAGAGCGTGTTGCCAGATAGCTGGAAACAACAGCCCTCAAACCCAGAGTCTTGCACCAACTAGTCGCTACCTGACACTTCTGTTGGACGAGGAAACGCCTGCCTCTACTGGTCACATTCGGCTCATCACAAAGACACTTGCCGGCCACCCTTTATATGCCCTCCAGCGCCCACACCCTCCAGCGTCAGCGTTGTCTCGCCCTTGCCCTACCACACACCCACGTGGCGAACACGGCCGTCTTATTGTTCGACCAACCGCCAAGGCAAGGCTTGCAGCTGGGACCTTGCTTTCGTTTTCCCCAGCGCACACGACCGGCGCGGTTTTCACATAACATACAGCAGACTGCAGCACGGGAGAGACAAGACAAAGAGGGCACAGAAACAGGATTAACCAATGGCACGAGAAGCCCGTACATGCGCGGAACCACGTTAACAAGGGTCGATTCTGACAGTATCATTAGGAATACTACTCCGCAGAAAGAGACTCACCGTATTGACACATCCCAAACGGACGGCTTTTCACTCTTGTCATTTTCCCGGGGCGAGTCCCCACGGCCTTTTGGCTCGACAGATCTAGCTCATCAACATGTAAGCCCACCCCCCACCCATGGGCTATTTTGACCCTTGGATTGCAGGCAACTGACAGCTCTGTCTCTTCATAGGAAGTTCGGCAAGCAGATCCAGAAGCGGCAGCTTGAAGTGCCAGAGTACGCAGCTAGCTTTGTTAACTACAAAGCATTGAAAAAGGTAAGGTGATATCAGGGAAGTGGATATGACGGTGGGAGAGGACGGCGGATCGGACCGGTCCTTGATGTAGACCACGGATCTGCCGGTATGGTCTCTTCTCCTGCCCGGGCTTGGCACGTTTGCTAACGAGTGGCTCTGTCCGTCTTCCTAATTAGCTCATCAAACGCCTCTCGGCGACTCCTGTCCTCGGTGCGCAGGATGACCTTCACCGCCCGAACACCCCATTAGATTCCCAAGCTGCGCTGCAGGCCAACAAAGCCACTTTCTTTTTCCAACTTGTACGTCGGACACCTCCACTCCAACCTTTGCCCTCTGTCTTTTTCCGAGTATGCGGCTAATCACAGTGGAACAGGAACGTGAGCTTGAGAAGGTAAACGCCTTCTACTTACAAAAGGAGGCCGAGCTCAAGGTTCGCTTAAAAACACTTCTCGATAAGAAGAAGGTGCTCCGCGCACGGGGCAATTCCATCTCCCGGCGCTCCGCCAAGTTCACCACCCTCCAAGAAGGCTTCCAGCAGTTCGCCAACGACCTCAACAAGCTGCAGCAGTTTGTCGAGATCAACGGCACGGCCTTTTCCAAAATTCTGAAGAAGTGGGACAAGACATCGAAATCCAAGACCAAGGAGTTGTACCTCTCGCGCGCCGTCGAGGTACAGCCGTTCTTCAACGCCACCGTCATCAGTGAGCTGTCCGACCAAGCCACTACAAGCCTGCAAGAGCTTGGTGCCTGGGCCGAGGGCGACCACGAGATCCGTTTCGATGGCCGAGCGCAGCCGCCGGACCACATCGTCAGCAGCCAGCATCTCCTCGGCACCGACGAGGGCGACGCTGACACCCTTCTGCTGGACACGGTCCTCGCGGGCCACCTCGACTCTCTGCGCGATCTCCTGGGCCGCATGCAGGCTGCCGTCACAGACTCCAGCGGCCACGGCGATGGGAGCAGCAGCAGCAGTCGAGACATTGCTCTGAAGGAGCGTGTCACGCGCACGTTCTTGGCATCCATCAACGAGGGCTCCCGGGACGCCCTGCAGGTGCTTATTGACACTGGTCTTGTCGACGTTCAGAGTGAGGACGACATCAACGAACGGAATTGCTTGCACCAGGCCACCATCTACGGCAACAATTTTGTGCTCGATTTTGGTCTCTCCAAGAACGTCTCTGTTATTCGGACAGACGTCTACGGTCGTGTCCCGCTGCATTACGCCAGCATGCATGGCCGCCTTGACATGCTTGATGCTCTTCTGGAAGGTATGTAACGACGAGCTTGTTTTACACTCTCTTTGTGTATGGATGCTGGCAGCTACTAACAATGTTGTGTACATGAAGTTGGCCCGGACGCAATCGACCTGATCGACCATGACAACTTCACACCCTTGATCCATGCCATCATCCACGGCCACCTTGACTGCGTGAGTCGTCTGCTCGAGAAGGCGGCCCGTGTCGACCCCATCTCCGATGCGGACCATGTGCCCCTGAACTTGGCCTGCGAACACGGCACCGACGCCATTGTCGAGCTTCTCCTCAAGCACGGCGCAAACATCCTCCCTGATGCCGAAGGCCTGTACCCGCAGCATCTCGTGGCCCGTGCGGGCCGTGCCCCCACCCTGCTCCTTCTCCTTCAACAGTATGGGGCCGACTTGAACCAGATCGACAAGCTGTACGGCTGGACGCCGATTGTCCACGCCGCCAGCGAGGGCAACGTCCCCTGTTTGCAAGCGCTTCTCGAAGCCGGTGTCGACCCAAATATTCTCGACGAGAAGGACCTCCCGGCCATGTACTACGCCGCCTGGGAGGGCCACCTGGAATGCATGAAACTCTTGACGCCTTACAGTCGTACGAAGAGCAGCAGAGTCAAGCGTGATAGCCCGTTCGGTCTCAAGCCCACGCCGGACATTGGAACACTCGACGGGTTTGGATCGCATGGCGCCGGAAGCAGCACGGCACCCGGCCCCATGGCTCTGGATCCCGACGCCATTCCCATCCTCGAGCTGCCGCCGCCGATCATCCCGCTTCGCCGCTACGGCCACAACTTCCTGGACACCAAGACCGTGGTGCAGATCAACTTTGAAGACCAAAACGGCGAGCCACCACTGGTCTTCTTCCACGACGGCAAGTATCCTGCTGCTCGGCTGACTGTCTCGTCCAAGGTCGCCGATCTGATTCCCAAGAACATCATGCTGCCTTTCCAGGAGGACACCCGCCTGGTCTTCTTCCAGGTGGATAACCTGGACGCGTTCGTGCTGGACTTTGACGTGTTCCCGACGTACGGCGCCAAGATCATTGCCAAAACAGTCGCCCTGCCGAGCACGTTCCGCAACCTGTTGGGCAGTTCGGGGAGCAGCTGCTGCCTTCCCCTGTTTGACCCCCGTCTTCGCGCCATCGGCCAGATCAGCTTCCACATCCAGGTCATCAAGCCGTTCCCGGGCAAGCCGTTGGAGATTGCCGATTTCGAGACGTACTGGAAGGCGACCAGCCAGCTGGAGGGCCACCCCAGCAGCTTTGTTGCCGGCTCCAGCTTGTCCGGCGACTATGTGCGCCTCTACGTGCAGCACACCAGCGACGGCGTCCCCGTTCTGTGGCCTACGTGGACCGTGCGCTGCGGCGGCGGCGGTCGCACGGCGGTGGTCGAAGGCACCGATGCCATGGACGACGCCGCGGGCGACAGCAGCGTCATTGACGTCCCTGTGGCCCGTATGAACTACGCCCAATTCCGTGCTGCCACCTCAGCGGCGCCGGGCCGGCAGCACCTAGAGACGCTGCCGTCGTCTCCGCTCGACGCCGTGTCCCACGTCCATCGCGTTCTGGCCACGTCCGGCGTGACCTTGCGCGACGCGCTCGCTCTGGTGCCGACAGGCATGCATGTCAACCTGCAGATCCTCTACCCCAGTGCCGACGAGGAGCGTGCGCTGGGCCTCGGCGGCGTGGGCAGCGTGGACATTAACACGGCCGTGGATGCCATCCTGGGGGTCGTTTTTGACCATGCGCGTGCGCAGCGCGTGCACACGCCGGATGTGGTGCGATCTGTCGTCTTCAGCTCCTACAACCCCAGCTTGTGCACGGCCATCAACTGGAAGCAGCCCAATTTCCCCGTGTTCTTGTGCAACGACCTGGGCCGGGAAGACGATGCCACGGTGGCGGCGGCGGTACCGGATGGTGTCTGGAGCACGGGCCGGAGAACGGCCTCCGTCAAGGAGGTGGTGCGCACCGCGCAGAGCAACAACTTCATCGGCCTGATCTGCAGCTCGCGTCTTCTTGTGGGTTTCCATTGCCCCCCCTCTCATTTTCTGTCCCTAGCATAACGTGATCTAAATCTAACCCTCATGTATAGGATATGGTTCCGGCTCTGATCGAAGCAATCAAGTCTCAGGGCCTGGCGCTGGTTATTGATCGATCAGCAGAGACGACTCCGGACCCAACCCCCCTGGCTGATCCCTTCCCTCGGCTGCCCGAGGGCATTGACGGCGTGCTGAAGAGCAATGGCGTTTTGCGATTCAACGAGTCGATAGACATGTGAATTTGATTTTTCTTTTTGTCTGACGGGGACAACGAGATGGCGAGATGTGCTGCGGCCATAGCGGAGGGTATACCAAATGGAACAACAATGAGAAGAAAAAAAGGGAAGAAGTTGGGATGAAAATTCAAAGTCGGAGGGTTGCAAAGGGCCACGAAGATGAGGGTTTCACGATAGGAGGACGTTTTGTATTCTTTTCCTGTGTTATTGAATGGAGCTTTAGATCAACGGCGTTGCAATCGTACATATAGGCCAAAAATACAAGCATATATCCGGGACGAACAAAACTTTGTTTACTTTTCTGCGCCCTCTTCCATGTAAAATCTCTATACCAGCTGCGGGACTTTATAATGAAATCCTTCAAGTTGCCTTGGTAGGGGGGTTGCAATTACGCCACTAAGATGTGAGAATAGCTGAATTGATTTCATAGTGGACGATTCCAAGGTACAACGAGTTGGGACATAGCCAGGTTATGACAAAATGTTGAACTTGGAGTGAAACGCGAAACTCTAGCAAAATGACACACCCACGAGCAACTCTGCTCGAGAGTCGTGATGAACAGTGGCTCAAAGGCGGACTCGAGCAGGCGAAGAACTCTAGACCGTGAAGTTCATCTGGCGGCTGGCCTGCTCTAATTCAACGCCTTGGCTTGTCTATTTGGCGTCATGTCGCTGTTCTTGTCGGGTGCTTGGGTTGAGCTCGTGGTCTTGTTGGTTTTGCTGGAGTCGAGGTTCCTTGTTGACGGTCAACTCTTCCTCTAGAACGTTTTGTTGTCATCTTCTTTGTTGTTCCACTCAAGTCTTGGCCTCTGAAGAACGGCCATCGTTGAGGCACTGCCCCGGCAACGTCGACACCAAAAATCACGCACCTTGCCCACAAAACAGGCAAGGAACAGAGACAACACAAGATGTATGGGCAAATAAAAGAGGGGGAAATAAATCCCCTAATATTTCACCGCGAAGCTGTCCGTCCCATGAAAACGTAAAACAAAAAATGCCATGGAAGGTCGCTTGGACTCGTCTCTGCCGTTCTTCTGGCGTCCACTCATTTTCTTTCGTCTCTCAAATGGACCTTGTGTCTTCCGAGTAAATTTTCGCTTCCTCGTTCACCAACCATCGATTCTAAACCGAGAAAACAAACAACACAAAATGGCACATAGCTATGGCATCGATCCAGGATTTTAAACCCAGAAGCTGACACACAACGAGGAGCACAACTGAGGAGCACCCACAATCCACGACATCCAAACGCCCACTTTTTTCGAACCACAAAGCCGGTGTGAAAAATTAGAAACAAAACGCGGGGGATAATCAAGAAGAGACGTCACAAGATGTTATCCATGAAGTAGAAACCCGGAAACGAAGCGAGCTGTGCAAAAGTAAAAGAAACGTAAAGAAAAAGGAGTCATGAGAAGAAAAAAAAAGAAAAAGAAATCAAAAGCTAGCCTAAGTAGCAAATGACAAGAAAAACACCCAAACCTCTTGGAGCGCAAAGATTGGGAGTTTCGTTTGTCGCGCCTGAATATGCGTGTTCGTCACACAGGTTGTCGAGGAAAGTAAAGCCGTCGTTTCTAATGCTCTACCAAACGGTACTAGCTGACGCCATGCTCAGAGACGAGGAGGAGTGGTTGAAAGTGGAATGATACGACATGGTGAATGCCGGAAACGAATAAGTAAGAAAACGGACGCCGCAGCTTGGCAGCGGTCTAAAAGGTCGCTCTTTGCAAACAAACGCCAATCACACGCCGAAGAATTCGTTCATCTTGTCTTCGACAATCGTCATGTTGGCCTTTGCTGCCGTAATCGCCTCTGTTATCCGGGCCAGGCATACGCTCTTGTCCGGCTCGGGGGTGCCGTCAAGCGTCATCTTCTTTCCGTACTGCTGGATGACCTGGCAGTGGTCCTTCACCTTGTCGAAACCGAGTGCTGCTGATGAGCCCTTCAGGAAGTGGCCCAAATCCGACAGTTTTGCGAGGTCTTCGCTGGCCCTTGTGAGTCTTAGTATGAGCACCGTACGGAACGCCAAGTAAGTTGTATCAGGCTGCAACGCTGACTTACACGGCTGCGTCCATCCCTTGGAACGTCTCCTTGGCTTGGTCGAAGTAGTCGTAAACAAGCGTTTTGCTAAAATCGCGATTTGACGGGCTGTCGTCCATCTCAAGAATTTGCTCGAACGCCGCCTCGCTAACACTGTCACCGAAGTTGAAAGACATGTTGGGCACTGTCTCCGGTCTGTTGACGAAACGAAACGGTGTTGATAGGGTGTGATGTGCTGCTCAACGTACGGCGCCTCGCTCAATCTAAGTCTGTTAGTGAAACGAGCTTCAGGTGCAAATCGCAAACAGAATATGGCGCAGCATATCGTGGCAGTGGCAGTGGCAGCATAACGGGCACAAACTTTCCAAATTCAGGCTGAAGGAGAAGCAACAAGATGAGGGAGTAACGTGAGTGGCGGTGTGTGGTAGGTGGAAAGGTATCGAAGACGCTGTCTGCCCCGCGATGTTTGAAGCGATGCACGGAAAAGCTATTTTGTTGGAAACGCAGCGTGGTAGCTAAGAACAATGACAAGGTAAAGGTAATGTTGAGGGAAGAAAAAAAAGAAACACGGAGAAACAATATAAACAACGGCAGGCTGTGAAGAGTTTCGAAAGCCCTGGGCCCGCCGGGAGAGTCCGAACATATACGTATGCGCTTGCCATCAACCCTGGCTAGTGGACCCATGCCAGACGGGTGGAAGGGTAGGGGTAGACAGACGGACGGAAGAGAGGGGTGGAAGGGAAAGGGTAAGAAGGCCAAAAACCCCGCGTTATTTAGGCCACTGGACGCAGATATTGCGGCAAGAAAACAGCCAAAGGTCCCCAGTAAGATGGGGGGCGTGTTCCGGTGCGTATCATAGGACGAAAAGCACAGGCCAAGGCACGCAGGATGACAGATGGCCAGGGCTGTTTCTGTGCCTGCACCTCGTGCATACTGTGCATGCCGGGGCTCCTTTCCTCTCCCTTTGGAAAAGCGCGAGAGAGAGAAGAAAGGGAGGGGAGGGGGGGGGGGGTGAATCCCAGGTAAAAAGTGAGCTACAGCAACTATAAGCAGTTGGATGCCCGAATCGGTAATCAGTGGAAGCCACTTGGCAGGAATCGAGGCGGTGGGATGGGTATAAACAGCACAAAAATACAACCAGCCCGAACTGACGTTGGGTTCAGTTTGCAATCGAGGGGAGCAAGTTTTGTGCCGGAAAGCAACCGCAAGAAGGTGTGCCGAACACGTGCCCAGCTGGCGTCATAATACTCACATTGGTCGAAGCAAGCTGTTTGTCGTCGCCGTGCAGGAGGGAAGCCGTCCTCGATATGGTTGACGAAGAGACAGAGTTACAATCTCCGTCTGAGAACGATTCCGGGATTGTTGATGGGGATATGATGCAAGAAGTGCCTGTTGTGCGTGCAAAGATCGAGACGCTGAAGAGATATAGTTGTCTGCCGTCGTATCCAAGTCGGGTGATGGTCGTGCCTTGATGTATAAGCGCGGTTTCTTCGGCACGAGTGGTGAGTAACTGTTCCTGGGAACTTGGGTGTGGCCACCGGCCTGGCGCCTCTTTACAGGTCAGGTAAACGAACCGGTGTCGGGTCTTTGTGACACAATAGCACCTGACCGGACGCTTGAAGCTGCAAGGGAGGAGGAGGAAGAGGAGGACGGCGAGGATGGAGGACGCGAAGAGATGCGGCCAGGCGGAAGGATGTGCGGTGGCAGACTTGTAGGGTATTTGGTTTGGAAGCTGAAGAAGGTAGAAGAAAGGAAAGAAAGGAAGAATAGGAAGATTAGGAGAATAGGACGAGGAAGAAACGAGAAAGAGTGGAACGGCACGCGGGCAGCTAATGGCGAAAGGAAACGGTAACTGGAATTAAGACTTGAGACTTTGGGGTGCACACAACCATAGACGCTCCTGGCGGTTAAGGCCGAATAGGGTTTGGCGGCGCGGTGATGGGTGGATATCGTCGACAAGGGGACGGCGAGCGAGCGTCTCGTTGTTCTCACGGACAACTGCTGGTATGATTTTGTGGTCTTGTGGTTGTTGACGAGGACAGGCGAAGAGAGCAACGTTTCTTTGATGGGAGGATGTTTTGGTGTAATTGGACACTTCTATGGGAAAGGCCAACGGCGCGGCCAGACGAGTTGGCGGATTGGGGTGGTGTGCATACTTTTGAGGAAGGCTCCCCCTTTCTCCCCTCTCCTCCCCCCCCCCACCCGCATGAAATGCGCGCTTCCTTTGGGCCAACGTCAAAACTACTGCTAGTGAGGGCACTACGGGCCAAAATGGTATGAGGAAGGCACGGTCGGCCATAAAAAAGGGGACTGCTCCACCAGCGCCAATGCACTGTTGTCCACAATTTACCACACAGTGTGACGACAATTCTTATCGAAAGTGAGATATGTTGGGTCTTTTTCTTTTCTATTTTTCTTTTCCTTTTCCCGCTGTTTTCTTCTTGGCGAGCAACATGTTGACCATCGGCCGCTCTTTTGAGGCTTTGTAGTATGTTCAAATGGCTGTCTACGAGTCTGTGTCACTGGTCGTTGTTTCCAGTCGTAGTTTCCAGTCGTAGTTTCCAAGTAGTTCTGCAAACGCATTGCGTAAAGACTAGGGCAGGCCGGTTGTCCTTGCTTCTTCGGGGTCCTTTCGTCTTGGAACGGCAGGTGCCAGCTGGGAGCCTCACGCACTGGTTTCTGTCTGGGATTAAGTCGCTGAACTGGGAAGGAGTGATGCTCTCTTCTGTAGAGCCGCATGCGTGCCACTACAACCACCCTCTCGGTTCTTCTTTTTATTTTTTACTATCAACTGGACTCCTAGAGATGCACACGTTGACGAGAGCCAGCAGGGCTGAAAGCCACAGTGTGTCACTGGTGACGGATAGCCTGCTACGTAGGCCAGCGTCTCGAGATGAATATGTGGTCTTTTATCTTGTAAATGAGAGCTTCGACCCCCAGTGGTGCTCCCTTCTCTCGTCGGCCGTTTTACGCCCAGCCTTCGTACTGTCGTTCGCACCTGCTGCAGCGACGATCATTTCCCAGAATGGGGCGACAAACGAAGAATTTTAAAGACAAGAGAAGCGGCAGGCAGGGGGCAAGACTAGCACTTCAATAGTGGCGGCCTGTAATTGCTTCATATGAGATATGCAAACCAGTTCGCTGCTTTGTATTCGTCAGAGCCTCCTCTGCTGTTGTTATTACGGTCCTCTCTGACCCATGTACATATTTGGCCGCTCACGGCTGATTTCAAGCGATTTCAAGCGATTTTATATTTTAGTTTTTATTTTATTTTCTCTCCCTCTTCCTACCTTCCGGTTCTTTTGCTTTCCTATTTCCAAAATGGTGCTGAAAGTCCATTGCTCCTGCCTGATTCTTTTTGTTTTTTGTCTACTTCCTTCCGTCTGATGTGAATGTCGGTGCCCAAGTAAAATGACTTGGACGGAACAGGATAGGCTGGGTCGATTAAGCCCCCCCGCCTAAAAGGACTATGACGCAATGGTGTTCCACAACTTCAATGCCACGCGGAAGGAACTTCCTACAGTGGGGTTGTAATAATACCAGTGCTACGCCATTGGCGCCTTCCCTTTTGGTGGGACGAGCAGCGCTCAAAATTTGAACCCCTCCTCCCTCCTGCCCTTTCTACACACGGCTAGCACAATGTAGACCTAGACCGTCGTTGTTGCACTTTTAGCAATGCGCCTTCCATCATCGCATGGCAGGCAGTTTGTCGAAGAAGGAGCGATACGCACCGAGTAGGGGGCTTCCTAAGAAGTTTAGAAAAGGAGAGAAGCTCATCATTTATGAGTTTGAGAAACAAAGTTTTTCAATTCCCTCGCCCATCTTCCTATGCGCCACATCCACAGAACAAGCGCCGCCCATTCTCCATCATACTCCCCGTACCCATTCCATCGGCTGGGCCTGGACTTGCCCACCGGGCCCCTCTCCTGTACGTTAAATCCCTTCCCCGTGCCTTTGGCAGTTCGGTAAATGTTTTAGCCCGAGATTATTCTCATTAGATTATTCTCATTTCGTTCTCAACCGCCGGTGTAAACCGGTCTCCTTCATGGACAGGTTTGGTTCTGGCGATGTTCACCATTGTCCGCGAACGTCCACTCTTCCACTCCTCTACTCAGCACCGCCCCATCTCTGCGTCAATGCAGACAAGATGGCCATGAAAACGCCTTTGCCTCACGCTAGGCGAGAGTCAGATAGGCTTGTGTGCGACGATGAAAAGCGGTGAGTACTCTCCAGCTCACCTTCTCCATCAATTCCACCGGGCTTCCTGTCTCCAGGGTGGGGGCAAAGCGGTCCTTTTCCTACCCTCTTGGCCTGGCAAGGCAACTATCGAGGAAGCACTCAGCCGAATTTGAGAGATTCGAGATGCAGGGTCCAGCCCGGGTGCCGTCGGTAGCGCAATCCCGAACAATCGGGGACAAATGGGCCATCTCGTGACCTACGGCCGACGCTCTCCTTGAGATCATTGTGGGACATGCTCCCACTTAACAATATCTTCGGGTGAAGCAGAAACACCAACCGACTCCTTGTGGCTCGGCGGGCTCTTCTCTCCACATACTCTCTTCCTGGGCCGGGGACATGGCTTCAGCGCTGCCTGTCGTTCCGGCTCGTCTGTTTTGCGTTTTCATAGTCCCTTTCCTCTTATCCTTTCTTTTCGACGGTGCGTTGTCGTTTCCTCGGGGATTCCTCCTTCGTGCCCTTGTCTAAACACATTTACTAACCGACATTATTGTTTTATAGTGTTTTTTGCTTGTGCGATACAAGCTATCAGCTGCCGACGCAGTGGAAAAAGAAAAAAAAAAAGAAAAGAAAAGTCTACCAACTTAGCGGCACAGCCCGCAATAAAATACTCTTGTGGTGGTTGCTGTCTTCCTTGTTTTCGCCCCATATTAATTACGTCGTGAGCTGCAGGAGGAACTGCAACGTAAAAGGGCGCCCCTCTTTACGCACAGAGCATCCGTCCGACGTCATAATAGCCTAGTGCTCGGCCGCCCAAGCGTGACCAGCCGTTCCACTACAGGTGCAGGGTCAGGGGATCACTTCCCCACCACACTTGCTGTTACGCCAATTAGAAGCAGTCGGGATCTGTCACTTTTCTTCCAACGCCATTGCGGATTTGGTTTTGTCCCTCAGCGCCATTTCCAGCAATCTCACGAGGCACAATTACCACACCGAGTTGGTTTGGGTATGGTACGGCGGCCTGTTGTCCAGTTTTTCTCCATATGAAGCCAAAACACACAGACTAGGCCGGAGCGACTGGCTGCTCCGGTGGGAAAATAAAAGAGTTTCCTTATCCCCCGAAAGAAGAAAGGCGCCCAGCGCCCAGATGACTTCAAGCCCCAACGATACTGGTCCAACTCGAAAAGGGGCTTCAAAGTAGTCGATGTCCTCCCTAGACTACGACGCTAAATAACGGCGCCTTTTCGCAATTGGGAATACGACTGTTAAGGTCAATGAGCTGAATTTTCCACATGTAAGTTCCCATCCGGCTTTTTTTTTCGTCTTGTGAGTCTAGTTTAGGGCTTTACTTCAATACCCGGAATGTGATCACGTCTTGCCCGTCTACGAGGTCTACCGACCGTTAAATTTCCAATTGTTCCACGACACCCAAAGTTTATCTGGATTCCTTTTTTCGGAGTTGGAGAAAGGCGTGCAAAATCATTACTTCGTACTTCCAATACAGTGCTAGTCGCACATTGGTCTCGGAAATCGGCACCGCTGGCTTCCCAGAACAGCTTTTGCCAAGACCCTACATATGCCTTTTGGAGCTTTTCTTCCACGGTGTCTCGAAAGGTCGTTCACCTGGGGGTCCCTGTCTAAGAGGAGATATCTTACAGATAATAACGTAAACGGAACCAAACAAGTTTTTGGAGGGCCTTGAGCCTGTGAGACTTTTGACAAGATCGTGAGGTTTGGTCAAAGTATGCATTGTGGTCCTTATATTTGTACTTCATATAATTATAAAGGGCCTGCCGAAGCGGAGCCGGACCCTTGTGCCGTTTACGAAGTAAGTTGGAGCTCCTCAAAAAAAATGGAGCGCTGCATCCACAGAGCCTAGTAAATAGACGAAATATTTTCTGAGTTTTGCACGGCTACTTATGCCCACTCCTCATCTGTTAACCATTGTTTGTTAACCATTATTGCCGTTCGATATTTAAACGTCACTGACGATAAGAGTTATGGTAGCCGGATTCCTTTCCCAAAATCTGAGCATTTTTGGAGCACGCACATTTGAATTCATGTCATTGCGGTCTGTCATCAGATATACGGCTATCAGAGACACAGAACCATCATATCATCACGCCTTTAATCCTGGAAGAGTGTATTTCTCACGTCATGTGGTAGGACGCGCACTTTATTTGCTGCTCTGTCCTCGCCAAGTGTAGACAGCGGAAACAGCACTTTTGCCAGATCTGACGAGTACTCCGCGGAACACATGTGTGTATAAACCGGAGCATATTGACGAGGAGAGAACCTCCACAGCGGCACCTCAACCTCCAGCCTCACCTGCTATGTTCAGTCTACTTCCGCATAATGATGAGCCAGGAGACAAGCACATATTTTCGAGGGACGTGCTTGTTAGTCGCCGTCGGTTTTCTTACTTCTTCTCCTCCTCCTTCTTTGTCTTCATGGTTTTGTGGTTCAATACGAAAGCACACGACCGCATGGCGTTAGACTCTGCTGGACCATGTAAAGAACACCCTCTTTCTGTCACCTTATCTTCCTGGTAGGGTAAGCAGGGTAAGGTAGGGAAGCCTTGCCCCAAAAACCTGTTTTTCGTACATATGGTCGTGCATCCACGTCGGACGGGAACCGTCTTGCCCTCTCACATTTGGTCTCTTCAAGACCCATAGGCCTGGCCAGACCCTTCGGGGTCGTCTCGCGGCGGCCAAAGGAAGGGTGAGAAACAGAAGGGATTTGAAAAAAGAGAATTTTTTTTTAACAATGTGGTGGACCAGAAGGTTGGGGGTCCTCTTGGCATTGAGCACTGAACATTCGCTTGTCAAGGGACAAGGCAGCGGCTTGCTGGGGAGATTTTGAACGAAAAGAGACCTGGGCGGTGCAACTTAGCGAGCCAATCGCATCCGGCCCTCTCTCCAAGTCCTCGATTCGTGCACTCGGTGTCACTGCTCAAAACTTATCAGGCAATGTGAGGCAATGTTGAGAGTCAATAATAATGCAAAGTATGATGCAGTTTGGTAGACGTTCGGATCGAGGAGCAACATTACGGAGGAGATGTCTCACTGTGAATGTTTGGCAGCGTGATAGTTTTTAAGAGAAACGAATGACGAGACATCAATATGAAATGGCACAGGAGGGAAAGGGTTGCAGTAAGATGAGGTATTATTAGTAAGTCGTCTAACAAAAATGAACGCAGGCATTATCTAAGGGTCGGTCGTGTTTCTACGGAGTAGTTCCTGCTCCTGCTCCCTGCTCCCTGCTCCTCCCCGTCTACAGAATTACCTTGGATGCCACACTGAGCAGCCAGGCAGCGTCCTGCCATGTGCCTTCGTTGGAACCGGGCGGTGGCGGCACAGGATCCTCGGTGGCATGGCTTTCATCGCCCTCGAACCGGCGTCGGTTGGCAGCCACGGTCGGTCCCTGCCGGTTCCAGCCACGACGCTTCCGAGACCGCCGCCGCCGGCCGTTGGCCACTGCTTTGCCATCCTGCCCGACAGAGCCTTGCTCAAGTATGTCGTCGCTGCTTCTCTCGGTGCCGCCAGCCTCCGTATCGTCATCCTCCTCCTCTTCGTCCTCGTCTCCATCCTCCTCATCTTCGTCGTCGTCGTCGTCGTCGTCATCGTCCACCTCGCCTTCTGTCTCTTGGACAGAGAAAAGCGACCAGCCAAACACGTTGCCCAGCCACGAACCCATGACGCCGCCAGCCTTCTCGCGCTTGACGAGTCGCCGGATGTGGTCCTCGTCCTCGAGACTCATGTCCCGCTGGTGGAGCTCAATGGCTTCCAGCGCCTCGTCGAGGTTGACAAAGTCCGGCCCTGCGGGCGTCGCTAGATGATTATGATTCACGCCGTCGTCTTCGGCAACCTCCGCATAGTCAAAGTACCCGGCCTCGCCCGTGGCCGGCATGCCGCTGTGGTCCAGCGAATGACGGCGGGTGTCCAAGGGCGTGAGCAGCTGCACGCGGCTCCCAGCGCGGCTGTGCGTGCGGCTCGCAGGGCGACTGCCCAGGTGGCTACCCGCGCGGCTTCCGAACCGGCTGCCCGACCGGCTCGCGGGACCATGAGCCGAGGCAATCGGGGACGTGACGTCGCGGTCAAGGCTGCCGCGACGGCTTCCACGGCGGCTGCTGCCCGCAATGCGGTCGAGATACTCGCGCTCGCGCGCCAGCTCGCGCTCAAACGCGGCAACGTCTTCGGCCTCTTCGGCGCTGCGCAAGCCCGACAGGCTCGTGGAGCTAGCACGTGCTGTTAGCCAGCTCTGGCCCTTGGACTCGCGGGCCTCGCTCGCAACGAGAACGGCGGCGCGGAACAGCCAGTCGTCGCCGCCGCCCTCGTGGTGGCCGTGGTCCGTCTTGCGGCGGCGGTGCTGCCGTGCGCCACCACCGGTGCCATTCGAGCGGAGATGCTGGTGATTCCCGTCAATGTGCAGCTGTGTTGTCGACAGGCTCTTTGCCAGCGCACCGGCATGGGCCTTGCTGCTGTGTCCCGTGCCGCCCGGGGTGCGGGAGCCACCGCCCGCCACGTGCGCGCGATGGCGGCCCTCGTGGGAGTGCGAGCGAGACGCGGTCGGCGACTTGGAGAGCAGCCGCGGCGTGGCCGGGGCCGAGCGACCCTGGATGTAAGAAGGTATCCGCGCAAGGGCAGCGCTGTTGCTGCCGGTGTGGGCATTTGAGAAGTAGGAATGGCTGTCGATGATGTCGGTGCCGTCGTAGTCGTCACGGAGTGGAAGACGCGACGTGAGCGGTGCGAGCGAGAGGTGTTGCAGGTTCGCGGCCGACCGGTTCTTGCGGCGTGCTTGCTGCTGCTGGGAGTACGCGAGGTCCATCTCGTTTCGTGGACGGTGTCTCGCGAGCGTTGAGTGCCTGCAGCGCTATTCCCGGATAGCTGTTTATCGTGACTCGTCCCTCGTCGAGTTTTTTTGTCGAGTTTCTATTGTCGGGTCTATCCGAGAGGATTCGCCAATCGGCGCGGTAGGCTGGCTAAATTCGACAGAGAAGCTCCAACGCGTGTAGTAACGAGCTTTGGAAGATGGCAACGAGATGAGAGGAGATGGATGCAATAGTCACAATGGTGCGGTGAAAAGGTTGTGTTCGTTTCTGTTGGGGAAGGTCCAGAACCAACAGCGAGAAATGGAACGTTCTCTCAAGAGTTTGTTTTGGGAAAGAGCTAGGGGAGCTGAGAAAAGGGAGGGCTAGCAGGTCACAAGTGCGGAGGTGGTGGATATGGGGGACTGAAAGGGGCCGAGAAAAGGAATGCTGGGGCTGTTGATTGGGCGAGTGGAGCAGCAGAAGAAAGACGAGCAAAGCAAGGAAGGTGCGAACAAACCACCGTCACCACCCGCTACAAGAAGGACGCACCAATTGCACGCGAAGCAAAAAGACAGAAAAGGAAAGAGGCAAAGGTGCATGCAAGGAAGGCGAGACGGCCGAAATACGAGAGACAACAGTTGAGAATCAACATCACCTAAAAGGTACGATTGGCGGCGCATTTCTGAGTCTTATAGTGTGGTGCTGTCAGCGGTTCTTTTGAAAACTTGCCTTTCAGATGCTTCCTCGGCCAGGGACAGGGAGATAATACTAGGCAGCGCCACGCGCAGACGAACAAAAGTCGGAAAGGCTGGGCGACGTCGAGACAAAACGACCGGGCATTTACCTACCACCGGCTCTATTTCTGTGGTTATCCGAGTTGTTTCCTTGTTATTCGAAAATTCTTCATTCTTTCAACCCCCCTCTCTACTTCGCACCGGAGACAGGTATCTCACCTCATCATTCTGACACTGTCTCAGTTGACCAGTACGACGTATTCGTGGCTCCGTCTCCGTCCATCGTAGTTTCCCTCACGCCGCCTACGAACCTGCCATGTCTCACAACATAGCGGCCCAAGCCAAATGACTACGAAGTAGGCAGGAGCTTGAAAACCGTCGTCTTTGGCTTTGGCAGAGCTGTCAGCTACGAGATCAGCCTCAGAAGTAGCCGGCCAGTTGGCTCAATCGAGCTGAGAAGAGAGGCTAAGAAGTGCTCACTTCGCGTTGCATCGTTTCACAACTTTCTCTGTTGTCTGAACTTGGAGACATATCAGCTCGCCTGACGCTTTTGTTGCTGTCCGTAAATCTGGCGTGCTCGCACTGTCTTTGGCTCTACTTTTGGCCTGAGCAGAGGCTCATTGGTGCAGCCCCGCACAGTGCCAGAAATCCAAGAGGCACGTCACCAATAGGCAAACTTTTTTTTCACTTCGATCGTGCCTTCCCTCTGAAGGATCAGACGAAGCGAGCGACTGCAGCCCCATCCTTGGCAAGGCCACTGCCAGTCCTCAACTGTCGTCGTATCTCGCCCTTTTCATTCCTAACCAAACGCATCTGGTCTCTCCACGGCCCTTTGCAAACCCCGCCTAAGCTCAACCACACTCGTCCTCCGGCACGCAGCGCCCGGACCGATTTTGAACGATCCGTAGCGGCTGCCCGCCATGCGGAACCTCCGCAACATCCGCTATGATGTGTGCCACGATGCTACCGGTGCCACAGCAGCCTGCTGGGATGCCGGGCAAGACGAGGTGATTGCGGCCTTTGGCCCATCAGAGGACGAGCCGAAGGTGCGGCTGACCCGCGTCGTCGACCGCTCTGAGCTGTACGTGCTGCGTCTTATATACTTGTCCGAATGTGTTCTGGCTGTCAATCACTTGGTATTCTAACGTGTCCTCTCAGAACTTGTCATGACTTTGCTTCATGGGATGCTCTCAGTCCTAACCCAGACATGGTCGTGGACCGGATTGTGAGCCTGCACTATTTTGGCGACCTGGCCACGGTCTGTGTCATCATGGCCGGTGGCGACATTGTCATGGCCCGTGAGGAGACGTCTGGGTCATATGAACCTGTGCACATTGAAATTGTCGGCTCTGTCGACCCAGGCATTGCAGCCGCCCGTTGGTCGCCCGACGAGGAGGTGCTTGCGCTTGTCACCACTGGCGGCAACTTGATATTGATGAGCCGGGCCTTCGAGACGATCGGGGAGACGCCCCTGACCCCTGCCGACCTGGCAGCCTCAAAGCACGTCTCTGTAGGCTGGGGAAAGAAGGAAACCCAGTTCAAGGGCCGTGGTGCTGCGAAAGCCATGCGCGACCCTACAATACCCGAGATGGTCGACGACGGCACGCTGAGTCCGGCAGATGATGCGTCTGCCGTGACCATCAGCTGGCGTGGGGATGGCGAGTATGTGGCTGTGAATGCAGTGGAAGCAATCGTCGAAGGCGGGGACGACGCAGCAAATTCGCCAGAGACGAAGACGAAGCGCCGGCGGGTCGTTCGTGTCTACAACCGCGAGGGTGTACTTGACAGTGCCAGCGAGCCTGTTGACGGCTTAGAGAGCTACCTAAGCTGGCGGCCGTCCGGAAATCTGTTGGCAACCGTTCAACGCAAACCTGGGGGGAGCCACCCTGACCAGTTTAACATCATCTTCTTCGAACGCAATGGCCTCCGGCACGGCCAGTTTGAGCTCCGTTTGCCGTCAACGGGAGCTGGTACAGGGCCCGTGGGTCTCGACTGGAACACCGATTCCACGGTGCTTGCCATCACATACGGAAGCGAAGTCCAGTTCTGGACCATGGGCAACTACCACTGGTATCTCAAGCAGGAGATTGTCACGAGGTCACAGCGACCACTGACGGTGTGGCACCCCGAAAAGCCACTACGCCTTGTTACCTCCACTTTCGACGGCCTCGCCAGTGCCGAATATGTCTTTTGTACGGCCCGGGGAACCCTCACGCCACCGAATGACCACGGCTCTGTCGCCGTCATAGACGGCAAGTCTATAAAGCTGACACCGCTGCGTGCCACAAACATGCCCCCGCCAATGAGCCTCTTCGAGCTTCCTACCAGCCTACCGGCAATTGACGTTGCCTTTTCCCCCAAAGACGATGCCCTCGCCGTATTGACCTCGAGTGGGCTTGAGGTGTTCTCGTGGACGTGGCCTGCCACTGCGAAACGGTCGCCGCAGCCAACACTCGCGGCCTCGCTCTCTTTTGCACATGATGCCAACTTTGTTGGGTTTGTCCCGCTGGAAGTGTGCTTCATCCAGGGCTCAAAGTACGCCGTGTACGTTCTTGGTTGGGATGCGTTGTCTCGGACGCAGATACGTTCTTTTGTACTTGACCGCGAAGGTGGCCAGTTGGCGCCAACGGACCCAGTGTCAGTTGCACGCGGCTCGATCCTGGCAACGGCCCACCAGGGCCGCGATCTATATACTCAAGATCCTTCAGGCGCTCTGACTCAACTGAACGCGGAAGCCCCCTCTGCTTTCCCATTCCGTGCGAAGCTACCTAGTCTCCTTCCTTGGGTCGAGGTCGTCGAGTCTGGCGAATCTGGACCTCAGTTTGCCATTGGCTTGTCGAGAAACGGACACCTCTACGCCAATGAGCGTCAATTGACCAAGAACTGCACTTCCTTCGTTGTGACGGATGACCACCTTGTCTTCACAACAAGCAATCACCTCCTCAAATTCGTTCACCTGACAGACGTCCACGATCTCGAAATCCCACTCGACGATCCTGAAGCTGATGAGAGATGCAGAAGTATCGAGCAGGGTGCGCGTCTTGTCACGTCGATCCCATCCAACCTGTGCGTCGTCCTTCAAATGCCTCGAGGAAACCTAGAGACCATCTTTCCTCGAGCTATGGTTGTGGCCGGCATCCGGAAGCTGATCGACGCGCTCGACTATGGTAAAGCCTTTGCCTTTTGCCGATCCCAGCGTGTCGACATGAACATTCTCTACGACCATACACCGCAGCAGTTCCTTGCCAATGTCGACCTGTTCCTTGACCAGCTCAACGACGTCGCGTCCATTGACCTGTTCCTGTCCTCCCTAAAGGAAGAGGATGTGTCTCAAACCATGTACAAGGACACGAAGAAAACAAGTACAGCCACACCATTTAGACTACCTCAGCTGGTGCCACCGACCCCGGCGCCCGCATCAGCGTCATCCACCAAGGTCAACACGGTGTGCGATGCAGTTTTAGCCCGTCTGGCAACGCGGAAGAAAACCAACCTCCAGAACATCATCACAGCGCACGTGTCCAAACTGCCGCCGGCAATTGATGACGGTTTGACTGTTGTTGCCCAGCTCCTTCACGCCAACGATACGGCTGCAGCCAGAACCGTGTCGGCAAAGGCCGTGGAGCACATTTGCTTCCTTGTCGACGTCAACCAGCTCTACGACCACGCCCTAGGCCTGTACGATCTGGACTTGACAATAGCCATTGCACAACAGTCCCAACGAGACCCCAAGGAGTATGTCCCATTTATTCGGACCCTGCACGAAATGTCACCAACCTGGCGCAAATTTTCCATCGACGACCATCTCGAGCGACATGAGAAGGCGCTTAGCCACCTCGCCGACTTTGACGACTTCAACGAGTTCCTACAGTACACCAACAAGCACCGTCTGTACAAGAAGGCTCTTGGGATCTACCGCTACAATACCGAGCGCCACTCCGCCATCACCAATGCATATGCCGAGTATCTTGTCACCCAGTCCAAGTTCCGCGAGGCTGGCCTGGCGTACGAGTCGCTGCAGAACTTTTCGAAAGCGGCGAGCTGCTACCAGTCTGCGGGCGTATCCTGTTGGCGAGAATGCCTCTTTGCCGCACAGAGTCAGACGCCACCTTTATCCAGCGATGTTTTCAGCGAGCTTACCTCCAATCTTGTCGATGCCCTCCTCGAGGCGCGCGACTACACTGCTGCAGCCAAGATTCAGCTGGAGTACCTCGCGTCTGTCGAGGGCGTGCGCACCCTGTGCAAGGCATACGAGTTTGCCGAGGCGATGCGCGTGACGGCGCGCCTGGGCCGTGCGGATCTACTACAGACACATGTCGACCCGGGCTTGGGCGATGCCCTCTCTTCGTCGACGGAGCTCTTGGCCGACTGTCGGTCTCAGCTGAAGGCACAGGTGCCTCGCATACTCGAGCTCCGGCAGAAGGCCATTGAGGATCCACTCGGCTTCTACGAGGGCGAACGGCTGGGCGGCGAAGACGTCCCCGACGACGTGTCCATTGCGGCCAGTTCACGCATCAGCACGAGTGCCAGCCTGTTCACGCGCTACAGCACAGGCACCGCCGCCACGGGCAAGACGGGCGAGACGGGCGGCACCGGGACCACGCAGCAGCACCGGAACCGCAAGAAGCGCGAAGAGAAGAAGCGCGCCCGCGGCCGGAAGGGCACGGTGTACGAGCAAGAGTACCTGATCAACAGCGTGCGGCGTCTCGTTGAGCGTGTGGAGCGGGCGCGGCCGGAGGTCGAGCGCCTTGTCGTAGGCCTGACGCGGCGTGATATGGCCGAGCGGGCGCGTGCCATAGAGGCTCTGATGGCCGAGCTGATTGAGGCATGCCAAGCGGCCATCCGCGAAGTGTGGCAGCAACCAGCCTTTGTCGGCGGCCAGACAGCGCCTGCGATGGCCACTCTCAGCGTGGAGAACGCCAACGGCCAGAGCCAAGACAACGGCGGCGATGCGGCACCGGCCAACAACAACACGACGCCATGGATTGCTGGCTTTGAGCGTCTGTCGCTCCTCGGCTAACCGGGGCATCTGGCACGCAGTGCAAACCGTATTCCATCGTTTGATGCTGCCCACTAGACCGGCCGCACTTTGTCACCGTACCACACTGCCGCGGGACGTACCAAAACGGCAAGAACGACCCAGCCCGGCTCCACTCTCGCACCTGCCCTCCGGAGGACATCCGGCCACGCCCTCGCAACCCAAAAACAAAGAAAAAAAAGCCAAATGAGGGCTGGTCTATGGTTTATATCTTTGCAGAGTGGTCTGCCCCTCAATGCAACTGGACCATTCGATTAACTTGGCCCTAATCGTTTGGCCCAGTTGGATTAACGAGGGCCTCCACCGGGAGGTTCCTGGTTCGACCAGCCGGCGAAGTGTTCCACCGGGGATATTTCGTGCAAAAATCGCCCAGCGCGGTTTTCGTAACCCTCAATTCCATCTACAGAGACTGCTATGGACGCATAGTTAGCACGTGTAGGTGTGTGTTGAGGGTGAGCTTTTTGTCTGTCTTGGCTTTTTTATTCTCGTTTTTCTTTGTATGTGCCTGTGGCCAAATAAGGCACGTAGACAGCGATATATGACATACCGTCAAGATAGATTTTTTTCACTATCGTAAAGTGCATGTAACTTGGTAGAATAGACACTCTATTTGCAAAAGCGCCAAAGCGGCTGATATCATGTACCATAAAAATCAAAATAGAAGCAAAGAGAATCTCAAATGGAATGCACTGCTGGCTGCAATATGACCTGGTTGTTCCTCGTATACGAAAACAGCGACGTTCACTTCCTCTTCGTGGGCTTGTTGCCAGCTGCCACGGGCGTCGTCGACCGTGACACGACAACCTGTGGCTGCGGCTGCACGGGAGTCGTTTGGCTGCTGCCGTGGCTGCTACTTCGACCCGCCGACGACGACGGTGCCGACGACGGTATCACATTTTGCGCATACTGCTCCGCATCCCGCGCGATGCGTTGGATGTCGATGCGGTTCTGCAGCGCGTCGTTGACGCCCTCAATCACGTCGCGCTCCTCCATCGCCTCCGCCACCAGCATCACCTCTCGCGCCCAGTACGCCTGCGTGCGCGCCCGCAGGTCTGTGTCGCGCAGCGCCGTGTTCTTGACAATCGCGCCGGCGCTCAGTTTGCTCTTGACGCCCGCCAGGCCGCGCGTGACAGCCGTGACGCGGTGGGCCGGCGAGGGCGGCGGCAGCGCGCCGAACAGCACGACCCCGAGCAGGCCCAAGCGCGGCGAGCTGTGCCGGCCCGAGGCGGCCAGGTACAGAACGGCGGCGAGGGCGGCGAGGAGGCCGCCGCAGGCGACGGCGCGATACGTGCGCATGGACCAGTAAAAGAAGTCGAGCTCAGCCAGGCGCGTGGCGCGCGCGTTGCGCTGCCCGTTGTACGAGGCCACGAGATACAGGTCGAGCGCGGCAAAGCACAGGGCGACGAGGGACGCCGGGGTGCGCCAGCGCCGAATGTGCGTGGCGGCGACGTCATAGGCGTGGTCGGCGGCGGACTCGCCGTGGGCGTCAAAGTCGGCATAGACGGATGCGGCCCCGGCCCCGGCGCCGGCGGACGCGCCGTGGCCGGACGACTTGCCACGACGGCCCAGGAGGAGAAGCGGCGACGTGACGAGAGCAATCAGGACGAGGTTGGCAAGGTGGGCGGCCACGAGGTCCGCCATGGCATAGTACAGGTAGTGCATGGCACTGAACCGGCTGGCGGCATCGACGCCGGTGCCGCCACAAAAGGGGCAGTTGACGAGCGCATCGGGGCCGTATTGGAGGTACAGCAGGCGCGACTCGAGGCTGACGAGCCGCAGACGCAGAGCCTCGTCCGCGGCCGTCAGCGTGTGGTTGGGGCGGTTGGACGCCAGGCGCGTGAATAGGACGTCGGTGGGTGCCTGCAGGCGGGACTCGGTCGCGGCAAAGACATTCTCCGGCATGCGCAGCGCCGACGGCAGACGCAGGGCGTGGCTGGCCGAGGCGGGCAGGACAAGGCCACCCGACAGCAGCCAGGCCAGGGCGGCCGCGGCCAGGAGGCTGAGAACGAGAACCGAGCGGAACGCCAGCGGCCGGACGACTGCTGCTGCCGCGCCGCCCTGCTGGCTCTGCTGCGCACGCACGCCTGCCTCGGCCTTGAGCTTGCGGTACATGCCGAGGACGCGCGGCAGCAGCATCGGCCCAAAGAAGAGGAGCAGGGACTTGAGTCTGCATCGAGCAGTGCAAGGTGAGCGCGTATTCAGGAGGAAACCTCGGACGAAAACGCAAAAGACATGCCGACTTACGTTCCCCATGGAATCGCCATGGCTGCGGATGGCAGAGCACAGCGGCTCGCAATCGTCGTTTGTGGTGCGAATGTAGCCTTTCTTGTGTCGAAAACGACCGCTCTGGCCAACAGCGGAGAGGCTTTACAAAGGGCACGGAAACCAGCAGAAACAAAAGACACGCAACAGGCCCGAGCTGTGTCAAGGCACGACGTCGTGGCAGCGTGTCTTTGAGACGTGAATAGGGTGCTATATTAGGACAAAGCTGTCCTTCTGCCTATGGCGACGAAAGCTACATAAGGGACAAGGGACCGGTGGTGAGAAGTGGGTCGCGCCTCCCTGTTCCTGAATGTATTCTGTACGATTAGCAGCCAATGAGGCCGTGCCTTGTCCAGGCATGTGCCTTTGTCCCAGCCAACCATGATTATGACTGTGTTAAACAAGCACTCGTCCTCTTTACAATAGTTTGTCTTTTTGTATCGTATATTGAAACTGCTTCTCATCTAGCTTTCGACATTCTGTGATATGGCTTTGTACCTGCCCTTGGACGAGTTCTCGTGCCGAGCTGAATTCGAGATGCCAGCTGGCAACACGT
Organism: Sporothrix brasiliensis 5110; assembly: GCF_000820605.1. Taxonomy (NCBI): domain Eukaryota; kingdom Fungi; phylum Ascomycota; class Sordariomycetes; order Ophiostomatales; family Ophiostomataceae; genus Sporothrix; species Sporothrix brasiliensis. The sequence continues at coordinate 293,877 of NW_024467131.1, forward strand.
GATCGCCGAGAAAATGTGGGTCTGTTGAATGGGCCCATAAATTGGCAGCGCAAAGAAACAGCTTCGAGAAAATCTCAATCTCTCTCTCTTCCTTCATAAGACATCCACGATCTCCAAACACTGTGAACGGACAGACTCCGCGACAAGCCACGGGCATGTGTGCGACGCACTTCTTAAACGACAGCGACATTTTCCATGCAGCACAATATGGGATATAGGCCACGGCGGGGACACGTTGATGCCTCTCTATCCGTGGCGCCTATATTAAGGTTTGTTTCGTGCGTCATCTGTCTACACTGTGATCGCCTTCCGTGATGTCGTCGTGATGTCTCCGTAACAACGGGCACTTTCGAAGCTTTGGTGGCCCTTACTCTTCCATGGCCGCCACAGTCAATCTGTTGCCCAGAGCGAACCCAAGTTTACTCTGCCAAGAGTCATCTCATATCGTGTTGCAGGCCCTCCCTTTTTTGCCTCTATGGAGACCAACTGCGTCAAATTCATGAGAGACATGTGTATTGTCTTTGGTATATTATAGTAAACAAAGTAAGCCGGCCGTAGACATGCTTGCAACCGAAACGCCGACCGTGATGATCTGTCCTGTCATATATGTTTTTCCTTTTGCCCCCGTCGTTTTTGCTTCTACAATGTCCTCCTGGCATCCGTTTCGTGTTGCTTATGGGGCCTACCCACGCAAGACAGAATCGTGCTGAATCCTACAGTTCGTCTTTTCCTGCCCGTGCAGCCTTCGTCTCGCTGGACGTCTCTTTGCTCGACGCCCCCTCCGCAGCAACCGCTGCCTCCTTTTGCTTTGTGGACGTCGTCTCCTTTTCCTGCGACGGCGTCGTCGTGTCCCTGGCCTCCTGCACCAGCGCCACGAGCGCCACAAGGGTGTCCTTGACCAAGACCAGCACGCCCGTACAGGCCAGCTGCCACGAGGTGATGCTCACGCTGCCGCGGGGCGCGCGCGGGAAAGCGACGAGCCACTCGGCGTAGCCAGGGAACCAGCCATGGGGCAGCCAGAACATGGGCTCGCGGGCGTACCAAAAGGGCAGCAAAAACTGCAGGCCGCGCGTGAGCGCCAAGCGGAGGACGGTGACGGCCGTGTCAAACGAGCGCCGGCCCGTGTCGAGGGATTTTTCTAGACATGTCAGAGATCCAAACTCCAAATTCAACAGGGAAAAAAAAAAAAAAAAAAAAAAAAAGGACCGTGCAGACGACGTAGACGACGTACTCTTCGCCTCCAACTCTTCCAGTTTCTTGTCGTGCTGGCGGCGCAAACGGGCCCATTTGGCAAACTCGTCCTGGCTGCTGGTGGCATGGAGCTCCCGGCGGAGGGCGAGGTACTCCGTCTGGGCCTTGCGCTGCGCGGCGACGGCGGCTGATTGCTTGGACGGCACAATGCTGCAGATGCGCCAGAGGAAGTCGGCTATCGTGGCAGCGCCCAGCGAGTTGACGACCTGGACGGCCAGCTCGACGAGGAAGACGACGAGCAGGAGGGACGGCATCGTGGGTGGGCGGCGTGGTGTCTCGAGATCGCTCGCGTGTTCGGTGTGATGAAGGAGGAAAGGAAGGCTTTGTCGTAGCGGTGGGAATGTTTAGCTGTGCATCTCGGACAATACTCCGTACAGCGCATCTCACTGGAGGAAATGCACCGCCACAGGTGTGGTACATCTGCCACAGTACAGTCAGCAGCACTGAAACCCAGCGACTGAGCCCACTATAGTATAGAGGAACGAGGGGCTAGGCTCAAGCCGGGTATGGAGGTCCACCGAGGACAGCACTTGTACGTAAACACTTGCACACAACCTCGCTGGATTCATCTGTTTATCGAACCGGGCCATGTCGCGGGCTCTCGACAAGGCCACGGCGGCGGCCCTGCAGTCTGGCGACCCGGAGGCGGCATTCTGTGCCATCGCAGATGTCTTGACCGAGACAGCGGAGCAGCAAGAACGTCTTGAAATCGAGTTTCTCGGTCGCGAGCATCCTCCGCTGCCTGACGGCGGCTACGTCCTGCGGGAAGGCAATGCCGTGGCTGTACCCAAGCTGGCTCTCGTGCAAGCCTTTATCGTCGCCCGGGAGACGCTGCAAAAGCACAGAGCGGCGACGTTTCTGCTGCCCGCGACCGACGCCGTGCGCACACGCATCCTGCGCGCCACGGCGGTGCTGCTGCTGATGGACCCGGAGCACCTGACGGCCGCCAACACGCGCAAGCGGCTGATACTGGAGGACCTTCTGTCGGCCAGTGCCGACGCCGCGGCCGACGCCCCTGTTGCTTCGCGCGCGTCGCAACTCCTCGCAGACGAGCTCCACCTCATCGACAGCCTTCTCACCAGCCACCTGCACCGGCACACCAAGTCGCCGACGCTCTGGAGCCACCGGCGCTGGTTGCTTTTGCGCCTGGCGAACCCGGCGACCGACCGGACTCGTCTGCGTCGCGATGTGACGCACGTCGTCACGGTGGCGGCCGTGCGGCATCCACGCAACTACTACGCATGGGAGCATGCGCGGTGGCTTGTGCAGTGGCAGAGCCAGGGATCCAGAAAATCCAGAAATGGCACACCAGAGACGGACGAACACGACGACGAGAAGCTGCAGCTCGTCGTGCTCGTGCGCGACTGGTGCTATCGGCACCACACGGACACGTCCGGGTGGTCGTTTCTCTTCTTCCTTCTTGCCTCGCTGCCGTCTTCACCGCGCCGCACAGACGCTGCCCCGGCACAGCCATCGCCTCTGTACGAAGAGACGGTTGTGCAGGTCGAGGAGATGGCCACGTCGCTGCGTTGGACCGGTGAGGCCGTGTGGGTGTTTCTGCGCACGGCCGTGGCCTACCTCGAGCACTTCCGGCGCGAAACTGGCACCACCACCAGTGACGCCAGTGTGGCTACGGAGGAGCACAGTCGGTTGCAAGCAGCTGCTTCGACGCTGCTCGCCACCGTTGACCCAACGTCCCACGAGCACCAAATTCTGACGAGGGCACAGGCGTGGTGCGCAACAAGTACAGCCGGACAAACCGGCACCCAGAGCAACGCCACGTGAGAGGACCTCGTTGGTATGGCGTATACAAAACCCGGTGATATTAAACGATTGTTGCTACCAAGGTTTCCTATCTATCCCAATGTATATACCCAGATATGACCAATAAAACAAAGAAAAACAAGACAAACAAGACACAACGAGACGAGCAGAACAGCTTGTTTACAGCTTGTTTACAGCTTGCTCGACGTGCTCTCCTCGGCCACTGCTTCCCGCAGAGGCGTCATGCTGATCCAGAGGCCCTCGCACGTCGTACACACGGCGCCCGTGCCGTCGAGGATCTCCACGTCAAAGTATATTTTGCGGCCGTCGATACGGTTGAGTGTAGCCGTGGAAATGACCACGCCGGGCGTGGCCACGGGTTTGCGGAACTTGACGTCCATGCCCGCCGTCATGACCAGCCCGCACGTGCTCATGTCCACCACCTTGGGCGCGGGCTGCCACGCCGTGCCCGCGTCCTCGGCCTCGTCCTCCTTGGTCGCCTGCACCTCGTAGTTGGTGTAGATGAGCGCGCCCATGACCTCGTCGATGATGGTGCCCAAGAACCCGCCGTGCGTGTACCCGTTGAACCCCCGCACGTTGTCGCGCAAATCCAGCAGCAGCGACACCGACGGGATGAGGAACCGCAGGCCCTGGCCGGTGCCGAGGCTCGCATCGCCGGGCGGCGCGGGCGGCAGAGGCACACCCGGGGCGCCGTATTCCTGGTAGACGACGAGCATATGGGGCACGCCGTCGTCGTTGTTGAGCGCGCGGTGGAACAGGTTGTCCTGCGAGAGGAGGCGGCCGGTGGTGTCGTTTTCGCGGTCATAGCGGGAGCTGGGCATGGTGCAGCGGTTGCCGGGCCGGGCAAACAGCTCGGCGCACCATGGCTGCTGGCTGAAGTGCCTGACCGTGTCCTGGATGGACTGACTTTGTGGCATGGTGGGCGGGGAGGCTGGAACGGTGTCGAAAGGGGCTGGGACGGCGGCCGAATCAATGGAGAGAGAGCTCGTCCGTAGAACGCTGGCGAAATCGTATAATTGCACGTGAAAACGACGATGTCGATGATAAACAAGAACCAATCGAGACAAGTCGAGTTACGCGCCGCTCATGATAAAATTGCACAACAAATGAAAGAGCAAGAAGGCAAGGTGCCAAGGACGTTCAAAAGAAAGCATGCGAGTGAACACACGCACGAAAGAGAATGAGAACGATAGAAGAAGCTATATGGATGCCACGTCCGAGATGCGCCGAGTGTCACAAGCCTGCGGCAGGCTGGGTTCCAAGACTACGTAGATTGACTCCGTACTTACGTCGCCGGTACGCCTGGTCTCCAATCCTTCTGGGAAATGTGGTGCACAAGGTGCACAAAGTGCCGTGGTTCACACAAAGACAGGAACTTGCTCGTGGAGGGGAAAAGTGGGACACTGCCTCGGCAGAGCCGTTCCAGGGAACGTGAACGCTGTTTGATCCATCCCCAAGGCTGCTGCCGTCCCTGGGGCTGGCTCCAGGATCCCCAGGCGGCCGGCGGGGCTGCGAGATCACGTCAAAAGACCGGTCGGGGCGATGATATACAAAGTGGAATATAGGCTTTGGGAATACGATTCGGGAAGGCATGGCGATGTGTTTGCCGGTTACAAAATGCGATGCCGAGAAGACGGGATTGTTGTCCAGTTCCCATTGCGGAAACTGCGATGTCACACACATGTCGGGAAGGAACGAAGCACCGTGACAAAAGGGGGGGCAAAGGATACAATATAATACCTTTGACCATTTGCATCGTCTTTTTCGGTCGTCGGTTTAACCGTGCATCTTGCTTACGTACCCCCCATTGCCAGCGGTCAGCTTCAGCCTTGTGTCGACAGTGAGCACTAACACTCTACCAGACGGGTATCAAACGCCAATGCAATAGCCCGTAATTACGACGTTACGAAATGGTGCCTTTTCAATGATACTGCATCTTCTCGATTCAAACAGGGCGACGAAGAATCAGTGGCAATGCCGTATGTCTGAGAGAATAATGATGCCGCGTCTGTCGACGGACTCGGCGCAATGCTACGAGATTTCAGATTCTAGCTTCCCAGATTCTGCCTGCAGAGCCCCATGGCAATGGCCCAAGATGCTGGAGGAACTGCTCGCTACGATCTCTACGACGTCGCCTTTTAACAGCTGCCAGAGGTCGTTGCGTACTCCTTCCTATGCGGTGGTGTGGTTTTGCCCTGGAATTGCCGATGCTGCCAGTCTGGTTGGTCCCCTTTCATTGTGGGAGACACCGCGGAAATCCCCGACAGACCCTCAAGGACATTGTGTCTGGAGGAGCACGAAAGCTCAAATACGCAGTATTTTATTTCCAAAGTCACACCACCGTGGCTGGGACCAGCCGAGACCACAGCCTCGCCAACGGGCGCCTGTCGACACAAAGTCAGCGCGGGCCGCTCCACTTTGCATCTGCCCTAACACGCGACTGCCACTAAAAACCGTGTGACATATCGAACTACTCCTTCTCACCGCCGCGCCTTCGCGGCCTGCAGTCTCCCACCTGGGAGGGCACAGCAAAACATGCGATTTACGGTTGCAACTCACGATTTTGACGACGGCCTCGTGCCGTTGGATGCCGGCAGGCGACCCGAACAAGGCGTGGTCTGGTTATGCTGTGCCTGTTCTTAGGCGGACTGGCGAGTGACCACGAAAATGGTCGGAACCGATATTGGACGGTCCTGGGGGTGAGGGCGATGGACAATATAAAAGGGAGACAGTCATGATGCTTTATTTCTTGATGCTCCTATCACGGCATCTACACACTTCCATGCATTCATCAACCCGACATCATATTTCCACAGTACTTTACCATACATCTAGTCAATACAAACATCTCCACGCTCTGGACAACCCTTCTTGCACGATTCGACATACGGCACACTGCATCTAAGCAAGCCACCACTCACATTAATTTACAATATCATCATATACATCATCCTGTTCATCATGTCTACCTCTGTGGCCTCCAAGTCAGTCAAACCAACCAGCATCTAATTTACAACAACCGTCTATTCCGCCTCCCCCCCGCTAACCGCCTGCAGAGCCCTCGGCTCCGTCGTCTCTCTAGGCCTCGCCTCTGCCGTCGCCACGTACGTCTACGGCCAGCTGCACACCGAGTCCAAGACATTGGACCGCGTCTTTTCCGCCTACAACACCCCCGAGAGCGAGGCGTCCCGTCAGCGCGTCTTTGACGGCGCCATCGAGGACCCGCGGAACAACCTGCTCAACTTTTTGAGCTGGAAGAAATAGGCAACATGAGCACACGCAGCAACACAGGTGGTGCGACGTGTGAAGAAAATAAAAGGAGATTTTCAGGGGGGGGGGTTGACGTGTATTGGTTGCATTTATTGTCTTGAGCCTTTGTCTTTATTTATTTTAATTTAATCGTTTTTTTTTCTGTTTCTGTGTCTTCACTTCGTTTTCGTTTGCCCGTTCGGACTTGTATTGATATCAGCACCATGCCTGCGAGTGTTTTGTCTTATCGACATGCCCAAGAAACAGCATCTAGGCAATTTTATATGCATTGACGTCTACCGGCTAGAGAAAGTAAACAAAGCCATCTGATTTGCCCTATGAATATGACCTCGAGAATAGCCTTCTCCAGAGGATTGTGATATCGGCTTGACACTGCTCATTCCAGGCCCGGACTTATGTTGAATGCTTTCTTTTTGATGCTTTCTTTTTGATGCTTTCTTTTTGATGCTTTCCTTTCCTCGGCTTTTATTTTTCTCTTTCCAACTTTCTAGTTTCACCTGCGATGTTGTATCGGTTAAAATAAAAACCATCTTGCCCACGACGGGGACTATATTGTACGCAAATGTTTCTGGCAGGATCATCCGCGCATGCAAAACAAGCAAGATGGTCTGTCTGGCAAGGTCAAGGTCCAGGGAGGCTTACAAACAAACAAACCTCCTACAAATTCTCCGTACAGAGGCTCGGGAACCCGTGTCGCACCGTGCAACTTGCAGCGGATCCTGCGTCCCGTCCGTACGCATCCTACATCCTACTTTGTAACCTTCCCGTGTCCATGCGGATGGAAACATAAAAGTCAAAACTCAAAATAAGGTCATCCAGCCCGTCGTTGCACCGAACAGGGGGTCAAGGGAGTGCTTTCCTGGGACAGGAACCAGAGAAACAACGATACCAGACTTTGCAGCTTCGTACGCCGTACCTCATTTTATCCGCGACGATGTCTGCCAAGCTGCAGTTACGAAGAGGCGCAGGAGCAAGGAGAGGCGGGACAGTGAAATCGATGCACAAAGAAGAAACAGAACAAATCAGACAGCCACTTGTCGGGACAACGAGAGCAACTGAGCCCAAGGCGATAAAAGACGAGACGAGACAAGACGGACGCAGACAATGTGTCGGGCCCGACGCAGAGATCCGCTGGATTCGCCTGGCGAGAGGCGATGTCAGTTTTCGGCTGCTCGTCTTGGCCGTGACTTTTTTCTTTATTCTTGCATTCGCCTCTTTCCCACTATCCCCCTCTTTCTTTTCTTTCTCGTTTCGCTCCATTTGACGCATGCACGCACTCTGGGATGCATGCACTATGCAGGAGATGGACACAGGAAGCACCGGAAAGGGATGGGATTGGTCGCAGGTCTCTTTGGCGAGACTCTCGACGCCCACCACAGCCAACGAAACAAAGACAGTCCCGACAGAGCCTGGCCAGTTGGGCCCGTGCCTCACTTGATACGACGGTCCCGGTCGGCGCGGATTGGCGGTGGACCGAAACAAAACAAAACAAAAAGGACGATGCAGATTGTAGCGATGCCCGAGACAGATTTGGACAAACAAAACGCACTTGGCCAACGTGAATCAAATGTAAGCTTGTGCAAGCTTTCGAATGGAGATGAAACGAACACAAACGGAGATGAAGCTGGCCAGCGACCCAGAGTTGGCTAATCGGAATGATGATGGACAGACTCACCGTACGTAAAGAAAGGCGATGATCTCCAGTATGCATGCGCTAGGTTCGTGCTGAATGAACGAGACCCCTGGCTGAAGATACAATGGACCGGGTGAGACAAACTGATGCAATGGGGTCAATTGAAGGGACGAGAAGATTGTGAGCAGCCGTTTTTGTGCCAGCTCCTCCGCAACGTGCAAGAAGCGGAGGCGTTGTGAGGTATTTCGTATGTGCATGCCTGTTTGAAAAGTGGACAGCCAACAAGAGAGTGAGAGAATGAAGATTGGAGATGGGGCCCTGACGATCCTCACGATTGGCGCCAGGGGCCGTTTGAGAGGTCCTGCTGTCTGCTGTCGTTTGTCTATCTCTTGGCAAGCGCCGCGAGCGCCTTCCGCTTCTCGCAGCCTGCCATCGTTGTTTCCTGATGGTGGCCTCCTTCCTGAGGTAGCTGTTGCCTTCCGTATCGGTCTCTTTTCCTCCTAGCAAACAGCACAGGTCAGAAGGCCCGCTTTTGGCCAACTCCCCCTCTTTTAGCCCCTGACGTCGTGGCCAACACAGAAGTGAGGAAATGGAAAGAGCGCTCTTTCCTGTCTGTCCATTTTGTGGGCTTCCTCTACGCCGGTGTCGTACGACTGCGCAAACATAGGCCATTGTGCCATTGCGCCACTGCGCCATTGCAGGTGCCAAAAGTCCTCCAGACGGCGATAGGGGGCAGAATGGCTGAATTCTGAGCAGCAAAGATTGACACGAGGCTAACCTTCCCTCATTCTCCGAGTCAGTCGCCGTGTGCAGGGGGTGAAGGGGGAATCAGCGGAGAAGGTTGCAGCAGGAGAGGAGCTCCTGCCATTTTGTGAGCTTACTGTGGTATGGCAGCGAGCTGGGGGCCAGCATGTGCTGCTGGCGATTGACGCCAAGGGCCAGGGGGCAGAGCAGCTTCATTAAAGCAGCTGCCCTTTTGGGACTTGTCGGTCTTGTTTCCCTGGCCTCCTGGTCGCTCTTTCCTCGTGACGGCAGCAGGAAGGCACGACTCTCCGAAACCTGGTCGTGCTTACCCCAGCCCCAGTTGGCCCCCGTGCTCACAGATACTCAGTAGACTGGCGAGAAAGAAGGCTCAACAGTGGTGATCTTCCAGTCCGACACGGAAGGAGCTAGGCCTTCGTTTTGCAGGGGGATATTGTCTGCACTATCCTCTCCCGCACAGAGCTTTTGTTAGTGGGTGGCACTATCGTGAATGACGACAGTGGCCGCAAGAATGCCGCTGCTCTTTCCTCCAATCTGCAATGTCCGTCGTCAATTAAGATTGAGAGCGGCAAAAAGCACTTTAACCTCCCCCCACGATATTTCCTCTTTATCAGCAAACTCCTCGACATGCCCGTTTTGCCATACATGTTTGTCACGAGCTTCTACCCTCTGAGCCTCTTTCGCTCTTGTTTGCTGTCAGCTGGCTCTCTATTTCCTGTTTGAGCAACTCTCCATCTCGGACAATTGCACGTCGTGGTCTCCTTTCTTTTTGCTTCTCCAATCTATTTTCCATCCCCAGCCAGCGTCTGTTGAGCGTCATCTATGACTTCATCTGCGCCTGGCCTCCCTTTCCTGCTGCACTCTGCGAGGCGGGATCGTTTAAGATACATTACGACTGCTCGATTTTCAGCATCTTACAATACAGACCGCCACCTCCAGACCGACCGGTCTAGCCTCTTCGCTTCGGGAAAAGAGTATGAGGTCCTGCGTCGAGCACTATCCAGCTATCCCGTCGGCTGCTCAGGAGTTGCATATCGAATAGGGCCTATGGCTCTTGGGGTGGCATTGGCCCGCCCCTATTTTCGACTGCTTGATTCAGACGTTTCGGAGGTTTGCTGTGATCCAAGTTCCGTGGTCCGGCAGCCTCAGCCATTATCTCGTATTCCTCCAAGCCCATGCGTTAGCCTGTTGTCTCTCTACTTTTTATATCTCGTCAATCTCTCGCCTCTTTATACAACATGACAAGATCCTGCATGCCTGCTGATCCCTCTTTGTCAGTGTCCACAGCGGCCATAGTGTGGTAGGAGGTAGGGTAAGATATAAAAAAGACAGCAGAAACTTGGACAGCTGGGGGGGAAGGCGCCGAAGCGGTGAAACGAAGCTATTGCAAATGGACAAACAGAAGAGACGGGGCTGCCAACAAAATACCCAGACTCCAGAGAAACTGAAAACAGAAAAACAGACAGACGACCACCAACCGCCAGCCGACTCAGTCTCTTGGCAGAAGGTCCACAAGTAAATATGGGAACGACAAGGGTCAGAAGAGCACAAACCAGCGAGCCAGGCTCGAGACGAAAGAAAACAAAAAGCCACAGGACGAGTGAAGCACAAACAACCACTCAGCCGCCCAGCTCTCCCCGGACGATCCGCCATTGCTTGTTTCCCAGTGATACGACCTCGATCTGGCCACTCCTTCTCCCTCTGTGTTCTTTTACATCGTACGCCAGCTGTAATTTTTCCCCAAATTCTAAATATCGTAACCTTTATGAGTCCCCTCCTCCTTTCTAACTCACTTTTTTGTTCTTGGTCCCCGCCCTCTCCCTTACGTATCCATATTTCTCACTGCATCGTAAGATGCGTCGTATGCTGTGTGCCCTTGGCCCCATCGCCCAGGACCCCTTTGCTCGCGCCCTCCGCATTCCAGCCGGAGCGCCAGCGTCCATTCATTCGCTGCCACGGGCTGCTTTGCTGCTCCTCTTGTTTCTTTTTGTCTGTCTTGCCCTTTGCTGCAGGCTGCAGTTATTAACATAAGACCTCTTATTACCCACTAGACGCCTTGCAGTGCAGTGTCCTGTATCTTTCATTGGGTTTGCGCTCGTTTCTGTTCGGTACCGTTTCTTTTGGTATTTTTCATTCTTGGCCCCCTTGTCTTTGAAACAGCCGCTTTCTGTTTTTGTTGATGGTCATCTCCACCAGTTCGTGTTCGTCATGCTGTAAGCTCCTGTGTCCGTTGACATCTAGCCTCGGAGGCCAGACAACACGCCAAGGTTTTTTTTCTTCTTTCTTCTTTTTGTTTGTGTGTGTGTGTGTGTGTGTGTGTGTGTGTTCGCTCATTTCGTTTCGAGTTTCGACGTTCCTTTTTTCAGTCTAGAACCCACAACACAAAACCAAGTGGCCATGGCGGCGGTTTCAAACAGTAGCTCCAGTAGTCTAATTCCAGTCCGATACCATTTGACTGGACGACTCATGCTTTCTTGGGGCCTAGCTCCTGCACAAGAAGAAAGGGGGGGCACACCTTTGTTTGTGTGGCGTTCGGCTGGCTCGCGCTCTCTGTCTCTCTTGTTCGACTTTCAGGCTTGTCGTCCTCCCTTCGCCGCCCACCATATTCTACTGTGTATTTCGTAATACCTCTTAGGCTTCTTCCTCCCTGCTGGTGCTATTCTCAACTCTCTCTAGCTCCTAGATGCCAGGTTCGTCGTGCAGATCGTCGTTTCTTTTCTCTGCACTTGCTCTGTTTCGGGTGTCTTTTTAGTAGCTGTTTTATTTTTAATCCACAGACAGCAACCGCAAAGCAACACAGGTGCATACGGGCGGTACGTAGAATGTGAGATGCAGGAGAGTCGTCTCCTGCCGCAACGCCAGCGCTGCGGAGTGCAAGGCTCTAAGAGACTACCCATGCAACGAGAAGAGACCACACACACGCAACGACAACACAACTCCACCTCCCTACCACTCCACTCTCCCCCATTCCTCCTTTGTCTCCCACTCGTCGGGGCCTTTCCTCTTTCCAGTCTTAACCCTCTCCTCCGCCTGTTCTTCTGGCTCTCCGTTTTGATTTCTGCTACAAACACCTCGTTTGTGTTTCTTTCCTTTTCCTTTTCCTCTGTCCGCTTTCCGCTTTCCTCTCACTCCCCTCCTCAGTCCTCCTCCATAACCTCTGCAACCGTTTTCGACGGTGTCTTGTGGAACAAAACATCACTCACGCACGCTCGAGCCGGAAACACAACATCGGAGCAGTAATACCTCATTGGATGACGGCCAGTTCTGCTTTTTTTGTTTTGTCTGCTTTGCCTGTCTTTGTTTCGTTTCCCGGGTTCTCGTTTTTTAAGCATCCGCTTGCATTCATTACCGTCTTTCAAATTTCAATACCAATACCGAGCCTGAGCGTCTGGAACCCTCAGCAGCAATAATAACGACAAACGATCTTTCCTGGACCAGCGGATTTGTGCACGCAGCAAGTCTCCTTCAGTGGACGCACTTGCTCTCCACCCCATCGATCGAAAACGGCGCAACGACGGCTTTCCGACTTACAACAGGAGCGAGACGACGGGCGACAAGGGAAGACCGCCCCCCGTTAACTCACAAACCGCCCGCCCGCCCATCATGCTGGGCAGTGCAGCTCTGCTGCCATTGATCCTATGGATAACGACGGTTCATGCCTTCTTCCCTTGGTTCCCGCCATCCGTCTGTGCCGACGACAATGAGCTTTGCAAAGCCCAGCTGTCTTCGACTCTCGTCAAAGACGCCACCACAAACGATGCCCGCCGGTCTCTGCCGGCCAAGGCGGCCGACAGCCTGACCTTCAAGATTGGCCGGAGGGCTGCAGCACACCGCCGGGTATGTTCTGTTGCTCCGTTACTTCCTTTTGTGGAGCTGCCGAGTTTGAGCGCCTTCCTCCTTCCTTGTTTCTTGTTCTCGTGCCTTCTTTTTTGGCCGAGCATGGCCGTACCGGCACGCCTGCTAACGCTCCTTCCAGATCGAGAGACACGAGCCACTCAAGGCAAGAGTGGAGCGTGTGGCCCACCGCCTCGCCCGCAAGTACGCTCCTGCCGCGGAGCAGGCCCTCGAGGCACGCACACCAGCAACAGCAACAGCAACAGCAACAACAACGGCATCCGGCGACAATGCGGACTTTGCCGTGAAGCGAGCCAACAACTTTGATGTCGTCACCGCCACCGCCCCGTCCGCCTCCAACGCCGTGGGCATCGACCAAGACGGCACCGATTTCTCGTACTTTATCAAGGCCGAGTTCGGGTCCGCCCAGACGCCCCTGTGGATGCTGCTCGACACGGGCGCCGGCACCACTTGGGTCATGGGCTCCGACTGCAAGTCCCCGGCCTGCGCCTTGCACAACGAATTCGGCGCCGCCGACTCCAAGACGCTGCAGACGTCGAGCAAGACCTTTTCCATCGCCTACGGCTCGGGCACCGTGGCCGGCAACCTGGCCAGCGACACGGTCACCATCACGCCTGCTCTTAGTCTGACCATGTCCTTTGGCATCGCCAACACGACCTCGGGCGACTTTACGCACTTCCCGTTTGACGGCATCCTGGGCCTGAGTTTGAGCGAGGGCGCTACCGACAACTTTTGGAAGACGGCCCAGGCCGCCAAGGCGCTGACGGCCAACGTTTTCGGTGTCGCCCTGTGGCGGGAGGTCGACGGCGGCACCAACAATGGTGAGATTGTCTTTGGCGCCACCAACCCAGACAAGTACACCGGCAGCCTCTCCTATACGCCCGTGTCCTCGTCCGGCGGCGGTGACTGGGCCATTCCCATGGACGACATGGGCTACAACGGCGGCAAGGCCGGCATCACGGGCCGCCTCGCGTACATTGACACAGGCACCACCTACGTGTTCGGCCCCGCCGACGACGTGGCCGCCCTGCACAAGCAGATCCCGGGTGCCAGCAGCTCGGACGGCGGCGTCACCTACACGGTGCCGTGCACCGCCAACCAGCCCCTGACCGTCTACTTTTCCGGTGTGGCCTACAGCATCTCCAGCAAGGACTGGATGGCGGCTGCCTCCGACAACAGCGGCAGCTGCACGAGCAACATTTACGGTCATGCCGTCGTCGCCAATGCCTGGCTGCTGGGCGACCTCTTTATCAAGAACGTCTACGCCGTCTTCGACATCGACCAGAGCCGAATCGGCTTTGCCACGCAGGCCATCAATGCCCCCGCCTCCATGGTGGCCTCGTCGGGCAGCACCGCCTCCCAGACCGCGCCATCCCCCAGCGGCAGCGGCAGCGGCAGCGGCAGCAGCAGCAGCAGCGGCAGCAGCAGCAGCGGCAGCAGCAGCAGCAACACCTCGGGCGGCTCGTCGTCTGGTGGTGGCAGTGCGTCGGGCGTCGCCTCGAGCGCGCCGGCCACCACTACGTCGCCGTCCGGCGGCGACAGTGGGAACAGCGCATCGCTGCCGGGCCTGAGTGGCCACGAGACCGCCGGCACGGCGGTGGCCGAGTCGTCCGGTGCGCCTGCGCCCAAGTCGACAGCTGTGACGTCGCCCGCCGATCAGCTCGAGAGCGGCGGCGTCTACGTCTCGGTCGTCTGCATTGTGGCCGCCATTGCCATGGCTGTGTAATACAAACATACCGCCCTCAACATCTACACCTTTTACATACATCGCATCATTCCCGACATTCGTTTGTAAAGCGAAGATTCGATTCAGCATTTTGTTTCTTGTCAAAAAAAGCTCCTATACACAGCATATTTTCCTGCATTTTTGCATATCCGCTGTTTACACAATACACTGCCACATCATCCTCATTTCTTTTGGACATATTTCCTTACCTCTTTTCATTTTAGCAGCACTCTTTCTCTCTACGGCAGGCATTATTCGGGGCCGCCATGATTTTCCTTTTTAATACTTTCATTGTGTTGTTCCTCTGCTGGATTAGGAAGCCACCAGCAAACACTCGACTTATCTCCCTATCCGACGTCCTCGTCTCTGGAGAGTGACGAGGACGGGGATGGAGAGAAAGTCACCAACTACCAACTAATAGATACCCCGGGGCAATGGTGGAGGCTTGAGGGCGAGAAGATGAAATGCCGTCCTAGGGACGAGTTGCGGTCAGAGAGAGCAAGAAATGGTTCTTTCGACGCTCTGCCTCGCCATACTTTTCCTTTTGCGTCTTTTGTTTTGTGCCATCTCGAAAGAGTATGCAAAGGTCAAGCAAAACTGTAACACTACTTTTATTAGCATTGTACCAATATACAACGAAGACCGAGTCAGCGTTCCTTCTTTTTGGGAAAGCATATTGGATTCTTTCGCTTTCATTGAAACATACCCGTACGAAGAACTGTGAATGTGGCATGTGATATCTGGATTTAAAAATGTATCCTGAAGAATGCGGTAACCGGCAGCCATGAGGAGACTGGAATGTGCTGTCTCACAACGAAAGCCATCGTCACCACAGTGAACGTTGAATCGAGAGCATTCACAATGAAACATGCCATGTTTTCGTCTCGTTAACAAATCCGTCCCCCAATCAGCTTTCATATAAACAGGATATCGGCTCTAGGTACGTATAGCTGGGATAGGAAGCGGTTACGAAATACAATTCTTTTAGACTCACCGGCAGAATTATTTATGGCCACAGCAGGAAGACAGCGAACGTGCCGTGAACAAGGGCCAACCAAACAAAGAAGAAAATAGAAAAATAATTATGCCCGCAAGAAAATACAAACATAAAAATGAAAAAAAAAAAAAACTCCTGGCCCCATGCGTCTTTTTATCTTCTCACATCGGTGGCTTCCGTCTGTGAGGAAACAGTGTACATGCCCCAATGTCCAGCAAATAGAGGTTCGCCCTGACATCCATCTTTTAGGAAAGGGGGCGGAAAAACAAAAACACAAGCAAAAGTACACGCGCCATATAAACGAGCTTCCTTTTTATGGAGTTGAGAATCGAGGTCAACAAGCCGCGTCCTTTATTATGCGGCATCAGTCTTCTCGGGCGCCCCTGCACCAGGCGCCCCTGCACCAGGCGACCCTGCACCAGACGGTACCGCAGGAGACGGCCCAGCGTCAGACGCTTGTGTCCCCGACGAAATGCTGTTCGATGCCTTCGTGTCGGTCGATCGTGAGCCCGACGGCCGCGTGTTTAGCAGTGCCGTCAACAAAGGGTCGTCCGCCGAAACGGGCGGCGCAGACGTCTCGTTGACGCTCTCTTCCAAAAATGCCTTGAACATGGTGCTGAGGGACTTGTTGGTAGGGGGCGGTCCGGACAGCGACGAGGATTCCAAGAGGAACTCGGTGTTCAAGGACGGTGTGCTCGGTGTCCGTCCAAACGGAGAGGCCGGCAGCCGCAGCGAGCTGCTCGACGTACCCGGCCGCGCGAGACCGGCCCTTTCCTTTTCGTCGTCTGTCCAATGGAGCATGCCGGCAATGACCTGCAGCACCTGGAACTTCTTGGGGTCCGAGCGGTCAATCTGCAGGAATTGAAGCAAGAGGTTGGTCATCACTTGCCTAGACGTTTTGTTAGCAACAAAAGATTGGATCAATAAAGGGGCGTACGCGTACGGAAGCAGGGTGACATACTGCTCCACGGCTTCTTCTGGCTTCATTTTTTTGATGAAGCGGAGAGCCCTGATGAGGTGTTCGTTCAGACCCAGCGACTCGTGCCGCAGTTTCGCAAGAGCGGCCGTCTTTTCCTTCAGCTCGACCTCCATGGTAGAGGCATGCGCAAGCTTTGTCCGAAGCACCTCGGCCTCTTCATTGGCCTCTACGGCCTCTCTCTCGGCCTTTTGCGCGCGTGTTTCGGCCGCATCAAGCTTGGCCTCCGATTCCTGGACCATCTCGCGCAGCTCGTGCCGGCGTGCGTTCTGGAGATCCTCCAGGGAGCGCTGCAAGCTCTCGACAGTAGCGGCCTGTGCATCGCGGTCCTCGGCGGCTCGTTCGTACTGTTCACGCAGGACGCCGACCTGCTCTTCCAGATCAGACGCCTTGCTTTCCAGCAAGGTGGTTCGGTTGCGCTCTTCGAGCGCGATGACCTCCCAGTCGTTCATACCCTCTCTGGTATTGATCAGTTCCTTTTGCAGGTTTTCCAGTTGCTGCATCAGCTCCTTTTTCTCGCGCTGCCAGTTTTGCTGCGACAGATGGGTGCGGTTCCGGATCTCTTCCTGCTCGCGGTCATGCTCGTTATCAATGACGTCGAGTTCGCGTTGCAGTCGCGCCACCTCGTTGGCGGCAGCGGCTGTGGACGCCTCGGCGTTGGCTTTGGCTTGCAGCAGGCGCTCGTTTTCTGCCTCGAGCTCCTCGATGCGTTCTCTGTTCTCCTCCAGCTCCTCCTTGTCGCGCAGGAACCGGGAGCTAATGTTCTCTTTGAGCTTCTCAACCCGGGTCACGAGATCATCGTAACGGCTGTCTGCTGCGTCGCGCTGAGCCTCGCTCTCCTCAAGATCGGACCGCAGCTTTTTCGTTTCCTCCTCGTGGGACTCCTGCGCCTTTCGAAGCTCTGCAACCTGCTGTCGCAGCCGTTCTAGCTCAGCGGGGTCCGACTCGCCCTCGGGGCCGTCGTTCATCGTCGTGGCGGCGCGCGGGGTTGTGCTTGTGGCCTTGGACACAGTGGTGGTGGGTGAGGATGGTGCTGATGTTGCTGCTGAGTTGGAGGACTGGTCACCGTTGCGGCTGGCAGTGGACGTGTCCTTATCGCCGTCCTTGTCAATCGCGGTACTCTCGGCGTTGGTCTTGTCGGTCTTTGAGTGGAATGGTATCGCGTGGCCGTTGGCCGTCGAGCCGCTCCGAGTGTGGCCGTTGCCGTTGTCGTTGCCGCCGTCCACTTCCCCGTTAGTCGACGGTTTTGTCGGGCTAGGCGGCATCGTCATGTTTGCAGGTATTTCAGTGTCGATGTCGGGCTTCTGCTGCGTCCAATGGCGGTTAGCAAAGGGCGGTCCATGCATGGCCTCTCGGGTTGACTGGAGCAATCTCGAAGAGGCCAGTAACAGGGGTCACGAGAGAGGCAAGGAACCTACCACTGGTGCGTCGTCTTTTGAGGGTGCGTCTACAACCTCGCCAGCATCGTCGCGGCCGGGGCCGCCACCATTTTGTGTCTCGGGCTCTTCGGTAGAAGCTGCAGGGCCAGTTGGTTCTGTTGGGGATGCATCCGTAGCAGCGACCTGCGCAGCACTGGCCTTGGCCGCCGTGGACTTCTTCTTCTTATTCTTCTTCTTAGCACCTGACAGGGTGAACGGGCGAAGCGTTAGCTGGTTAGATCAAAGTGTCACAATTATCGCAGTATCGCGAGGCAGCGAGGCGCAGTATACTCCATGAGCAAAGGAGCGAGGGGGAGAAGGACAAACCTGTTGACGGGGCGCTGTCGTTTTGAGGTGCCAACAGTGGTAATGATGTTGCAAAGAACGTCATGGTGCTGGAGGGGAGAGCTCCTCTGGAGGGGGCTCAGAGGGCAAACGGGCGCGCAGAAAGACGAACGTGGGACGTGCACGAAAGGATCGAAAGGAAGTCGATATGTACGATGAGGGAAAGGCCAGGTGTATTCGCGTGCAGCAGCATGTATTACACAGAGTCCAAGGCAAGCTCCGCCCTCCGCAGCTGCATTGGCTTTGCTGGCGTTGGCTTCCCCCCTTCGTCTAGTGGCGGCGATTGGCTCGTTTTGGGGGTGCTTGTCGCGTCGTATTTTAATCTGTTGCAGTCGGCGGGGACGCAAAAGGTGGGCGGACTAGGTCGTTGGAGATGGGGCTCGAGGTCGGAGCCGGACAGTATGACGGGGTGCTTGATGATGACGTCTCTTGCGTGCAATGTTTGTGTGGTATTCGGAGAGTATTCAGAGATGTGGAAAGGACTGCAGGCTGGCGAGCGAAGTTGGTTTGAAAAAGGGATATGACAGGGTGGAAGAGGCAAGAGGAAAGAGGAGGGACGCCGAGTGGAATGGCAGGCGCGAATGGGCGTAAACGAGCGCTGGTGCAGCGTTGCGCAGTTTGGTCGCATGGCAGCAGGCGCGGCCTGTGTCGCGCTTTCCTGTTTTTCTCGCTTCTTCAGCGTCTTCGGGACACCCGTGGCACCACATTCTGGGGCACCGAGTCCGCCAATACGTAAGCCAAAACGATGCCCTAGCTGTGTCTTGTGGCCTCGCCCGATTAGCGGGCTGGGCCTCTGTCGTCTACAGCGATATTCGCTTCTTGGAAGTACTCTCGGCCCTGCATGTCTCGACATTTGTCGTCGCTGTTTCTGATGTTCGGTTGCAAATAACACAATATAATCTGGACGCAAAACAACAGACGGCCTGGGCACTCGGCATTTACCTTTTTGGCTGCCTCGTAAAGCTGGGCGGTAGTTTGGGTTCTTCTGCCGCCACGAACTTCGTATCTGCAGTATGTACTTAAGCCATGTACCGATGTAGCGTAGGCTTGGATCCACTATTCGACACCTAAACGACTTTCTTTGGCAAAGAACCTCACGAATCTTTTTAGGGGCTTTTTCTTCCTTCTCTCTTCAAAACTGAACACTTTGTCAACCCCGAGGCATGCACACCCTCTCGCGTGGTCGCAAAACTGCGCCGGGAGGATGCTTGCTTTCCCACTGGAGTGATGGCCCCGGACGCTGTTTGCTTTTGCCTTTGGCCATGGCTCACTGCAGGGCGGTATTTTGCTGGAAGCGATCTTTTCGGCGAGGACGAAGGAGAAGAGACCACCAGCGCCCTTTATAATCCTCGCACAGAGTCTCTTTACGTGGGCGTGCGAGGTTCGCTTTGGGCGTACATTCCTGTTCTGTGTTGTGTGTTCCGTCCGTCGTGATGGACACGTGCGGTGCAAAGCCGCCGATGTGGACGAAGACAGGCAATTTAACACTGGCGCGACGAGACGACGTTCAGTGCTGGAAAAGCAGAAGCATGTGCCATTAACAATTCAACAGGTGAAAAAGAAACTATGAAGACATGAACAATTCTAAACTCCCAAAAACCCAAAAAGGCATGCTGTTGTTCTGTAACTCTGCTCTCTCTCGCTTTCGTCGCATCGTCACGCGGCGACCTTCTTCGCCTTGCCCTTCTTGCCCTTTGCTGGTGCCTTGGAGATGGCGGCAACCGGGTCCTCGGCGGCCGCGGGTGCCTCCAGTGTCTTGGTCGCCGTCGTCTCCTCTGTCTCCTCTGTCTTCTCTGTCTTGTCCTCGGCCGCCTCGTCAGCCGCTGGCGCCTCGACCGTGTCCGTCGTCTTCAGCGTCGGGCCCGCATACGAGTAGCCGAGCTTGCTCTCGAGCAGCGCAGCGCGCTCGGCACGGCGCTTGGCCTCGCGGCCAATCTTGCCCGTCCATGCGTCCTCCGGCTTGGGCTGGGCCAGCTTGCGGCCGGCCATGCGGTTCCAGGGCACGGCCTTGAAGCGGCGGTTGGCGCCCTTGAAGAGATTGGCGGGGATGCGCTCGGCGGGGACGACGCTGCAGCGCAGCAGGTGGCCGAACAGCAGGTAGTTGTCCATGGTCTTGGCGACAATGTCGGCGACGTCGCGCTCCGCAAACTCGATAAAGGCGTAGTGCTTGCTGGCCCCCGTCTTGCGGTTGCGCGACAGGCGCAGCCGGCGGATGTCGCCAAACTGGCTAAAGTAGCTGCGCATCTCGTGCTCAAAGAAGCCGTGGGGGATGCGGCCGACGTAGACGACGCCGCCAAATTCGGCGCCGTTGGCGTCCGTCGAGGTGGCTGCGACTGTGCCGTTCTGTGTCTTGGTCCCCTTGTCCTCCTTGCCGTCCGTCTTCTTGGCCTTGCTGGCCTTGACCTGGGCAGCCTTCTTCACGGCCGCTGCCGGTGCCTTGCCGACATCCTGGCCGGGCTGGAACAGGCTGGTGCCGCCCTTGGCCGCGTCGTCGTCCTCGTCCTCGTCGTCGCCGTCAATCTCCTTTACTAGAGCTTTTGTCGTAGCATCGTCCTCCACGGCCACATTTGTCTGCTCGGTGTCGTTTTCCTTGTCCTCCTCGCCGTCTTCTGTCTCGACAGCGGCAGCGGCAGCGGCAGCGGCCTTCTTCTTGTTCGTCTTGGCGGGCGTCGTCGTCTTGGCCTTCTTCACGGGCTCCTCAACGGCCTTGCGCTTCTTCGTGGCCGGGGACGAGACTTCCTCGTTGGCTGTAGAAGAATTGATGTCAGCAATCGGTGTATCCAGAAGCTCCAGATCACCTGGTCGTCGCCGCCTTCCATTGTCTTGAACCAACCTTTGCGCTTCACCACTTGCTCGGAGATTCTGCTTGATTTCCTCGGCGCAGACTCTGCGGCCGGAGCCTTTGCCTTCTTGTCCTTGACCATCTTGAATATGCGTGTGATTTTCGTGGAAATTATCAACCAAGATGTCCTTTTGCCCGTGATAATGGAGGAGGCTGTCTGCTACTACAGCAAAATCAAAAAAAGTTTCTGCCGCTACCAGTTCCCAAACTTTTTCTGCCGCGAAATAAAGGCGGTGAGCCAACATCACTTGGCTGGGCTCCTGGGGTCTCCCCAGTGGTGTCCCAGCCCATTTCTTAGTGTTAATAGTCCACTAAGATCATTGTCTTCTAGGGAACCTGCCAGCTCCTCCACGACGGCCTCGTCCGTTGCTGTAATGCATCCTAAATCGGCACACAAATCAACGACGACAAGGGGCAAAATATATGATGATATCACGTCTGTCGTGTTCGTTAGTGTATAAAATCAAAGTGCGATAGAGTCAGCGCACTTTGCCGCATCAGCACAACACCGCTACTGCTCTCACTTGTACATGCAACAATGCAATTCTCATCATTCATTTGAGCGAGGCCTTGACACCTCTTTCTAGTATCTCTATGCTGTCATTCCTGTGGCAAGGCAAGCGACCAGTAAACCCCTTCATGAGCGTCACCGCTTCTCGCGAGGATCGCCAACAATCGACTCCAGCCGCCCGGCGAGCTGCCTGTGCCGGCGCACCACCTCCACCCACTCAGCCTCGGCGTCGTCGCCCACATCGAGCGTGGCCAAAAAGAGGCCAAAGTCGCCGCCCAGGCGGCCTAGGCTGCCCGCGCAGTACAGGACCTGAGTCAGCAGGCTGTCGCGCGACGCCTGGTCGCGCACGGCGGGGAGGTACTGCCGCAGGGTCTCGAGCAGCATGTCGACGAGGTGCAAGGGGAACGTCGCGAGGGCGGGCGGTAGTGCCTCGAGGGGATCGGGTGTTTCGCGTGTTTCGAGAGGGTCGTTGTGACTGCCGTGGTCACCGTTGTGCTCGCTCTTCCTTTGCATCTTGCCATTGATTTTGCTGCTACTGTTGCTGTTGCTGGTGCCATCTGCGTCCACGTCCTCCTCTCTTGTTGATGGTGTCCCTGTAGCTGTGGCTGTCGGAAACACACTCCGGAACATGGACACAATGGCAAAGCTCTGCTCGCGGAAAATCTCAATGTAGCGCTTGAGGTACCGCTCCGTCTGCTGGCCGCCCGACCAGGCATTCGCCGAGCCAATCGTCTTTTGCCGCGCCTGTTCCTGGTCCGCCAGCTCGCGCAACGGCGCCAGCGCGTCCAGCGTGGTCGTGAGCGTGGCGAGCCGGCACACGAGGAACACGGCGCCTAGGGCCCGTTCTTGTGCCGCCGCGTCGTGGTGCGAGCGCGCGGCGGCGCCCGCGCCTGGCGCCGATGAGTGTGCCACGGACTGCGCCAGTGCCTGCGTAAACTCGGATGTGACGGCGGCCGCCGCCGCTTCGAGGTCGGGCAGCACGCGCCGCAGCCAGCTGATGGTCCGCAGCGAGGCCGCGAGCTTCAGACCCGGCGCTTTGAGGGACAGGACCAGGCTCGCGGCCGTCGCCCGCATGGACTCGTCGGCCTCGCTCGCGACAGACCGGACCAGCGGCGAATCGGGGAACAGGGCGTGCAGGCGGCGGATGTGGCCGTTGAGGTCGAGGGCCGACGCGTAGTTGACCGGCACGGCAGCCACCGACGAGGCCAGGAGCGGCGGCAGTTCCAGCACATCGACGAGCCGCTCGACGTTGCGTGACAGCAAGAGGGCCTGGCGTCGACGGGCGAGCACGTCGCCCTTGGCGCCCTTGGCGCCCTTGGTGCTGCCCTTTGCCCCTGTTTTGTGTGCAGCACTCTCGGTGACCCCAGTTGTTGCCGTTGTCTTCCCCGCGCGGTATGTCGTCGAGAACCGCAGAGCCTCGTCGTCCAGCAAAGGGATGGCCTTGCGCAGCTCGGCGGTGGTGGCGGCAAGCTGGGGCACGGCCGTGCGCAGCGCAGCATGGCGCTTCGCCGACTCGAGCACCGGCTGGTAGGACTTCTTCGCGAGGCCCTGGAGAGCCAGCTGCAGCGAGTGTGCCGACTGGGCCAGCTTCAGGGGCTCTTCGGACTGCAGCGACGACAGCGGCCGCGTTGCCAGCGTCGCGAGAAACGAGAGGGCATCGTGGTCAGGCGGACCGAATCCCGACGCCGCTTGCGTCTGCGGTTCTGAGGGGGAGGAGGGGGAGGGAGGTGGCGCCGTCGCCAGCAGGTCATAGAGAAGGTCGGCCATGGCCGGTGGGTGGTTGCGTGGGTTGCGTGTCGTCATTCGAGACGTGGGAATGGCTTCACAGTGGACAGCGCTGTTGTCGTGGGACGTTAGCGCGAGTCAGGCGCCACAGCCCACCTGAGCCACAGTGAGCCCGCCTGCCGCGTTCAGTGGTCGCATGGCCTGGCCTCGTCCCGTGCTTCATGCCTCGGCACCTGAAGACACAAGGTGTAAGTACCTCCCCGCTGGACGGCCAGTACAAACAGTACATGGCGGCGGCCGCCCAACGGACCTAACAAACCGCCCCTGAACTACGAACTATTACGGACTGTGTGCAACCAAAACTGCGATAAGATGGTCGCAGCCCACTAATACCCTGCTCTAGCGTTCTAGCCCTTCCCCAACAAACCCAAGCTTCCCCACCCTGGGACCTGCTCAGCACCTGTCTCGCGCGCTCACCAACCAACCTGCATCCTTGTGCCTCTTTTGCTGCCTTTGCTGCCTTTGCTGCCTTTGCTGCCTCCCGCCGTCAACTCGCATCCGGACTGCCAAGGCCCCCCCTTCAGACTTTGCGTCTCCTTTCATCCTCTCGTGCTGGTGCCTTCCTACATCGTACATCTCTTTTGTTTTCTGCCACTTCTGCTATGCAGCCCGTTGGCGCCGCCTAGTTTTCATCCTTCCACTCTCCTCCGCG
Source organism: Sporothrix brasiliensis 5110 (assembly GCF_000820605.1). Classification (NCBI taxonomy): domain Eukaryota; kingdom Fungi; phylum Ascomycota; class Sordariomycetes; order Ophiostomatales; family Ophiostomataceae; genus Sporothrix; species Sporothrix brasiliensis. Next base: position 317,685 of record NW_024467131.1, read on the forward strand.
ACGACAGCTTCAACTTCGACTTTGCAAGCTGTGCATCACGGCCTTGAGAGCGGTAGACGGCTCCTTCGTCTGTCGTAGAGCCTTGTTGGCTTCTTGTACAGTCTCTGTTCTCTCGGGTGTCTCTTTCAACGCTTCATCCCCTCGTCAGGTTCGTGTTCTCTCCATCTCTTTCATGATTCTCTTTTGTAATACTTTATTTTTCTTCAAAACAAATTCAACGAAGCATCACATCACACCCAACCATTTCCCTCCTGCAGGCTAAGCGTTCACACACGTTCACACCCTGCCTCCCTCTCCTCTACATCTGCCATACCTGTCAGGGGACCCGGCGGCTGCCTGCAGCCTCTGGACGAACTCTCATATAACATGAAAGTCTGGCCCATTTCGCGGCCTCTTGTTCATCCTACTTACATGTCCCTTCCTGTCCATCCTGTCCATCCTTTAGCAGCTCTTGCCGAATTCTTGCTGTTGCGACTAACTCTCGGTTTCGTAAGGCCCGCGTCCCTCCGTCACCATGAAGGACGTCTTCCCCATCCCACAGATCCCGGGCCTTAGCCGGGCCGTCCAGCCCTTGGCCGACAAGCTCGGCTTCGACACTCTGCCGCTGCACGTCCACGAGGTTGTCCTTGCCGCCCTCTTCTATACCTTTGTGCAGGTCGTCGTCTCGCCCGTCCTGTCCAACTACTATTTCCCCCACATCTACAAGCCCATGAACCGCGCGAAAAAGGCCAACTGGGACAGCCACGTCGTCTCCATGGTCCAGAGCCTCCTCATCAACGCCCTCGCCCTCTGGTGCATGTTTGTCGACCAGGAGCGCAAGAACATGCAGCACGACTGGAAGGAGCGCGTCTACGGCTACATGGGCACGCCCGCCATGGTCTCCGCCCTGGCCTGCGGCTACTTTGTCTGGGACCTGGTCATTACCGTGCTCAACTTTGACGTCTTTGGCCCCGGCCTGCTCGCCCACGCCGCCAGCGCCCTCGCCGTCTTTTCGTTTGGCTTCCGCCCCTTCCTCAACTACTACGGCCCCGTCTTCATCCTCTACGAGCTGTCCACGCCCTTCCTCAACATGCACTGGTTCTTTGACAAACTGGGCATGACCGGCTCGCGCGCCCAGTTCTACAACGGCATGGCCCTGCTCGCCATGTTTTTCTCCTGCCGCCTCGTCTACGGCAACTACATGTCCCTCTGGGTCTACCGCGACATGTGGAACGCCCTGTGGGACGGCCCTACGCCGGCGTGGGTCGCCAACCCCGGCGCTCTCAACGACCCGTCCGTGCGCGCCGTGGCCGGAAACAAAGGAGGCCCCATCCCGCTGTGGCTCTTTGTGCTCTACGTCACGAGCAACCTCACGCTCAACTCGCTCAACGTCCACTGGTTCTTCAAGATGATCAGGGCCGTGCGCAAGCGGTTCGAGCCGGCGCCCGGCGCGCCGGCTGGCAAGGAGGCGCCCGTTGCGGCGGCTGCCGTCGCTAGCGGTGCGGCAGCTGCTGACGACGCCACCATTCGCCATCGGGCCACCGTCGAAGACCTGCTCAAGGTCGACGATTCTCTGACAGAAGTTCAGTAACCGAGTGGGAGTGTGGACTCCCGGCGCGGGTGCGGGTGCGGGTGTACTCCATAATCTGCTTCGCATAGTCCGTATATGTATGCATGTGTGTGGAGAGATCCAGAGAGATCTAGAGAGATCGGATTTTAGCATTGGCTCATTTTTCCCACGTCGAAAGAGGTACAGACACGCGACAGTGCATTTTTATTTCCCTGATTTGGTGCGCAACATGATTTTTTTTTTTTTCACAATTGCAATTCGTCTTGCGATCTATGTTTGGGTGGTTTTCTTGATTAATCCTAAAGCACAGTCGAGGTAAGCACTGCTTTGACTTGGTTGATGATGAGATTTTCTTCGTTTTGTCATTTTTATCATGATTTTTCCCTGTCTTTTATTTTTGTATATATGATATTTTCACAACATTGGAAGAACTGCGTCAGGATAGAACGCCTTGTTTTATGTTGAAATACCAATACGTGTAGAAAGGTAGAAAAGTAGCCGCTGAGTGACGATAAAAGTGATAGGTGAGAAGTAAATTAAACAAACATACAGAATATAAAAGAAATATGTGTATACTAAAAAAAACCTACTCCGTTAATTATTAATTATTACCATTCACTGCGAATTTCACATGCATTTTCTATTCGCTGATATCAGGTTTAAACCATGCCACGCGCCAACTTATTACTTTTAAACATACTTACACATTTTGATGTGTAAGCATTCCTATGAAGTCGACCGTCGAAAGTATAACTCTGCCCTGGTTACAAGTAAAACGAAGTGCTATGTTATTATGTATACGGAAATAGAATTATATACGATGTTGATGCTCTAGTTTTGTCCAAAAAAAAAAACAAAACAAAAAAAAACACAGGCAGACAGGGTGGGAAAGACAAACGTCGAAACAAGCAAAATCCAAAGAAAAGGGAATGCAGACAAAAAAAAAAAACATACACAAGCACGAGACAAGTACAGAGGACATTGTAAACCAGAAATCAAAACAGGTGGCGTTGCGGATCAGGAGCATCAAAAAGAGAATGAGGAGAAAAAAAGAGCTAGCTAATTTGTATGAGCGAGGAAACACGACGCCTGCTGAGGTACAGAAACATCGATCGCCACGAAGCCTATTGCCTGTTTTTATTTCCAAGCACAAGAGGCAGGAAACGAACGGAAAAATGCGGGCAGCCAAACACAAATATTTATCTGCATGAAGACGTTCCACGGCGATTAGAAACCAAACGGGTTGTCCGGAGCTAGTTGAAGTTAGTACGACCGCATAGAACTAGAAAGCAGGAAAATTATCTTCCCAGGGGATATTCTCGTAAACTTACTCGCTGCCGAGAGGTTCGCGCGCCGGCCCGTGGCCTGGGGCATCAGCTTCTTCGTCTCCTCCGTCACACCGAAACGGACAGGGGGCGGGGGACCCGTCTGCTGAGGCAAAAGGGGTGCCGGGGTGGGAGCCATGCCGTGGTTGCCGAAGCCCTGCGTGAAGGGGCCGGTTGGCTGAGGCTGCATGGGCTGCTGCTGCTGCGCCGGCGGCACAGGCATGGCAGTGCGCTGGGGTTCCAGAGCCGGCGGCAGCATCGAGTTGATGTTGCCTCCCTGTGGCGGGGCCATGCCGAACTGTTGTTGGCCGGGGTTGAAGGGCCCGCCGAAGCCGGTGGGTTGCATTTGCACAGGCTGGCCGAATTGGTTCTGCTGCTGTGGCATAAATTGTTGGCCGGCCATGCCAAATCCGGTCGGCTGCGGTTGGTGCTGCGCGGGCATGCCCGTCATCATGGGCATCATACCCTGGGGCTGCTGCTGTGCCATCATCTGCTGCATCTGCTGCTGGTATTGCTGCTGCATCCGTGCCTGGTTGATGTCGTTGAGGCTCTGGCCCGCCGGTGCCACCTGGCCAGTGACCATGCCTGTCATGTGGGGCTGCAGCGGGGGTGGGCTGAATGCGCTGGGCTGGGCAGACTGCGGCGCCGAAAGCGGGCGTGAGGGAGGAGGAGGGAGCAGACCGCCCTGGCCCTGGGTGTATTGCGGGGCCATGGGCCGCGCCCTAGCAAAAGAAGCAGCCGTCTGCTGCGGCTGGAGCCCGTTCATTCCCTGGATGCCGGTCTGCTGCTGGGCCAGGCCGGCGAACATTGCGGGAGAAGCGCCCGGCATTTGCGGCGGTGGCTGCTGCTGAACAGGAGGCAGCGACACTGCGGGTGTTGCTTGTGCAGGAAGCGTGATAGGGGGTGGAGGGTTGGGGTTGAGCTTCTCCGCCGGCAGGGCCTGCGACAGAAGGGACAGCTCTTGCATCGAGCCAGTCAGGGCAGCAGTGGGCTTTGCAACAGGCGGCGGTGGAGCGGGTTCAGGAGCATGCTGGGCAGTCGGAGGCTCTGGTGTCGCAGCAGGAGCAGGCTGCCGGGAGGGCTTTACATCCCATGCGTCATCATCGAACCCGCCACCACTGGATGCAGATGCCTGCTTCGGGGGCGGCGCAGTTCTCTCTGCAGGGGTTTGTTCCACCGGTGATGCAACACGGTTGCCATTTGTAGAATTGCTGGCGTCACCCGACTTTTGCTGTGAGAAGGCCTTGGCATCGACAACGTCATTCGCCTGAGTCGTGGGCGTCGGCCGGCCACGGCGCGTGTTGTTTCGCAGGGTGCCACCTGGGCCCGAGAAAAGACCGCCGCCATCGGCACCGTCGTCACCACCCTTCTTCGAGCGGCCGTACTTGTTGTCCAGGAACCGCATCACCTTGATGATATCTCCTTCGCGGAGGCCGAGAGTCCGGAGGTTGCTGGCATTAATGTCCGGCAGGACGCTCTCGTCCATGTTGTCTTTGACAAAGGCCTGTGCATACCTTTCGCACAAGCCAACGGCGACTTCGCACGTGAGGAAGAACTGGAACCAGTCGTAGTCGGACTTTTTGGGCTCGATGGAGGCGCCGACCTTGGTGCCGGACGAGTTTTGCGACTCGTCGTGCTGTTGCTGGATCTGGGACCTGCGCTTCATGCTCGAGAGCGGCTTGTCTTCGTCTAGGGAAACGCCCGTCACAGCCTCGACGTACTCGAGGTCCTCCAATGACATCTTGGCCACGGGCACGGCAATCTTGACACCGTTCATCTTGTGCAAGTTGATCTTGCCGTCCTTGAGACCTAGGAACTGCGCATCAACGCTGAATGATTTGGTGCGGTCGGTCCAGGTCCTTACTTTGGACGCATCGGGTTCTATCTCGTCTTAGTGGGATGTCGTAACAAAAAAAGCAGGGAGTATGGGATTGGGGGTGCTTAGTATACGTACTGGCCTTGCCCGAGCGGGAGCTACTGCCGTTGCCATTCTCTTTCTTGCGCTGCCCCTGTTGGTCACCCCCGTTAACGTTTGTTGCATATAAACTACTGCGCCTCTCAGGCGGATGCACGCCGTGGCCTACCTCGTTTGCTCGTTTTGACTCGTCGCGCACCGCAGCGCGCACGGCGTCGCGCGTCAGGCGCTCTTCGTCCAGGCGGTTCTGCTTCACCGTGGACCTGGCACCGATGGTTGCCATAGAGGTCGAGATGGCTGGGGCCGTGTTCGTAGTGGGCGAGCTCGGCGTGGGCGACTGGTGGCCGGATATCGGCTGCGGGGGAATGTCGGATGTAATACTGCCTGTGACCTCGACGTAGCTCAGGGGCACGACGCCTTCTTTGCCGTTCTTAACACGGCGCACCTGGCACCATTCCTCACTGCGACGGTCGTCGAGGACAATGACCTCATCACCGGTGGCTACCGTAACCTCATCGTCGCCCTGGGCCATAAAGTCGTACAGAACCACGGCCTTCTTCAGCTCGTGGCCGGTGCCTGCGAGGATGACCTCGCGCAGGCCCTCGGCGCGAACGGCACCGGCAAGCTCGCCGAGCGCACTGACAATCTCCTCAGCCGTGTCCTTGGCGCCGGCGTGGAAATCGACGCTCTTGCTGGGCTTGACGAGTTCCATAAACACGTGCTTGCCCTCCCGCGAATAGTGCGTCATCTTATCAGCAGACCATTCCTGCGAGGGGCCGTCCTGCGACCGTTCTGGTGCGATCAGAATAACACCAGTCTTGAGGTTGATGCCGAGCGTCGTGGGCATCTTCTTTCGCTTGCCCATGACGGACACCATCTCGGAAATGTTGTACAGGTGGAAACCGCCCGGGCTCAGGGCGTTCGGGGCATGCGACTCCTCGTCATCGTAACCGCCGCTTCTGCTACTGTCAGCAGCCCTGTTGCCGCCGTACACATTGCTCTTGCTCCGTTGCGGCAGAGATGGTGATGGCTCGTCGTCGTCAAAGGTAGCTTGGGGCCGCGGTCGTGTCGGCAGTGGTGGCGAAAGTGGATCCTCTCCTTCTGAGGCGTCGTCTGAGAGGTAGCGAGGACGGTCTGGCAGCGAAGGGGGAGGTGTCGCCGGCCGTTGCGCAGCAGAGCGGCCAGCCAGGACATTGGCGAGTGCGGCGGCGGCAGCTGAATTGGCGTTGGGGCTGCTCGGCTCGTTGGAAGGAGCGCCACGGGGAGGAAGGCGTGGGCTTGGCGTGTTGTCGTCGTCATTGATCGTGGCCTGTCTTGACGGGAGCACAGGAGGAGGCCCCTCAGCGTCGGGCTCACCGTCCTCGGCATCTGCAGCGGCCGCGCTGGTCCCATCCATATCGATGTAGTTGGCAGGCGCAAAGCCGTAGTCGTTGTCGTACCCGGCAAGAATCCAGTCGGGATCGGAGGTGTCGTAGATTGCCAGCTGGGCGTCCTCTGGGAACGACAGCTCCTCGTCGGTCTGTCTTGTATATTCGTACAGGGCGCGTGCATGGCGAATCGGTTGTGCCTGGTTCAAACGGGTTAGACTCGGGAGAAACGTGTGCATACTCTTTGACGGGCGGCGCCGAGAGAGGTACGGCAGTGCAAATCAGCTCAGTCTTACCTCCTCGACGTAATTTTCTGGAATCAAGCCTTCTGGCTCGTCTTCGTCATCGCCGGCGGCCTTTTTCTTGGCTTTCCACCAACCATCGCCGCCATCCTTGTCGAGGACATAGAGCAGGCTGCCCTCGGTGATGGCCAGCTCGCCCTCCGACTGAGGCGCATAGTCGTAGAGCGCCTTATACACACCGACGAAACCCATGATGTGAAGAGGTTGTGAAACCGTGCTTGGAATGTCGTCGGAGATGACCTCGATGAGATGGGAGAATAGGGGCGGAACGCCCGGGAGGTCGTGACTCGGCCGGACGGGGTGAGGCGTTGAGTAAGAATATTCGTTTGGAAACTAGCGCCGTGCACCGTGCGGTCGCTCGTCGTGTTGGGGAGGTGGAACACGACGTGCTTCTGTCGTCGATAGGGCTATTGCCTTGCCCGAGCGCTGCTTGTCGTCGACGTCAGGGGGATTCAGTGACGCCTTGACAACGGGGACATGCTAGTACGTGAGATGAAAAGGGGTGATGCCGATAACCGAATCTCGGGTTCAATTTGCCTTTCGACAGGAGCTGTCTGCGAGGACAAGGAAAACGCTCTGGCGGCCCAAAAAGAGAGCTTGATTGCCGGAAGTGCGGATGGCTGTGGATTTGGCGGGAACGTGTTACCCAAAAGGTCGTTTCAGGTGGGAGGCTGGCATTAAACAGTCTGAAGTCAGCATAAACAGTGTGACAGTTGCGAAAACAAAGCACCGCTGGCAAACTGTGGGGGGGGGGGATGCGCGGTTCGTAGGGCTGGTCGATGACGAAGCGAAGCTGCAACCACCCGACAACACAGACAGGCAGACAGGCAGATATGGAAAGGAAGGGTCCTGCTTCTTGCCTATCCTCCGTTGGTATTGTGCAACGGAGGAAACGAGATGAGAGGACAGAGAAAGGAGGGCGGAATGGCTCACAAGTAACGATGATGGGCGGTTGGGGACGTTGCTCCAACCGTAAGAAATAAAAGTCGAAACCAGCAATGATCGAAAGAGAAGGAGATCGCCCTCGATCGCGTGTGTGTGCGCAGTCCGTGCCGGGATCGGGGTTGTGGACTTTGGCAGACGCAAAAAGGATGAGCTGGAAAAGGGGAGGAAGAGAAGAAGATCAGGAAGTGAAGTTGCCAGGGAAGACGAGAAAAGCGCTGTTGAAGAAAACGAGGTTAGGCGACTTGCGTTTCTAGGGGTGGCAGGTGCAGGTGGGTGGGTGTGGGTTACGATGCCAAATAGAAAGGAGGCCAAGTAAGAATAGAGGAAGAGGGAAGGCGCGGCCACCGGCGGAAGAAGGAGCGAATTGGCAGTCATAGTTACTTTCGTACTGTTAGTAGTGGGAAGTGCCTTCCCCTTACGTTAGGCTTTTGCACCCAGCGCAGGGAAGGAAAGAGCTAAGCCCAAGGCCGCGTCGCAGAGTCGTAGCGCCGTAATTCGTAGTTGCCCGGATTTCGCAGCTGGCTGCTAGTAAGATTCTGTTTCTGGCAGTCTCCAAATCTTACAAAGACGACGCCGCCCGCCCAGACGTGACTTCATACTACATCGTATTGCATGGTGGCCTTGAGAAGTGGGGTAAGATATGTGAATTGGATTGGCGGAGAGCAGCTGCACAGCAGTCCATGAAGGTGGCTGTGGTGCTAGTCAGTATGCATCGCTGTGGCGGGCAGCTCTGGAATCTCGACAGTAGTGCACACGTGACACCAATTCCCCCGCAAAAAGAATGGTTGCACAAAAGTTGACGGCACAGGTGCATCGCAATGACTTATTTCCTCAAATTACGGCTCCTGAGCGCCCTTACACGATGCGGAGCGCTCTCTCGTCGCGTTAACATGCTACCTTGGATCCCCCAATTCAGTATAAAACAAGCAGTACGCCTATATGAGAGACACGTGCGAGTTCAACCCGAATCGTTCGTGCTCGTCGTCCTTCTTTGACCGCTAGTCCTCGTCTGCACCGTCCGCCTCTTCATTGGGCGCACCGAAACTACCCGTCTTTCTCAGCCGGCTGGTCGAGCCCGTGACGGTGCCGTCGTCGGTCTCGTGGTACGAGTTCTTGCGGATGCTGTTGCGGCGCTGGCTGCGCGTGGCAACGCCCGGGAAGTACCGAGGTTCCGAGCCGGACAAGTGCGCACTTGGGTTCGGATCAGCAGCACTGCCGGCCGGTGTGCCTGCACCCGACGCTGTTGCATCAGCAGGCCACGTGCTCTCTCTCGACAGGACCAGAGGCGATGCTTGGATCGGGCCGCCGGTGCCCACGATCGGTGCCGCGCCTCCCTGTGCCGCTGCATGCAATGCCCCGGTCGAAGCACTGGCTAGGCCGGCGTGTGCTGGAGGAAGGTCCGTTGGAAACGGGCCGGCATGGGCGGCTGCAGGCAGGGTGACGAAACTGGGTCCCGTCGCAGGACCGGTTGCCATGGCGGCGGGCGTCGGCGAGTTGGGCATGGGAGCGGCGACAAGGGCCTTGAGCGACAGCGATGGTGATCTGGGAACGGCCGCGCCCTTATCCCACGGCAGGGGCACCACCTGGGCGGCATCTTCCTCGACGGGCCTGGCAGGAGGTGCCTGTGTGTATTTCTCGATCCTGTGCATGTCCAGTGAGTCATGTTGTCCTGAAAATGTGGGAGGGAACGAGGAGAAGGCAAGAAGGAAACGTACATCTGCCATTCTTCCCGCAGTGTGCTGTAGCGGAAGTGCTGCCGCCGGTCGGGGATGTTGGTCTTGACCATCATGTTGCCGGCAATGCCAGGCTTGTAAAAGTCGGGGCCGAGCCACTGCTGCTTGATGGAAAACTCGTAGCCGCTTTGCACGACCGAATTCTTGGCCAGCTCACACATGTCGACGGGACTGAGCTTGTAGATCTGCGCCGCGACGGCATACTCCTCGATCAGCGGCTCCTTGGTGAAGGCGAACTGCAGCGGGTCGTCCGTCGAGAGAGACACGTTGAGACCGCGCTTAAAGTACTGGTGGAACGGGTTGCGCTCGTAGGCCAGGAACAGCGCGTTGTTGCTGAGCGGCGACATGGCGATGCCGATCTGCTCCAGGTAGTAAATGTACTGGAGAAGCGGCACCTTGCGCAGGAGCAGACCGTGGCTGATGCTGTGCGAGCACAGCAGGGCCACGGCGAGATGCTCGCTGTCGCCGGCCTCACCGCAGTGCGGGCGCAGCACAAACGTGTTGAAGCCGCGCTGCTTGCGCCAGGCGTTGAGCGTGGCCATGTTGGCAAACAGGTAGTAGATCCAGTAGCTGTACGGCGGGTTCTGGCCCGAGTTCCACGCCCTGGGGACGGGGAACTTTTTGAACAGGCGGCGCTCGACCTTGCTCTCGTCGTCGACGCTGTCGAAGCCAATCACGCGCTGCAAGAAGACGTGCAGCTTGGGGTACTTTTGCGGGTTCTTGGTCGCCTCAAACAGCGGCTCAAACACGTTCGTGATGACCTGCTCAAAGGACGCCATCAGGCCGGTGGCCTTGTACACGTCGTACAGGCGCGGGATTTGAACGAGCCAGCGCACGTTGTGCGAGAAGAGCTTGTTGTCGACCACCCAGGCGGCCAGCTTCTCCCACTCGTGGATCGACTTGCCGTAGATGGAGATGCGCCATTCCGCCATTTGGTACTTGCTGGACTCCATGTCGGAGATGACCTCTTTGGTGATCTCGGCCAGGTAGCGGCCCTCGATGTCGTTGTCCGTCTTGAGGAAGATGGTCCGCAGGCGCGATTCGCCAATCGGGTTGTACTTGAGATTGAATTTGTCGAAGCGATGGAAGGTGTCCTTGTGCGCATGCATGTCCAGTGTGTCGATGCTGAGATCGTAGGCCGTGAGGTTGATGCTCTCAAACACCTCGGCGAGCGTGAGGTGCTTGCCGTCACGAAAAATGACGACCTCGTCCGGACACTTCTTCATCTTGCTCTTGATGAAGCGCAGCAGATGCTTCTGGTTCATGCAGGCCGAGTGGTGAACGTGCGTGTCGACTTTGCGGACGTTGTAAAAGTCGCGGTGCGGCACCCGCTTCGTATCCGCCGTCTCCTGGTACTCGTTGAGCAGCGTGTAGAGACCAAACTTGCCCTCCAGGTACTGCAGTCGCCGGTACGCAAAGCTCTTGCTGGGCCCGTCGGCCGACACGTTCAGTATGGGCTCCAGGTCCATGTAGAACTCGCGCAGCGTCGGCACGCTGACAATGGGCGTGTCGGCAGCGGCCGCCTTGTCGTTCTCAAACACTTGATACACGCCGCTGTCGTCCAGGCGGTACGTGAGCTCGCTCTCGCTCGGAAGCGGGCCCAAGTCGTCCATAGCAAAGTCCTCGCCAATGTCCTGGCCCGGCTTCCGCCTCTTGGCCGACTTCTTGGGCGCATCTGTCTGCTGCTGCTGCTGCTGGGGCAAGACCATGCTATTCGAAAGGCTGTTGTTCACGCTGTTCGCAGCACGCGTGCCGCTGGCCGCGGCGCCGGCCGTGGCGCCTGGAGCATCTTGGTCTGCAGTCCACACCGGCTCTGGCGGCTGCGGGTAGATAGTCCAGTTAGGGTCGTCCTTGGGGTTGTCCATCGGGCCCTGGAGCGAGAGACGAATGTACTTGTGGCGCAGGTCGATGATCTTTTGGATGTTCTTGAAGATGGAGGTGAGCTCCGACGTGATTTGCGGGTCCGCGTCGGCGTAGGAGGTGCTGCCAATGCCGGCCGGCTCGCCAATGTTCAGCGCCGAAGGACCGGATGTGGCCGCAGCAGCAGCAGAAGCAGCAGCAGCAGCAGCCTCAGATGGCACGCCAAACGACAGACCTGCACTGAAGACGTCGGGACCAGCATCGGCACCCACGGCACTGCGACCGCCCGCATGACCACCCAGGACGGATCCGTCGACAGCGTGAAGGCTGACCGACGCGCCATCATGCGCATCCACGGCCGCACCGCTGGCACCGGAGCTGACGCCATGATGGCCACCCCCAGACGTTGGAGCGGGCGAGAGGGGGACCGAGACGCGGGCATTGCTACCCAGAGGCAATCGCAGCGGCATGCCACCTGCGTCACCATTTCCCGCTGGTGGTGGTGCGCCGCCTTGCAAGACAGGGCTGGCAGCGGTGGTGGTTTGCTGCTGCAACTGCTGCAACTGCTGCAACTGCTGCATCTGCTGCATCTGCTGCATCTGCTGCTGGGCGGCGGCACTCTTTTGCAGGTCCAACTGGCTCAGCTGGTAAAAGAGCTTGGCATCGCTCTGGCTCATCTGGCGGTCGGCAATCGGGTCGTAATAGGCGCTTCGCTTCGGCATGTCCCGCGGCAGCATGCCCTCTTGGAGTGCAGCGGCGGCCGTGGCAGGGACAGTGACGTCGACGTCGTCCGCATCGTCTTCGGAGGACACCTCGAGCCCCTCGAGCGTGCCTTTTACTGCTGGTGTTTCGTCGACCGGAGTCACATCGCCACCGACACTAAAGCTTGCTCTGGGTGGTCGGTTGCCACCGCCAGCCTTGTCCGGGGACGTCGTGTTGTCGCCGTCGTCGTCGAGAAAGGTTTGGTGCTCATTGCCTCTCCCTCCCTCTTTTCCACCGAAACCCATACACGTCATTTTACCAAATGGGTTGGTGTGTATTCCTGAAATGACGGCTGGCTTGACGGGAGGGGCCGTGACTGGTCGAGAAATGGAGGCTGAAGTCGTGACAGGTGTAGCTTGAGCGGCAGTCGAATCTCCGGAGGTCGTAGGGAGGGAGGCAGAGCAGATCAAACAAGGACCTTGCGTGGGATAAGGGTTCGAGTCGGGTTGCGATACAGAAGTAGAGGAGCCGATGTGGAGAGCCTTAACGCTTGTAGTAAGGGTGAGGTTGATGTTCGACAGGCTCCTCGAGGCTGAATGGCCTGGGCGAGGGATCCTTGTCGGCTGAAAACGAGGGATATGTGGGCTCTCTTAAGAGGAGCTAGTTGTAGTAGGACCTGTCGGTCGAGGAGGTGTAGAGACGAACTTGAAACTAACGTTAGATACTAGTGATAGATTCTTACTAAGTTAGGACGGGCCCGGCTCCCAATAGGTGCACCGGTCCGGTGCAAATAAAATTTATTACCTAATATGACTACGGCTTCTGATTGGCTAGAGACCGGTGCAAATAAAATTGTTTATGTAATCGTAAAACATCACCTGAATTATTTTGAAGCCATTTCAAAACATCACGACCATTAAACGCACCAACGAAATAACCTCCCTACCGCCCGACCGACCTCCTACCCTGTCTTTAGAAGCCGTCTACGAGTCACGAGAAGCCCTCCTCCGGTCAATCAACGCGTGGGCGGCGTTGTATGGCTGTGTCTTACGAAATAACGGAGTGGTATGTAACACAAGTGGTATGGTGAGAACAGGACGAGGAGGAGGAAGAGAGGACGGTGGAGGCGGAGGTCGGTACACCACGGCACAGACGGCGTACACGGACCTCCCGTACATCGGCGGCCCGTACACCGCGTACTCGGAGGTCTCGTTTTAAACGAGCTTTACGGGCGGCCGTCGTAGAGGCTTAAACAGAGGTGTAGGTTGTAATGGTAAGCGTAGAGCGAGTAGATGTAATACTACAGAGTATTCGTGAAAGGTTTCAGCCGTTGGATTAAAGTATTCGGAGTATATATATACGGTGATTTATACTACTTTTTATGGCTTTTCGCGATGCTTTTGGAGATGATGTTGGCGATTATATAAACAATTTTATTTGTACCGGTCTTTGGCCAATTAGAAGTCGTATTTTATATTAGGTAATAAATTTTATTTGTCACTTTATCCCACGTGACACACGCCCTCAACACTCCAGGCTAGGCCGGGCGAGGCAACACCGGCCAGTTGGGGTGCGCTAGCGGCAGACAAAAGCTTAATTTGCTGCCCACCAAATCCAGGCACGAACTGCACGAACTGCACGAACTGGCACGACAAAGACATCATGTGGCTACAAAGTCCGTAGGAGCCGCTGAAGGCGGAAAACGTATTCAGTTGGACCGTAGTGCCCTTCTATGTCCTCTATGGGGGTCATTGAAACGACAGCGTGCAGTGAGACCATGTGATCTTCTGATCTTCTGGTCTTCTCTGATGTGAGCTGTGTCCGTCATAATAAAAATGCAAAATACACAAAAAAAAAGTGCAAAAAGGAATATAAAAACAAAAACGAAATGCAGCCAATCCTGGCATCGTTCACTCATATCTCTAGCTATCATGTTTGCGCCAGTGACATTGAGCTAAAAGGCGTTCTAGCCCACCTTGACGCTCACAGCGCGCGGCCGCGCAGACGGCTTCCGCTTGCCGTCAAACGAGTAGAGGCCGCCGGCCGAAAAGACAATAATGGCGCCGATCAGGGTGCCGGGCGAGAGGCGGTTGCCAAAGAGCCAGATGCTGAAAAGCAGGCTGACGAGCTTGCGGATGTTGAGCACAATGGTCACGGTCAGGGCCGAGGACGCGGCCGCCAGCAGGTTGACGCCGCGGATGCAAGCATACTGCGTGAGGACGTTGAGCACCAGGTAGACGAGCTGGCTCGGGATGTGGATGCGCTCGACGCTCTCGCGCAGGCCGGCCGCAACAGCGACGTCGGCGCCGTCCACGGCGCGCTTCGCGGCGTGGGCGGCCGTGCTGGCGGCAGCATCCAAGAACGGCAGAGAGAGCGGGGCGCTGTTGGCGAGGCGGGAAAACTGGCGAACGAGGGACGGCAAAAAGGGAAGGAAGAGCGGCAGGGACAGCAGGTGCGAGTAGAAGAGGTTCTCGCGCCACTGGGGCCCGTACTTCTTGTACGTCTCCTCGGTGTAGAGGCCCATGATGGACGAGAGGACCTGGGCAACGAACAGGATGGAGAGGCCGATGATGAACTCGATGTTGCCCTCGGCGGCCTCTTCTGCGACGCCCTTGCTCTGCGCGTCGGACCAGGCGGCAACGACGACACCCACCGTCAGCAGGATAACGGCCAGGATCTGGATGCGGGAGTACCGCTTCCCGTACAGAAAGCCGGCAATCATGGTGGTGATGCTGCCGCCAGAGCGCAGGATGATGTGGACGGGGACCGAGATGTTGTAGCTAAAGGCGTGGTTGTTGAGGACGTTGATGCTGAAAAAGAGGACAATGTTGACACACCAGCGCTTGATGGGGACTTTGTTGGGTTGAATGAAGAACGGCGGGCGGTCGCCGTCGAACTGGGAGACGTAGCCGGTGATGGCAACGAAGAGAAACTGGGTGAAGGTAAGGAGGGTACCTGGCAAGTTAGCAAAGATGAGCAAGGCGAGCAAGAGGGCAGCGGCAGGTCATGAGACGGTCGGAAAAGCGTGGGGCCTGCGGCGGGGACATACCACTGGCAGGCTCGACCTTGATAATGGCTTCGAGCGCAAAGACGTTGGAGCAGCAGCCGCCAAAGATCAGAGCGAGCATGGCGCCAATGGTCAGCCATTGCGGAATGGTCTCGATAAAGATGCGGCCGGCGAGGGCCATGGCCCGTGAGAAGACGGGCCGGTCGTCGTCGACGCCGTACATCTCGGCCTTTTCCAGCGATGGGGCGGCGTTGATCACTCGAGGGCCCGGCGTGGTCGCCACATGTTTCGGGGGCTTATGCGAAGTCTGGCGGCGTCGGGCGTTGGAGGTTGTCATTTACACGGTTTGAAGGCTCGACTCGAAGCGGCCGTGGAGGTTGTGCTCCGGTGCGACAACGGCGTTTGAAGTGGATATAAAAACGGCTGTTGGTGTCAGGGAAGGGCGTTAGGCTGAACGGAGACAACCGAGGCTGTCAATGGGCGTGGATAGAGGCGCAATTGTGTCTGGCGGACCGTTTGTCTCTCATATATGGTGACTTGGTGGGTATGTATGTCTCGAGTTGTGCATAAAACTGTGCCCCGGGAGGAACACAGGCAGAGTGAACGTCTGTTTTGCGAGCTGTCTGAGTGTATGAGTCGTGGAGGAAGATGCTGGGCCGCAACGCGCTGGATAGGCCGGGTATGTCGGAATGGCAAAACGATCTCAATATAGTGATGTAGAGTAGCAATGAGGGCACTGTACGATGCTTTTCTGCTGGAACAAAACGGTTGGACGAGATTGACGAGTGGCGAGAGGTTGTTGTGTTGAAGTTGACGTCGGGGTGGGGGGGCGAGCGACTCGAGATAGGCAAGGGGGCAGAGCAAAGAGAGAGCGAAAGAGGAAAAGAAGGAGAAGGAAAAGGGAAGGAAGGCAAGGCAACGAAAGGAAAGACGGAGACCAGAGATCGGACGGCTGTTCTTGCCAAACGTGGACCTAATCGTGGCCGGCTCGGCAGTCACAAGGCAGAAAGGGGAAGGAACAGCAAGCAGCAGAATAGCAAAAAAGCAAAAAAGCAAAAAAGCACAGGCTGCCGGTCCTTGGTCGCGGTTTCCTGCTTCTCGCAAGGCAAGTTCCGGGCCCAGATGGCCCCAGTGTGTGCTCTGGAAGAGCCAATCCCCTGCGCCGTTTGCAGTCAGGAAGGTTTAAAAAAAAGGAAAAATTAAACAATCCAAAAGGGAGCATCTCCTTCCGCGCGAAAGAGAGGGCTTTGTGGGAAGTGGATCTCCCGAGGCGCGCTCGTGTCAATCAGTGAGAGCACGGCTGCACGGGTGGCTGTCTGCTATGTGTCTTTTTCAGATGACTGCCCGAGCCCTCTTTTTTAGAGGCAGATCGTTCTGTCACCTTGTATCTTAACAGAATTGGTGGTGTGAAAGTGGCGTGGTGGTGCGCCGGAGGCAAGAGCCGCAGACCGATAGTGGTCGTCGCCAGCACTGCCTGACGTGCTGCGGAGAATACAACATACTGTGATTCTCCGTATAAAACAGAATCAGTGGATCCTGGACGCGCTAAGGAGTCCAAGGGCTATTGCTATGAACCACAAGTATAAAACGCCGCGCCAGGTCGGTCGAAACGAGCGAGCGAGTTAACGGTAAGAGGAACGAACAGAATAGGAAACGTAGCGGCGCGGAAAGTGTGGGACCTACGAAATGCAATTACATGTGGAACTGAATTGCTGATTGCTGATTGCTGAAGTGCCTGTTGTAGATGGATCGATCAGAGGCGGCAATTGGAACTTAGGATACGTGAGGAGGCAGTTACCAGACTGCCGTTCATGAGGTGCCTCTTATTCGTTATGGACGGAGTCTCCATACTGGGTCTGTTGGCTAAGCCGGATGGCAGGAGATTCTGAAAGGAGCTGCTGTCTGTTGAAGCGAAAAGGGACGAAGAACCAGTGCACTACACGAATGCGGCCTGAGAAGCTGTCAGAAGAGCGCATGAGACTTAGCGACTGGATCTAGGGCACCGCAATCTGCAATGTGTCCGCCAGCTACGTGTATACCACTATCAACGCTAAAGGACAGGAACAGGGCCCCAACCAAGGGCGCTAAGCTAAGGGTCAGGGGAGAAATAACCGTCGAAATACAGAGGTTCATTGCCTTGGAGTCTTGGACAATGCCAGATTTCACAGCGAGAAGAGTCTCGAGACGAAAGAAGACGACGGAACAAAAGAGAAGAGCAGCCATGCTCGAACGGGTTTTGTGACCACGTCCCATAGCTGGTCGGCAATTTGAAGCAGGTGAAGCAGGCTGCACAACGTACGGCGGAACTGCCAAGAAACCGGAACGTCCGTTCACCCATATCTCTCTGTCCTGCTCTCCGGCGTCGTCGTCCGTACAAAACGCCGAACCATGGGACGCTGTTCTAGACAAGACTCAAGTGCACACGAAATAAAAAAAGCACTCCCTGCACATGGCCCATTTGGAGATGAAGATCAGCCCCTAAGCCTAGACGGGCCGAGCGAGCGAGCGATGGGGATGCTGCTTTCGGGAGATACGATTCGCTGCGGCCAACGCTACCCTATTAAGCAGGTGTCTGCAGAGGAATACGACGTACATTGTACGGGCAAAGTATTCTGTACAGAGATGATCCTCCAGAACTGACATCAGTACGCATACGACCGGACATGTTTAGTACGACGTACAACGTATGGCTCCGTTCGCGGACGAGACGACGCTACAGGCACTCTCTTCCGTCGTCATAATACGACCCCGACCCTCGGGCAAGGATCTCACAAGTCTCACAAGGATCAAAGATGCCCGTGTACGGACTGACTTTATTTCGATTTATTTGCTTGGTGCTTGGTTGATGCTGTCTCCAATGGGTGTAATAGAATCTACAGCTAACAAGACAAAATCCATCCTGGATTGCTGGTCTGCCAAGCCGGCCCATGCTGTCTCGACAACACGGTCTGCGCAGCTCCCACGCACAGGGAGGGGAGGGGGCCAGGCTTTCGTTTCCGTCTCTAGCCAAGATATCATTGTTGTCGTTTGTCCGTCGTCGTCGCGCACCACTCCGAAAAAGAGAAAACAAGGACTCAACCGACAAAACAGCAACAACACCCATTGTCCTCCAACCAGCCTCCAACCAGCCTCCAACCTGCCGTCGTTCTCTGCCTGCTCCGTCTCCCAACCGTCACTCGACGCCTCCCCCTCTTCGTCTATCATATGAGACCAAAACATATCAACAGGAACAGAGCCCCTGAGCCCCCCTCCCGATGTCTTCGTTTCTGCCCAGCTTCTCGCGGACAGGATGCCAGTGTGTGCTCGTCTCTGTTGTCTAAAATAAGTGCAAAGGGTAACAAAACACGGAACGGTCAAGAGATAAAGTCAAGAAAGCGATCAAAACTGAGCAAGGTAGAATGGTCAAAATATGAAAGATAACGGGAATCGAGACATAGGGGCGACATAAACAAGAAAACGACACGAGACAACCGCCGCCCCCATCTTCATGATACAAGCGGAGTTGCGCCGGCTAACCACCCGACTGGTGACAGTCTACAATGCGGAGAAGACAAATAACTGCATTGGACGTTAGCGACGTGACCACGAATAGACAAAAGGGGCGTAAGTAAAGGCTACAGGCACTCACGTTGTTCGTGGCGGCGATAGCGATACTGTCCTCAAACGGATGCCAACTCATGTGTAGGATCTTCTTGTTAAAATCGATCTGGTCCGCGTCGGTCTCCTTGCGCATCCGCTGGCCCTGGCCGGGCGTAGGGCTGCCCGACCGCGAGCCATTCTTCTTGCCGTTGGCCGTCGGGCTGGTCGACGAGTTGATCGGCGTCGGCACGCCCACCTTCTTGGCCTTGAAGGCCGACTTGTCGGCCTGCAGGACAACCTCGGTCTCCTTCTCAGGGTCGGTTGGGTAGATCATGAAGTTGTTGTTGTAGCTGCCCGTCATGACGTTCTTGGCATCGCCCGAAAAGACCACCTCAAACTTGTCAAAGATGCTATCGTTCTCGTACGTGTCGCAGAGCCTCGGCCGCAGATGCTCGTGGATAGGGATCGTCTTGACAGGCTGTCGCTCCATGTTCACATCCCAGATCTTGACGGTGAGGTAGTCGCGGGACAGAATGTAACGGCCGTCGTGTGAGAACCGGACATCTGAGATGGATGAGATAATTTCGGAAAAGAAGGACCGCGATTGGGGGTCCTCCTCCTGTTCGAACACTGCGGCATCTCTGTTAGCAAGCTAGAAAAATACAAAAAATACACAAACAAAATAAGAACCCAGGGGAGTCTTACGCTTGGCGTGCTGGTCGCATAGCGCACTCTCCCGCATGTCCGCCAATTTGATGGTGCCCTTGGAGCTGGCATACATGAACCAGTTGCAGCTTTGTGGGTGAAACTCGGCAGCTGTGATCACCTCGGTCAGCTCCTCCATGTTGGCCGGCTTGATGTCGACAATGTTGAAGCTCTGGTCTTGAATGTTGAGGTTCCAGAGGTTAATGCGTAGGTCGTCGCTACTGATGAATGTTTCTCCGTCGCTGTTGACCGAGATGCTGTTGATGTGGTACGCATGGGCATTGGCGTAGGTCCGGCGCGGAACGGCGGCGACAACGGTGTCGTGGTGCGTGAGGCGGGGGAGCTTCAGGTCGCTCGCGTTGCGGAAGTGCACAGATGGTAAGGGCCGCGGGGCGCCGCCACCGGCCACGAGACCACCGGGCGTCAAGTCTTGAGTGAGATTGTTCTCGGCGACAACTTTCAGCGACTTCTCAAACACCTTCCACAGCTTGATGGTCTTGTCGTTTGTCGACAAAAGGTAATGTGAGGCATTCTGCCGCCGGCACCACTTGATTTTGTTGATCTTTTCTTCGATTTCGAGCGACTTCAGGTAGTCAAACTCTGGCTCGTGCGATTGGAATTCGGTGTGGAACTTGTACTCGCATGTTTTCTTCTGTGGACGAGGCAAGGGTCGGATACTGTTAGTCATCCATTACATTTCCGTCGCTACATAGAAAAACCGTGTTTCATGATGAAAACGGGCAGCACTCACAGTTTCGTTGCGCTCAAAGAGGACAACTCTTCCTCCCTTGTCTCCTGTTGCCAGATAATTGCCTGTGTGGTCAAACTCGACGGTCGAGATGATATCGGCTACGTAACAATATTAGTACCGCTGGTCTGGTGAGATGCGCCGGGGTGCTATCTTTCAAGTTATGTCTGGGACCTACCTTCCGTGATATCTTCCACATCACCTTTGTCGCCAAAGCACCTGCGAGGAGACAATGCGTTAGCGGTCGCTTGGACACGACGAGAGCACCTGACAATGTGCAAATGATACAGGTCTCGAAAAGGAAACATATGGGTAGAGGCGTTGTTTCTCGCTCAGTTGTGAATCGGGGACCATGGAGGAGCTTGCTCCTGAGAACCATCCCAGGCCACAAACGCAAGAGTACTACCAAGCGGGCCCAAGGTGAGACGGAATATGAGAATAAAGAGGGAGCCTCGACAACAAAGAGACGCTTGGTAGTGGTTGGAGGGGCACGAGTAATGACACGTGTATGAAAGGACTCGCAGGAGGTGTTCGAGGCATAAAAGAAAAAGGGTAGAGGGACCAGGGGCCACATACTGTGTGAACTTCCACGTAGGGGAGTTCGCCTCTGCTTCCACCATGATTCCAAGCCTGGTTCGCAAAGGGTGCCGGAAGAGCCGCCCTTGTGTCGATCACGAAACGAGTTGATAAAGGTGGTATGACGAGCAATCGATACTGGGACGGCCAAGGGCGAGGTTGAGCCAGGATAGAGGGCGATTACGGTCGACAAGT
Source organism: Sporothrix brasiliensis 5110 (assembly GCF_000820605.1). NCBI lineage: Eukaryota > Fungi > Ascomycota > Sordariomycetes > Ophiostomatales > Ophiostomataceae > Sporothrix > Sporothrix brasiliensis. The sequence goes on from NW_024467131.1 coordinate 338,193, forward strand.
ACGGCGACGCAGAGGATGATCTGTCGAGCACCGAAGCTGTTTTTAGCAAGATGTTTGAAAACGGGATACAACATAAGCAAAGTGAGGCTGCGGAAAGGGACACGGCAAGGAGCGAGGCAGCAAGCAACGGAAGCAGAGCAGGCCCCGAGTGCGGCGATGAGATACGCAGGAGAGCAAAAGTTCAAGCTAGGAAATATGTCGCGCGACAAGCACTAGGGGTAAGGTAGGGGATCAAGAAGCAGGCGGGAGAGGGCTGAAAAATGACAAGCTCGAGGAAACTGGGCGCGTATTGGGTTTGACGATACGTGAGGAACGACAGGAGGACTGTGGCAAGCGACAAATGCAAGAGACGTGGAAAGGTGTGGGCCGCAAAGAAGCTTTTTAGGTTGACAAATGGGTGTTTTGGTTGCGTGCAGGGACCGGAGCCAGGCACAGTATGTGGAGAGAAAAGCCAAAATGATATATGATACGGAAGGCAGGGCTGAGAGGCTGTCTGCAATTGATAAAAGCAAGCGGAGAAGGAGGAGGCAAAAGAGGCAAAGTAAGAGAAATGCGGGAGCGGTATCGCACCTTTGGCACGGTCTGGCCGATGTGGATGTCTTGGATCCTAATTCGGAACCGACGACGGCGTCTCGTGGGCGGTGTGGCGGCAAGCGCTGACGTTCGCGAGCTGGACGATGTGTCAACGCGGTTCGGGGTCCGATCGAGGAGGGGAGCGTGACAAAGACGGCCGGCCGGGAGCAAATCGATGGGGGTTGGCGAACGCGGCGAGCCGGGAGAGCGCGTTCCAAGGAGCGGGAGGTTGGCGGAGGCAGAAAGGATGAGGTCGTCGAGGCTGCAACGTCCGAGGGGCGGGATGACGTGAATGGCGGCGTGAGCAGCGGCGAGATGGAGATGGCAGAGACGGTGAGCGAGAGATGGCGTGCAGAGCACGGTGGCCAGCTGAAGCAAGATAAAAGAGACAAGGATAACAGGAAACGGTCGAGATGGGCGATGTGGAGATGGCAGCGGCTGCGCGAGGAGAGCTGCCAGTCCAAACAAGACAAGGGGTTTCTGGGAGGAGGATGATGCGACGTGACAAGGACGGGAGGAGGAGAAAAAGGAAGCAAAGACAAGAACCCAAAAGCGATCGAAACGGATTCTGTACACAAACAAGGTTAAGGCGGCGTTGGGACAGGACAAAGAAGGCGAGACGGCGTGTGATGTCGACAAAGGTAGGTTGGGAGGGAGAGCGATGTCCACAGAAGAGGCAAGAGGTCAAGGGCAAAAATACATCAGCACCTTCCAAATAATTTGCTGGGATGGTGGGAAGCAGGAGGGAGCAGGAAGGCAGGTCCAAGGGGGGCCGCTCTGGCGGCGAGGGAAAGAGCGGGCAAAGAGAGAGGGGGTGGATGTCCGCTGCAGGCGTGGCAGGCACACCGGAAGCCCAGAAGGGAAGTGACTGGGCTTTAGGGGCCGTTATTGCTGTCAGAACCCCCTGCCAGCTTAAGCTTTACAGGTCCGGCCAGGGCCTGTTTACACACTAAGGCCGCACTGCAGGGGCATTTTATGCTACGTATTGATGCTGGTGACTTGAGATTCTGGTGGCTTGTGCGGGGTAAAACCATCTGGACCAAACTGAAGACGTAAAAAACAGTGGGCGGTCGCCGGATTAGAGCTGTTTGTCCACCCTCCAACAGCACAGCTTAGAGCTGCAAGCTTTTATCGCGGCTTCCCTAAACCGTTAAGCTAAACGGAGCAGGCCACGAGAAAGTACCGGGCAGGTACTCTCTCTTAACCCAACATTAGAAAAGGAACATGAAGGTACTCCGCAAGATGAAGTAACCGGCCACTCGGTAAAACTTCAAAGGCAAGAACGGAGCTCGATATCGACTTTCGTTTGGTTCGGGCCTAATTGCCTCATGGGCAGCTGTCTTGCTAGTTAAAATTTCGGGGAGTTGTTGGCTGGTGAATTGACACGCCGTCTGTTTTGTTTCTGGATTGTCGATGACGACGATGCCAGGTCCATCTTGGCCACGGTGAGAATCGGCACACCGAGACCACTTCAGATCCTAGCTGGCTACAGATCCATATTCACGTGCACGCCTCTCTTTCCCTTTCCTAATTCCGCGAACTGCCACATCTTTCGACCTTTATATTTTGATCGGCATGCCTTTTTCAGCTGTTTTGAACGAACAACAACTTTGGTCTTTTCATCCTTAGACCACAAGACACACAACAATGACAGGGAACGATCCTCCAATTGCCAAAGGAAAAGGCAAAGGGAAAAGCATCGATGAAGACACCACAAGCGGCGGTCGGAGCACGGAGTCGGCACCAACTGATGGCCAGCCGTCGGTCTTGTCCCGCATTGCCCAATCGGCGGCGGGCCTGGGACGGGATATGATGTCGGCCCGGCCAAGTGGCGGCGACCTGGTCTCGCTCACGTCGACGGACAAGGGCGGGCGGGCCAGCCGCGGACAACCGTCGGCCGCGGCTGCAGCCGGCGAAGGCTCTGCTTCTGCTACGTTCCCAAGGTCGGCGGCACCCCAGTCCGGAAGCAGCAGTCACTCCCAGCAGCATGCCATGGCACAGGACGAAGCATTCTCGCACTTCTTGGATGGGACCAGCATCGACATGTCCATGCCCGCCGAGCCAATCATCGGCCTCGACGACAATGCCCTGCTAGAACAAGCGTGGACACATCGGACACAGTCGACAGACGTGCCGTCGCTGACGACGACGACAGCGACAACTACGCATTCTATTCCTCCGCCGTCTTCGGCCGTGGCCGAGCAGGAGCGCATGGACGGCCTCGATGTCGTCAACCTGCTTGCTGGGGGCGGCCCTCCAGAAGAAGAACCTGACTACGGCGACATCGAGCTGGCCGAGGACGAGAGCACGGCGCTCAAGCTTGCCCTGTTTGGCGACAGGAAAAGCGAAGAGCAGTATGCGGCCTCGACAACAAACCACGATTGGGACACGGTCCTCAATTTCATACCCGATTTCGTGCGTCCGAGCCCCGGCGGCGAATACGAAGACGACCCAGGGCACACCCAATCCCGCACCGGCGCACCGACAAAGTCCCGCGAGACACAAGCGGCGTTGGGCATGCCACACTCGTCCGAGAGCACGCGACAATGGCTGGAACAGTGGCAGGGCGTTCTGACTCGCTACGACGACGAAGTCTGGGGCGGGCTGTCGCCGCTGGTTGCGCAGGCCCGGGAAGAGGTCGACCAACTTCAACAGTCCGAGACGGACAGCAGTCCTCCCGATCGGCCGCCGGCAAGTACAAAGGCTCTGGACCGTCTGCGACAGATTTTGGGGCATCTTCGCGAAGATTGAGACGTTTACAGTGACCTCCGTACCGTCGATGTTGATGGCAACCTGCGTCTGGATGTGGCACGTGATTAGCCCAGGCGCTTTTAGCGATGACATCACTGATCGTCAAGCTCTTTAGTACCCCGGAGCTGCCGGTAAGAAGCTTAAGCGCAGACAACGACAAGGAATTGGCGACTCCAGGTTACCGCCCGTGTGATGTTGGAAACGCAAGAGAGTAATACTATATGGACAAGTTATGGGATAGTTATGGACATTGAGGTGCAATAGAGATACCCTTTATGTTTCGACCGCAGTTACTTGACAATTGCCGCCGGCAGACTGCGCGATCTCTGCCGTGTGTCTGATCTCAGTCTTGTGTCCGAGCGCTTGTCTAAACAAGACACTGCATACCCGCGTTACCTGTGGCATCTATTTATATTCCGTTGTGCCTTTTATCTCCCGTTTTCTTGTATGGAGTAGATATGTTTGGTACTTATAGCTGCTGCCTCTGAGCCTTCTGTGTCCCTTGCCTCCATGCAAGGATCAACTGGTCGATATTTGAGCCCTCCATGATGCAGAAACCTTGGGCGAGACGAATGCTCTCCACCACTATATATGCAGGGCGGTATGCAGGAGAAAACGCAGGGGAGCGTGCAGATGATTTCCACAAAGCCGTCCACAGGGCGAGCTAAAGAACACAAAAGTACGGAACACGGCCTCACAGGCAGCGAGGGTCGTTTTTTGGGCCTAGGGGTTATCTGGGCGGCAAAAGTAAGGCGCGAACTGGGCGCGGGAATCTACGACTCGGGTTGGTCGATGGAGGTTGCAAAAGAACTGAATGAAGAACAGGAGAGAACGAACTCTGATAGGACGACGGCATGGGCCAGCCCAACCGTACACATCATGTTGCTTTGGCGATGTAGAAATAGATAGGCACCATTACGGCCCGAGGCAGAGCCGCATCAGAGCGACAACCAGCTGTCCATATCACAAATTACAAAGTCCAAAAAGATGGACAAAGCTCGAGAATGCGCTCGCCTCTCTGTTTGCCCGTTTGACGACGGCAAAGCGCCGATCCAGGACCGCCCTGTGGAATGCGTTCCCAGCGGGATCTTCGAGCGATCCTTTAGCGAACATTCGGTGGGTCGCGCTTACCACTCACGGCCCCAGCGCCTAATTCACAGATAAGTTAATGGGTGTCTCAGATGCTTGCTGTTGGTATTTAGCATGTCACTCGATGTCTAACATGTCTCTGTATTGTCTTTGATGTCTTCGAGTACAACCTGACTCTCACTTTGTGTCTTTATGGGCTGTGTCTCTGATTCCTATTGGCTCCTCATAGCCTGACAGACACTTCGAAACTTATGGACAGAAATTCGCGAACCGCTGCAAAATCGCTGCACGCAAGGGACAGAAGCACGGGGTGTAGAGTAAAAGAAATAAAAGACTTAGACAAGGGACAAGGAGAGAAAGAGGTGGATAAAGAAGGGAAGGAAATATATGAATAAAAAGAAGCAGGAGGACAATGCGCTAGGTCACAACCGTACCTGCCTCGAAGCACTTCCACGCTGATTAAGTTGCCACCTCCTCTAGCTGCCTTTTGCCATTTTGCCCTTGATGCCTTGCTTCAACTTGCAGCTCGTTCCTGCCCTTTCCGCCTCTCGTCCCCAGCGCTCCCTCGGCTCCTTCTCTTCTTATTCCCTGGTCCTCCTAGCCTCTTTCCTCGAACGACACAACACCGCCCACGAAGCCTAAGATCTGACTACATTTTCCAAGAAGGTGCGGCGGACCAAAGACGACTACTCATTCCCACTGGAAACTGCGCCTCCCTGTTCCCAAAGGGCTGAAATCGCCACACGTGCACCTGCCCTTTTGACAAGCAACGCAACGCCTTCTTTAGCACAAACGGGCAGGTACGACCAGACCAAGGCAAGTCCGAAAACAACTAGAGGCCCAAGGTCGCATCTCAACGAGTATCGAACTACCAAGCTACATTCCGCCCATTTTCAACTCTCGTTTCTCTCTCTTAGCTTGCCGTCTTTTTACTTTCTCTTCTCCTTTACCTTCTTTTTTGGACTCTCTCGACATCCTCTGCTCTTCTTCTGTGCCCTATACACACCTCTGCTCGGCACAGTTCTACTACCGAACAGCGACATATTTTACCAATAGTTTATTATTGACGACCTGTTCTGTCCTCGCCTGGCTCCCCAATCCCAATCTTTTGCCCAGATACCCATACGCGCACCATACGGAAGCGTTCGACGGCATGAGCCCGTCGCACCTCGACACCGGCGGCGGTGGCAGCCGGCCAACAAAGAAAGACGCCAGACGAAGCCCCATTGGCAGCAACAGCTCAGACGAGGAAGAGACCTGGCACTCGACACCAGCAAGTCCCGCGATGAAGCCGACAGCAAACGACGCGGATACGACAGCTCTCTCAACAGAAACAGACAAATCATCCTCGCAAACAAAACCTTTGACAGAATTATCACCCGCCACCGCTTTTCCCGAGGTGGGAGGGGTTGTTGGGAGTCGACAAGGATTCGACCTAGACGAGCAGGGGTCGGTTCGACCAGGGTCAGGACATGGGCAAATGCATATGCAAAGCGGTGACAACTTTTCCGATATTGCACTCGATGACCAGCGGTCCTCCATCCCATCCTCCGTCGCTGCCTCGGACGCCGAAGAGGCTGCGCGCGTCTTTGCGACACCGCCACAGTCTTCCACGCCCAAATTGCCGCCGTTCCCTGCCCGGCCACCCGTGGCGCGCGTGTCCGCGGCAAGCAATCTAGCTGGCGACGGTGATGGCGACGATGCGGTCTTTGACGAACGGCCCTCGTCGTCCTCTGCTGCCGGCAAAGGCCCAGCACCACCACTGCCTCCGCGCTACTCGTCGCAATCGTTTGGAGGCGCACCCATCTTCCCGCCGCCGCCAAAGCGCCGTTCACAGCGCGTGAGCGGCCGTCCCATGTCGATGGCTTCCGTTATGAGCGGCACAGCCTCGCCGTCCTCGTCAACCACCTCGCCGCGCTCCTCGTCCTTCTACCCGCCCAATTACCTCAACCGCCCTCTGCCCCAAACACCTACGTCGGTCGTCAGCGGTGGCAGCCGCCCGTCGTCTTACTCCTTCTTTTCGCCCACCACCTTCATGCCGTCGGCCACGTTGGCCACCTTCTCGAGCAACACCTCCCAGACACGCCCGCTCTCCATGGCCATGGATGTCCCCCGCCCCCTGCGCCTGCAGCCGAGCCTGCCCATCCGCAAGGGCACCTCCACGCCCGGCAGCAGCAGCAACGGCCACGCTGGAGGAGCGGGCGACGACGCGGGCGACGACGCCGGGTACGACATGGCCTGGCTGCGCGCCCATCAGGCCGCCGCCCGCATGGCGCGTCGGCGTCAGCGCGAACAGCACTTGGGCCCCGAGGCATTCGAGCGGCACCGGCAGCGTCTCGAGAGCCACGAAGGCACCTTTGAGGTGGTGGCGTGCTTCTTGCAGCGCCTGGCGCACGCCGAGAACGATGCGCTGGAGCCCGCCAACTTCCCACACTCGCTGGCCGAACAAAAGCGTCAGCAGGAGGCTATGGAGCTCATGCGGCAGGAGACGGTCGAGGCGCTGACCCCCCTGCTGGCATACGGACCGACAGAACCGCCACCGCCGGCTCGACACGTCTCTTCGGCCAAGACGCCACACATGTCGGCCGCCGCCACTGCGTCGTCCAAGAAATCGGGCCCTGTCCCCGGCCACGTCGTCGGCCTACCACCGACGCCGCCCCTCTCGCCGCGTCGCCACGATCCCCGCCGCGAGTCCGGCATGAGCAGCATCACAGAGACGAGCCTCAGCGGCGGGCACAGCGACGACAGCAGCAGCATCCACGGCAGCGCGCGGCCCGCCTCCGATACCTGGCGGCAGTCCATGAAGCGGGCGTCGGCGTTGTTTGGCGGTTGGGGTGGCGGCGGAGGAAGCAGCAGCACGGCGCCGGCTTCGACGACGCGGTTCTCTGGCGACTAGTTCTTTGGAGATCCAGTGTTTGGCCGCCGTCTGTTTTATACCTTTGTTGTGATGTGCGTTGTACTCTCGCGGTGAGCGAGCACACGAATGTGTATCTGATATCTTTCGGGCATCATCCTGCGGCGTTTTACTTTGTAGCAAATAGTGTACGGCGTTTCCCTTTCTCGCAGTATGGTACTTGGGGATAGTGATTCCGATGTTTTGTCTATTTTTTCTTTCTGGAACTATTAACGATTTCGGCACTTGCAGTTGCAAATACCACGGGCCCAATATTTTGGGGGACCCTATGAGTATTATTACCGATATCGCAATGGCGTCTTTGCTGCCATTCTATGTTTTGTTGCAATCACAAATGTTATTTGATTCATTTTTATGCTGCATACCATCACATTGTGGTTCGACACGTCAAGACCAAGGGAGAATTTTTTGTTTTGCAAATGGTATATCCACCTCTGAACAGGGAAAACAAGCCCCTCTGAGGCTGTCCTTTTTAAATTAAGAAAGGAAGAGTTTCAAGAAGCAATAGAAGGGCTGAGTGGGCTAAATAAAATAGAAAAAGCGAAAGGAACAAAACATCATCGCGCCCAGTGACAGGCGTCCTATCATCCTTAAGAGGTATGGGCGGCATGGGACATGAGAGGCACGCAACAGCACGCGCTTACACGCACACGGTGGGTACGGTAGAACACGGTAGCGCTACATTTACTCGTGCTCCTCGACGTCGCCCTCCTCGACGCCGTACTCCTCCTCATCCTCGTCGATACCAGCATCCTGGTACTGCTGGTACTCGGAGACCAGGTCGTTCATGTTGGACTCGGCCTCCGTGAACTCCATCTCGTCCATACCCTCACCAGTGTACCAGTGAAGGAAGGCCTTGCGACGGAACATGGCAGTGAACTGCTCGCCGACACGCTTGAACAGCTCCTGGATGGCAGTCGAGTTGCCCACAAACGTGGACGACATCTTAAGGCCGCGCGGCGGGATCGAGCAAAGAGCAGTCTGGACGTTGTTGGGGATCCACTCAACAAAGTACGACGAGTTCTTGTTCTGGACGTTGCGCATCTGGTCCTCGACCTCCTTCATGGAGACCTTGCCGCGGAAGATGGCGCAGCAAGTCAGGTAGCGGCCGTTGCGGAAGTCCGAGGCGGCCATGATGTTCTTGGGGTCGAACATCTGCTGGGTAAGCTCTGGGACGGTCACAGCGCGGAACGAGTACGAGCCACGGCTGGTCAGGGGGGCAAAGCCGACCATGAAGAAGTGCAGACGGGGGAAGGGCACCATGTTCACGGCGAGCTTGCGCAGGTCAGAGTTCAGCTGGCCAGGGAAACGCAGGCAGGTGGTGACACCAGACATGACGGCGGAGACCAGGTGGTTCAGGTCGCCGTACGAGGGGTTGGGCAGCTTCAGGGTGCGCATGCAGATGTCGTACAAAGCCTCGTTGTCAATGCAGAAGGTCTCATCCGAGTTCTCGACCAGCTGGTGGACCGAGAGGGTGGCGTTGTAGGGCTCGACGACGGTGTCAGACACCTTGGGCGAGGGGACAACAGAGAAGGTGGCCATCATGCGGTCGGGGAACTCCTCACGAATCTTGGAGATCAGGAGGGTACCCATACCGGCACCAGTACCGCCACCCAGAGAGTGGGTGATCTGGAAGCCCTGCAGGCAGTCGCAGCTCTCGGCCTCGCGGCGGACGACGTCGAGGACCTGGTCGACAAGCTCAGCACCCTCAGTGTAGTGACCCTTGGCCCAGTTGTTGCCGGCACCCGACTGGCCGAAGACGAAGTTGTCGGGACGGAACAGCTGACCGAAAGGACCGGCACGGACGGCATCCATGGTACCGGGCTCGAGATCGACCAGGACGGCACGGGGGACGTACTTGTTGCCAGAGGCCTATCAAAATGGTTAGACTAGGGCCAAAGCAAAGCCGATCGGGAAACCAAAAACAAACCTCGTTGAAGTAGACGCTCAGACGCTCCAGCTGGAGGTCCGAGGTGCCGTTGTAGACACCATTGTTGTCGAGGCCGTGCTCGCCGGAAATCTGCTGCCTGTACCTTTGTTAACACGATTTGCGCCCAACCGAAGGATTCAAAGGCTCGTTGTACATACCAGAAGGCGGCACCAATTTGGTTACCCTATAGAAGAAATCAGTCAGTAAAAACAAAGTCTCGCCGTTTCCTGTCGTCAAGGGATCACTTCGAGATTTCGGTAACTCGTTGTCTCCGGAACGTGAGAGGGGGTTGGACGCAGAACATACGCATTGGCCGGTCTGGAGGTGAACCTGTTGATGAGAAAAAGGAGGTTAGCAGTTGCTCAAAAATTATATTAGTGTCGTAGCTCTGCGAATGCATGGAGAGAAAGCCTGCAGCAAATACGTGCGAGGTCTCATTGCTACGCTCTCTGCATTTTTGGTGGCCGGTGGATGTGCAATGTGTGGTAGGTAGAGTCGGTGAGTGAGGGAGAGGGGCCACACTGGCTGCAAGAAGGGAGTAGGCAGCCGTCGAAGGCATGCATAGTAAAGCGGACGGCACCACCGGCTGAAGCAAGCAAATGCCCCAATTCACGCCCATCTCGCGATGTGAAGCTGTCTCCGACATGGAGATACCAAGCAGTCGACACCAGGAACGAGTAGGATCAGGGTCCCGGCCGGCCTTCTCGTGGCGAGCAAAGAGACGGTGAGAGGAAATAGGGGCAGGGGGGAGGGCAGAGAGACGCGAGAGATGGAGAGCAGAGGACTGGAACGTTCAGGGGAGAAAGACTCACAATCTCGCGCATGGTGACGGTTGTATCGTTGGATGTATGTTGGAAGACAAAGGTATCTGGGGGTTGAATCGGTAGTGAAGAAGAGAGAGTTGTGATATTTTTTGTTTGGAAAGAAAAAGAAAGCCAACAGGGTCGGAACACGATATGGGCAGTTTTGGCGGGTGGGGAAAACAGGAGGAAGGTGCGAGTGTGGGAAATGAGCACGGTCCAGAAAAAATAATACGGGAGGGGGGAGGGGTGGGAAAGAACGGGGGGGGAATACAGAAGTACAGTGGTTGCCTTCACCTGTTACAGCAGCCCCTCTCTGCGTGCTCGACAGATTTTGGTGAGATACATTGCCTTGGGTGGCGCGAGCGTGGAGGGAAAGACCAATGCACAAAGACGATGCACCGCAGGGGAAGGTGCCAAAAAGGGGCTCGGAGGCCAATAACGGCCCAGGAACGGCTGTTGGTTTGTTGATCTCGGGCAAGTGCCCACCCCTCCTTTCTCTCGTTCTTGCCTATGTTCGCCGCCAAAAGTACTCACCGCTAGAGAACGCGCGCCGACTGTTGTTTCCAAGGGGAAAGAGCAACTGCTGGTCTCTTGGCCTCAGGCACAGCTGCGTCCCAAGCGCGCCATGAACGGCTAGCGCGTCTTTCTTTCGGTCCTCATTTCCCTGTATGTCGTACTCCGTAGGTTGTTTACTCCCCCGTCGCGTCTCACTTCGTCCCCTGGCCCGTGCCCCCAGCTGCATTCCTGTTGCAGACTAGCGCGGGGCAACCGTGTCTAACGGCATATCTCTTACACGAATAATCTGTGTGCTGGACGGCAATTCATCCAGGCCGTCGGGTCTTCTTGATGTGAGAGCGCCAACATGCAGCTCATTGTGCTTTATCTGCTGCCTGCACAGCTGCATTCCGGAGAGGGAATCCTACATATGATGCTATCCTTCCGGTTAGAAAGGTGTGTTGTGTTGCCCATGTTCTACATAGGCAGCAGGAATACCCAAGTAGCTGGACAGAAAACAATTACCCAAGGAAATGTCGTGTAAAGATCATTAGGCGCAGTGTTCCTTAAAACATAATGTCATTAATTCTATAGATGCTTGCTGTTCCTGTGAGGATGAGACGAGCCTAGCCAGCTGGCCACCGCCGATGTGAGCATCCATGAGTCGCAATGTGCGGTTGTTTTGTATGTGAGTATGCGTGCGTCCTTCTACCTGGTTTTCAACCCAGACATATCCCCAACGGGAAAAATAATAAAGTCGAAATAAACGAGAACAAAAAATCATCATGAAGCTCTGTCGGCCCCAGAGTCGATACCATGCCCACCAGCCTCTTGCAATGTTCGTTATTTTTCGTCAGAGTTTTGGCCATCCGAAAAGAAATAAATGTGTTTGTTTTGTCCAAGGTCCGTTCCAATTTTTGTGTCCCCTTCCTATGGTGTCCCCCCCCCCCCCAAAAAAAAACGCAACCGAAAGCAAATCATACGGGATCAAAACCAAGAACAGAGGGCAGACCGGGAAACAAAACGCGGAAAAACGTACAGTGCATGACCACATCTTGTAGCCATGCCTCTCCTCTATGCAGTCCATGACAAATAAAATAAGAAACATATGAAATAGACAGAAAGGGAACAGAAAAGGAACAATGCAGTAAATAATGAGTCAACGTCGGCCGGGTAGTAATCGACATCAGTGTGTATTCGTACAAGACAGGTAATGTGGTAACGACGCCATGCTAGTAATAGGAGTAGAGACAAGTGAACAAGAAAAGGTACTCTGGTGTGATTTGATCAGTTCACCGTCATCATTTGCAGCCTCTGGCTGACTCGCGCCGTGGAAGGTGATTCCAAAGCCGGCGAGGCACGAGCAACCGAGTTACCACTGTGGCTCTTGGGTAGTCGCTTTGAGGGGCTCGATGGGTCGGTGAACACACGCGTGAAAGCGGGGCTACCGTCCTCACAGCGATTGAGGCGGTCATGTCGTGGTGTCACGGCCGGACTCTGCGTGAACAGCTCGGCGCGGCGGACGAGATCAGAGAGTGTGTGGAAGAGGGTGTTAGCGCGCTTCACAAGCTCCTGGAGCGTATTCGTGTTAAAAAACAGCTCCGATGTTGACGTCTGCTTGACAGGCGACTTTCGAATCGGCGCCGAGGCGGACCGCTGCTGCTCCATTGCTGCCATGATGGACTCAATCATAGCACTGTCGGGCGTCTCCGCGGTCGTTGTGAACCGGTTGGGCGTCTGCGGTCGCCGCGCCTCCTTCTCGACTTGCCTCGCAGGGGACTTGTCATCAGCCACTGGCCAGCCGCCACCAAAGATGTCGTCTTCGGGGGAAAACACCGACCGGCGGCGAGTGTTGTGTCGCTCCCTAACAACAGCAGTCCTGCTCATGTCGGGTCGGGGTGGCGTGCTTGGCGCCTGCACAAATTCAGACGTGTCGAAGGGATCCTCGAAGCTGCCGCGATTCTGGGCGTCGAACTTCGCTTCCAAAATCCCATCTTCAACATCGGACGCATCGAATTCGATTGAGGCTCTTGGAATATCGCTGTCGTTCTCTACTGCTGCGACTGCTGTTTCCGCTCTCTCGGTAGGTGAGCCACTAGAGTCTCCTGCAACCGGTTTCGCCTTAGGTGCTGCAGCCTCAGAAAGGTCTTCGTCAGGCGAGGCCAGCGCAATGATATTTGCGGCCTCTTTCCACAACGCTGGCGATTCGTCAACAATGTCCAGGTCCCGAGCATGACGACAAAGGCGCTTTAGCCCGTTCACCAGGAGCGACAGCTCGCGGATCTGGCCCGAATGGGCCTTCACAGTGGGCTGTGTGGCCTGGATCGATGCCGGGACAATCATGGCAAACGAGCCAGGTCCTTTGCTTGAGCGCAGCGTCGAGGAGCGGCCAAACGCATCCTCTTCGTCGGTGTCGAAGCAGTCGGCAGCGTTTTCATCATCATCGTCATCGCCGTGATTGGTGCCAAAATCAAAGTCGTCGTCCCAGTCCTCACTTGCGTTCTTCGGTCCAGAAGAGGCCCATGTTCCGAACTTGGATGTAGACGGCTTGGTGCCTTCGGTTGCAGGGTCAGCGTTCACTGGTACGCTCTGGCTTCTGACGTGAGCGACTGCTGGGCCCTTCCGGTTCACAGCCCGTCCGTTCCTAAGGTCCAGTTCCTGTTTGCCGTGCACAGTCTTGGGCCGCGGTGAATGTCCATCGCTGTCAATCTTGTCGAGGTGTACGGTCGACTCGCTCCAGTCAAACAGGTTGCTCCGAGGCCGCTCTCGACTACCGCCCGTCATGAAGCGATCGTACTGTTCGGACGATAGGTCCAGTCCACCGTTTCCACTGATTAGTCCAAGAGCAGGGCGCTGATGGTGAGAAGATGGGAAACCAGTGCTGTTGTTTCGGAACAGGCCGTTCATCTCGTGGAACGAGTTGTGGGCGGATCTAGACGGTGGGGACAGGTGATTTGTAACACCACTATCATCCACACGCGCCCAGTCCTCATCATCGTCATCATCAAGGGATGGCCGACTATAATCAACTTCGTTTGCATGCGACGTACCGCTAGCCGTCGGCGCGAGGACGCTGTATATTTCGGTTTCGGGCCGATTATCGTGGCTGTTAGCAGGCATATAGTCCTCGTCAAAGTGACGCATGACCGATGAGGGAGATGGAGACCGCTCCGCTCTTGTAGGAAGATTCCGAATAGGGGTCGAGAAACCCTCGTCTTCTTCCTCCATGATCCGCGTGTCACTGTCCCAAGCTTGGCCCAAAATTTCTTGTATCGAGAGACGCTTCGCTTTGCCGTTGCCTGCTGTGCTGGGTGGGGATTCGTCAAACATTGACTCGATCGGGGTGTCGGTGGAACGGACACGTGCAGAGGCCGCGGTACGGATCGAGTCGAAGATGGTATCGCTCTTAAAGTCGGTATCGTCATCATCGCCGGACGAAGCAAATCCGCGTTGTTCCAAATCCGAGCCGACTAAAGCGAACGACCGCTCGTCAGATACATCCCGGTGGCGCGGCACAAGTGGGAAGGACCGCGGCAGAGTTGCAAAGCCTGAGGGACCAGATGTATGGTTCTCCTTGTATGACGCCGAGCTACCGGTAATGGCAGCCGCTAATTGTCCTGATGCGCTTGAAGAAGCTCCCAGCCGAGTCAAATCAATATTAAAACTGGAGAGGCGCGACAGTGGAGGTAGAGGTGAGGATGAGTTACGTTGACGCTTCGGAATAGCTCTGGCATCCACGTACGATGGTGGCACGGGACTGTCTCTGCCGACCATCACCTGTTCCCGCTCGTGGGCATCACCAGGACCGTGGGGCAGCTGGGTGAGCCCCTCCAGCGGTTTACGGAGGTGCAAGTCGGCCGGTGTTGTCGCACTACGGGTCTGGAATTGCTGATAATGTGCGTGTGCTGATGAGGGCCGGGACCCAGACCCAGATGAAGGAGCAGAGACATGACGTCTCCCATTAGACAGACTACCTGCAGCAGCGGCAGCAGCAAGCTGTCTATTGATGCGGAGACTGCCTGTGGCACTTGCGTTTGGCGGATATTCGGTGCCGCGTTTCGAACGACGAATGCTACCAGTCTTTGACATCCAACTTGTGGGTGAGCTGAAGTTCATTGAGATTGAACGCCTAGCTCGCTTTGATGGTGTGTCCTGGGGAGAGGAGTTTGAGCCATGAGGAGAGACAGTCATATCGTCTGTATTCCCCTCGGGCGTCTTTCCAACGGTTTTGATAGCCACAGGCGACTGAAAAGGAGAGGCGAGCGTCGCAGTGGCACGTGGTGCGGGAGGAGACGGCGTTGAGGCAGGTTCTTGAGCAGACAGCGCTGAAGCCTGTGTAAGATAAATTCTGGATTGTTTCCCGTGTCGAACCTGTAATGTTCGTGACGGAAGGCTGTAGTGAGTACCGCCAGGACTACTCTCACCGGAGAAAGGCGAACTACCACGAGCGGGTACTGTCGATTTTGTTAACCGTCCATGGAAAAACGACGTCCACTTCGCTTGCAGAGAGCTCATCTGGTTGTGCTGCGGTAGCCGGGGCTCTACGTGAGCATGAGCACTCTCTTCCTGTCTGCCGTCGGTTTCTGCTCCATCGTTTGGGTCAACGGGGGCCTCGGGGCTATCAGCTCCCAGACGGAAGATGGCCAGGCTTGGGCGGGTCCGTTGGTCGAAAGAAAATTTTGGGTCTACTGGATTTGACGCCGCAGGTGCCGGTTCGTCCGGATAGGTTACTTGGTGTAAAGTAGCAGATCGTTGGTGACTTGTTGCAGGGCGGCGTAGTGAAGGCATCTGAGAACGAGAGCCACGCCTGGAGAGGCTGGCGGGAGCGGCGTCCTGGCCGGCGGTTGCGCGTTTTACCAGTTTGTTCCTTGACTGTTGCTGTTGTGGGTGTGCTGAGGATTGTTGTGAATGAATGGGGGCTGCGGAACCAAGAGAAAAATTAACGGAGAGGGAGTCGGGTCCCACACTGGATCGTGGACTTCCGTGTTGAGAAAGAGGTCGTATGGATAGACGCCTAATCCAGGACCCGTTTGAAGAAATCGAGTCTCGCGAGACCTCGGAAATTGGAGGTGGAATCCAGTCACCTCTGTGAACGAGAGAATGGCGGCGGTTCCAACCGCTCTGGGACGAGGATGCGGTTGAACGTGGGAGGGTGGCCGTGGAAGAAGGAGCGACGGATACTTCTGATGGAGCTATCTGTGACGGACGCGTCGAGATAGAAGAACTGGTGTTACTGCTGCCATTGCTAACGTTGCGAACCCGATCGTCAGCAGCCACTGCCGCAGAAGGTGCCGAGGCAAAACTAGCTGACTTTGCCATGGGCCGAGATGTCGCGGGTCGAGTGGCAGAAGGAGGAGTGGCGGAAGAGGAGGAGGAATGGTCTCGGTCGAGAGTGTTGAAGTTTGGTCGAGCAGACATCGGTCGATAGAAATCTGGCTCATTGGCTGGCTGTGCAAAAACAAGTCCAGTGGCAGCGGCCGCGACCGCGGTGCCGGTTCCCACGAGCTGGGCGAGGTTAGCTTCAAAATGTGACTATATAATAAAAGTATAAACAAAGGCAGCATGCGTGTCCCATTACAAAATGGGATTATGAATTTTGCTGCACCATTCAGTCTCGTTGATGAAATGATGCCGGCATGGGGAAGCCCGCCCGGTATCTCGAGATGGCGCATCTTCTGGGATATGGAAGCAGAGGCCACATCTAAGCCAGCCAAAACCCAGTTCGACAGATATCCAGATACGTTTTTCTCGTGGCAAAGCAGTTGCCGCAAACACTTACACTTGGCACTGCCTGCATCTTGACAGCTCCCCGCGACTACGTGCACGAGGAAGACCGGCGGACGCAACGGCCCTGTAAGGCGGTGCTCGGAAAGAGGAGGTAAACACTCGTTTGTGAGATCGTCGTTTGCATCGTCATGACATTGCGAGTTCGTAACAAGAAGGAAAGGAGAAACGAGGAATCAGCCGGGTCGTTAAGCGTCGTAGATCGTATCGTAGTCGTCGGCCTTCGCGTTGGAAGAGGTCGACGCCAGTCAAGAACGCGGATAGAAAAAGAAGGGACGTGTACAAAGACGAAAAGTCGAGAGGTAGAAAGAAGAAAAAAACGCCAACGCAGGTCGTCGGCCACTCGCGTGTGTTTCTCGGCCAGGTTCCAAGACCAGTGGAGGCTACGAGCACAATGTCGACTGGCCAAAATAGTCAGTGGAAAGCTACCACCATCAATCAAGAACAAACGACAACGGGATAGGAGAAGGGAAAAGACGGAAAAGAGGAGAAAAGAAATGCAGAAACGTGGAGACGACGACACAGAACGCAAGGAGCAGGACGAGAGGGAAAAAAACTGGATGCAGAGGGACGGACGGACTGGACTTGGCCGGGCCAGAAACGAGAAACGCGCCTGTCTCCTTCTGGGGCACAGGGAACTGGCGAGAGATTGACACGAGACCGAGCAATACCATTCCAGCGCGGGTCAGTCGTGGATGGAATTTGGGGTTTGTGCTTACAGCTAGTGAGTTTTGGCTTGGTCCTAAGCAATGTCGACAGGCCTCGCTGTGACCAAGGAACAGCAATCTCCTTTGTTAGAAGCAGGAAAGAAGAATGAAAGGAGACCAATGCGTTGCAAACGACGTTGTGGAAAGCCCTCGGTCCTTCCCTGCTTGGTCTCCTTCGGAGGGACGGGGTCGTTTCGGCAACGCGTTGGCGTTGTGTCCCAGGGCCAGCAATTGGGCAAGGGCAAAAGCGCGATGTCTGTTTCGGTGGGCGCGACGGGCTTTGAATTTTTGGCGAAAGGTGGACTGGGGTGGGTTGGAAGCAAGAGGGCGTGTGTGTGAGTGGACAGGGCCCGACAGGGTGTGGGCGGGAGGGTGTGTGAGGAACGGAGATGGCGAAAGACTGGCGGGATTGTTGACATTAAATTGGCATTTAGTGCAGAGCTGGTGCTGTTGTTGTTGCTGCCGCAAGTGCCAGACTAAGGTGAGGAGCTGCGTCGAAAGGCGAGACTGTGGGACTGCACAAGCTTCTCAGGACGAGAGAAGAAAGAGGAGTGACAAACACGAAGCAAAGAGAGCAAAGACACAGAAGGAAACCAATGTCACCAAATGGGCTGCAGAGGAAAGGAGAAGCGAAGGAACGTGGGGTGCCGGAAGCAAATAAATAATATAGAAAAAGAAACTTCCACGGTGTGTTTGAGAAGGGGGCATGAGCCACTGACGAGCGCTGCTGACACCGTGGGCGGAGAGAAAGGAATTGATTGCGGGAGAAGACAGGGTGAAAGGAGAAGCGATGAGGGCGAGGAAGTGCAACGAGGGACAGACAAGATGGGATGAGGTGGACAGGCCGATGTGTATCCTGAACAAGAAGGAGCCGCCAGGTCCTGGAGGTCCTTCTGTACGCTCGAGACGTGCCTCCCCTTGCTGTCAGTCGCTCCTTCCATTTGGTGCGCCATGGCGGTCGTGATGTAAGATACAGAGGTAGGCGCGCATGACCAGAACTGGACAGCGCCTTCCTAGGCAGTCGTCTGCAGCCTCGAATGGCAGGAGCTCACCTTCTACAACCCAATCCCATTCGCATGCAAGAAGATCTCCTTTTCGGCATTTTTCTGGGCTTCATTTAATCCTCTATTTGAATTGACGGTCACCTTTCTCCCTTGCTGTTCAATTCCTCTCCTCTCCCTTGTCGTGCAGCCGTTCATTTCAGAAGGCAGCACAGCGGGCCCTGCCTGCGACCTGCAGCCCGCATCCTACATGCTGCAGCCTCTCATATATTTTCTCGCCTTTTTTTTATGCGTCAACATCTTGAGTCGCAACACAGCAAGCGGAGCTTTGACAGAGCGCTGGTAGCACTGCGGGCCAGTGAAAAGGCGTCCACCATGGCAAACAAATGTCCCACTGACACGCTGATGTCGCAGGTCACCCACTCAAGACAGGCCGGCTGATTCTAGGCGCGTCCACCCCAGCGTTGTCCAGTGCAGACCAATCCTTTTTGTGTATCAAATTGCGGCGAGTGGGCTCCCATTTCCTTCTGCAGATCGATCTTCAAGGGGATCGGGAAGACCAAGCCAGACAGAGCGGGCCCTGATACGGGTCTCGCAGGCACAACGAAACTACTCTACCCTCCAGTCCTACACTAGAAGGGCGGTTGAGCACTCCATGCTTCTTTGCTATCCGTCATTTCATTTCTGCATGACCTAATTATTGTATGCACATGCATGTCGCCCCGTATCAGGGCGTTCTATGTCAATTTTTTTTAAAGTTGTCGAAATTGGCGGCAGGCTGACAAGAGCGAATAGGAATGAAAGCAAAAATGAAAACCGCAGACAAGAAGAAGAAGAGAAAACACAAATGGAGAATCGGGAACGCAACTTCAAAATTAGTGCATACACGAGCAGTCTGGTCCCGGCACCAGTCCCTGCAATTTATGTCAGGCAAAGCAATGGCAACGCCGGCTCGTGGATCAGAAGTGTTTGCGACATAGGCCTCACCGGCTTGCATGGGGTCTAGACACGAGGAATGGTGTGCCAAATGTCACAACTGTCTGACGTCTGGGATACAGAAATAGGCAACGGCGTACCTTCGACGCAGCGCATTGAATGCAATATATCACAGGCGGGCACTCTGTTCAGCAGCAGGACCTGCAATGGCCTGCCGCGTTTCGAGATAAACACCTCTGCTATTATTTTCGTCGAGGTTTTACTTCATACTCTACTCGTCTAGTTCACCTTTGTCCTCGAGACAACACGGATAACAACAACAGGAACAGGAACAGGAACAGGAACAGGAACAGGAACAGGAACAGGAACAGTCGGCCCTGGCCTGGCTTCCAGGCACGATGGAAAAGAAGAAACAAGGTCTTTTCGCAGGCCAGTCACATGCACTCGAGTCCCAAAGTATCACCGCACAAAACATGCTCTGTTGACTTGGCGAGCAGGCTTCGATGCAAGGGCCGTGGTCCTGACCCAGGTGAGGACAGGGTGAGTCTCGCACGGTGGACTTTTGCAGCCGTCCATGTGCTTTTTGTTCTATTCACTCGGCATCCTACCGCCTCAAACCCAATACAGGCTATCCACACAGCGCTCGCGGTTTCTTTCGCACACGAAATCAGATGTTTCTCGCAGCACTTTGTCTGTCCCGTGCATTGTGAGCCAGTCAGAAGGACGCATTGATCATTCTGATATAGACTGCCACGCCGGGCTAAGTACGCGTCCCAGTCTTGACCTCTTCCTTTAGTGCGACCTTCCCCTATTCGGCTGACGAGGCACGAGAGAGGCGCCTACACGAGCCAAGGAATATGGCTGATACATAGCCGTACCAGACACGGAAGCTCCACGGGAAACAATTATTTGCCGTCTGCTTCAGTCTCTTTTCGTAGTACTTCTGTACAACGGATGTCCGTCCACCTCTGTGCTCGTGACGGGTAGACGAGCTAAAATTGGCGGCAGTTTCGGGGATGAAAAGATCATGAAACAAGGCAAAAAGCAGAAACGTCTTTGATTTTGAAGACGTGTTGAATTGATATATCCTTTGCTAACACCCCATACTGCAAGAATAGGGCACCTTAGAACATGACCTAAAGACCCCGGTATACCACACTCTCGCAGTACCTCATGTTTGCTTCTGCCGATCTTATGCACCTCAGCCCGGAATTCTCTGCCATACGAATTACAGGGCATTCACATCTTTCCTTACCGAATGGAGACTACTACGGAATCATTACGACCCTACGGGACGATAATTCTGTAAGTTGCAAAACAAGGACAGTCAATTCTACATAGTACGACAGTACTTATGTACATCGTACCTCTTAATTACGTCGTACTCTGCAGAAGATCAACACTGTCGCATGCGCCAAGTGGTAGTGTAAAAACGGCCCCTTTTTCCAGTAGGAAATGGTATGCCTCCTCTTTTCCCCAGAATATCTACGACTCTAGGCCCTGTCTTGCGTTATTCGCGTCGACCTTACCCATGGAACGCAGAACTATCTTACCCTTGACAAACGCGAATAATCGGGTGTCCGGGGGCGCGACTTCGCACAAAAGTGGCAGATAGGGTACCATCCGACTTGACGCCAACCATCCATCGAAACATGGATGTGTCGAATTGTCCGGTCAAAATCGGGTCCACATGCGTCGTCATATGAGCGAAGAGTATGTCGTGTGAAGTACTTTCAAAGCGAAACGACAGAAACCAATTCTGTCACGAGACCTCATCACTCATGCCGCCCTTTTCGTGGCCTTGACAAGAAGACCACTTGCCACAATAAGACAAAAGAAAACACACAAAAAACAAACAAACAAACAAAACGCAAATGCTTCCACAATGTCAACTGTCCAACGGCCTGATAAAGCGGCCAAGACATGCGGCCAGTGAAAGTGGCCGCATCACAAAGCCCTAAACGGCAACCACCCAGGATCCTGGTTACGCAGGTTGTAGGGACAACGAAGACGGAAACCGCAAAGATACGCCAATCCAGAACCGGTGGTCCGTCCCTACATCGTACAAACTTGAAAGACACTTATCTTCACAATGTTTGTTCTTGCGGTGGACCGCGGACCGCGCGGTCTGTTGTTGAATTCTCTTTTGCTGGCCACAGTTTTGGGCCGCTTGTTTGTGCTGTCCATTATTTTCTCCTGCCTGCACGCACACCAACGGACAGCCTCCTGGTGTCTCACTGGCACTATTCATTTGACAAAGCATGCTCAAGCGAGCTCTAGAAAACGCCATGGAAGCCTTGTCCCCTACACCTGATTTTCATCACACACAACAGTCACATTGCCAATTTCTGACGTGTTTATATCCTTTGCCAATCCTTCCGTGATACGAAACCTGTTATGCACTTTACATCCCAGCCATGATTGTTCGTACGCCCCATCTTATTTTTAGTTTTAGTTGTCTGCAGCGGCTAGTACCGAACGCTCTCCGGCCTCTTTGGATTATTGGTCAAAGAAACTGTGCTTCAGCTCTCGCCATCCCGTCTTCACACCGCCTTGGGACGTCTGTGTCTTTGGCTGTGGTTGTAGAATGCCGCCTCTCGCGGCTGCGCTGACTCTTCTCGCTTCCTCTCTTCTCTCACTTGACAGGCTCACAAAGAAAGGCAGAAGCAGAAAGTTGACTTGTCCTTTTACCCAATCGAAAGGCCCTTTCCGCTCCTGTGAAACGCAATACTCAACGACCAGGGCGCGGATCCCTCTCGGCTAGGTTTCCCGTCGGCAGGCCTATGGGACGTCCAACTTGCATTTGCTTTTGGCAACAGAAACAAAGAGGGCAGTTAGGGTCGTCGACGTGGCTCCTTTCACGGTACACCAATATCCCATCATTTCTCAGATGATTTTTTTTTTTTTCAGAAATATCGTCGACGTTCTGATGACGGCCGTACAGCCGCGTTTGCGCCCGTGGCTGCACTGCAGTTGAGGGCCGAGCATTGCACGAGAGTGGAGAAAGAAACTGGCTTCCCGTCACGGTAGGCTGTGACTGTTCCTGTTGAGAACCTTTTTCTCCAATATGTCTCTGTCCCGGCTCGTTTTAGCGCCTCGGGTGTACAAGAGATATATTACACCAGATGGTCCTTAACGCAATGTCTGGCGTGGTATTTTTTTTCCTCATTGATTCTTCAGATAAACTCAGGCAGGCTGCAGATTTGGATATTGGCCACCCGCGGCCTGTGTCACGACTGGCCGAATTACACAAGTCCGATAATATTGGTTGAAGTTGGGCACTGCATCGACCGGGGCACAACACACGGCAACATGGCATCAGCAGGTATGCTTCTCACATTTCGCTTTCAAAAGGCTGTAGACATAATGTATTAACGCATCCACAGGTACGCAATGGCATGAGGGAAAAGACAAAAGGGTCGGTTTTCAGCTTCTCTTGGTACTCTAATCTCGAATATCTTTTCCAAATCCAGGTTAGTGGTCAGCAGTGGATATCCCAGCCGACTGGGGAGACTGCTGGCTGTAAATTGTCGTCGGTCAAAACACTACAGCAAAAGGCCAGGCTTAGCCAGGAGCCAAGCTCGCCAGGCTAAACGCGTTCAACCACAATACATTTATCTAACAAACCGGGATCATAATCTTGTTTTGACATCGGGACCTTTCCCCTTCAGCTCTGGGGGAACTTGCTTCGGCTCCAAACGCTCACTCACTGCCGTTAGGACCATGAACCTGAACCGCAGCTCAAATACCACGCAACATTCCTTCACAGCTAGGGACCAGGACCACAGCTCATCCTTCGCCCATTTCGACTGTTGTCCTCTTGCCCAGTTCATCTAACCTCCGACCTCCAGCAGTGCGACCCTTGTAGCGCCTGAATTTAGCACTGGCCAGACCGTCAAAAGAAGCAGCTCGTAATGGCAGTGTATGAATACGGGAGGGGCCCACGAGACCACGACGCAGACACAGCCAAGGGCCTGAAACAGCAAACAGAATTCGCTTCAGGTTAGAACCTGGATCTATTTTGTGGCCGTCGGTCATATATTTCTTCTCGAATTCGCTTCCATACAACAATACTGTTGTATTTGTGTACGAAGTACCCCTCAACCTACACCTGTGCCAGCTGCTCATGACGTGCGTCAAGTAACCAAGAGACTGGCCCTCCACGGCAAACCACAAGTGCAGTCGCTTGCAGACCTCGAATTCGTGCATGGCCAGGCTTCCTGCCGACGTGCAGGGCATCAGTGCTTTCCTCGACGACAAGCCAATCGACATGCGGCCGATGCAGGTCCGTCTCTTCTCGTTTCCCCTCTTCCTGCTAAATCCCCCCTCCTCTCCCTCTGGCTTTGTCCCTCTCGCCATCCCGTCTCTCGTGTCGTTTGGTCTTGAAGCTCACCTTTACTCAATAGATGCCGTTTGTGAGTCTGAAGAAGCTGACACGAACTGGTTTCCCAAATGAGGGTGTTCTTGTACTCTGTACGACAAAGTTTCTCTACAGAACACGCCGCACCATTCCCCTACTTCGTTCAGGCCATTGTCCAGGATGGCACTAAGGCATGTCAGACAAGAACAATACTCTCTCTTCTCCTCTTTTACGCCCTACAGAATCTTGGTACGTTTTTTAATACTTATTTCTGACCTTGCCCTCTCTCGAAGGGGCAAGACAGAATCCTTCCGACTCGCAAGCCTTTCTCGTTCAGGCTCAGGCTTCTGGAAAAAAAAGAGGAGAAAAAGACCTTTTGCCGATCCATGCCCACTAGGCTGGGAAGACCAGTTAACAGAAAACGAGCCTCCCCTGCCAGATCGTGGGTCGTTTGCAAACCTGGCTCGCTGGCTAGGCCATGTCCGAAAAGAGTGCCGAGTCCGAGAGCAGGACATACAAAACAGATACTCTGTGAGTCTGTCTCGTCTGTCTCCCTTTTACTTCGTACATGACGAGTACATTTACACGTGTGGAGCCGCCCTTCCGGCCTTCATCCTTGTCTTCGATAGCGCTGCCCGCTTTTTCGGAGTGGCGATACGAATATCAGAATATCAAATATCAAGATCTGTGAGAGACGAGCAAGGAGTAGAAAGACAAAGACGCCTCGCAGGATGTCGTGTGCTGGTCCCCTGTTCTGTTCCGTGGTCTTGTTCCTGGCGGGAATGTGCCTGCTCGTCTTCCGACACGTTGCACAAGGAGAGTCTCCGCGTTGGCAGCCGTCTGCATTCTGTACTGTCGTGTATTCCGCAGTACTACGATCCTGGTGAGATCAGGGTCTACTACGATGCAGCAAATAGTAACGGTTACGATTGTAGGTTCTGTAGACTAGATCTCCTGACTCAGCAGAAGAGCATCCGCCTCAATGACTTAATTTCGTAATCATACACCGCAGTTCGAGGACGGAATCGAAATACGAGCCCTTTCATATCGCCAGAATGCCTCGCGATGCCAGGAGCCGTCACGGCGATATTAACGTCCCGTTGGACAGGGGCAAAGATAAAACCCAAACCAATTAACAAAACTACATCTACACGAGAAGGAATGAAGCAAGGCCTATCCGTTATGACTGTACAGAAGTACGTCCAGCCACCCGAGATATAGCAACCAAAGAACGGCCGTTCGGGTACGGCCTATGATGGCTGTGATGGATAAATAACATGAACGTCTGGATATATCTTTATATATACGAAAACGAAAATGAAGAGACAGCAATCAACAGTCAACCTCGAGAGGCAACTGGCCAGTCGTACAGCCGTGCATCCACTCTGCTTAATTGCCTATTTCATGTCGATTTCATCCCAGGAAACAGCCTACAACCCATTTCTTCCTGTAGGTGCAACGCTGTGTTGGTCCTTTTTTGCACGCTGTCATTTGTCTCTTTGCTTTTGAGTACACATCTGCGGAATGGTCTTGTCGATGCTCGGCTTCGCTCACCTCATCCCCTGCCACGTCGGACAATAGCCTGTCAGTCCGAACCGTATTCGCCAAGCACGCAGATACGACAGCATACCCATCGACGCCGGATTCATTGTCGTCTCTCTGATATCTCGTTCTCCATGTCTCTCTCCCCAGCTGTGCCTCTTGTGTCTCAGTCGTAAACTTGGCCGAAACGAATGTCGTGGAATCGATTCGACGAGGAGGGGAAGCGGTGCAAAGTTGCAGTGGCAGAAGCCGCCGCGAGCCGTCGTGGCAGAGAGAGCTCGCATCGACCAAGACATCTACAAGCACGAACATTGCCAGCACAGCCACGAGGAGGACGAGCGACGGATCGCGTGCTTGTGCAAGCCTATTGGTTGGCGTTGACGTTCGAAAGGTACAAGACAGCGCGGAAAAGCTAGAATGGTTACTGGACGTGATAATTCGTAGAGCCTTTCCAAAAGAAAAATGTTAAAATACGATTACAGGAAACGGCGCGTGTCCATTGGCTGGCCACGCGACACGTTCTAGCTTAAAACGACGCACAATTAAACCCTACAACCCTGTCTCCTGTCCCTTCAAAATAGATGGATGGAAATATATGACCAAGCGGGAAAGAGGCACGCACAGTATTCTGTACAGTAAGACCACAAAGAGACGGGTAAACAATGGCGCCTTCCCTACGCCGTTTCTTTTTTTCTTGTTGGCGTCGTCTCATCTCCGAAGGGAAGGAACTGATGGACAGGGACAAGGCAGGTACAGTCAACAAGATTGTAGTCTGACAGCCACGACACTGGGGACAAAGGTGCCAACTGTCTACTCGTATCTCGTGCACCCTTTTCAGGGCCAACTGTCTACGTATCTCGTGCACCCTTTCAGAAACGTTTTGTGTCTGCTCGTTGGCGCTCAGTGCTTCTGGTGCAACATATCCTAAGCACTTTGGCCCAGCCAGAAGCCGGTTGCTCCTTCCCTCTGAAACCGGGATGGCCCTACGACGGTCAACTTCGAGTTACCATGGCATTTCCTCTGGCAAGACGCAACGGCAAGAGCGACGAACCAGATCCAGGGAAGGTACGGAGACTCCGCCGCGTTCATCTCATCTCGATCGAACATCTCTCCGCCCTGCAGTCAATTAACAGAAACGGACTCCACATCCCGGCATGTTCGTTTGGCGTCGCATGTCTTTAGCCCTCACGAATCGCCGTTGGCCAACTTTGCCACCAAACGCCCGCGAACGAAGACGGCGGCATGCGTTCTCTCGGTCTTGAGGCAGGGGCGTCCCGTCTTCGAGAGGAGAGGACAAGAGGGAAAGGGTGCGGAGAAGACGACAACGGGCCAAAGGTCCAATAGCCTTTGGAAGTAAGACCTGCATCTCCTGAATTCCTGGACTCCTGAATTCCTGGACTCCTAAATCCGGGATGAAGAACCACAGCCAATGGCCTCCTGAGCGGCTAAATCTGCACACTGTTCCTTCCTCGTCCAGAGACAAGCAGACCGTCCCAAGTGGTGTTGGGACGGGGCAAGTGCGACCCAGCATGAGCGGCCGTAGGGAAAGCCAAAGGCGAGGCGAAAGGGACAATCTAAAGTAACAAATCCGAGAAGAGGTGTCAAGGCAGCAGTGCACAAAGGCTTTGGCTTTTACGATACCTTGCCAGAATGTCCTCGACGGTGGTGCAGTCTGCTTAACCTCAACATGCGAACTTGCATCCAAGTGGCCACATCGTACAGGGGGCAAGTGCGCCGTTTCAGTGGGCTGTAGCGAACAAGGCGGGGTGATCGCAGGAAGGCACAGCCTAGAAGACACCGCCCAAAGGCTCTCGAACTAGCAGCCTTATCGTCCACCTATCGCGCTCACGTGCTAAATCGAAAAACTTCAAGGACCACAACACCAGACGACAATATCACCACATTGTGCGAGGCGGATACCACCACCCCCACCAGCACGATACCCCAGTGCGGCCTCCCACACACACTCCGTCTCTCTACCCGGCTCGCTGGCCCTCCCTCTGGACGTCTGCAGCCTCCTACCGCTCAAATACGCCTCTCAGCCTGCCGAATCGACCCCGCCGCCATGGAGACCGAAATCCGGGCTCTCATCCCAAACATCGACCCGGTCGTGTCCGAGTACTCTGTGGGCTACCTCACACATGCCTCGACCACCTGGTCCGGTTCCGGCTCCGAAGACGACGAAGCGGGCGGTGAGGGCGGCTCATCGGCCCCGCTGGCCGACGCCGCCGCCGCCGTCACAGAGCTGCTGTTGTCTGCCGCGGGCGACCCGGAGAATGCTGCCGTGCGCGAGCGCATCAACAAGCTCGTGATGAAGTGGGTGGACAAGTACGCCGAGGCCGCCGGCGGCAACGCCCTGGGGGGCGCGTCGACCGTGCGCCGGCTGGACCAGACCTTCCAGGTCAGCGCACAGCGCAACATGTCGTCGACGCTGGCGGTGGCGTCGGGCGGCGTCGACCTGGAGTCGGCCAACACGCGGAAAGTCGAGTCCAAGGTCGACAAGAAGAAGCTCGAAAAGGCCGAGCGCAAGATTGCGGCCAAGCAGAACAAGAAGACGTACAAGACGGTCGAGTACGAGGCGTCGCGCCTGCTCCACCAGCCCGACGCCGCACAGTCGTACGAGGAGTTCTACATGGCCGTCAACCCGCTGCAGCTGGGCCAGTCGTCGGCCGGCAAGCCCAAGGACATCAAGCTGGACAACATTGACGTCAACATTGCGGGCACGCGCATCCTGACGGACACCAACCTGTCGCTCTCCTACGGCCACCGCTACGGCCTGGTCGGCAACAACGGCGTCGGCAAATCGACGCTGCTGCGCGCCCTGTCGCGCCGCGACCTGCCCGTCCCCACGCACATTTCCATCCTGCACGTCGAGCAGGAAATCACCGGCGACGACACCTCGGCCCTGCAGGCCGTGCTCGACGCCGACGTCTGGCGCAAGATCCTGCTCAAGGAGCAGGCCGACATCACCGACGGCCTGGCCACCATCGAGGCCCAGCGGTCGTCCCTGGCCGACACGTCCACCGACGCGACGCGCCTCGACCGCGAGCGCGAGGCGCTCGACCAGCGCCTCGGCGACGTCCAGGGCAAGCTGTCCGAGATGGAGTCCGACAAGGCCGAGTCGCGCGCCGCCAGCATCCTGGCGGGCCTGGGCTTCTCGCCCGAGCGCCAGCAGTTTGCCACCAAGACCTTCTCGGGCGGCTGGCGCATGCGCCTGGCGCTGGCGCGCGCCCTCTTCTGCGAGCCCGACCTGCTGCTGCTCGACGAGCCGTCCAACATGCTGGACGTGCCGTCCATCACCTTCCTGTCCAACTACCTGCAGGGCTACCCGAGCACCGTGCTCGTCGTGTCCCACGACCGCGCGTTCCTCAACGAGGTCGCCACCGACATCATCCACCAGCACGCGGAGCGCCTCGACTACTACCGCGGCGCCAACTTTGACGCCTTTTACGCCACGCGCGAGGAGCGCAAGAAGACGGCGCGCCGCGAGTACGAGAACCAGATGGCCGTCCGCGCGCACCTCCAGGCCTTCATCGACAAGTTCCGCTACAACGCCGCCAAGTCGTCCGAGGCCCAGTCGCGCATCAAGAAGCTCGAGCGCATGCCCGTGCTCGAGCCGCCCGAGACCGAGTACAGCGTCCACTTCCGCTTCCCCGACGTCGAGAAGCTGTCGCCCCCCATCGTCCAGCTGTCCGGCGTCACCTTTGGCTACAGCGCCGACAAGGTCCTGCTGCGCGACGTCGACCTCGACGTCCAGCTCGACTCGCGCATCGGCATCGTCGGCCCCAACGGCGCCGGCAAGACCACCGTCCTCAAGCTGCTCACCGGCCGCCTGCAGCCGCTGTCCGGCATCATGTCCATGCACCCGCGCCTGCGCGTCGGCTTCTTCGCGCAGCACCACGTCGACGCCCTCGACCTCACCATGTCCGCCGTCTCCTTCATGGCCAAGACGTACCCCGGCAGCACCGACGAGGACTACCGCCGCCAGCTCGGCGCCTTTGGCATCACCGGCACCACCGGCCTGCAAAAGATGGAGGTGCTGTCCGGCGGCCAAAAGTCGCGCGTCGCCTTTGCCTGCCTGGCCCTCACCAACCCCCACATCCTCGTGCTCGACGAGCCGTCCAACCACCTGGACATTGAGGCCATGGATGCCCTGGCCGACGCGCTCAACCAGTTCGAGGGCGGCGTGCTCATGGTCAGCCACGACGTCACCATGCTGCAGACCGTGTGCAAGAGCTTGTGGGTGTGCGACGGCGGCACCGTCGAGAAGTTTGCCGGTGATGTGCAGCAGTACAAGAAACGTATTGCTGCGCAAGCAAACGCGGCCGGCGTGGTACAAGCGCATTAAACATCAGCAGTAGCTACGATTAATAAAACACAGTTGCTGGTACATTGATACTGATGTAGTTCTATGTGAATAGTATGTGCGTGCCTTTGGTTGACTTCTTTTTAATTTTTTTTTTTTAAAAAAAAATTACATCGTTTACTCACAAATAATCATTGAATAATTATTCCAAAAATACTACTACAAAGGTTAAGCACGTTTCATCTGGCACGGGTTAAAGTCACATTTTAGGCAAATGGTTATGGATAAAAACGATTGTTATAGCTGCGATAAGTGACAAGTGTATTTCAACCTGCACAAAAAATTAGGAAAATGAGGAGACTTAAACTGAAATAGTAACAGTGAGATATTCCGCGGTCAAACTGCGAGGCAGACGACACTCAAACAATAAAATAAAGGAAAACAAATAAAACACAGTAAAACACAGTTTCCGGCGAGGGGATTCGACAGCCGTCACGAAGAGGCCGGTCAGAATGCTTGTGTTACCCTCCCGTACTTATACGTCTGCCTAAAATTTCAAGAAACTTTTTGAAACATCACAATCTCCCATCCTCCATTTTTCGAAACGAGACAAAAAACAGCAAAAGCAAAAACAATCAAATCAGAAATAGGAAACGAGAACGACAGGATTCAGTTCAGATTCTCTCTAGTGACCGAGAGCCATCTTCTTCCAGTGGTCGCGCTCCGCTTCCAGCTTAGCAATCTTCTCCTCAAGCTCCTCCACGCGCATGGCCTTGCGCTCACGGGACTTCCGTGCGGCAAGGGTGTTGCGCGCCCGCTTCATGGCAACAATGTCCGACGGGTCATCGACAATGATAGGGGGCAGAGGCTTTTCCCGGCGTCGGGACGCATTGACGCCGGCTGAGGCAGAGTGCTTGTGCGAGGTGGAAGGGGAGCGGGCGTGACCGGACGACTTGCGGCGGCTGGGCGTTGTCTCCGACTCGTCAATCTCATCAACAGGCCGCGATGCGGGCGATGCCGAAACAGCGCCGGCCACGGGGCCTGCAGCAACCGAGGAGGTGGTGTCCTGGGCGAAGAGGGGGAACCACGTGTCGTGGGTCCCCGCCTCAAAGTCGTTGCCACCAAAGTTGGGCGACACATCGTAGCTGTCGCCATAAGGAGAGTCGTCAAAGTCCGACGGAGACGTCAAGGACGTGAGCGCAGCCGAGTTGGGTGCCGACATGAACGGCTCCTGCAGGAGCAGGTCGTTTGGCGACACGGTGCCCAGGTTGCTCGTCGAGCTGCTGGACACACTCGAGGTCAGATCATAGCCGGCTGCCATGGCGGGCGACGAGAACGAAGCACCGTCAAAGCTGACAGCCGCGAAATCACTGAGGCCTTGCAGGTCTGAAGACGGAATGGACTGTGAGCTTGCTGTTCGATGCTGCATGTGCAGTGATTGTCTGTGCATGGAGGGAGGAGGAGAGCTACCTTCAAGAACCATTTTGTTGGTAGGAATCTGCGGGACGCTACCGGTACTGTGTGGAAACGGCGGAACGGGGGGCCGGGCCGAGAGGGGCTTGTGGACAGCAACGGTGGACGACGGCGCAGAAGACGCGTAAAAATGATTCTGCGTGGAAGGAGTGGAGGGAAACCGATTAGGGAAAGCCGTGGTAGACGAAATGCTAGGGCCCGCAGCGAATTGGAGGTGGGCCACACGCGGGTTCTGCAGAGAGGGCGAGGCAGAGGCAACCAGGTTGTGGGTGGCTTGGGCGAAACGCGGTTGCTGTTGGGTTTGCGGTGAAGCGACAACTCCGTTGACGGCAGGGTGCTGGACAAGACGATTATGTTGACGTTGCGGCTTGGCAGGTGAATCGAACAGAACAAAATCCGTTTGAGGCACGTTCAAACTGTTCTGAGGCAGTTGTTGTTGTTGATGCGCGGATGGAGCCGGCAGGCGGGAAGCACGGGAGGGAAGCCATGTTGACTGTGGGGAATCCGTTGTGAAGACTGAAAAGTCTTGAGAGGGAATTGTGGCGGTTGGGGAACGAGAAGAGCGTAGAAGCGGTTGCTCAAAGCTGACGTTCAGATCGACCTGGAGAGGAAGAGCTGAAGGGGGGAGAGAGTTGGAAACGGTTGTCAAGGGGTTTAAAAACGGGGGGTGAATTGGCGACGGAATTTTGTCGACGTTTGAGAAAGCTGGGAAAGAGGGTATTTAACGCATCTTGGCGGTGGCCTTGAGGGCTGTGTGAAATGGAAGTTGGTGATGATGGAAATTTTGGGGTTGAGGAAGAAAGAAGAGGGAGGAAAAGAAAGAGAGCAGAGGTGGGCGGGGCGATGTTTTGTATCAGGCAGCAACAGGCAAAGAAGGCAGGAACAGCGAGAGAGCAAGAGCAAGAGGCCAGTGGGCGAATGGGAGAAAAGAGAAGGGACGACCAGGGGCGCGACAAGTCAAAGGGCGCGGCGCGCAAGTACTGCCGCTAACTGCGGGTCCTGCAGATTGTGCGCGTCTGCCACCCACGAGGAGGACTATGTGTTAGTGGCAGGACAAGGGGAGTACTTTGCACTCGCGAAAGGGGCGCAAAGAAAGAGCGTGTGAGTCACAGTTTTTTACGCTAGTCCGTATACAGACAGAGTGGATCGCGCTTTCCCGCTAGGCTGGCTGGACACAGCCCCCGGCCGAGATAGCGAAACCCGCCAGATGCAACGACGCAAAGCGCTGAAAGTCGCCCAAATTGCAGCGCTGATAGCACTGGACTGGCGGAGATGAGCTCGAGCAGCCCATGCCCGTGAGAGTTTCATGCGACATGGCTCCTGTATCTCGCAAAGTACGAGCGTCAGCAGAGCCTCGCTTTCTCTCGGTGTACGAAATACTGAGCGTCTGAGAATGAGAACGTGGGTGGCATTGCAGCCATTGCAGCCATTGCGCCGCTGGCAAAACGGGCAGTGCTAGCGCAGGGCTAAACGTCGGTGGTGCGCCTGGGCGGGTCGACGGGGCGGAGACTGGAAGCAGGAGAGGGTTGTGTGGGTGAGACGGGCGACATAGCACTGCAGGCATATCAATTACTGAGTGGACAGCCTTGAAACCGCGGCCCAGAACCCCCTAATGGCTGTAACTGCGCCTACCACAATACACTGAAACTCCGAAACCCCCTCCCCCCAAGCATGCCATCTCGCTACCTTTGCACACTCCTAATCTCCCAAAAGGTGGAAGACTGCCCACTGTCTGAAGGGAAATTGCCATACTCCTCTCGCCGGCTGGGCCACCGTGTGAGTCATATCGCCAGTCCGGGGAGAACAAACGACTTCCCTGTCGTATGGCATCGATCAGATGAAGGGGCTGCCGGGCGTCGATCTCTGCAGAATGCAGAAGGTTTTGCATGCCGTTTCATCAGTCCCAGCCACAGACACCCAGAGCCAACCCAAGCCTCTGGCACTATCACAGTCGCAGGATGCTGCTTCACGACGATGCACTCGTTCAGGGCTCGTACTGGGCTTGACATGTCCAAGGCTGAGGCATATTGTCGTACTTTCGCCTGGAGATTGGCTGCCATTCCTGGCCAGAACAATGCCAGTCGACTCTGCGGGCTGGGACTGCTGACAAAAGCAAGACGCCCACGATAAGTTACGACTGAATTTTCGTTTCTTGCATGGCGATTGTTCCCCTGCCCCAGTCGTTTCAAGGGCCAAAAGCACCAGTTCTTACGCAGGCTGCAAAATTGTTTTGCCCCAGGCTAAAGGCCATTTTGACGGAAGGAAGCAGAACAAAAAACAAGAGAACCGTCCTGTGGAGACGAGCTCAACACGAGGGGACGATGAAGCAGAACAGGGTGGCATAGACGACATGACAAACCATGCTGCTATAACCTCGCAGAGCGCGCGAGACAACATTCGTGTTTGGTGTCAACAAAATACCGCTAGACGTCGAAATTGCCATTCCTTGCCCTTGGGAAATGCACTCATCGGTTGGATTGCGTGTCGTGGGCGGATGTTGAATCTAGAAGTTGCATCGTCGAATGGATCCCACGAGGGAATTACAGCGTAGTGGACTTGGCTGCATTCGGAGAGGTTCGCCGGTTGGCACTTGAAAGTCGCGCTCTACAAAGTACAAAGTACGATTATCAAGCGGTCTTTTCTGCCAGCCGACGAATTGTGGTACGTTGGGGGCACGCTCCAGTATGGCGCTTTGATATTGAAAAGGAGAAAAAGAGACTCGGCAGGGTAAGACGGAGGTCTTCGTTCCTTGCTCGTCTGCTCGCCTGCTCGTCTGCTCGTCTGCTCGTCTGCTTGCAGATTTGTCCCGTGTCTCGCGTGCCACTCGCACGTGCACCTTTTCGTTCCTGGTTCTCGCATTTCGTCACAAAGAGTCCTCAGGGAGATATTACGAAACATGGAGTTTTTTTCTTGTCCTTTTTTTTGCCCTTAACGTCTGTTGAAGTCCATCGTCGTACTTCGTAACACCCAGCCGAGTAGACGGGCGAAACTACGAGCCTATCGTACGGTCACGATTTTTTTGTTATTCACATTATTTACTTTTCTCGTCTTTCCTCACATGCAAACCCACTCTCCACTGTGCCGGGCCATTTTCCTGCCACGTCCACGTGTCTCCACGATCCCCCACTACTGAATAGTGCCCCATGCCGAGCACCGATCACCGACTGCCGTCAACAGACGTGATGGATTTCGTATGCTCAGGCGCGACGCGGGACCGGGCTCGTCGGTGTACAAGGTTTTTGATACAGAAAAGTCTGTGGAAACAAAAAGGGCGAACATGTACCACATGGCAAGAGAAATGGCGGCAGAATGGATCCTTGACGAATCCTTTTCATGTCGTCAACGTAACGGAACGGCAACAGAAAGGCGTCTTCACAAATGTTCAAAACCTAAGCTGGAAAACGAGATCAGGGTCATCTGAGAGAGAACTTATATTGTCTGCTATAAGACATTGGTATTTGGTCACGATACATTGCAGAAATGAGATGAGGAAAAGCAGACAGTGATGATGACTCTAAGAACGAAAGGGACATAAAATAAGGATGACAACACGAGAACGTGAGGCAGCCAACGAAGGCGCACTCGAGAATATCAACGCGGGGGAATAGAAAACAAACGTTAAGCAGATGCGAATACAAAACACACACACAAACGCATCCACAGCATTAAGAAACCACGAAAGAAAGCCGCAAAAGAACCCATCGTAGCAAAGGCGTCAAGAGATCATAAGCATAAACAAAGGAAAAATCATAGCCACACCGAAACGCCGCTGGCTTCCATCGATACCGTCTGGCTCCCGTGTTGGCCGGCCAGACCGCCCAAAACTGTCGTGAATCGTCATTTGCTTCATAGCCGGCTCCGGTCCGCTTCAACGGGAGCCGGCTTGGCGGCTCCCGTCTTGTCGCCGGCCAGCTCGCGCAGCACGGCCTGCGTCTCCGGGTTCGCGCTGTCAAATTCCTGGAGCAGCCAAACAACAAAGTCCTGCCACTCGTCGAGCCAGTGGGCGCGGGCGCGGGCCAGGTCGTCGGGCGTGGTGAAGCACGCGTGGGTCAAGCTCCACTCGGCGAGCTGCCGCCAGCCGTACAGGCCCATGTCGGCCTTGCCGACGAGGACCTGGTAAAAGTCGTGCGAGAGAGACGACTGGAAGAGGGTGCCGTTGTCGCTGTTGACGGTGCAGGGGAAGTTGCGGGCCAGCAGATCGTACACGGCGTGGCCGCTGATGCGGGGCGTCAGGCCCAGCACCTCGTTGGAGATGGGGCACACCTCCACGCAGACGTTGCGCTGCTTCATCCGCTCCAGCACGACGGGGTGGCGGGGGAGGGCAAAGCCGTGGCCGATGCGCTTGGCGCCGAGCAGCAGGGCGTCCACGACGTTGCCGTCGACCGAGGTGCCGATGCTGAGCGTCTCGCCGCAGTGGAACAGGAACGGAATGTCGAGGCCCTCGGCCTTGCAGTTCTCCTTGAACTCGAGGAACTCGGAGACGAAGAAGTTGAGGCTCTCGCCTTGGCCTTCCTCGCCGACCAGGTCAAAGCCCGCAATGTATTGGGGCCAGCGCTTCTTGAACTCGATGCACTCGGCGAGCGCTGCCCGGACTTGCGTCCGCTGGAACGACCGCGGCGTGCAGTAGATGATCTTGATGCCGTCAAAGTTCTTCTTGGCGCCGGCAACGCCCGCCTTGAAATTGGCGGCGTTGCGCGCCACAAATTCGTCGCAGGCGTCCGTGATGATCGTCACGATGCCCGCGTTGTCGACCTGCTTGGTGCCCTCGTCGTTCCACAGCTGGTTGTTGGTCATAAAGTTGGGCCGGATCTCGGCATACTGGATGTTGTCGTCGAGCAGGTCCTGCAGGAACAGCTTGGTGTACTCGCGGTAGGCGGTCTCGTAGTTGAACAGGCCCTTCATCATTTTCGTGCGGTCGTTGAACCGCTGCCAGGCGCCAGCCGCCGTTTGCGGGATGTCGTACGTCTCCTCGGCGCTGAACACGAGCTTGTGCGCCAGCCAGTCCATGGCGCTTTTGCCAATCTTGTCGGCCGGAAACTCGGCGAGGAACTGGCGGAACGGCATGGTCTGGTTTTCTTTGTACTCGTCCGAAAACAAGTTGCCCGGTCTCTCCTTTTCCGGTGCCAGAATGGAGAACGAGATGGCACTCAAAAAGAAGTTGCTGTCGTCCATGCTGCCGTCCATCTTGCCGGTCTCCTGGTCTTCCTTTCCAAACAGGAGCTTCTTGCTGCTCATGATGAACATGCGGTCCATCTTCGCGGCCAGGCCGAGCAGCACCGTGGGCGCGAGGCAGGCGTTGTAGTGGATGTGCAGGTGGGCGCCTTTGGGCATCTTGCGCGCGGCTTGCAGGACCTTGGTTTTTTGGATGAGGGGCACGTTGGTCAAGTAGTGGTCGCCGGCGAAGTGGGCGTGCTCCTGGCTGCCGTAGCCCATTTGCAGACCCGCCCCGTCAAAGACAAGCTCTTGGTCCTCCTTCTTGAGGCGGAGCAAAACGTCGTTTGCGAGACGTTCAGCCTGGGTGGCATTGACGCGACAGGCGTGGTCAAAGGCGTAGGCCGCCTCGTCATCGGCCACACGATGGCGCTTGACATTGTACGCCTCCCGGAGCTGCAGGATCTCGGGCGCATGCTGTATATTGTTGGTGTGCTTGACAGCGGCTGCCGGTGGTGGGCTGGCGGGCGTAGCCAACGGGGCAGCAGCAGAGGCAGCGGCAGCCGCTGCCGCAGCATCGAGGCCACTGCCAGCCGGGGCGGTGGCATCTGAACCAAAGGTCATGTTGAAGGGACTTGTGGAGATGGCGCCGAGGCCAATGGTTTTGTTGACGTCGCGGCTGCGCGTAATGGGACCTTGTCGCTCTGGATTGTTTCTTGATACACGCTCTCTCTTGCTGAGGCGTCTGCGAGCCGAACCACTTCGTTTCTGACCGATGAGGTTGTTGGCTGGTTGGAGTGGCTGTGGCTGTGGCTGTGGTTGGGGATGTGAATGCTGTTGTTGCGGATGTGTCTGGAACTGTAACGACTGTGCGGTGGGAGACGTGGTGTTTTTATGGCGGCCGAGCGAGAAGAACGAAGACATAGGAGCGAGGCGAGGCGGCAATATATCGATGGCCGGGGCTGCCAGGATATCCAGGCGTCTTTGTGTCGTCGGCGTGCAGATCGCAACGTTCTTTGAGCTTGAGCCCCTGGAAGACCAGGAGACGCTGGTCGTCTTTGTTAAGGTGTCTCACTCTAAAAGAAGCAAAGTGTGTTCTCAGCCTCGTCTACAAACGGACTGAAAAATGAACCAGAGCGGGGCAGGTGCAAACAATGAAGTGTACAAGTGCAAACACTCCTTGCTTGAATTGTGAAACGAGATCCTTTACAGGTCGGACTTGACGATGCAAACGGAGATGGTGATGAAAGAGGACTGGTCTAAATATACACCGCGCATGAGCTATGAGGTTGGTGATGAGGCGTGAGAGGGGATTGTCTCGTGAGACTGAACAGGAGGGGTGGGATGCGTGACAGAAAACAAAAGCGCCGCTGGTGAGACGAACATCATGAGGTTATATACAGATTTGCATACTCAGGTCAAAGGGGCCGAGGAGGTCTCTCCGGACGTCTCGCAAGCAGATCCAGTTCGCCTAACAGAAAGACTGTAACCGGCGGTGACGCGCGCGGTTGCTTGTGATCGCGACGAGCCTCGACGGAGGAAGAGGCAGAAGCAGAGGCAGAGAGGTCGGGAGGCAGAGGCCGAGACGCAGGTGTGGCTCAGGCTCAGGCTTTGGGCCAGGCTGTCGCAGCAATGTCCTCCGCGGGTCGCGTGGTGGGGAGGGATGATTGTGGAGACAAGCGGTCGGTTGAGTTACGATCGCTTGGGTGTGTGTCGTGTGTCGTTGACGCCGGCGAATGTTGTGCGCACGTATGTTGTAGTTTTGTTGCGGCTAGGTGGACGGAGTGTTTATTTTTTTATTACGAGCTTGAGACCTTTCCGCGCTGCGCAGCATCCTGCAAGCAAGACGAGCTGCCTCCTTCTCCCACAAGTTCATCGCTCCTTCTTCTTCTGACAGCTGCCTCCCACGAGCGAAAAAAAGGCGCCCAGGAAGGTCCAGTGCCGCCGATATGGGCAAGGGCAACCCACGCGCGCTGTACAAGAGGGGTGGCAGTGCAGGCTTGGTGTGTTGCGGGCCTGTGATTGGCCGCCTGGAAGTCTGGCCGGGAAGGCACGTTTGGCCCTGCCAGGCACGGGCAACTTAGGCGCTGGGCCGCGGACCGGTTGCCTCCCACCGTTATCTGATTCGACTTTGCCTGCTTATCGCGTTGTCTTGTCGTCAACCGACGGACAACAATTGCCAGCACAACGACACATGGGACGTAGACAACGGGGACGGACAGCACAGCAGTGCGCGGTGTACGACGTGCGACAGAGTGCAGCTCACGACAGCGATGAGCCCAATCTACAAATGCCCATCCGGAGCTACACGAAATTAAGCATCGCGAACTCTCATCCATTGGAAGATGGATCGCCAACAAAGACAGCAAAACGACAGCAAAAAGCGCCTTTGTGAAAGCCCAACGGGCACGGAGCGGTTAATTTCCTTTCTGGTTCAAGGCGGCTAGACAATACGAGCTGGCACTGTTTCGTCTTGTAGTTGACGTTCCTGAGGCTTGTTTCGTGCATTGTCACCATGGCCCTGGACCAGGAGGTCAACCGCTCGAATCCACTTCGCCTTTTGCCTCACTTTTACTTAATTCGGACAGTGTACCGGAAGGCCGGCTCCGCGGAGAAGTAAACGTGCTCGTTCTTGGGTCCCAAAGATGGGGTCGCACGTCAAACAGTTTGGGGGGAACAGGGCAACACAAAAGGCGCCTTTTAATTTCCAACACAGCCGAGCCACACTTTTGCAGGTAGCTGCTACGCTGTAGACGAAAGAGGTCTAAAGCACCGTTTGGGGAGGAAGCTAGATAAAACGAGATCAACATTTATTGTTATTATTGTTATGCTTTGTTTTTATTTTATTTTTTATTGTTTGAAAATGCTTCAACGTCATGTCCACCAGACGACTGCAAAACACAAAGTTCAAATTCTTTGAGTCGAAGGCGATGTCCTTTGCGTCCTGAATTTGGCCAAACCTGTCGTTGTTTGG
This sequence comes from Sporothrix brasiliensis 5110, assembly GCF_000820605.1. Classification (NCBI taxonomy): domain Eukaryota; kingdom Fungi; phylum Ascomycota; class Sordariomycetes; order Ophiostomatales; family Ophiostomataceae; genus Sporothrix; species Sporothrix brasiliensis. Next base: position 376,982 of record NW_024467131.1, read on the forward strand.
GATGCGATTTTCACACTATACTAATTTGAATAGGTGTGATGGACGAACATGGATATCTTCTACCATCTGACCATCTACAAATGTGCACCTCTCACGATTTGGCTTGCTAACATCCTTCCATGGGTGCCTCTCCTCTCACTTCCGCCGGGCTGCAAACTCCATTTGTCTCTAAAGAGTATATTGTGGCATGCGAGTGGTAGTCGAATTGCTGTGGTGGAGTGCATCGAGCAAAGTGATGTCGTCTGTCCACTTCTTTTCACCGTCTTTTGGTAAACCACGGTCATGATGGTCCGAGCTGACGTCAGGACTAATTCAAACGCAATACACACCACGATATTGAGCCAAGACATTGCCCGAGTCCGTGCTTAAGGTGGGCCAGATTGTCTTTCATCGAGAAGCATCAGATGGGGCTGGCAAGCTTCACCGGACGTATGAAGGCGCCTTATTTCAATTTCAGGAGGTTGTGATTGTGGTTTTCTCCTTACCAAAACATTTACGAAATGGGCAGGAAGTCTTGGCTACACGATGTCGATGCATCACAAACCGCAATGCCTTTGGCATGCAGACCGCATCTCGTCCAAGAGCACGATGTTGTTTGCTCCGCCCCAGATGGACACTTGGGCCGGGCACAATCGTTGTGGTTTGATTTTCATCATGTAGAGCTTCGCTATTGTGCCGCATTGGGGCCGAGATTCGATCATCTTTGGTTGATGTCATGAAGTCGTCGATGTAAGGATCAACAAACTCGGAAAATGGCAATCCCTTGTGGACCCTCTATGTCTACTTTGGGTGTAAGTCAACGCGGAGATTCAACCTACAAAAACGCCTTGCTGGTTGTGGGACGACAGATAGATGAGGTCAAAGTAAAGCGGGATAACGCAGAGCCGGGTCGCCTTAAACTCGAAATTTCCCCTTTCGGTCATCAAGTGGTTTGACGTGAGCGATGTGCATGAGACAGACTCAAGATGTACCGTAGTTTGGCACGCAACACGAGCTTTCATACGCAAGACAAGGATGGCTTTGAGGCGTGAGATTGAACGACACCTAGAGAAAATGTAGAAATTCAAACGAAATTCTTGGAAACAAACAGCAATGCAATGTAGAGTAAAACAGTAAATTACACAAAACACGTTTCAAACAAAAAGATCTCCTCGAAAACACATCGATATCTCGCCTTATCTTCCCTGGCAAAATTCTACTTTTTGTTTCCTGTGTAAAACGCCGTGCTGTGTATATATGGAAGCCTGGGCAAAGAATAACAAAATAACAAACAAAAAAGGGGTAAATGCACACAAAAGAGGCTGAGAAACGCAATCTCCCAAATCAGCTTGGCCGAACCCGACTAGTCATCAAACTTGATGCCGTTGCGCGCGTTCGTGTCGATGAAGCCGCCCCGGTAGCTGCCCTTTTTTTTCTTGTTCTTCTCCTTGGTGAAGCCCTTGCCGCGCGTGACAATCAGGTCCTCGTGCGCCTTTTGGCCCCAGTCGTGCGCGTTGAAGGCGTTGGACGCAAACTTGGGGTCGACGTACGTGTTGGAGGCGATGCGCGAGAAGCGCTCGCCGGGCTGCTTGGGCGGGGCCTTGGCGCCCTTGGGCCCGCGGTTGTTCTGCTTCAGAGCCGGGTCGGGCGGGAACGGCGGGAACTTGGGGTCGGTGCCCGACAGGCGGGGCGACGACTGGCCGACGATGGTGGCGGAGCTGTCGGAGCCGTTCGAGCCGTTCTCGGCATCCTTGGCCTCTTTCTTGCTCGCCTGGTCCTTGTTGGTCTGTTTCTCGTCGTCGCTGTCCGCGTCGCTGCTGGACGCGCTGCTGTCGCTGCCCGACTCGGGGAGGGGCACGTTGGCGGCCTTTTCCGTCTCCGACTCGGAGTCGCTGTCGGAGTCGCTGTCAGAGTCGCTGTCGCTGTCCGAGTCGGACGAAGAGGAGGAAGACGAAGAGGAGGACGAGTCGGAGTCGGACGATGAGTCGGAGTCGGAGTCGGAGCTGGACTCATCCGAGTCGGAGCTCGAGTCCGACGAGTCAGACTCGTCGTTGGACGAGCTGCTGGCATCCTCCTCCTCCGAAGAGGACGACGACGAAGAGTCGTGCTTCTTGTTGAGCTTGGCCTTCTTCAGCTTGTGCTTGCGGTCCGCCCCTGACGAACTCGAGCTGCTGTCGGAATCGGAGTCGGAGTCGGAGTCGGAGTCGGAGTCGGACGACGACGAGGACGAAGACGACGACGACGAGCTGCTGCTCGACGACGCCTTGCGCTTCAGGGGGTTGGGCTTGGCCGCCACCACAACAGGGACAGCCTCCGTCTTGGCCTTGGGCTTTTTGGCTTTTGTCTTGGCCCCTTTTTTGCCGTCACCACTCTCGCTGTCGCTGTCGCTGTCGCTGTCCGAAGACGACGAAGACGAAGAGGACGAAGACGAGCTCGACGACGCGTCCGAATCATCGTCGTCGTCCGACTCGGCATCCTTCATGTCGACATCGCCCGCCTCTTCGTCGTCCTCGCCATCGCTGTCCTCGCTGTCCTCGACCGCCTTCTTTTGGGTCGACGTCTGGAAGGTGGCAAAGACACCCTCGAGGGACGCCGCACTGGCACCGGCACCAGCACTAGAACCGACAGCGGGCGATGCCGGCCAGCCGTTGCGCTCACGCTGCTCCTTGAACGCGTCGCGGGCCTGGGAGAAGTCGTGCTGCGTCAGGAAGGACTCGACGAGATCGAGCAGCTGGGGGGCCGGCGAAGAGGCTGAGGCAGCGGCAGCCGCAGAGGACGCGGCAGCACCCTTCTTGGGCGTGGCAGCATCCTTGTTCTTCTTGGAGACCTTGGAGACCTTCTTGGAGGGCTTGTCGGCCTTCTTGGCCGCTTTGTCAGACTTTGCCATGGTTTCGGTCGTCTTTGTCGTAGTAGAAGCAGTCGGTTGGGCTGCCGGGGTCGTCGACAAGGCGGATGTCGCCGCTGGTTTGCTCGAGAAAAGCCAGGCAGGAGGACCACCAGGCATAGGAGGACTTTTCTGTGGCCGACGAGGTGAGTGAAGGAGAAGTCAGGCCTGCCCACTGAAAGAGGACCTTGTCGTCGGTTTTTTAGTTGTCTTCTTTTTCGTCAATCGAGGGACGAGGACAGCTGTTATTAAGCTGGGAAGTCTGCAGCAACAAAATAGTACGCGGCAGAAAAAGAGAGTGCGATAATTAGAAAGTGGTACAAGTGAATTGCCAGCGTTGGAAGCTGTCGTGTGCTGGACACAAAAGACATCTCAACGGGGGATGCTTTGACCAAAAACAAAAAAAAAAAAAGGTTTCACCGCCCTAGCGGCAGAAAAAAAAGGCAAAAAGTGCAACAGGGGACCGCCACTTCCCAAGTCAGGTTAGGCTGCTCTGTTTAAGTGGTTTCGGCCCCTGGAGATGCCGCTACGCCGTCTACAGGCTAGGAGACTTACGGTAAAGCCGCCATCCTACAGCTAAGCTACACTTTGTGATTTTGTGATTTTTCTCATATTCTTTGAATTCAGAAAACACTGTCGACATAAATGCTATCGTAAAACCCATCGACGGCATGAAAATAAAAACAAACATGTGAAATAAGAAACTCCATAAAACCTCCGATATGCGGATAAGCAGAAACAACAGGCTGTGAGGGGGTATAGAAAGCACCAACATGGCCCACCGCCTCTACATTCTTTCCTCTGCCCACGACGCCAATCGTCGTCTGGAAAATACAGCACAAAATAAGATGGAAAACAATCGGTCGTCAGGAACAGCCGTGCAGTCCAACGCCATGTTCAGGTCGACGTGGCGGGCGTCTTGACGACGGTCGGCCGGAAGCCCAGGCCGGGAATGCGGCTGCGCAGCGCCAGCGACGACATCACGACCGAGATGGAACTGAGCGCCATGGCCAGCGAGGCCCACACAGGGTCGAGGCGCACGTGGTTGGTGGTGGCCGTGCGGATGGGGTACAGCACGCCGGCCGCAATGGGCACCGCCACGACGTTGTAGACGAGCGCCCAGCCAAAGTTGAAGGCAATCCGCCGAAACACGACGCGGCTGAGCTCCAAGAGGGTGACGACGGCCTGCAGATTGGACTGCACGAGGACAAAGTCGGCGCTGGAGATGGCAACATCAGAGCCCGACCCCACGGCAATGCCCACGTCGGCCTGCGTGAGCGCCGGCGAGTCGTTGATGCCGTCGCCGACCATGGCCACGACCGCACGGCGGCCGCCGTTCGCTGCAGCGTCGGAGGGCGACGGCGCGTCGGGCGCGTGAGACGGTGTTGCGTCGGCGACAGTCGTGGGCTTCGCGACCCGGCCAAACCGGGACGTGTGGGATGGCAGAGACGCCTGCAGGTACTGGACCTTGGCTGCCTTTTCGGTCGGCAGCACCTCGGCAATGACCTGGTCGGCCGGGATGCCGATCTGCCGTGCGACAGCCGCTGCTGTCACGGCATTGTCGCCGCTCAGCATGTAGACAAGGACGCCACGGGACTGGAGCGTCTTGACAATGGCCGCCGCCTCGGGCCGCACAGGGTCGGCAATGGAGAGCGCCGCAGCCAGCGTCCACGGTTGACCAGCACCAGCACCAGCACCAAGAGACCGGGTAGCAGCCAGGGCGACAGACTTGGCCTCGGTCTTCCACTGCTGCAGCCGCGCCACAACACGGTCCGACACGGTCACCGAAAAGTCCTTCATCAACGCCTCGTTGCCGATCATTATCTCAAACGAGCGCTCCGTACCGGCCCGACTGTGGAAGACTGCGCGCATGCCGCGGCCGGGCATCTCCTGCAGGTCGTCGACGCGGCCGCCGGGACCCGTCGCGTGTGTGCTGGCCTCGCAGAACGTCACAATGGCCTTGGCGATGGGGTGGCCGCTGTTCTCCTCGACAGCCTGGAGTGCTGCGAGCAGGTCCGACGTCTTGTCCTTGGCCATGGCGCTGTCTTGATCTTGACCGTCGTCCGCATCGCCGCCGCCGTTGGTGAACACGACCGAGTCCGTCACCGTCGGCTCGCCGCCCATGGTCAGCGTGCCCGTCTTGTCAAAGACGACGCAGTCGATGCGGCTGGCCTTTTCAAACGCCTCGCCGCCGCCCTTGGCGAGGATGCCGTACTTGGCGGCCATGCCGCCCGCCACAAAGATGGCCGTGGGTGCCGCGAGTCCGAGACCGCAGGGACAGGCCACGACAAAGACGGCAATGGCAAACTGAAGCGAAAACGCGACCCAGCCGCCCGAGCTGACGTCCAAGAAGTGGCCGGGGATGCTGCCCGACAGCCCCAGGCTCAGCCAGATGACCCAGGTCGAGATGGCCACGAGCGTCACCACGGGCACAAAGTAGGTCGTCAAGAGATCGGCAATCTGCTCCATGGGCGCGCGCTTGGTTTGGCCCTCGCGCACGACGGCCACAATTTGGTCGAGCATGGAGGTGCCGGATGCACCCGTCACGCGCACCAGGACCGGTGCGTCCTTGTTGACGGTGCCCGAAAACACCTCGTCGCCGACTGTCTTGGGGACCAGCCGCGACTCGCCCGTCAGGCTCGACTCGTCAAAGTTGGAACGGCCCTGCACGATGACGCCATCGGCAGGCGGAGAGGCACCGTGCAGAATGCGCACGACATCGCCAAAGTCCAGCAGATCGGCCTGCACGATGCGGCCGGACTTGTTGGCAGCGTCAGGCGCACTGCGTAGCGTCGGCGTCCCGGGGGCCGCGTCGTGTTCGGTGGATGACGCAATCGACTGGACGGTCTCGATGCTCTCGATGACGTCCTTTTCCTCGAGTGAGGCCGCCACGCTCTCTTCGACCAAGATGGCAGTGGTCGGGCGCAGGCGACCGAGCATCTCGACGGCATCACCAGTGCGCGACTTGCTGTATGACTCGATGAGGCGGCCGCACAGCAGGAAAAAGGACAAGAAGACGACCGAGTCAAAGTAAAAGTTGGCGTCGCTGATCTCGGCTGCCTCGTGGGCCGCCGCCGCAATCATCTGACTGACGCTGCTGACATACGCAATGGTCGTGCCCAGGCTCATAAGCGTGTTCATGCTGCCAAAGCGGTAGAAGCGCTGGAGGAACGGCGTGCGGCTGTTGCGGCGCCAGAGCGCGCGGACTTCCTTGAAGGCGCGGACATGGAAAATGTCCGCGCAGAAAAAGTAGACCGGTGTGGCCAGGATGAACAGGGCGATCTGCGAGCGGCTGATGCCGGACGCCCAAGGCGCCATCATGTACATGCGGCCGTTGTTGGTGGACGGCAGCAGCGACATGTACACGATGCCAATGACAAAGGTGGGGATGCAGACGAGGCCCGTGAAGATGACGCGGTACATGATCTGGCGCTGGTGCTTGGCCTGGATCATCTTGGACCGCTCCTCGAGTGTGGGCGGGTGGTAGATGGATGCGGAGAGCTCGCTGTCACTGGCCTCGATGGCGGCCAAGATGTGGCGGATGGTGAAGTTGGGCGCCTCGGGGACGTACTTGAGCTTGATGATGGGGCGTTGCGGCGTGGGTTTGGTGATGATTTCCAGGGAGGGCCGGCGGAAGCCCGCCAGGCTGCGGGCGATGCGGTCTGGGCAGTGCTCGCAGTACAGGCCATCAATGCGGACTTCGACGGTCCGCTCGGGCTGCTCCGGGTCGGCACCGTCGCCGCCGACACCGTTGGCCTGCTGCAGTGCCGTCTTCGGCTTGGGTGGGTCGACGCGGACCATGGAGTCGATGGCGGCGTCGTAGCCAAGGTCCTCAATGGCCTCAACGATCTTGGACTCCTTGTCCTTGTCGTCGAACTCGACGGTCGCACTGTTGGAGATGAGGTTGACAGTGACCTTGGTGATCCAGTCCTTCTTCTTGAGATCATCCGTGATGGCATTGACACAGACGGCGCACGTCATGCCACCCACAGCTAGACTCGCCCTCCATATCGGCCGGTTGGTGGGGGCGTCTTCGTGCTCCACAGTGACAAACGATTTGTCCATGTCGGCGGCCGTGTCAGTCTGGTTGGACACGGCGGTGGTCTGGGAGCTGGATGTGGATGGCGTGTTGTTGTTGTTGTTTTTGTTGTTGTTGTTGGTGTTGCTGCTACTGCTTCCTTCTGAGACAGCTGCTTCGCCCAGTTTGGATTTAGACGGACCGACTTCGGTCTTGTGCAAGGGAAGAGGTGATATGCCGGCACTTTGGAGCTGGCGGCACTGTTCACAGTTGCTGAGGTGTGCTTGGGCAAGTCTGCTTGTGGTAGCAAAGCTTCTGCGAGGTTCCACGCGCGGGCCGCTCAGCCAACGAACAAGAGGTGTTAGGCCCCAGGCAGAAGAAGAGGCATCTGCTGCGTCCTTGGGCGAGGAAGGCATGGCTGGTGTTATATCGTGTTCCGTCCCTTTGCCTTTGTCTTCGTGTTCGCCGTTCTCGTCGCCGTCGTTGTCGTGGGCACCGCCCGATTGTGCGCCTGCAGGACCAGGTCTGCTAGGTATGCCGGGGTCAGCTGTCAGAGCTTGGGCAGACGGTGCGCTCAAGTCGAGATCCACGATATCGTCGCCGGAGGAAGACGTTACACCGCAGATGTCGAAACCAGCATCGGCCAGGGCAGTGACCATATCACGAAGGGACGTGTCGGCGTCGTGTTCCACGGTGACCACGGACGTGACGATGTTAGGCGACACCCACCGGATGTGGTCTGCACAGGCCTCTTGTAAGACCTCGCGGATGGTGGAAACACAGGAAGGGCAGTGGAGGTTGCCAAGCAAGATGGACGTCGTGACGGCCTCTTGGCCGGAAGGGCGCGAAGCCCTGTTTAAAGGCGGAGCCATAGCCGCGACGAAGGAGGGGAGGGGATGGTATCTGGACGAGGATAAGGAGGCGAGAAAGAGGGTGAAGGAGTGACGGAGTGCAGGGCCACAGGAGAGGGGGGGCGTGTATACAAGCCCACACAGAAGACACGAGAACAGGGCAGCGAAGGGGGGGTGTGACGGGTCGACTTGTTCTCTTTGTGGATATGGGGTTATGTGATTTTGTTTGATTGCTTATTTTTTGCGGTCCACGAAGTCGTCGGAAAGACAACAGAGACAGTCAAAGGTTGGCCGCAGGAAGACGCCCGTACGGCTCGCACGGCGTCGATGGTCGATATTGGGGCGTGTCTGTGACTGACTGGTTGAATCTTGGTATATTTGGTATATTTGGTATATTTGGTATATTGTTGATTGTTGTGCCGTCGGCGGTGTTGTCTCCGGTTCTTCTTCCTCTTCGTTTCTGATTTCCCGTTTTTCGTCTCTTGTCTGGTTCCCGTGTCGGTTTGACCTACTGACTCCCTGGCTGGATGATGAAGCTGCAGTGCATTGCTTAATTTCTCATCCGGGGAAGCGAGCGGGTCGGCTTGTTTTGGCTGTGATGTCTCTCCCACTCTCCCGCTCTCACCAGTTTCTCAGACACTGCAGATCGCACGTCAAAACGGAAATTGAGGGAGGAACTCGTGGTCTGCTTGCCTGGTAGTAGCAGATAGCGAGCGACGCGGCCAAAAGGGCTAGACGAAGATCGAAAAAAAAAAAAAAACAATATAGTACGGAGGAAGATGAAAGGACAAAAGGAGAAGCGGCCTGGAGGTGGTGCAGGGCAATGCCGGGGCGCATGTGCCGGGGCGGGCGTGTATAACGAAAATGGAATTTGAGATACGAAGCAAATATGGGGAAGAAACTGGCAAACGACAGCAAAAAAGATAAAGTTTATATTAAGTGCCCACGCCGGTTGTAAGAGGAAGCAGGTAAAGTCGAGTGGAAGTGCGGACCGCGCAGTTCAATGTGTTTGCCGGCGGGGAGGCGACATGGGGCGATATCAGGCTGAATGTGATGCCAACGACTTGGAGATGTGCTTTCTGGAAATGCAGCTTGTGTTCTTGGGAGAAGATGACTGCTTCGTTTTGGCGATTATGGCGCACTCTGGCGAGAGTTCAATCTCTTAGCTTCCGTAATGCTCGAAAAGGAAACTCCAGCGACAAGAATGACGAAAGGCCAAGGTTGGACGACGAAAGAGTGGAGGACGATGCAGAGATGCAGGCGACGAGGCGGGATGTAGATGATGCTGACCGTCGTATGTGGCGGGAAGACGGGATGCGAGAGGAATGGAGGGGAGATCGATCGTCATGTGTTTAGCAAAAGGATGAGCGATGGGAGTGAGACACAAACGTCACGATGGAGAATAAGGGCGAAAGAAAAAGAAAGAAAAAGATGAGGATGCTGTCGACGGACTTTAATACACAGGTCAATGCAAGAGAAAGAGAAAGAGACGACTCTGGACGCTACCAGCCCATATTAGAAATCGAGTGACAAAAAGAAAAGAACGAACGGTCTGGATGTGAGGGTCGTGAGGGCGAACCAAGATGGACCTTTGGATGGTGACGTTTTTCACACAAGCGTGCGAGGTTTGTGCGGGATTCTGGACCACTCGATGCACTGTGGAGAGAAGCGGAGCGATGGTGGTAGAAGGTCAAAGGTCTGGCCTGTGGCGCTCTACAGCAGCAAGTGCGACTGGTCACGCACAAATCGCGCCTGCTGTTTACAGGGGGCAAAACAAGTCATGACTATGGTGGCGGGAAGGTGCGACGGGCATGGATCAGGCGCCCTCAGGCGCCCTTGCCCCTGTGCGGAGGAGAGGGCTGTTGGCGGAAGTCACTACGGTTGTGGGCCAATCACTATCGTCTGGCACAAGTCGCGCAGTCCAAACGCCGCCGTTTATCTACCGTCGTCGTCGCTCTCAGATGCTCGCCTACAACACAACATCGCGACTTGGTGGGCCGTGGCCGTGTCTGCTTTCAAATATATGTCAGATCTTGTATGATTTATTCTTCATCATACCTTTTTTCATGCCACCGCTTATCAACTTTGGCTGTTCCCCGGCTTTCTCCCTGTTTCTGTTAGATTGCGATGCTTCAAGCGAGAGCCGATCTTCTCCAAGACAATGCGGAATATGTCTTGAAAGGGATTGAAACACAAGGCACAAAACACGCACATATGCCGTAAGTGTCGAGTACTTTCTGGAACATAATGCATAGGTAAAGTATGGCTGCCCAGCGCCCCAGCTGCTTTCTCTCTGACTACTTAAAGGCATCCTTTGGGCATTTATTACCGTATCTTTTTTCACTCCTGATCCTTTTGCTCCTCTTTTGTATGTGAACGTGAAGCAGTTTGTGGCGCTCGGCAAAAGGGACGTCCTCCCGTGTCCCTTTGGTATGTGTTATTTATATTCTCCCTTCATATCTATTGCCAAAATCAAGCTCCGTTACGTGGCAGGAGCTGCACTAGGTCAAGTGTGGTTTCACAAATGGATGGGGGCGTCGTTGCTGGATAAAGCATCGTTAGCTAAGAGGAAATGCGACTACGTCGACGAGTGTCAAGAAACATAGACACATTCTTGTCTATTAGCGTAAGATGTTTTTGGCACTGCCGACGCCAATGCCATCATACGAAATGCCAAAAAAAAAGGAAAAAAAAGAACGGGCGCAACAAGAAAATAAATGCAACTGTCGACATCCATCTGCGCAACACAACAAAGGACGAGCTCCTACGACCCTGTGGCCCAGCTCGGTATCCAAACCGGTCCCACGTTCTTAGTAGATGGCCACCAGGTCAATGTCATTGCATCCGTCTGGTGGCGATCCAGGCTTGGTGCGGTAGAACAGTTGGACGCCCGGGGTGCTCGGGTCCTCGAGAGAGCCATGCTCCGATTGGCAGGCTGCCAGCAGTTAGTAAAAGGGATGGAATATGGAGGTGAAGAAACGCCAAGGAGCGATATGGAAGGGGGGGCCGTACCGAGCCAGCCGGCAAAGCCACCGGGCGGGTTGCTCTTGGCCGAGCTCGTCCACTGCAAGGTGTCGCCTTCAAAGTAAAAAGCGTTGTTTTCGGACGGCGGGCCGCCATTGGCATTGATGCGCACGGGCAGGAGGCCCAGGTATTAGGTGGGCCCTGTCGACGGCATCAACTCGTAGGGCGAGCCGCCGAGCTCGAAGAGGACGGCAAAGAACGGGCTCCAGCCGCTAATGTCGCCCGTGAAGGCGGTGCCTTGGTTGGCAACCGACTCCTGCGTGTCCAGCATAGCGTCGTTGAGGCCGGCGCCCGTGTGGTAGGCATAGACGTAGTAGCCATTGTAGCCACCACCGTCCTTGGTCCGCGACTGGAGGATAAAGGGCTTCTCGCTGTCACGGCTAACGCGCACGCTGACGTCGGCGCCGACATCACGGGGAACACGCGGAGCAACAAGGGCCGAGGCGGAAGTGGCCAAAGCGGCGACAGCTAGCGAGCGAGAGACACGCATGTTTGAGGTTGTGAGGTCCGGAATTGACAGTACAGATTCAGCCGAGACAAGCGACAAGGTAGGGAAGAGTGTGGTGAGATGTGTATAAAGATGCAAAGCATTTTGTCTACAATAAAAGGGAAGGCTATATATGTATCAAGATAAAGAGCGATTGTGGGGTATGAGCGTTGTCTGGTTACCTGTTTTCTTAGGTATGACGATCGTGCCTGCCCTCCCAGCCTCCCTCGTATTCGAGAAACAGCCCGGGCATGTCTTGGCTGCTTGGGTCTTTCTTTTGCACGTGCGGTTTCCAAGTTCTCCAAGTTGGGACGATGCAGCGTAGATCAGCCGGACTTTACAGTCTCTAGAAATACGAGGTGCTTTCGTGCTGTAGCCGACCGAGCCGACTACTTTGCTCGGCAGGGCTACGACCCTCAAAGGACAGACGGACAAGGGCCCATCAAGAGCTCATTGGCAGACCTGAAGTGTAGATCGTTGTCTCTTGCGGAGGAGGCGGTTCGCCTCGCACTCCCTTGCTGTTTAGCAGTCCTCGTATTGAGGCCGAGTATTTCCAAACTACCTCCCATGTCACTGACTGACGGTCGAAGAATGGGACTGAAGGCGGAGCTTTGACAGCAAAAATAAACATTCAGTATTTCGCGGAACGAGCGAGGCAAGCTCCAATGACGTCATACCACCACTTACAACCAGAGAGTCTGGGCGATGTGCGGCAGGCCGAGGATACAAAACCTTACTAGAAATCTCAACGAATTTAAACAGTGAATACATTTTTCTCTGATAGTAACAGTCTAATATTTTGTCAAGTAGTTGGGTTCCATAACTAAAAGGCGAGCAGAATTATAAAAAGATGAATGCGCATATTGTTGATACAACAATTATACTTGGCCACCACTTTCAAATTTAGGACAGTAGTAGCTACTGTCTTGTATTATTTCTACACCTTGTTTAGTATATGAGCAAACCCCATACCGTTGTCGTTACTTGATGGATGTACTCATCCTGTACAGGTGTGAAGAAATCCATCAACTTGATACGAAGGTGGGAGGATCCCGACTCAGTCATGCATGGAAGGGAAAGGACTGCCTTGCCACGGCAGCGATTTGTGCTGCCACAAGGTCGCGTGTGACTTTATGCAGACTGAACGATTGGAACTAGACGTGCATAGCTCAGCGTGGTGGTATTCACGATAAATATATGCATGGATAGCACGATTTTACCGCCGCATGGATGGGTTTCGTGCTACACGTTTGTCTTGGCCGCGTTCGATTTGGCTTCATGGTTGTGTTTTTCGCCTCTCTCTTGTCCTTTGCATTTCGACTCCTAATGTTGTGTAACGGTAGACGGGCCGTGTAGCTAGGATGTAAGTAGAGTTGATGTGTCTCGCCCTACACGCTAGAAAACTACGACATGCCAAAGCAGATACTTTCTCATCTTATTCTCGACCTCCATTGTCGCCTTTCCCTCTCTCTTTTTAGTCACTTGTTCTCTGACAACACACCCCTGACAACACACCCCTCTTCACACCGCCACATGTGGTTCTTTGCTTCCTGAATCGACATTGCATAACAAAATCTTCCCTCTGCAGGACGAGACACTTCGATGCCGCCCTTGACGGCGCACAGCGTGAAAGCATGCAGCTTCCCAGTGTCCTACACTGCAGCATTTATAATTTATGTACATAATTTTATGACTGTCAAACTACCGATGCCGGTGTATTGAATAAACTGTACATGCAGCTGTGTCACGACGGACCATGTCGTGCTGGCTTTTTGTTGCTGTCGCCCACCCCTTTGGCCAGCAGCCCGTTTTCGTAGCAGCAATCGGATAACAAAGGAGAACAAATACTCTTTCGACTCATGAGTTCGCTTTCCGTGTGATGTGTCCGGCTGTTTCTCGATAAAGTGTTGGGTGAAAAAACGCACGTGACACTACATGTGACGATACAGCTCTTGCACATGCCCCACATCCGCTGAAGCTTTTATCACAGCCGCCCGATCCTCACGCCACGCTGGAACGCGCTCCTGGCCAACCTCATGTAAACTCTACAATGCGGCCCATACGGTTACTATCGAGTCGACAGCTTGCGCAGCTGACCCGGCCGGGCACATTTGTGCCGGTAGAGGCGTTGGTTCGCCCGCACATCCGCGCATTCTCGGTGCTCAATCGGCCGCCGCCGCAGTACGACGGCCATGTTCCACTGACGCTGATGGAGAAGGGCGCCTTGACGCTGGGCTCAGCCATTGGCGCCTTTCTCGACCCCAAGCGGGCTGGTACGCGTCACACGCACTTCGCAGACACTTGAAATGTCCAAAATCTCCCACTAACACAACGCCAGACCTCATCGCTACACTCGGCGAAGTCTCGGCCGGTCCTGTGGCGCGGCGTCTCCGCGATACGATGCTGGCCGATCCGACCGGCCGCCAGATCCTGCGTGACCGCCCGCGCATCACGTCTGCGAGCTGGCCGCTGGACGAGCTGCTGGCCATGCCCAAGAACACGGTCGGCTACGTCTACGGGCACTACCGCAAGCGCTACCACATGTCGCCCGATGTGCGCGATGCCGTGCGCTATGTCGACGGCGCCGAGTGCGCCTACGTGATCCAGCGCTACCGCGAGTGCCACGACCTGTACCATGCGGTGCTGGGCCTGCCGCCGCAGTACGTCGAGGGCGAGATTGCGCTCAAGGCCTTTGAGTTTGTCAACACGGGGCTGCCCATGACGGGGCTGAGCCTTGTGGCCGTGGCCCGGCTCAAGCCCGCCGAGCGCCAGCGGTTTTTCCGTATTTTCCTGCCGTGGGCGCTGCGGAGCGCGCGGCGTGCCAAACCCATCATCAACGTGTACTGGGAGAAGGAGCTGCAGACGGACGCCGCCGAGCTGCGGGCGCGTCTGGGCCTCGAGAAGCCGCCGAACCTGCACACACTGCGGAAGACGGCGAGGAAGGCGAAGCCAGCGACGGAAGAAGGGCCGACAGAAGCGGCGGCAACGGCGGCAACGGCGACAACGACGACGGCGTAGACTGCACCGGCGTCGCAAGCGTCGCCAAAGCATCTCTGTACGACGTATCTCATGTATCACTACCAACTGATATCCACACCAATTTGATCGAGGCGTGCTTGCCTTAAACGTGAGCTTTCCGGCACGTGACATGACAGAACACCGATTGCCGAAAAACGGGCGTGGTTCCTGGCGGCCCTTTCCCGATTAGGACTAGTGCAATTGCGTGATCGCGACAATTGCCAATTGCAAATTTGCGCCGTGCCGCTTCCAATTGCGAAAACAGCCCAGGCCGCGTTCGCCCCCAGCCCCAGCACGCAACGAGTGCAAGCGACACACCCAAGACACAAGGAGACAAGCTTCCGGTGGACCTTTGACCCCATGTCAGCCCCGGCTCGCCTTTGTCCGGCCGCGATGGCCGCCGGCCTGTGCTCCTTTGTGGCTGGTGTTTTGCCGGTTTTATTTCTGCAGGGCATCTCATCTTAAAATTTCTCGCCTCGGGATGTGTCGCAGTCTGTGCTGTTTGCTCTCTTACGGTTTGTCTGTTTGACCTCATCCTGATCTCGTCTCTGATCCATTCTCTTGTCAAGGGGCACCTAGGCCTTGTCCATCCTCCAACACCGACCATTTCTCGTCTCTTCTCGCGCCTCTTCCCGTGGCTCTCTTCCCTGCCGCGGCCCCCTTTGTTCCTCAACCTCTTGACCGGCTTCCTCGTCACGCCATCCCTCTTGGAACTCGTCCGCAAGATGCAGCTCAAGCACGAAGAGACCACCGGCAGCCCGGGCCTGGCCGTCGACCAGCCCGCCGCGGCGGCACTTAAGCAGCTCCCGGCCACCACGGCGGCCCTGGCCTCGATCAACGGCCCGACGTATGCCACGGCCCAGCTGCTTGTGCAGCAGGTCGCCTACAAGCTGTCCGACAAGATCTTTGCCTACTCGCCCGAGACGTTCGACCTGGACGTCGCCGCCCGCTACTGGGAGAGCCAGCAGGAGAAGAACGTCCACGGCTACCCGACCACCGTCGTGCCGCTGCAGACCCGCGCCGGCGCCGGCGCCTTTGCTCTGGGCTATCTCTTCTCCGAGGACTTTGACAAGAGCAAACGCACGTTCCCCCAGACCCTGGTGGCCCCCACGGCCAGCCTGCGCAGCCTGCGTGCCGCCCTCGACCAGCTGTCGCTGCTGTACGGCGTCGCCAGTCCCTTTGTGGCCCACGTCGCGGCCCTCGACTACGCGGCCCAGGACGGCCTTGTCGGCGACTACAGCGCCGCTCTGCAGACCGCCGAGGAGCTGGGTCTCGCTCTCGTGGCCAGCACGTCGGCCGCCGAGGCCCAGCACATGGCCCTCTTCGCCACGCTCGCCGCCCGGATCCTGCCGACGCTGCACGTCTACGACGGCCTGCGCACCGCCCGCGAGACCGTCCGCGTGACGGACGCTCTCAGCGAGGCCCACGTTGCCGAGGCGTTTGCGCGCCTGTCGGCCCTGCACGACGAGCGCGGCGCCCTGAGCAAGCGTCTCGACCACGCCGGCCAGCTCCTCGAGCTGCTGCAGGCCTTCAACCGCGAGCTGGGCACCTCCTACCAGCCGTTTGAGTACCACGGCCACGACGACGCCGAGTCGGTCCTTGTCGCCTTTGGCAGCGTCGAGGCCCAGCTGGCGGCCCACACCGTCGCGCGCCTGGCCGTCCAGGGCCACAAGGTGGGCGCCGTCCACGTGCGCCTCTACCGCCCCTTTATCGAGGAGGCTTTCCTGAGCGTCCTGCCCCCGACGGTCCGCCGCATGGCCGTGCTTGGCCAGGTCCAGAACGAGGCCGCCGTCCACGAGGGCTCTGTGCAGTCGGCTCTGTACGCCGACGTGCTTGCCACCGTGGCCTTTGCCAGCAGCAGGTGGACCAACACCCCTGCGATTGTCGACGTCAAGTACGCCGCCGCCGACGCGCCCACGCCTGCGTTCATCTCGTCTGTCCTGCAGACCCTCACCGGCAAGCCCGGTGTCCAGGCGTCGCAGTACGCCGTCTCGCTCGTCCCCGAGCACGTCCAGCAGTACACCTTTTATGACGTCGACACCTCGGCCGCGCTCGCTGCGCCGGTGTCCATTGCCCGCGTCGTTGCCGAGCAGCCCGGCGCGCACGTCTCGACCCACAACGTCCACGACAACCTGGTCCAGGGCGGCGTCGTCCGGACCGACATCCGCAAGGCCGACAAGGCGCCTGTGAGCAGCGCCCCCTTCGCCGTGGACGCCGCCGACGTCACAGTCGTTGGCGAGGAGAAGCTGCTCAAGGACATTGACATCCTGGCCGGCGCCAAGCCCGCCTCGGCCCTGATTGTCCGCCTGCCCAACTTCAAGGCCGAGGACGCCGAGAAGCGCCTGCCCGCCAACGTGCGCCAGGCCCTGCGCCTGAAGCAGGTGCGCCTCTATGCGCTCGACACGGCCGCCGTTCCGGCGGCTGAGCCGCACAGCAAGGTCCTCCTGGAGCAGGCGTTCCTGCAGGTCGCCCACCCCGAGCTGGCGGCCGACGACCTCGTGCGCCTCGCCGCGGCCGTCAACGACGCCGCGGCTGCCCGCGCCTGCGCCGAGGCTCTGCCGCAGGCCCTGGTCGCCGTGGAGGTGCCCGCGTCGTGGGCCGAGGTGCCCGCCGACTACGTCGCCCCCTCTGCGCTCGTCAAGACGCTCAAGCCCTCGAGCTTCGCCGTCTTTGACAAGACCGAGGTAGAGCCGGCCACCGCGACCAGCGACTGGCAGGCTGCCGCCAAGGGCCTTGCCTTCAAGGAGGCGTACGGCACGCAGACGGCCGTGCGCCCGGACCTGCCCGTCCACACGGCCGTTGTCACCGTCGCCGAGAACCGCCGCCTGACGCCGCTCGAGTACGAGCGCAACATCTTCCACATTGAGTTTGACCTCGGCACGTCGGGTCTCACCTACCAGATCGGCGAGGCGCTCGGTGTGCACGCCGACAACGACACCGCCCTGGTGGAGGAGTTCATTGCCTTTTACGGCCTGGACGCGGACGCCCTGGTGCAGGTGCCGTCGCGCGAGGACGCCGCCGCCCTCGAGACGCGCACCGTCTACCAGGCCCTCGTGCAGAACGTCGACATCCTCGGCAAGCCGCCCAAGCGCTTCTACGAGGCCCTGGCCGCCTTCGCCACCGACGACGCCGAGCGCGCCAAGCTGACGGCCTTGGGCGGCAAGGAGGGCGCCGCGGCCTTCAAACAGTACAGCGAGGTCGACACCGTCTCGTACGTCGACGTGCTGCAGGAGTTCCAGTCGGCCCACCCGGCCGTGGAGGACCTGGTGCGCATCGTCGCGCCGTCCAAGCGCCGCGAGTACTCCATCGCGTCGGCCCAGGCCGTCACCCCGACGACCGTCGCGCTCATGATTGTCGTCGTCGACTGGGTCGACTCGCGCGGCCGCAAGCGCTACGGCAACGCCTCGCGCTACCTGTCGCTGCTGCGCCCGGGCGCCCAGGTCACCGTGTCCGTCAAGCCCTCCGTCATGAAGCTGCCCGCCCTCGCCACCACCCCGCTCATCTTGGCCGGCCTCGGCACCGGCCTGGCGCCCTTCCGCGCCTTTGTGCAGTACCGCGCCATGCAAAAGGCCCGCGGCGAGGCCATTGGCAGCATCCTGCTCTTCATGGGCTCGCGCCACCAGCGCGAGGAGTACCTCTACGGCGAGGAGTGGGAGGCGTACGTGGACGCCGGCGTCGTCACGCTGCTGGGCGCGGCCTTTTCGCGCGACCAACCCGAGAAGATTTACATCCAGGACCGCATGCGCCAGAGCATGGACGCCGTCATCCAGGCCTACATCCACGAGGAGGGCTCCTTCTTCCTCTGCGGCCCCACCTGGCCGGTGCCCGACCTGACGGACGTCCTAATGGAGTCCATCGCCAAGGAGGCCAAGGCCAGCGGCCGCAAGGTCGACCCGCACAAGGAGATTGACCGCCTCAAGGAGAACGGCCGCTACGTCCTGGAGGTGTATTAGACTTTTGTTGTTGTTGTTGTAATTTTGCGCAATTGTGTATTTTTTGTATTTTTACCTTTGTCATACATCAGTTTTGCATACACGGCATCCTTGCGGTGCGTCGTAAAAAGTCTTTTTTGTTCGTTGCTTCTAGAGCAGCTTCCTAGAGAGCACACCCATAGATTGAAACAACATTCGATATATTTCCTGGGTATCATTGACTAGGACGCATGCAACTAGCAAATAGATGTAATCGGGCCTCGCCTATTCTGAGTTGCCTTCTTCTTCGTCGGACGAGTCCTCACTGTCGTCGTCTGCGTTTTCATCTTGGACATCCTCTCCATTGTCTGCCCTTCTCTTTCCCTCTTCCGCCTCCTTCAACTTCTTCTCCTTCTTTTCCTTCTTCCTTGTCGCCTTTTCTGCCTTGACCTTGGCCTGCCGTGCTTCGCGCTGGCGCACCTGCCGGTCACTCAGGACGTGCAGCCGGTCCAGGACATCACGATGGGCCGTCACGACACTGCGCGGCAGGTTGTTCTCAAGCACGATCAGGACCTGCTCAAGACCCAGGTCCTCGTTTTCGGAGTGGGCAAAGGCCAGAGACGTCCGGACGTAGTTCTTGATGTCGCGACCGTTGCTGTGGACCTCGCCGAGGGTGCTGAACAACACGGGGTCGAGTGGCGGACCGTCGGCGCCGTCCACGTCCTTTGACGTTGCTTCTTTTGACGTTGCGTCTGGCGCCGGACGCGCACGATCGGCGTCCGCCTCGGCTTCGACGTCGCTGCACCACATGAGCGGGTCCTTGTTCCGCCGGCACGCTCTCTGCACATGCTCGCGCCAAATGTTGGCGCGCCACTCTTTGGTCAGCTCGCCGTACTCAATCGTCACGTGAATGCGGTTGTAAAACGCATTGTCAAAGTCGTCGTGCCGGTTCGTGGTCAGGAACAGCATGCCCCGGTAGTACTCGAGCATGCGCAAGAAGACGGCCACAATGGCATTGCGGCGCAGGTCTTGCGTGGTGCGCTGGCTCATGAGCACGTCGGCCTCGTCGAGCAGCACCACGGCGTTCCAGCGCGCGCCCAGGCGGAAGATCTCGCTGAGCTGCTTCTCCAGGTCCTTGACTTCGATGCTCAGCTCGCCCGTGCTGACGTGGTACAGTGGGCGCCGCGTGCTCTCCGAGACACTCTCGGCCGTCAGTGTCTTGCCCAGACCGGGTGCGCCGTGCAGCAGGAAGATCAGACCCTTGCCCTTGCCCTCAATGAGATCGTCGTACATGTCCGCCTTGCTGCCGCCGTCAAAGCCCTTGACCAGCCGGTGCACGAGCCGCTTCTTGTCCGACGACAGCTGGAGCGAGTTGAAGGGGTCGGCCTTCCATGCAATCTCGCGCAGGTTGCTGATGACGCAGTAGTACACCCAGAGCTTTTGGTCGAGCAAGAAGGCGACGACGTTGCGTCGACAGATGAGGTAGTCCTCGTCGGTGAGCTCAAAGGCCTGCGGCGCAAATGTCTTGGGGTCGAGCATCCACGCGTCGCCGTCACCCTCCTTATCAACAGCGCCGCCCACGCCAATGTCGTCGTCTTTGTCGTGGTCACCGGCACCCGATCCAGACCCAAAGTTGGATTGCACAAGATCGCGGAGGCGCTGGTGCACGCCCATGACGGGCATCGAGCTCGACGTCAGGCTGATCTCGCGCTTGGACGTGGTCGAGAAGTGTTCTGTCAGGCACGACGACACGGTGCGACCAATGTCGTCGTCGGCGTTGCTAATTTTGTTCTCGGCCGTGCGGTCGATGATGACACGCGTGTCGACGTAGACGCTGTTCTTGGCGCCCAGAGCCTTGAGCTGCTTCTCGCTGTCGCGGTTGACCAGATCGACGTAGCCCGTGTAGTGCATGAAGCTAAAGTCGCGTGTGCAGTAGTCGACATACAGCTTGCCACGGCGGATGAGGGCCTCGCGGATCTCGGCGCGGCGGCTCTCCTCGATGAGGCTGAGGGGCAGAAGGCTCAGGTGGTGGTCGTTGTGGATGTCCTTGACGCCGTCGAACCAGCGGATGGTCTTGGTCTCGCTCTTGAGGTAGAAGCGAGTGCCATCGTGGTAGCCGAACAATGCCTCGATCTCCCAGCACGGCTCGTTCTTTTCCTGGCTGAACGAGACGCTCTCGACCAAGAAGCACGAGCTCTTGTCGAGCGGGAGACCCGGGTGGATGGCGAGCACGGGCTCGTAGGGCGGGAACAGCGTCCACACCATGGGAAAGGTGATCTTGCCGTGCGGCACGAGACTGTTGTAGGTCTCGATGATCTTGTCATGGCCGATGGGTGCATGGATAAAGTCGACAAGATTGGCCAGCTCGCGGCGAGTCGAGGCGGCCGTGGCCGGGTCATGCTGCAGTTCGCGCAGGCGCGTGCGCAAGAAAAAGAGGCAGCGGAAGGGGTACTCGATGACGATCGGCTCGTCACCGGTGTCGAGCGTCAGCTCGCGGTACCGCAGGGCAATGGTGCGGAAAATGTTTTTGAGGCCGTCGGACTGGATCTCCAGCGTAAAGTCGGCCTTGATACCGCCTTGCGGGTTGTCGTTGACGTCGGCCTTGAGAAGAATGGCGTAGTCGCGGAAGGGCTTCTCCTCGGCTTCGGCGAGCACCTGCGTGTAGCGCGAGCGGTACGTCTTGAACTTGTACGTTTCGAGGCCGATGACGCGCTTCTTTCCCTCCCCGTCGCTGAACTGCACAACCTTTTTGAGGTCAGGGATGAAGTCGTCGCCTTTGCCCTTCTGGCCCTTTTTCTTCTTGCCGTTTTTGCTGCTGCTGTTGATATTTTGGCTGGCCCTTGCGGCGTTTGCGCCGGCGGTGGCATCGACGTTGGCACCGGCGTTCGCACTGGTGCTACTGGAACCGGCCGCTGTCTGTATCACAGGAATGCCAGGAGGCACGCCGAGTACGGATGCAGCGTCATCCACGACAAGCACAGAGCTTCCCGGCGCTGGTAATGCGCCTTCCGGCACAGACGCAAGGCCGGCGGCGCCATTGGCACCAGCAGGAGCAGCCGTAGTCTTCCCAGACGCGGCCTGGAGCCCGTCCACCTTGGGTAGAAACTGGCCTCCGAGAATTTTCTCGTACTCGGCAATGACGCTGTTGCACTCCATTGTCAATGCAGTGATGCAAGTTATTAATGAAATGGTGGTTGATAATGCTTGGACGAAAGATAAATTCAAACAAGTCCAAGAGGTTATATTTTCTTTATATCGGCATAGATCGCCAAGGGAGTTCTTCCATATGGACAAACGTACGGAGGACCTTGCTCGTCTCTCCAGAAAGCTCTCTATTGGATCCCTTCACATCCGCGAACGGAGGTGCGCATCAGGGATGTGCGTGCGACATGTGGGAGGATGCTATTACTGGGCAGGTCAGGCAGCGAGGCAGCGAGGCAGCGAGGCAGCCGAGCTAGACGACATGGGTGGTTGGTTCAGGGCTGTCAGGCTTGAGCCTTGTTGCGGCTCTGCCCCAAATACGGCATTCGCCGAAGACATTGTTATTTTTGACAAGGGGCAGCTCGAGGAGCCTGTTCGAGACCCGTGGGGCAGAGAAGGGAGGGCATGGACCGTTGGGCAGACTTTCGAAATGCAAATCCTTCGGCAGGCGGTTTTCTGGTGTGAATGCAACTTTAACTTCAGGGAAGGGCCATCCAAATACAGAAGAAAGTTGAGCTTCGGACCTGGTGGATGGTGGTCGCGGGTGCATTGTAAGTGGGCGAAGATTGAGCATCTGGTAAGCAATGTTACAACCGAAAAGCGATAGTAGGCTGCCTCTGATTGGCGGCGGACTGGGGAATGGTAAAAGGGTAAAAGGTGGTGTCGCTTGTGACAGGCTGTCGAGGCTTTAAGGTGGTGGTGATTGTGGATTCGTCGATGCAGGGTTAAAAAGAGGGACGTGGCTGAGGCTGACAATGCCTCTTTCCATATTGGGCCCGCACATTTGAAGGCAGGAGGGGACGAGCGGTGTAATTCGCACGGGAAAGAGCGACGCGAGTGGAAAGAGGGCGTCGGAAAGAGCGACTGTCTCGGCGGAAGGAACGCCCCTGCCCTGTCGGATGCTGAGGCTTAGGCCCCTTGCTGCCCGAAAACACACGCAATGCAATGCTGTGCTCGGAACCATCGCCACATTGGACCAAAAGCTTCTTTTGAGGCCTCGCTCTCATTTGCTCGGTCGCACCCTCACCCCACAAGGCTGTCAACCAAGACGCATCCTGCGGCAACCAGAGAACGGCCCGCCACCTCCCTCCGTTCGATAATCACTAAACAACCCGTGATGCAGCCCCACCGACTGTGGAGAGTCGCCTGGATGGGCTGGCAGTCTCGATTTGGCTTTGATAGACCTTCGCGGTCTTTGTGCTGTATGCATCGTATGCATCTGTGCGGGACTGTATGTTGTACCGGGGATTACACCTTGGAGACCGCTTGCAGCCCAAAGGTCTGTCTGGCCAGGGGCAGTTCTTGGATTTATTCTGACCGTGTTCCTCGACGCTGACCTCGACGACGGCCCTATTTGCATTTGCCTTTTTGCTCTTTTCTCTTGTTTTCTGAAAACAAGCTTTGCAGAAACAAGCTTTGCATCAACTTTGTGACTTTGCCAAGTCATATTTCACCACTCATTCCACAGCACACTTGCATTCTCTTTGCATTTTACTACGTCTCCCGACTCTATCCCAATGGTCAAAAAACGATCTCGGTCCTACGTGGGCCGCTTCGGCACCAACACCTTTGTGACGCGCGGTGGCAGCAATGCCAACCAGGATGTGCTCATGCCCGGCCAGCTGTTGGCCCTGCCGCCTGACCTGCCGCTCCCCGACTCGGCCAAGGCCACCCTGCAAGACGTGCGTGACATGGTGTTTGCGCACGTCGAGTACAAGAGCGGTGTCGTGTCCGGCAACACACCACGCAAGCGGGAGCGTGTCAAGTTCGACGACCTGACCGAGTACGACGTCACAGAGGTCGAGGAGCGCGCCCTGTGGGACTACGAGGCCAAGCGGCTGCACGGCGTCGTCCAGAACATGGGCATGGGCGGCCAGAACCAGCGGCTGAAGTTTGAGGCGGAGACGCTGTTCCCGGAAGCCGACACGGTGACGGCCTACCGGCGTCTGGCGCACGTGGCCGACCAGGTGCTGTTCAACATGCACATCTGCCGGCACGACAACTCGATTCTGCTGCAGCAAAATGCCGAGCAGTTCACGACACACTGGGCGTACCGCAACAGCCAAAAGATTCTCGAGGACCGCCTCGAGCGCATCAACAAACAAAAGGAGCGCGGGCAGCGGCGACGGAACGGCGAGAAGATGGACGGAGAGGACGACGAGAGTGACAGCGACGACAGCGAGGGCAGCGAGGCCGACGAAGAGAACGAAGAGGATGCCAGGCCGGCCGCACATACCGGCGGACTAGACGCTGAAAAGGCTACGGGTGGAATTGCCGCGGGCACGCGCGAATTCATGGTGCGCTACTGCGCATTTGTTGATTATCTGACGGCGACGGCGGCACGTCTGGCCATCTCGGCGGCCGACCACGCCGCGTGGCAGAGCCGTGCACTGTCTGGCCTGGCGAAATACTCGGCGAAGCTCAAGATCCTGGCACGCGACGCGCAGGAGTACGCGGAGCGTTCGCTCGAGTACGGGCGCAACTACTCGGCCGAGAAAAAGGTGCTGCAGGCTCTGGGCGCCACGCGCGTGGACTTGGAGCAGCCCGACGACGACGACGACGACGCGCCGTACATTATTGGCGGTTTGAATGGCAACGGGCAGAACAATGGCCAGGGCCATGACCGCAACACGGGCGGTGGTCCGTTTGGCATGGGCGGCCACCCGCGCTGGGGCGGCGGGTTCCACATGGATCCGATCTACGAGCCTCGGCGGCAGCGCGAGCTGGAGGCGTTCCTCGAGACCAGCAAGCGCGGCGGCGACAGCTACTTTGCGGACCTGTCGCGCATCGAGAACTGGACGTCGTCGACGCTGTTGACGATGCTGCAGGAACTCAAGGGCTCGTCGTCGGTGTCGGCCAAGATGGCCATGGGCGCCAGCTTTGCGGAGGATGCGCTGGACATTTGCTCTGTGGTCTACCGCGGCGGCACGATGGAGACACCCTTGTCGGCCTTTGTGCACCAGGACCGCGGCGGCGACTTGTCCGGATCGAGCCGCCCGCTCTTTGTCAAGCACAGCTACCAGGGCTTCAAGCTGTTCCGGGACGCCGTGGAGGAGTTGCGCGAGAGGAACAAGCGAGCCTCTGTAGCAGCCGGCGGCGACCCGGACGACGACGGCAATGAGAAGGACAAGGGCAAACGCAAGGGCAGCGGGTCGTCCAGTGCGTCGTCTCGCCGCGCGTTCTTGCCAGCGGACGCACCGGATGCGGGCGCCGGCCCTGCGTTGCCTACGGGCGAGCGGCCATCGGGCACGCGGGTCACGGCGCATCTTCAGGTCCTCGACGGCGACGGCGACCCGGACATCAAGGCCACGACGCGGCCGGTCGAGATGCCGCTCACGACGCTCGGCCAGATCATTGCCGTCATGGTGCCGCTCATGTGCACGCAGCCGACCGTCATCAACGAGCTGCAGACGGCGCTTCAGGGCCTCGGCGAGATGCTGCCCATTGATGTCGACGAGGACTTCCGCCCCCGGGCGCCCGAGTACACGGCCGTGGCGGCCCTGCGCACGCTGTCGTACGACCAGCAGAGCAGCTCGAGTCTTCCGGGCGCGGATTTCCGGTCGCTGTCGCGGTCGCTCGTGGCGCAGACGCACCGGCACGCGGCGATGCTGGGCGGCTGGGGCGGCGGGTTCGGCGAGGGCAGCAGCAGCAGCAGCAGCGGGAGCGGCGGCGGCGGCGGCGGCGGGTTCGGCGGCGGGTTCGGCGATGGCAGCAACAAGCGAACGGGCACAAACGCCTGGGAAGCGGCCTCGGCGGAGCAGCGGCAGCAGCGGGTGCGCGAGGCGCGACGGCGCCAGGAGCGGCTGGCGAAAGAGAGCTCCGAGTGGGTGGTGGAGGAGCGCACGGTGCGGGTGCGCTGCACGACGTACGTGTACAGCGTGCTGGCGATCTGTGCGGTGCTGGTGGTGGGCGGCCTGATGATTGGGGTGTTCCTGGGGCGCGCGGAGGAGAACAGCATCGCGCTCCAAAACGTGGACCCGTTCGGCATCACGACGTACATGTGGGTGGTGGCCGGGTTCATCATGCTGATTGCCAAGAGCATCCGCGTCAACGAGTGGCCGTGGCGCGACTTTTTGCTGCAGCGCGTGACCTGCCACAGCCTGAGCGAGCTGCAGGCGGTCACGGGCATCGACGCGCAGGCGCTGCTGGTGCACCTGCTGACGACCGAGTCGGAGAACGTGCTCGTGGCGGCCGGGCCCTACAACAAGGTGTTTGCGCGGCGCGGCGCGGCCGGCGAGGGCTTCAAGGTCGACATCAAGCCGGAGATCCGCACGCTGTTGGCGGCCGGCCTCGTGTTTGTCAAGGTATCGACGCACCACGAGGGCACGGCGCTGGTCTGTCTGGACCTGCGGTCGGGCGGCGGCGGCAGCAGCGGCAGCAGCACGGGGATCGGCAGCATTGGCAGTGCGGGCTTTGGTGACGGGCGCACGGCGGTGCGGCACCAGGACATGTCGCGGGACAGCGACATTATGTGTCGGTACCTGCCGCGCTCCGGCGACCGGGTGCAGGACCTGGAGATTAGCTCGCGGAACGCATTTGTGCGGTGGCGCAAGGTGCTGGGCGTGTACCACTCGCACGGGCGGAAGATTCGGTAGAGGGGCGGCGTTTTTGGGGTTTGGTCTTGGTTATGCGTCTTCTTTCATTCTTATTTTTTTTTGATACTTTTTGGTACCCATGTTGTTTGCTTTCTATTGGATACTCTTTCAGTGTTCTATACCCCAATCACAAAACACCTGCACGTTTTATTGGATTGTCAACGTCGGTATTCTGTGGCACAGCTTGCGGCCGCAAAGGCCGTTATGACCGAGTTTAGGTCCGAGAAGGATGCATCGAGACATGAACGGCCAAGACTCAAAGCGAATAAGCGAGAAGCGAAGAAGCGACACTTGGGCTGTGCACATTGCGCCGTGCATTGCATCGGTTGTACGATCAGTTGCCCGTCTCGCTCTGTCGGTCCTTCTTTGACACCGGCTGCTCGCTCAAAGTTTTACTCCGACAGAAGTTGAATCGCATCGTGTGTTTGCCTCTGCTTACCATCTTACGGCCTTGAATTAGAAACCGTCTGACAAAGCTGGAGCGGGATTGCCGCGCAAGACGGTTGCCTCATCGTCCTGGGCAGGAGAACGTCAGCTGACAGTGCATCCAAGGATGTGAGGATCTGTGAGTTTGGCAAGGACAGCATATCCGGTATAAGAAGTGGCCTTTGTCCAGGGCAACTGTACGAGTCCCATCTCAACACCTCAACATCTCAGCAACACTCGCGACACCTGACAATATTTACTCTAAACCTTCCTTTAGGCACGTCTTCCTACGCCTCTTCTACTTGAACTTCCCTTGCTATCCACCATCCGCCATTTCTTACCCCCAACAATGTCTTCCGGCAACGACGTGGCAATTATTGGCGCGGGCCTCTCGGGCCTGACGCTGGCCCTGGCGCTGCACCAGCAGGGCATCCAGGCGACCGTCTACGAGTCGCGGCCGGCCCCGAGCAACATTGGCGGGGCGGTGATGCTCTCGCCCAACGCGCTGCGGGTGCTGGACGCGCTGTCGCTGTACCGCGTCGTCGAGCCACAGGGGTACAGCTTCGACCGTCTGGACTTTCGCGACGGCGAGGGCCGGGTCACGGAGACGTACGAGTTTGGCGATGCCGCCAAGTACGGCTACCAGGGCCTGCGGATCTACCGGCACGTGCTGATTGACGCGCTTGTGGCGGTGCTGAAGGAGAAGGGCATCCCGGTGGTGTACGGCCGGACGTACTCGCACGTGGTGCGCGAGGACGGCGACGAGGGCGACGAGGGCGACGAGGGCGACGAGGGCGACGAGGGCGGGGCCGTGACGTTTGCGTTCGAGGACGGCACGACCGAAATGGCGGCGCTGCTGGTGGGCGCCGACGGGATCCACTCGACGGTGCGGCGGCACCTGTACCCCGACCTGCAGACGACGTTCCTGGGCATGGCGGGCATCACGGCGGCCGTGCCGACGGCCCAGCTGCGGCTGCCGGCGGACGGCAGCTACCACATCCCCGTGACGATTGCGCCGCGGAACAAGGACAAGGACGCGAGCGGCGGCGGCGCCAGCGCGTTTGTGATTGCGCCCCAGCAGCCGGACGGCAGCGAGGTCCTGATTGGCAAGCAGCGCCGCATCTTGGAGCACGAGCGCGCCGCCTGGGAGCAGCGCGGGTCGCTGGCGGACGGGCGCGCCGCGGCGGTGGCGTTTTTGCAGGAGGGCGCCGGCCCCGACAACTACCCCGACATCGTGGCCCACGCCGTCGCGGCCATCGACCCGGCCAAGGTCAACGTGTGGCCCTTTTACGTGGTGCCCAAGCTCGAGCGGTGGGCGTCGGCCGCGCGCCGCGTGATTCTGCTGGGCGACGCCGCGCACGCGATCCCGCCGTCGGCCGGCCAGGGCATCAACCAGGCCTTTGAGGACGTGTACATGCTGGCGCTGCTGCTGGGATGGCAGTCGAAGCAGCCGAAGCAGCCGAAGCAGCCGAAGCAGGCGTCCGGTGACGGCCAGGCGCAGGCGGCGCTCGACTTTTGGCAGCAGTATCGGCAGGCGCGCGTGGACAAGGTGCTCGAGCTGAACCGCCAGATCGACCTGCGGCGGATGCCGGCGACGGACAAGGCGTTTGCGGCGGGGGTGGCGCGGGAGCCGTTTGACCTCGCGTGGCTGTACAAGCCGGACTTTAAGAAGGACGTGGAGGACTGGGTGGCCCAGCAGACGAAGTAGGACATGTGGCCGTGTTTGACTTTATTGGCGGGCAGAGTTATGTTGTGGTTTTGTTTGTTTATTTAATTAACTTATTTTATTTATAAAAACACTAACATGACTACGTGATAGAAGGAGTCATGAGACCAGCAAGACTGTTCAGTGTTCCACATATGTTACTCGAGTTTTACATGAGAGACCCTGACGGGTACCACGGCGACCGGTGCGAGTCAGTGACAGGCCTAGACAGCGAAGGACAGGAGTCAAACGGTCTTTGCGTGACGCAACGGGATGGACACGCAAACGGAAGCGGATGGTGAGCAGCGGTCAACGTGCACAACGCACCGCCTGGATCTATTGCTCGCGTAACAACGTGTGCGACCGCCGTCTCGCGTGTTCCAGTCGCCGTTGGGTTCGTTTGAGAATCATGTACGGCCTCTAAAAGCAATGGAGATATATGACTCTGTATCTCTGGCAACATACTGTCATCACACCACGATAGTTTGAGCAAGACGACCATGGAGGAAAGCACCAAAACCAACAGAGGACTGCACCCAGATACAGTGCCGTCTCCACCGCAGGACTGCGAGTTTCGCAGCGTCGTGGCGCCGACAACGGTGCGGCCCACCCAATGGACTCAAATAGCACCGGCTGTATGTCGTTTTGCCCCTTGTTCGCCCTTCCGACGCCCTCTCTGACCGTGTCTAGCACATCATCAAGGACGCCTTCAGGCTGCACACGCTGCTGGCCATCGGCGCCGGCCTGCAGCTTGCCGTGTCTGCGGCTGTCCCGATGCCCTACTGCGTGATCCCGGCCGCTGCTCTGCTCGTCCTCGCCGCGGCCGCCACGCTCGTCCAGATTCTGCTGCCGACGTGGCACGGCATGCGCGCGGGCGTCCTCCCCGGACGCACCACGGCCCACATGCCCACGGCCCACGGCCGCTACGCACCAACAGCGCCACCCCAGGGCGTCGTCGTCTTCCACTTTGGCGCCCGCTTCAACCACCCGCTCGGCGTGTTGGCGCCCGGCGCGCAGGCCATGACGCGCCATTTTCGGGCGACGCTCGCGGCCCTCGAACGCGAGCGGACCGCCTATGGGCTGCTGGGCGGCGACCTGTTCCGGGGCGGCGCGGCGGCGCGCACGTCGCACGACACCCTCTTCTTGGTGCTGTACTTTCGCGACGTCCAGGGCCTGCAGCGGTTCGCGGCGAGTGCGGTGCACCGGGAGGCGCTGGCGTGGCTCACGGGGAGGACGACGACGGTGACGGCGAAGGTGGCGGGTGACGGCAGCAGAGGCAGCAGAGGCAGCAGCAGCGGCCGCTATGCCCACCTGAGCGCCTTTCACGAGACATTTGTGGTGCCGCCCGGCCACTACGAGTCGCTCTACATAAACACGGCGCCCATTCTGCTGGGCAACACGCACACGGAGAAGGCGGGAGAGGCGGGAGAGGCGGGAGACGGCGAGGACAGCCAAGGGGCAGACAAGGTCTGGCTCAGCTCGCTGGTCGACGCCGACGACGAGAGGCTGCGCAGTATGACGGCCCGGTTGAAACGGAGTCTGTGAGGGCAAGGAGTCAGAAAGGGTCGGCAGCGGAAATGGCCGTGGAAGCCACCATGTTTGCCATGTCCGCCATGTCTCCCCTCTGCCTACAAAGTATCCTCTTGTCCGTCACGGGGTGTCCCGGAATAAGCACATTCGCCCATGACGTAAGGTCCGGTCTGTTGGTCGACAGCGACGCACTGTTTTGCCCGCAGATATGTGGTGTACATTTTGCTCAAAGTGGCAATTTGGAAACGCCAGCAAGTGGCTGACAGACTGTCCGCAGATGTTGCGTTACTTTTGTTTGCTTTTTTGTTAGTATTGTCCAACAACTCCCAACCAACAGTCCACCGCAACGAAGCCGTAATCAGCAACGTTTCAGAGTCCCGCGATGGACATTCAAAGTTGACGCGAGAGGGACGATGGCACAAAATTGATGGCGAGACCTCAGGGACAATGCCGTATCGTGCTAGTCTATTATTTTCATATTTTCATAGCTTCCCAACTTTCTTTCATTCTTCTTCCTTCCTCTTTCCCTCCTTCTGTCCCACCCACGCTCGTTCTACACTGGGGTCTACCCTCGTTTTGACTGTCACGATGCGGTTCCGTGCTTTCGCTGTGGCTGGCAGCATGGCCGCGCTCGCCGCCTTGTCTGGTGCCGCACAGATCAACGCTGCTGCCGTTGCTGCTGCCGTTGATGCTGCCGATACCGCAGCATCAGCACCGGCCTCAACGGCTGCCGGCACTGGCACTGCCGCCTTTCAGAAGGCGTCCTTTTTCCGTATTCCCAACTCCATGCTCGACGAAGCCTCCAAGTCGCTCGACTATGTCAACGACCGCCTCATCCAGATGGGCATCACAGCCAGTGCGCTTCTCCTTCTTCTTGTTTTGCCCTTCTTCCCGGCCCTCGTTGTGCCCCCCCCCCCCCCCTCGCTCATGGCTAACCATTCAGACAAAATGATGAGCAACAGCCGAAAGCGCGTCTCGTTCCAGACCGCCCAAGGCATTGCCGACCTTGTCCGCGCGCCCCTCGTGGCCCTGGAGAGCATCTTGCATTCGACGACCGAAATCGCCAGCGCCATCGGCCTCACGTTTACCACCCTCGCGGACCTCACCCTCACCGACACCGCATCAGACCCCACCTGCGACGGCAAGTGCTTGCTCCTCAAGGCCGACAAGATCGTCGACGAGGCCACCGCCTTTGGCCAGGCCGCCGCCGACCGCGCGGGACTGGAGGGCGTCGCCGTCCTCGTCCAGCCGGTGATTGGCGCGGCCAAGGCGCTGGTCGTGCAGCTGGACGGCGACACGTACGACGGCCAGGCGTTCCTGCGCGAGGTCAACGATCCCGCGGGCGCCATGCTGCGGAAAATGCGACTGTTCAACGCCACGAGGGCGGTGGTGTCCATGGAGTCGACGGCCGTGCCTGGGACAGCCGCCACGACGACAAAAGCCGGCACGGTCGCTGCCATTTGACTCAGACTGCCAAACAGCACAGGCTGAACCGCGGAACCTGCAAACAGGTGGCGATTGTTGCTTCATTTAGTGTTTTGGGATACCCTGGCAACGTTGTTTCTGTCGTTCTTTATTATGTTTTTATTTTCTGTCTTCTTTTTCTCTCTTCATCCTGTCTTCCTTGGTCTTCCTTCTTTTCAAGATAATATGCTCCTGCGGAAACCGAGAAGCAGCATCTTGTGCGTCTGGCCACTCAAAATGAGGCTCTGCACAGGTCCAACCAAATCATGACGGCCCAAATACGGAGCCAGAGTGAATACCAAAACAAGTCTTGACAACGATGGAAATAAAAGACCCTTTCGTCTAACAAGACTTATGCTTTCCCCACTTGCTCGTATGGTCTCCGTCTCGATCCAAGAAAACAGGGGTCCCCAGCCCGTCTGGAGACCGCACCGGCTGTCTTGCATTCCGCACTTGTCATAGGACAGAAAACGACGACGGAACCATATGGGCGGCTCTGCGTGGCTGTTGGACCCACTACTTCGCGCAGTCCACAATGTGTGCTGGAGAGAAAGTGTGCCTTGGGCCCATTTTGGCCCATTTTGCACTGCCCTCGCGAGGAGCAAAGGACGGAAGACACAAAGGAAGTCTATTGACGACTCGATCGTCGACAAAACGTCAATTTGTGTTGGCTCCTCCACGCTTGTCTCATACGTCTGTGTCCAAGACAGCGGTGAGCCCTCTTTCGTTAACTATCGTCCTCCCTGTGAGCGTCAGATTTGGCGCTGACTTGACAGCGGGACGGGGCGTCTTGGCAAATTGGGCTTCAGATGGGACTCGTCCGACTCTGGCCATGTTTATGAAACAAGTTGACAACCTCGGAGTCAAGGCTGCCCTGTGATAATATAGTTCGCGGCGCTCGTCGAGCGTCGAGTATTGAACAACAGCATTTGGAGTCTTTGCTCTCTCTGCATGGTTAACGCAAGAAGGTCCCGCAACGCCACGCGAGGGAAACAGCCTCACGATGTTCCACCTTGCACACCAGAAAAAAAAAAAAAAACAGACTATTGACGCGCGAAACCGTCAAAGCTTAAGCCCTCTCCGTCCTCCTTTTCCTCTCGAGGCCTCGCGCGTTCCTCTTTCCCGCAAGGCGGCCCACCCACACTTTTGTCTCGATGTTCGGCTGTGGCTGGGCTTGCTGCCCTGGGCATAGAAAAGTAAAAAGCTATTGTTTCCATCGGAAAGTTTGATGTGGCCGTTGTAGCGCGGCTTTTGGGCTGTTGAGCTGAAAACGCACAGATGCTGTTTAAAGTGCTGGCCTTCCGGAATACTGTAGTGTCACGCGTGGCCGGCAGCTCTTGCCGTAAATGTCCATTCTCGTGCCTTCCTTGGTTCGTCTGCTTAAAGATCGCGGCAGCCTCTCCATCATTCTTTCCTGTTTTGTTCTCCTCCTTTGTCTCTCTCCCTTCTGTCTCTCTTCTTCTCCCCCCCCCCCTTTATTTCGTATTTCTGAGCCTCATCAAACATCGACGTTTTGCGCGCCCCACGACAAACCTATCCCGTCGACCATACGCAATGGCTTCCAACACATATGCCTCCCCCGTCGGCGGTGACGGTGGTACGCCTGGCTCGTACCCCGTCTTCTTCATGCCCGTGCCCTTCCTCGTAGCCCGCGGCTTCCAGGTCTTTCTCTCCTTTATCATCATGGTCATGGCTGGCATGCTCATGCACGGCATTGTTCTCGGGCCCTACGCCTTTGCCCTCGTCTGCGGCCTCTTCACCATCATCATCGCCGTCTATGCCATCGTCACCGAAAAGGTCGTGGGCGCCCGCGCCGCCTACAACTACTGGGCCGTGCTGTCCCTCGACCTGCTCATGGTCGTCTTTTGGCTGTCCTCCATGGGCGCCAACGCCGCCCTGCGCGGCACCTTCCGCTACGCGACCTCCGCCGCGTGCTACGACGACGGCAGCACCTTCAATGCCGACACATGCTACACGTCGCGCAGGCGGGATTCATGGCGGCATCCGCTCACAAAGCGGTCTGCCGTCGCCGGCAAGGTCGCGCTGGCCGAGATCAGCGCCATTGCCGGCCTGTCGGCCCTGCTGATGCTGCTGTTTGTCGCCACCTTTGCCTACCTCGCACACCAGGTCCGGCTGCACCTGCAGGCCCAGAGGCAGGGCATCCAGAGCAACGACGCCGGCGTCGTCGAGATGAAGGGCCAGGGCCAGGGTCAGGGTCAGGGCCAGGAGCCGGCCGGCGGCCCCGTGGCCCATGGCTATGATCCGGATTACCCTGGCTACGCGGCTGCGCCCACTGCTGGTGCTGCTGCTGCTGCTGGCCTGGCGCCCGTCCAGCCCTACACCTCCCAGGTTCCGCCACAGCAGCACATGCCCTACGAGACGGCGGCCACCTACGGTGCCGGTGGTGCATCGGCTGGCTACGCCGGCGGTGTGCAGGCAACAGCGGTCTACGATCCGCACGCCCAGGCCGCGGCCGCCGCCTACGCGCCGTCGCAGCATATTGTCAGCCCCGCCGCGACTCCCGCCCCCGAGTACCAGCCGCACCATCAGTACAGCAGCGCTGCTGGCCCTGCACAGAACACGCCCGAGCCCTACTACTCCTCCCAAGCGCAGCAGCAGCCATACTATCCACCGCGGTAGTACGGTCGGTACAGTCGCAGTCTCTGTATTTTTGTTTCCTTCACTAATTTAATGTTTATGCTCTGGACGGTACACGGATTTTGGATACTCTGTCTTTTGGTTCGTTTGGTTCATTATTTGTTCTATTTCCCATTTCTATTTACAATTGCATTTTATTTTATACCTTGTTACGACGACTCATACTTGAATTGTTTTAAAAATATTTATTCAAATATTTATTCCCTCCGTTTCGGTCAGCGTTCGGTCAGCCTCTCTTCTAGTCCAGCGGCTGGGTTCGTTGACCCGAGACCCACTTCCGACTTACACCGGGGCAGCACGACTGCTCTCATGTCTTCTACAGCACCTTCCACGGCACGTTATGTCGATGTATTCTGCATTCCCCCCTGGTCTTATTACCCAGAACACATAACATATCTGTTGCAGAAACAGCCGGCTTAGGTCCGGCCTCGGCGACGGTCATACCGTCTTCAGACCTCTTGCAGGCTGTCTTCCGCAGTCGATGCCAGCAAGAAAGCGCGGCAGCCGGTCTGGGTGCCGAAACTGACGGAGAGGTGGGCGCTGCCCTTGTGGCTCGGCTTCAAATCATGCGGCGACCCAGTGTGGCGAACAGAGCACCATTCTGAGGCGGCATCCTGGAAGGTGTAGAGGGTCAAATCGAGGGACTGGGCAGGCTTGGTGACCAAAGAGACGTATATACACGATGAAAGAGATAAATACCGAATAAAAGGCAATGTATGTGGCCGACATTGTTTACATTCTTTGTCTTGCACATGGGGTACGAGACGAGACGAGCAAATTATATGAGTAACGCCGCCTTTTGCTCGCATATCGCAAAACTGCTGCACAGTAATGCGTCGTACTTCCACTTGCGACATGGTCCGTTTGGGCAGCAACGAGAATTCAGAACACCGGCAAATCGTATTCTTTTTTACTTTGACCGTGAAAGTGGCTGTCTGGTTAGCCAATACGAAATAAAACAGCAACTGGGAGGGCAAAAGTACCATACGCCGAGATACGATATAAAGCAAATATCTAATATTTTCGGTTCATTTTTGGTCCTCGGCCGTGTAGAATCTCTCATGTCAGTTGCCCCGATCTGTTTCCACGTCCAAAGGTCCAAGATCAAGGAGCCTGGTCTCATGGTAAAAAAACAACAAACCTACCGCCAGCCATATCAACCGGCCCTCAAGCGTCAATGCCACAAGCGGCAGAAGCTCGGCGTGGCAAAGTCCGGTCCCAAATAAAATCCATATGACAAGCAGAACCATTGGAGCACAGGCACCAGCCCGGCGGCTCTTATCCGTCAAGCAAGCAAGAGGTGGATGGGGCATCTGAGAGTAATTGTACTGTCAAGAGCCGTTCAAATAATCTGGTTTGGCCAGAAGGCAAAGGCTAGCTCTGTACTTCGTAGAGAGAGGATACGAGTTGTAGATAGTTTTGGTCATGTGTGCAGCCGACGTACTTGCGCACATGTTATGCCAGCCAAAGTCCCGGCATGCGGTGGTCGTCGGTGGTTTGGTTCGTGGCAAAGGCGCTAGTAGTTAACAACTCTCAAAGTGGAAACTCGCTCCCACTTTTATTTCTGGAGAACGACAACTCAGCAACCATATTCTGACCACATTCTCCGGTTTTCGTTTTTCCGTGTTTCTGTTGCCGTGCCGTCCTGTCGTCGTAGGAAGACCGGAGACTGGACTGGAGACTGGAGACTAGAAACTGGAGCTTGAGCAAAAACCTGTTCGCAGGACAGCCCTAGCCTTTTCTCCATATTTTTGGCCGGGCTGTTGTTGAGTGGTGCTTTAGACGATCTGAGTCTGTACGGAGCATCGATGTACACCGCTGCAAGCGATGAAACGACTTGTTAACCAACCACCCACTCTTTTCGCACCCTTTATTCCGGGTTGACTATCAACAAGCGCGGGGCCGGCAACCAGTAAAAATGGAGCATTCGAGCAGCAAGGCAAGGCCGATCAACTCTCTCCAACAACGTGCGAGACCGAGAACGATGTGCAGAGGTCGCCGTACGCCGTAAGTGTGAGAGTGCCCATGTCGTGGGAGACGGTGCGCCTTTTTACATCCCTTTGCACTTGCCTGGCCGCTTCTTCCACTTCTTCTCTCAGACTCTCTTTTTGAATTTTCAGAGTCCGTTCTTATGCCTGCTTTTTTGCTCCACTTGAAGCATCCCTTGCGTCCACTTTGTGTATTCTCGATATCGACAGAGGCGTGGGCTTCTGCCGGGAAGGTATCCCGCACTCCAGATGGGTTGCAAACTAATAAATGGAGGGGAAAAAAGAAAGATGTCAAGGCACACCCCTGAACAGGACCATGCGAGCCAAGGGCGGCGAACCTCAAGCATTTTCAGGGGCCACTTTCGATCTATGACGTTCGCTAGACAAATTGTCTTTCGACGACGCTGCTTCCGCATCTGTTGGGCCATCGGCAATTTCTCGTATTGGCCGTCGCACTGAGCCGTGGTTGGTGATGGTAAGCAGACCGTGTGTTGGGCCTAGGAAGAAGGACGAAAGCGCATGGAACTTGACGGCCTTTCTCGCCCCCCTCCCCCTTTTTTTTCAGATCGCATGGCCGACCATGGCTTCCTCGGCGGCCACCCAGCTTAACATTAGTGCTTTTCTGGGTAGCTTCATCTGGCACAAAATCGCTGGTTGGGGAACGAAGACAGGGTGATGTTCTTTGGTAATTTCGGTATGGCAAAAGCAGCCTCTTTTGCATTTTTGTAGCGGCCATTCCGATGTACTGGTTATAAAGTGTTTGTGAGCCGCAATATCCTCCCTTCGAGTTTGGTCTGGCCAGACCGGAGACACTGGAATGTACAATGCGATTATGCTTGAACCTTTACACGTTGTCAAGAATCACGTTTTCTCCCTGTCGTGTGTCCCCTTTCTTCTATGCACTCCCTCCCTCGCTCTATTCTGCCTCCATTCCTTCCTTTTATGTTGTACACCCTTTGTTCCTTCCTCTCGCCTTTGCGGCGATCCTTCCCCTGTTGTTTCTTTTTCTTTTTCTTTGGACCCGTTGCTCCTTCCTGATCGATGCAAAATCGATTGAGACACCACGCTTTCCGATTACCAGCCAAAGACGTCACGGAGTGGAGACAAGCGACAGAAAGAGGGGCTGCCATTTTCTCCGCGTCCACGGCCTTGTCCGTACACAATACTCCGCCTGGGTGACTTTGTACGACGCACCCCATAAGAAGAGTTACCGGAGCAATGCTTTTCAAAGTAACAGTACTCGTTCTCGATCGAACAATACAGTGGCCGAGAATGGCTGAATGGCTTCCAGCGGCGTAAAACCAGCCGAGGAAGCGACTCCCTGTACCGTCGCATTCTACTGTGGGTCGCTTTTGTCGCTTTTGTTGCTCTTGCCAAGTGGACAGCCAGATCGTCCCGACCGATCGAGTGCGTCCGCGGAACTGGAAGGAGCATCCTAGCCCAGGTCAGGACTTATGCCAAGAATGGGGGACCTCTGGGCACCGTTTAAGGCCTGTTCACGTTCTTGCGGCATACGAGGACCAGAAATATACGTAGCACACTTAGTAGGATTCGGATGTTTTATGAATGTTGTTGCGATATAAACATGGAACGAAGTGAGGTCAATCGCAACCGAGCTGGAACGACCGATGGACGCAAATGTGCCGATTCGTCAAAGCTCCTACCCCTTTGTCTTTTTAAAAGAGCTCTTTTGTTCCATTTTTTAGGAATTGCAGAAAAGGGCCAACCAATCTGCGCTGGTACCTGAGTACCTGAGTACCTGAGTACCTGAGTACCTGAGAATTAGCTTGCACTGGTGTGCTGTCCTTTGTTCGCTGGTCGTTGAGTGCGGCCTCAACGTCGGAGAAGACAACGCTAAATATGCCCTTACATCTAGCGTGTGTGCCTTTTGAAAGCTACGATGAACTGTACGCGAAACGTAAAAGGGCAGAAGGGGGGACAGATAGCTGAAGCGAACAACAGGATAACTCAAGAGAGGGCAGGTTGCCAAAAAAAAGTAAATGTAGCTCTTTGACATACAAAAGGACGCACCTGGGACCCATTGTCCAGTTAAAAGTCCCGAGCCCACTTATCTGGGCCAATCTGTGTGTCGTATACAGCAAGCTACTGTGAATGGAGAGATGGCGCAGCGCGTAGAAGCAAGAGACAGCAGAGAGGATGCAGGAGGTAGCCAGGGAGAGAAGACGAAGGGACGTCAGGAGTTAGTACAGAGGCTGGTGGCTTCAACACATGAGACTTGCAGCACCAAACGAGTCGGTCAGGGCGAATGCATGGTATTGGGACTCTGCTTCCTGATTTGTTGGGATGAAGCGAGAGACAAGAGACAAGAGACAAGAGACAGACAAGAAAGTAAGTCTTACGAACGAGCGAGACGAGGCGGCTTCAGGCTGGAGAGAGAAGCCGCAGAAGAAAAACGAAAACACCGCACAGTTGACACGCCGAAAAGATGGAGCCACTGCCAACACCTCTCACCATACAAAGGGCAACACATCCTTCAAGCATGCCGCTTGTTCTGCAGGGACAATCACTGTGACGAGATGTGTTCAGAACTTCAGGCCATGCAGATGAGACCTCCCTGCTCTTTTGCCGCCCAACGGTAAGCGGACATACCGGACATGCTCTGGAGAGCACACGTCGTACGTTGCGTCGTTGAGTGGAGATGCGTGAATTTTTTGCAAGAACTACGAACGATAAAGAAAAGACAAATGATACTGTAAACAAACTGATCGCTGTGCAAGGATGAACGAACTGGCTGTGGCTCCTGCCGTTGAAGGCCATGTCTTGCTGCTCCCCGCGGCTCCTCACGTCCCCGCCCACGCCTTCCTCTTGAGCAAGAAGAGAGCCAGGAGACCCCATGACCTCTGCAGCACCCCGAGGTGTGAAGATAGCCCATCGTTCCTTCTGTTTCTTCTCAGCCCCTCCTGCCTCTCGTCTCTGCATACGCATGTTGAGCGACCTCCACCTGTAATACTCCACCACGACCTCCACCTTTTTAGTGTTCCTTCCTAGTATTTTGTATGTAGCTTCTGGAGCCGGGCCCATCTGGCTTACACCAATATAGAGGCAACATACAGGACAACAAGTGACGTGGGAAAACTCGACAAGACTCTTGCGAGTCGAGCGATGGCCAGAGGCGAGAATGCCATGAACAAGAGAAGAAGAAAAAAAATGCCATTGAAGCCGAAAAAGAGGACCCAGCGAGGGAATGGCCTACCTACACATATATGAACCCCCCTTCTCCCTGTCGTCCCTTCCCTCTGTGTTCTTTCCTCTCCCCCTTCCTTCCTCCTGGCCTCTTGTCTGTCTCATACCTGGACACGTCAACTGTTTGCTCCTTCCTCCCTTGTGTATCTCTCGTTTATACACAAAGTCCTCCCGTTTCCGTATGGTCGTTTTTGTTTACACTTGTTGTTTACAAAATCAGACCTCTCTTCTCTGTTCTTCTCCTCTCTCGCTTTGGAGTTTTTGACCACCTGTTTTTGCTTGGAATCGCTCATCATTTTTTTTTGTTGACGCTCTTTTTTGGACTCGTCCATCGTTTTGTCTACAACACCAATTAATTATATTGCCTTTTCACCTCGACATTCACAATGAAGTCCACCGTTGCTCTTCTCTCGCTCGCCGCCGGCGTCATCGCCGATGGCGTCACTTCGGCTATCGCCCCAAAGTCCTCGGCCCCCGCTGGCTGTGACGGGTCCTTCCAGGACAAGTTCGAGGTCACTGTGGTCGTTGTCAAGAACCAGAAGCGTGACCGGCCTGTGAGTTCCTGTTCTACGTCTGCTTCTTTGCTATCCTCTCCATATTCCACCATATTCCATATGCCATGGCCATATACTGACTGGAACCGGTGCCAGTACATGAAGCGCAGCACTTGCTCTAGCAACGGTGCCCTGCTCCTGACCCTGGCCGACGGTGTCCTGACCGATGCTAAGGGCCGGACTGGTTACATTGCCTCCAACTACCAATTCCAATTCGACGGCCCGCCGCAGGCTGGTGCCATCTACACGGCCGGTTTCTCCGTCTGCGGCAACGAATCGCTCGCTCTGGGCGGCTCGACGCAGTGGTGGCAGTGCAAGTCGGGCAACTTCTACAACCTCTACGACCGCAACTGGGCCCCCCAGTGCGAGGCGGTCGAGATCGTTGCCATGCCGTGCGGTGGTAGCGGGCCCAACGCGGCTGAGTCCAACGACGGCCAGGTTGTTGCTACGCAGGTCATCACCACCACGATTGTAAAGCCCATTTCCGACGGCCAGCCGCAGGTCATCACCACCACGATCCCTGTCCCCATTTGCCAGATTAACGATGGTACGGTTTCCCACGCTTTGTTTTGCTTCTCTCTACTACCTTTATCTTTCAATCTTCATGCTTGTGTCTTGAACAAAACACTAACCTTCCCAAGGCCAAATCCAGGGCCACACCACCCCCTGCGCTGAGATTTCCGCAGCTACGACCGCGGCGAACCCCAACACTGGTGTCCCTGTCAGCCAGTTCTCGGATGGCCAGATCCAGGCTACCACGCCGGCGACCACCAACACGGCTCCTGCTGTCGTCCAGACCTCTGATGGCCAAGTCCAGGTTACTACCCCGGCCGCCACCATTGCTCCTGCTTCGGTCAAGACGTCGTCTGCAGCCAAGAACGGTACTGCCGTTCCCTCGGCCAAGACCAGCTCCCCTGGCGGCACCACCACCGGCCCGGTGCCTATTAGCACGAGCGGCGCTCTCCGTGCCACTGTCAGCCTGGGCTCCTTTGCTGCTCTGGCCATGTCCATGGCCGGTGCCTACTTCTTGTTGTAAACAGTTTTGCGAACAACGAGGAGTGCAAACGACCACAAAGGATAAAAATAGAAGCGACAGAAAAGGATCCTTCACGTGAAAAAACACAAATATGTCCTTCCTTTTCTATTCCATTTTAAGTTACGGAGCAACGCGCAGGTCGAAAGACGTATTGGGCTAGCAATATGGGATAGAGTACGGTGTGAGTATTACGCGTATTTGCTTCTCTTTTCCCTTTACTTCATGTCCTTACGGCATTTTTTTGTCATTCCTGTTTTGCCTTTGTTCTGGCTTTTGTTCTCCTAAGCTTAATGTTTGTTGGGAGTGGATTCCGTTGGAGATGGGAGACAAGGTATGTTTTAGAAGCCGCCCTCGTCGGAGTAGATAGAAAAGGCGCGCATGCGTCTGTAAACAATTCAAAAAAGTATAATTAATCTCACTATCAATGCGTGGTCATATAACGGCGCAGCGACAATATTGAACGAGGAAACGATGAGAACGAGAAGAGTAGTCTGCAACTTGTGGTGGCGAAATGATTCAACACAAAATGTGTACGCGTGGTCATGTGACCAAGTAAGTCTCGAAATCTGTAGTTACATCTTAGCAGGCAACATTTCCGAACATCATGAAAACGCTGCCATACGACAAGAAAGCACAGCAGAATCACGACAGGCTGTCAGCCACATCATATTCAAGATGGCCGACTATTGGAAATCGACGCCCAAATACTGGTGCAAGAACTGCGCTGTATACGTGACCGACACGAAACTCGGACGCGCAAACCACGAGGCCACCGGCAAGCACCAGTCTGCCGTCCGGCGCGCACTGCGCAACTTGCACCGCGACTACGAGCGCGAGGAGCGCGAGAAGGACAAGGCGAAGCGGGAGGTTGAACGGCTGAACTCGCTCGTTGGGGGAGACGGCGGTTCGGTGCCATCGACGTCCACACAGACCAGAGCACCTCGGCCACCGCCGCCTCCTCCACACCAACCACTCTCCCAACCCCGACCCCAACCAAACAGCGCCTCCAGCGGCGGCCCGCCGCGCGAACAGCTCGAACAGCTTGCCGAGCTCGGCGTCAGCATCCCCGACGCGTTCCGCCCCGACCTCGCCATGGCCGGCGACTGGACCGTGACGGAGACGCGCGTTGTCGCCGTCGAGGACGACGACGGCAAGAAAGTGGGTGGACAGGGGGCAACACGGTCGGTCGGCGTGCACAAACGGCCACGAAGGTCTGGCGACGACGACGACGACGGCGGCGGCGACAGCGACGACGCATACGACAAAGGACGAGGAAGCAAGGGCGGCCATGCAGAGTTTGAAAAGATTGACCTGGACGCGGCCGTCCAGGGCCTGTTCAAGAAGCCACGGCACTGGGGACGAGACGCGCGCACGGCGGGCGGCAGCAGGGGTGGCGGTGTCGGTGATGACGGAGGCGATCTGGACAGGTTGCTGAGCAGTGCACTAGCGCAGCCGGCACCAAAGACAGAGGGGGCGACGTCGGACACAGACAAGCCGACGGTGGAGACAAAGCAGGACATCAAGAAGGAAGACGGCGCAGCCACGGCATCGGGCGACAGCCTGGTCGATGCGGCACCACAGCCGCCAAAGATTAAAGAGGAAGCGGAGGGAGGGAGCGGGTTGAGCCTCGAAGCGGCACCGGAGGGGATACCCGACGCACCCGAGGAGAAGCCGAGTTCGTCCGACGCAGCCATTGTCTTTAAGAAGCGCAAGACGAAGACGGTGCGGCAGCGATGACGCAGGTTATTTAGACGATGCGGTTTTTGGATACACCTGTACGATATGTCACGTCACATGTTATATACCCCATAGACGAAATAACGAAATACTGTTTTGCAAACTACATTCAAAAGGGCAAGAGGCCAGCTTGAGCAATCCTCCTCCTCCTCGCGCTCATTGTCCCGCCCACGCGGCCTTGATAAAGTCTGCACACCGCTCGCCCACCATCAGTGACGGCACCATGGTGTGCCCGCTCGGAATGCGCGGGAAGACACTCGCATCGGCAATCCGCAGGCCCGACACGCCGTGCACCTTGAGGCGTGCGTCGACGACACCGTCCTTGGCCGTCGGGGCCATGCGCGCCGTGCAGCTAAAGTGCAGACCGGTCTGGCCGGTCTCGCGGACATAGGCGTCAATTTCGGCGTCCGTGACAGTTTTCCACGTCTTTTCGAGTGGCTGAATGTCGCCCGAGTCTGATGGCGTGGGCAAAGTCGCCGCCCCGACCGTCGCCCCTACGGCTTGCTTGACGGCAGTCGCCGTGGGCGTGGCGTGCCGCTCGCCCGGGCGGCCCTTGGTGACGCCGTGCAGGATGTCCATGTCCATGCCGGGCCCAAACAGTATGGCCGCAGGCTTGTGCGGGTAGCCCGACTTGTGGACAAACTCGTCGGCCAGGCGCATCGTGAAGCGCACGGCGCGGCGCACTGCCGCCCAGTCGTCCTTGCCGACACCACCGTCGTCGTCCACCATCTCCGGGTAGTGCACCCGTGCGTGCGCCTTGGGGTCCGTCGTCGACACCAGTTCCAGGTGGCCCGTCGTGCGCAGCTGGACCATGGTCGTGTACAGCGTGAGGAACCCGCGTCCCTGC
The DNA here is from genome assembly GCF_000820605.1 of Sporothrix brasiliensis 5110. Classification (NCBI taxonomy): domain Eukaryota; kingdom Fungi; phylum Ascomycota; class Sordariomycetes; order Ophiostomatales; family Ophiostomataceae; genus Sporothrix; species Sporothrix brasiliensis. The sequence continues at coordinate 420,099 of NW_024467131.1, forward strand.
GTTGCCGCATGGGGCGGACAGCCGATGGCTTCCAGGTTGATGGCATTCACTGGGATCAGCATGACCTCGACGTCGGGGACGTTGCCGGGCCGCGTCGCATCGTTGAGGGCGGGCGTTTCGCTCGTGTGGTATGTCGTCTCGTCCATGGCCGTCGTGCGCGCAAAAATGGTCGTCGTGTTGCTCGGCATCGACAGCAGGCCGGTCCCGCTCCAAAAATACTCGACAAAGCTGCGAATGCCGACCAGGGGTTTCTCGATCAGCGAGTGCACCGTCTCCATGACGGGCAGCTGGATCATGATGGGGATGCCAAAGTGGTCTGACAGATGCTGGCCGACAGCGGGCAGGTCCCGGACGACGGGGATGCCTTTCTCCTGCAGATGGGCGCGTGGGCCGAGACCGCTGAGCAGGAGCAGCTGGGGGGTGCGGAAGGCGCCGCCGCAGACGATAATCTCGCGGCGGGCTTTAACAAGGACTGGCTTGCCCATGTCGTCCTGGCCGGTCGGCGCCGCGGCGACGTAGACACCGGTGGCTCTGGCATCGGCCGAATCGCTGTCCGGAACGACGCCGTCGTTGAGCTCGAGCTTGGTGACCAGCGCCTCGGTGCAGATGGTCAGGTGGCCGCGTCTCTCGAGGGCAACGCGCTTGTTGAGGTACGCGCGGTAGGCGGAGACGCGCGTGCCGTCCGGGTAGACGGCGGCATCCAAGGAGAAGTAACCCTGGGCACTGGCGGCGGGCGCATTGCAATCGGTCTCAACGGGCAGGCCGACGGCCTTGCACACCTTTTCAAAGCTGTCCGGTGTTAGCAAATGACACCAACATGCTGGAAGCCAATGTTATGAGAGACGCACTACGGATGGAAACGGTACCGGTGGTCAGCGATTCTGTTGACAAATGGCCCTAGGACGTGTCAGTCGTGGCATGTTTCAATCAAAACGGATCTTGTTGCCATGTGCTTTGCTTTGCCTGCCTTCCTGTCCGCGGTAATCTGCGCTGCGTCGGTCGACCGCCGCCTCCAGACGCTCAAAATACGGCTCGACGTCGTCCCATGCCCAGCCGTCGAGCCCCAAGTCGCTGGCCCACTCGTTGTAACCACCTGGGGCGCCGCGCGTCACCAGCAGGCCGTTCAGCCGCGATGTGCCGCCCAGACCCTCGCCGCCCGCCAGTTGCAATCGCCGGTCGTTGTACCCAGCAATAGGCTCCGAGAAGCGGTCCTGGACGCCCGTGGACCACGAGCTGACGTAGTTTTGCGAGAGCAGGGGTATGCGCGACATGAAGACGTCCTTGAGCGGGCCGCGCTCGAGGAGCAGGACCGAGACCGACGGGTCTTCCGACAGGCGCGAGGCCACAACGGAGCCTGCGGTGCCGCCTATGAACGTTAAAGTTAGCTGCAGGATCAACGCAGGCACAGCGAAAGAGAGCGGCGTAATTACCTCCCACGACAATGTAGTCAAACGTCTCGCCATCGACATCGCCGACCTTGCGCTCAGGGTAGGCTTCTGAAAAAGGCCACATGGTTCAGCTGTGGTGAATGACAAAAGTCGTTGTATGTGCTGGTAGGCGGTGATGTCCCGTGTAGAATAGAAAACGTTCGGAATCTCTTTCTCAAAAAAATGCAGCCACTGTTGACAACCGCCCTCATATACGTCGTACTGTGATGACATGTTCGAAGCGAGGTGAGGTTGTGAGAAGAGGGCTGTGTAATTTGGTAAAACAAGCGCTTATGGAATCTCTCAACGCCGCTGTGACCAAGTTACAGTGCATGGGGTGTTATGGCGAGAACCTGCATCGACGGCCTTCGTCGCTGACGCCAAGCTGACCGACCGAATATTGACAAACGGGCATCCCTGTCCGTGATCCGACTCGGCCTGGTAATTTCCACGTTGCACTAATCAAAAAGAAGCAAGACAAAAAAAGACAAATCTGTCAATGTATGTTGCCGTCGAGTTGTCGAGTTGTCTAGTATGTTGTTTGGAATGTGTTCGTGATGGGAGACTTTTTGGGTGGTACAGCGTATCTTGCCTTGATTGGGTGTCCAAGGTCAACTTTGCACGTATTGCATAATCTCGACGGAGAGGGCATGGAGCTGACCGGGTCGTTCTTTCCAGCCTTGTCATGTCCCAAGCTTCCTCCTTCACGCCTTCCCATCCACACGACGAAGGATGCGATAATGGCAGGAGCGAGTGGGGAACGGCGGTCGTCGACAAGGTGGTTGTCCCAGAGGCAAGAACAAACTAAAAGGAGATGAAGAACATAGAACATAGTAAAGCAGTGCGGCCAGCATCAGCTACTCAACGAGAACATCTCGGACGTTGACAAGAGGAAAAGGAGACAAGAGCTAGACCGGCGTTTGTTAAGACTTCCCAGTACAGTATTCCCGGCCAAGCCCTAGCTACCACTATCCCCCGCAAAATAACTCCAATGGACGGAAGTTGGGGATCGTTTTGGCCGAAGTCATGATGGGCCGGTTTGTTGATCTGCGGACGCTCATGATACGTGAAGTTTTGGGAATGTTTTGCGATGGTTCTTTCATTTTGTCGTTTCCATTTGTCCTTCAACCGTCATCAACTGCCAACATGACGGGCCACGAACACAAAAATGACGAGCCAACAGAGGCCACTAAATCACCATCGCAGACACAGACAGGTTCTGCATTGACAAACGGCCGGCATGTTCACCGTCAGCATCCTCTACTACATCCACCCGATGCTCAATGTGCTTGCCGATGACTTCAACATCTCCTACGAGACGGCCAGCCAGGTGCCGACGCTTATGCAGGCCGGCTATGCCGTCGGCATCACTTTCATCTGCCCGCTGGCCGACATATTTTGACGTAGACCGTTGACTCTGTGCCTCACCTTTCTCACTGCCACTGTGGTGTGTATTTCCTTCGTTGGCTTTCTCTGCTCTCTTGACCGTCATCAACGGCACAGTGGCTCGGCCTTTGCCTGACCTCCGACCACGGTATTTCGCATCCTCTCCTTCTTCACCGCCGTCACCACCGCCACGCCCCAGGCCATGCTGCTGTTCGTCAGGCGGCTGGCGGAGGACGTCGTCACTCGAGGAAGTAGCCGATGTCGGGGTAGAGGCCGCAGCAGTCACGGTCGTCGCCGAGGACTCGAGCGAGGGTGACGACAAGCGAATGCGGTCGGCAGTGGCGCCATCGGATTTAGAAAAGGGCGCCATGGAAGTCACCGCATCTGAAAACGGAGGTAGCAACAGTGAAGAATAGCGAGACAGTAATGGTAGGATAGGAAGCAAGCACGGCCTGCAAGCAGTTGCATAGATGAAACATAGATGAAAGCAATGATTAGTTGGAACTAGACACCGGAAATAGAAAGACGCCCAAACAGAATCCAATCCCAAACTATTTAAGAGCATGCGTGCTCCTTATGCGCCGTCGAACCACACCCAATCCACACCCGTGAAAACGCCGCCGACGAGTCCTTTTGTCGCCGCTCGTCGCACCACCAACCCGCCGATGTTGTCTTGCCGCTGCAGAACGTGATGCAGCAGTCGGCACCGTTGGGAAGCCACACGTAGCTGTTGGACGAAAACGACAGGTCGAGAAAGCCCTCGTCACGAATGACGTCCGACACTTTGCCCGAGTAGTCCGACCCAGAGAACGCCTGGAAGGCGAACCCTGTTGCCGTGTAGGTCTGGTTGTTGAGGAATGTGGGCGCAGGTGCAGGGGCGGCCGCGGTCGTCTTGCTGGACGTCGTGGCCGGCGCGGCCTTGGTTGTTGTCGGCTCGGCCTCGGTTGTCGACTCAGCCTGCTTGGTCGGTGTCGTTGCCGGCTCTTTGGTCGTGGTGCTCACAGCGGTCGTTTGGGTCGTTACCGTCTTCTGAGCCGGGCTGTTATTGCTAGCTGCGCTCTTGTTGGCATCCGTCTGTTTGCCCGTCGACGAGGCGGTTTGGGATGTTTCTGAACCTGTAGCCTCACCACTAGAATTCCCTCCAGAAGACGCTGTGTCCGTTGAATGAACGGGAATCTCTGTGGACTTGACACCATCCGATGCAGTTGTACCCCTTGGGGAAGTCTTCGTAGCAGTTGCTGCCGACGAGCTGTTTCGGCTTCAGTCAGTCAAACGCCTCTTGAGCCGAATGAGAAAGACGCTCACCTTTTATGGGCCCCAATAGGACTTGTCGCAGATGCTTCCGCATTGCTCGCCTTCCGTGACTGGGCGGCCATCATCCCGCCGCCGACACCTCCAGCAACACTCGCAATTATGACGACAAGCCCAGCACCGAGGAGCAGCCAAAACAACTTGGGCCGTAGTCCGCATATCTTCTTTCGTCCCGACGAGCCTCCCGCGCTGCTTGGAGGCACGAGCTGGCCTGTGTCGTCGATCTTGAAGGAGTGTACTGATGTGACGGGGATAAGGCCCGAATCGTAGTGGCCATTGTTGTAGTCGCCGTTGTAATCGGACGTGGCGACGGCATATTTGGCTTCTTTATCGCTGTGATACCGGCCCGGCGCCGCTTCGAGAGACGAGTCAGGCACGACCTCGGGAAGATCCATGACGGCGACCGTGATGATGCTCGCCGGCGTTCCGATGGGAAAGCGCTTCGACGGCTTCCGTTCGTCGTTGCAATAAATTCGTTTAAAAGCCAGGAGAAAAGAACCCAAAAACACTCACGAGGACATAACGCACCCCTTACGCACTGATTTCAAGCGAGAAAGGCCATTGCTGGGCATCCTCTTCTACCTTCTCCTCCATACACAGACCTCTCGCTGCCCCAGCTCTTTATTTCACGGCCCTCCCCATGCCGGCAAGAATCAGCCCATGACCCGGGAACACAAAATAAAGTATTTTGGGCTACCAGGCTGCCCGCTGTCTCCAGGTTGAGCCTATCCTGACGAGCTTTGGGGAGTGCAGCACAAATAAATGAATCAAACAGGGATGTCATTTCAGCAACTACCATTGGCGGGACGCTGCGTTGACAGCGCACTAACACTGGGAAAGCCCTTGTCCAAATTACACTGCGTCTTGGCAAACGCACTCGTATTGCTCAGGGGAGAATGCGACACGGTCGAGCATAACGGCATTGCCGCATTCTGTTATATTCTGTCCACTGCACGACGCACAGAGCACGCGTATCGACGATGCGGCCAAGCATAAGACGGGACAAAGTGAGGCGGTGTGGAGAAATTCGTTGCCTGGTGTTTGGTTGTGTTGTCGCCATTGTGTCTGGTGTGGTGCAGCATGCTGGTGAACAGGCAGATGAACAGGAAGAACACAGCTAGTTTCAACACGATGCAAATTTAGTTGTTGTACGCAACACCGCATCAGGACAGCCTTGAGTGACCCTCCATCCTGTGTTGGTGCTGCCTTCCTTAAAAGCCTCGCCATGTTGTTTGCACTTGCCAAAATTTCTGTGTTCCTTCCTTTAGCGGTCACACAAAAGTAAAACAAAGACTTTGCCCATGCCAGGTCGCTCGTTTGCTCTTTCCTGCCCAGTGTCGCTTACGGCACGGCAGTTGCATATGTAGGTCGCACTTGCCAAAACATGACACAAACGTGGAAGCGACGATGGGCTGCTTGGTCGTAGTATCCCAACACTGAACACAAGAGCTGCCTTGGTTGTCCTTCCCTGCTCATGGCCAAGCTTCGTCATGCGTTTTTATGGCGCCAACTGGTTTCGATCTTCTTCATTTCCCCTGCTGCTTTCTCCTTCAAGCACCATCGCCATGTGCCACCACCCTCAAAAGGCTCGCAGTCATCTTTTGCCGTCCTTTGGAAGCCGACATCATATCATCATCAATGTGGAATCACCAGCTCCCGTTCGTGAGCCCCCCACGCCTCCATATCAGTTCCGGCACATATTCACAAGAGTGTGAGGCGACTGGCTGCCATCTAACGTGCGTTTGCTTTGGGCATCTGCTGCATCCTCCGGAACGTGTGTCATCTTCCGGCAACTGCCAGCTGCGAACATGCAGTTGTTCGTGCACTCCGTGTTCGCTGCTTTCTTTTCTGTCGCTATTGGGCTGCAACTGCAGCGCCGTTCCAGACATGCATGCTACCCCCTATTCTGAGTGGTCGTCCGAAATCGCTCCCGAGCGTTGCATGTATACGGCGTCCGGCAACAGAATTTTTCACGGATCAGCGGGTGGATGCCATCTTATCAGATCATCTTGGATTTTAGCACAGCAGCAGGTCAACGTGAGTACCTTTCCAGCTTCCTCTTTCGGACGTTTGCTAACTTCGAGGTGCATGTTGATGGACCCGGAATGTTCAATGTGACTACAGGGGCTCTTGGCGACGCAGCACTGATTTCCGTGGCGTAACGAGGTGTTGAGAGGATTTCTTGGCCTCGCTCTCTCTCTGCAGTGGAAAACAGACTTGGGAGAGAAAAAAAGACGACCGACGCCTGGTACTTTCGTCGGCTGGTTGCAAAACACCAGAACAAATCACGTCAGTTCCTGAAAAGAGCGCACCAAGGATCGTCCTATGAGCCGAAAAATACCCAGTCTCCGCAACCACAAAACTGACTAGATCACGGTAAAAGCCCGCGCGTTGCAGCATATTTTCATGAACAAGAGCCAACTTGGTTTTTGTTGCTTGGCTTGGCACATCTTATCTGATCTAGAGATAATGCCGACATCGCATCCGGGCTCCCAAAGTCTGTCTCCACTCTTGGGGATCTCTCGGATCGCTGTGGCCCATCAAACTAGTCACAGGCGTGTCGTCCTGCCCTGAAAGAAGGAGACCGTCAAACATTTGAGCGGTACGGACTAGGAGCCTCTGCCACCGGCTTCTCCTCCTTTGGGTCACTCCACCGAGCGAGCCAACTTGGCTGTTTCGTGAAAGACTGGCAAGAAAACTCTCGCCAGTTGTTACATGGTGCTGCCTTGCCGCGTGGAGACTGTTACGACGGAGACAAGGGCCGCATTTGAATCCCACTCGTTTTCTCCGAATACCGCGCTTCGTTTGTACCTGCTCTGAGCGACAAGGGACAAGTGGGTGGAAAAAGATCGTCAGGACGAGCCCTCAATACCGCGCCGGCCGCAATACTTTCGCTTCTCGTATGAGCATACATCCAGCAATTAAGTATGATATACGGACAGGGACAAAGGAATCGTGTCGCCCTTCCGAAATGCCCAGCTCAAAATGGTGTGCTTTTTATGCCGCTTTTTCTGCACATTCCACTTGTCAGCAGTTCCGCCGACACTGGAAGACGGCAACATGAACTTCCTAGACAAAATGGCCAGTTTATTAACCCTTCTTGTATGCCCTTTCGCTGCCGGTGTTTTTACACGGAGACATCCCACGCCCCACACCCTCTGCTGGTCCCCTTAGCTGACTCAAGGACACCACAAAACCGTTAGCGCCAGAGAGCATCGAACAGGCATAGCATTAAGGAAATATGCACATGGACCACCAAAGTTGTGAAAGGGTGTCTCTTCGGCACGCGCACATTCCACCCGATGAGCCTAGAGGGATAATACGTCAACAGCGGATTCACATGAAAGAGGGAGACAAAGTGAGCGTCGCCAGACAGGATTCTAGTTTACAAAAAAGAATACCAAAGTACAGCACATACGACAACACAAGGACAAGGTTTTTGTGGTCGTGGATCGACACGGCCGGCCCATGCTATTTTATCTTTATTTTATCCTCGCTGTTCTGCTACTTGTCTCGGTGTCAGCGCCAGACGAGAAGGGCCTGATTCTTCCACCCAAAACCAGTCGTTTTCTTTTCTTTTCTAGACAAAAAGATTTCCAAACTGTTTTGACAACACGGCTCACGCCTACAAATCGTCCAACACCAGCTATCTCAGAAGCACAGAACATGACGACCTCTCCCATTACATACGGGAACGGCCACTACCCAAATGGCCACACGTCTAATGGCGTCAATGGCACAAGCAGTGTGAACGGTGCTAATGGCACCAATGGAATATACTCGACAGCGAATAAGTCGCGACTCCGGCCGGCCGTGCCGGACGAAGTTCAAGACCTAATCTGTGTTGGCTTTGGCCCTGCCAGTCTTGCGGTTGCTGTGGCTGTCCATGATGCGCTTGAGGCGGGAACACTGGCAGCGCCGCCCAAGATCCTGTTTCTCGAGAAGCAGCACGGGTTCGCCTGGCATGCTGGCATGCTCCTGCCCGGCGCCAAGATGCAAATTTCTTACATCAAGGATCTGGCCACGCTCCGCAACCCGCGTTCTGCTTTCACCTTTACAAACTATCTTCACGCGAATGGGCGTTTAGTCGACTTCACCAACCTCGGCACCTTCCTCCCTGCTCGTGCCGAGTATGAGGACTACCTCCGCTGGTGTGCAAGTTCGTTCGACGAGTCCGTGATCTACGATAGAGAGGTCTTGGCCGTCGATGCTGATGTACAGGACGGCCAAAAGATACAGAAAACCGCAAACGACACTGTCTCTACATTCCGCGTCGTGGCCAGAGATGTCACATCTGGAAGTGAACAGCTCTACCGAGCACGCAATGTGCTCATTGCCACAGGCGGCAAGCCGTCACTGCCGGTGTGCCTGTCCGCATCCCACCCACGCGTCATTCATTCCTCTCAGTTTGCCCACCTTGTGCCGACAATCCTCGACAACCAGCAGGCCCCGTACCGCGTGGCTGTCGTTGGAGCCGGCCAGAGTGCAGCTGAGATCTTCAACAATGTCCAAGAGTTGTATCCGAACTCGCAGACCTTTCTTGTGATGCGGTCCGAGTTCCTCCGCCCCAGTGACGACTCTCCGTTGTAAGTGTCAAGAGTCAAAGATTTATCCCAATGATCGCACTCGAAACGCGTTACTAATTCGTAATCAGTGTCAACTCTATTTTTAATCCCGAGTACATTGACAGCTTGTATCCCAAACCAGCTAGCTACCGAAGGAACCTTCTGGTTGATGCCCGTCCAACCAATTATGGTGTAGTGCGCCTCGAATTGATTGAACATCTCTACGACCGCATGTATCACCAGCGCCGCAAGCTCGGTGCAGATGAAAAGAAGTGGCCGCACCGCATCCTCGGGTCGACTCAGGTTGCCCGCGTCGATCCGGGCGAGAAGGACGCCCTGCGCCTGGTCGTGGAACCGGTTCAAAGTGGCACATCAGCCAAGCCCGAAGTGCTGGAAGTCGACCTCGTTATTGCAGCCACCGGCTACGAACGAAATAGCCATGTGACTATGCTCAAGGGCCTGTGGCCCCTTCTCCCGGAAACGGAGGCCAAGAAGGCTACCAGCGGCACGGACGATGACAGCGTCGGTACCTGGGAAGTGAATGACACAACCGCGTCAGACGGTGCCTCCGCGACAAAGATGCTCCGCGTTGCCCGCGATTACCACGTCGAGTTTGACGCAACGCGCATTGCGCCAGGCTCAGGCATCTGGCTGCAAGGATGCTGTGAAGGCACACATGGTGTACGTTGATTTGATGTTCGTTGACGTCATTTTTCATACTTTTGGTGTATTTTCAAGCTAACAACCTTTGGAAGTTGAGCGACACACTGTTGTCTGTTCTTGCCACTCGTTCTGGCGAGATTGTCGAATCAATTTTTGGTGCCAACAAACGATGAAAATACCGAATTTATTTTTGGCTTTTATTATTATCGATTTGCGACAGAACACTAAAAAAAGGAGACTGAAAAACTCGAATTCGCATAGTATTTTTATTGTCAATTGTCAATTGTACATGTTGACAGGAATAAACCAGCCTTTTTTAGGAAAAAAACTCACGATATCAATATTTTGTTTTTTTTTTTTAAAAAAAAATGTTAGCAGTTAGCAAAAAGTTATTTAGCATTTCTTACCACGAATTTCTCTAACACATAGATAGTGCTTGTGTGTTGCCTAATACGGAAATTATGCATAGAAAAATATGAATAAAAATGAAACAATGCCAGACCACTCCAGCACACAGCTGTACTTTGACTACCAACCCGTCTAATAGACCCTGGACCAGGCCTGCTACCGTATGACGACAAGAGAGTATCGGGGACGAGAGGGAAGAAGAGATCGGAGGGCGACGAGAGGAGGTGTCCGTCGTCCGTCGATCACGACAGCAATCTACGAAAAATGCCTTGCGACATGAGTTGGCATCAGCAGAATTGCAGACGTTGCTATTCGATCGGAGACCCTAGCTCGGCAAATGGTCCATGGCCGAACCGGAGCAAACCAGAGTCGTTGGGGTTGAAATCCATGTTCTGTTACTGGGCGGATCAGAAGGTCACACGAGAAGGACCACAATGCACGAGACACGACGGATAGCATTCCTGCTCGTCGTCCTGGTCACATCGCGCAAATAAACGAGAAACCACCAAGAAAGGATGAGGGCCTGAGCCAGTCGGAGGCCGTGAAAAGTAATCACAGTATTAAACGACGCACTTCCATTCGTTGCAGCGAAAGGAAATTCTACAAAAACATATTGACAGAAAAGAAAACAATGACGGTCGCCATACAGGCACCAAGCCTATCAATGCAAGGGGTAGGAATTCGGTCCGCCTGAGATGCACCAGAGGCGACACATCAAAAGGTAAAGATATATACGGGGTTTGCCGACGTGAGAAAAAAGAGGATGAGAAGCAACACGGGTAAATAGGTAAACGAAAAGACTGCAAACCTAGAGAGGCAGAGAGGCAGAGAGGGTCACGCAATGGAAAGACGAAGCACATGCATGGGGCTAGAGGCGTGGGTGGTTCGACGACATCACGAAAGTGGGTGACTTACCTTGCATTGCGTTGGATGGCTGGAGGGGTCCAGGCTTGGCATGGCTTCATCTTTCTTCTTAGTTTTGCCTCTGTAGGAAGTCCACGACTGTACTCCGCACTCCGTATGTGTTTGATAGTGATGAGGGTGATTGGCAAAACAGGTGGAAAGAATGATGAAAAGAGGCCATGAGATCTGCTTCTTGCTTTGCACGCCTTGGTAGCTCTCTTTATGTTTTTATTTTCCGTCAATTAGTGGAAACGACGAGCCGGCTCCATTACCATTCAAATAGCTTGGGCAGTGGAGTAGCGAGAAGAAAATGTGTGTTCATTTAGCTAAGTTTAGATCCATTTGGATCGGCTAAGAAAATCTATGTATGTATGCATGAGCAAGTGGGGTTACTAATCTAGTCCCACACAGCACACCCCCCCAATTTGTCAAAATTGCTCATTGATAGACATGGGTAGTTGATACAGGAAGGCCTTGTGTTTCTATGTAGGTAGAGATTTGGTTAAACTATTTGTTTCCTGTTTGTCGGTTAGTATATGTAAGAATTTGATGATACCCTTTTTAGATTCTTAACGTAACTAGTGGTTATATACGTTAATATGTTTAAGACGTGAGTTTAACGTTGTATTCGTGTTATTAATAATATCGAGCGTTTATAAATTATCGTAAAATATATTAACGGACGAGATATATAGGTTAAGTTCTTTAAAAAGTCTTATTTAAAAGTAGACTTCTTTAATACCTTATAAAAGGGCGAGTAGTTTTACTTTAGTGTTAAATATCGTAACAACTTTTTATTTACTAACTTTTTAATAAAGAGGAGTACCGAAGAGTTTAAGAAGGACGTCTTAAGAACTATACCTACCGTTAAAATCGTCCGTGTATAAGGAATTAGTGTAAAGTTTAAATCCTCGGTTAATAATATTAAGGAATATTAATACTTTATCCGTAGTATAGTGGATATATAATTATAAGTACTTAATTATTTCGAAATAATAAGGTAATAGGTTAAACGTAAAACGGAAGAGTAAGGAAATAATAAATATAATGTTTAGTTAAATAATAATAATTAGTTAAAGTAATCTACTAATAAGTTTTTAGTAAGAAGTTATCTCCCGTCGAGATACTTCGTTAGTATTTTTAAACAAAGTAAGATTTAATAGTAATAGTGTTTTAGTTTACGGTAGATTTATTACGACGGTGAGTTTTTTTACGTACGTTTTTTAAGATAGTTTTAAACTTAATTATATTCGAATAATTTATATTCTTAAGTAATAATTAATATTATCCCCGTTAATAATCTTAAAGTTACTTTATAAGTCGGTAATAATTTATTACACAACTTATTCTTTATCGTAATTATATACGATATTAAAATCGTTAATAAAGAAAAATAAAATAACGTTATCTCCGGTAAAGATATAAATATCCTAGGATAGTTAATATAATATAAATAAAACGTGTTAAATCTTAACGATAAAGAGATTTTATTATAAACGTTTAAAATAAGGTAGTTTATATAAAACTTTCTTAAGTTTTAACTATTTTTTAATACGGAAACCTAAAGGTTGTTTTATATAAATAAAGACCGGTAGTGTTACGTTTATATAAACGTTATTAATATCGTATTATTTAATAATTATATCCCGTTAAAACGCGAGTATTAAAATAGTACGAAGGGAGCGAATCGTTAAAGTGGTAGTATAAGTTTCTTAAAAGATATTTCTAAGTTAGTCTTCGTAAACGATAATTCGGACTTTAAAGTTTTATAAGATTCTAGTTTTATTAAGTTTGTATATATAAATCTATTTATAATTAATAAACTTTTATTACGGGTTTAGTTCGATAGTTTCTTACGAAACTATATCGTTATACGTTTTAAAGTGGTCGGTTATAGTTTATTTTTATTTTATTATAAATATTCCTTTTCGTACTTTTACGATTATTCTTAAAATAAATAGTAGGTTATTTAAGTATAATTAACCGGACATCTTTTTTATTTAAAGTTATTAATTATCGATTTTTTATATTATAATATATTAACGTTTTAATAACGTCCGTTTAAAGAACACGACGAAGTAAACGTGTTATTATACTTATAAAGACGTTTTTATAAAAAGTATAGAATCGGTAGTAAAGGTTATTAACGTAAAGAATAAAAACGTTAAATTAAAGAATAGTTTAAAGAATAAAAGAAAAGTTAAAAAGAAAAATGTAGTATATAAAGAAGAATTTATATTAAACGGAGTAAATAAGGATTAAAACGGATTAAATAAGTTTATAAACGATTAACGGTTAATAAGTAAATATTACGGTTAAGTAGTATTAAAGTAGAGTTAGTAAAGGAATAATTTTAAGGAATATTTAAAAAAACTTCGAGAAATAATATTTAAATAAAGTCGTTTCGTCGAATACGACGTCTTTTATAATAAAAATTTTACTATTAATAAAGTTTTATATACGGTAAATATTAAATAAGTTATAACCGACGAGGAAACCGATTTAAACTTTAAGATCGAGACGTTAAAGTTTATATTTTAAACGAAGGGTTAACTTAATAAGGTTATATACTTTATAGTTATAAACTTTTAAAAAAGATACATTTGGTTTCTCGTTAAAGAGAAGAAAGTATAGTGTTATCTAGTTATAACTTCGAAAAGGGGTTCGATTAATAAAAAAAGACTACCGTTCGTATAGTTTTTAGTTAAAAGGATAAAGGTATTTTAAAATAAATAAAGAGTGTACGAGTTTTAATCTTAATAGTTTTATTTATAGATTTAACTCCTCCGTTTTATTTAAAGGTGTATAAAGTAGATAGTTTTAATAAGACGTCTTACTACTTAATTTAAGTAGTAACCGTTGGTTTTTAAGAAATAATTTCTTGGTCGTATTTAATAATCTTTATCGTAGTATATAAGTGGGTAGTGATAAGACGGAAAACGTTTATAAGATACGTAATAATAGTTAAGGTTGTTTTGTTAAGAAGGTAATAATCTTATATAAAGTTAGTAGTTATATCGGTGATAAGAATATAACTTTTAAAGTTTTTTAATTTTTCGAAATCGTGGAAGTTAATTACGAGTCGTTCACCCGTTTTACGTATTTGTTTACGGTAGTTAGTTAATAGTTAGTAGATAGTTTTAAACAAGGTATAAGTGTCGTAAACATTTTTAAGTTTAGTAAAACGGGAAATATAAAGGTTATTAACACTATTAAAGAAATGACGTTATACTTTATCGTCGGGATAGTTAAACCGTACGTATTATATTTAAAGGTCGGTAGTTGTTTTCCGTTTTATCGTCGTAGTAAGTAAAAATATAGTAAATATTATTATAGTCCGTAAGGTGTTCTTAAAAATGTAAAGGTTATTTTATCGAGATATAATTTTAATAAAATGGTTATTATAATAAAAAGTTTTAGTTTTTATATTTTATAAAATGTTTTAATCTTTAAGTTGACTTATTAAGACGACGTTATAAAGAAAGTTAAAGTAATAGTAAACGTTACGTAGTTTTAAAGTAGTGGATAATATAAGTAAAGAAAGAGATAAATAAATAGTACTTTTACTTACGAGGTATATATATTCACCGTTTATTCGTAAAGGAATTAGTTTTATATTTAAAAAGTATTAAAAGTCGTGAAAACGGTTAAGATAATTAAAAATATAAACTAAAGCGTTAAAGTCGAAAAGAGTATAAAAATCAAGAGTATAGGTCTTCGATATTATAAGGATAAAGAAACTAATAGTAAAGATATAAGTGTTAGTCGGGGGGCCCGAGTATAGTTATAGGTTTATTGTAATATTCGTTAAATTTGGTACGGGCGGTTTTTTATTTAATTTTTTAATATTATTTTTAATATCTTTGATTTTTTAAGTGATGTCGGGTTTTTTAAGTTTAATAACGATATTAATAACGACACGTTTATTAAGTTTAAAGAATAAAGGTTTATTTTCCCGACGAATATACTAATACTCGGTTATATTATATCCCTTACGTTTATAAAGTTTATATATAGTACTTTTTTTACGTGGATTTTTTTTTTTTATTCTTAAAGGTAGTTACTATAATTTTAGTGTCTTAAATAGTAGTTAAAGTAGATCCGTGTAAAAATTATATTATCGGAAGAAGGTCTTGTTAAAGTCGAAGATTTATTATTATATCTTCGAATGTGATTTAGTTTACGGTAATTTTGTCGACGTTCGTAAATATAAATATTTATAGTTAGTTAGGGAGAATATCTTTAATGTACTTTGTAAGATCTTTTTATTATTATGTAAAGGATATTATTTAAATGAGTTGTTAATTACGGTATAACGTTATAATAACCTACTATTCTTTAACTTAATTAATAAAGTTTATTAATTTACGTAATATAATTAATATAGTTTTATCGTATTTATTTTAAATATTAACGTATAAACGGTTAAGATTAATATTAAGTCGTTTAATAAGATAGTCGAATTATAAAGTGGGATTTTTTATTTGTAAATTTTTTAGTACTATTATAAGTGTCGGTGAAATATATTCTAAGATCTATTTTTTAATATTTTTTTTAATATCTTACTAACGGTCGTAACGTTTTTATATTCGTTTAAGTACGTTTTTAATAAGTCTTAGTAGTTATTCTTATTTATCGTTTTATTAAATATATTATTATATATCGTTATTAATTATAATATTAATAAGATTAATTCTCCACCTTATTTACTCTTTAATTAACTAAAGAATAATTTTAGTTTAATTTATTATAATTATTAAGTTATCGTTACGGAGAACTCGTTAAAGTAGGGTTATTACGTTAAACTAGTTATTTTAGTAGTAAAATAATAAGTGTAAAAGGGAGGCTTTAAAAAGTTAATTTTTATAAATTTTCCAGTTAAACGTGTCGTTAAATAAAATAAGGTTATTAAAGGAGGGAATAAAAACGAGAAACGTAATAAAAAGGTTTGTTTATTTAAAAAAGACAGATATAAGGTTTAGGAAATGTAGATAAGCTTTAAGTGATACGAGTACAGTCGAAGGAGATTGTCGTAAAGGCTTAACAAATAAACGAGGAGTTAACAGTAGAAACGACAATATAAGGATTCAAGAAAATTAAAAAGTATCGGTATATAACTTAGGAGCTAGAGATCTCTTGTCGAGAAACAGTTTTAATGATTTTGACGTTAGTGCTAGTCAGATGACGGTAGAGGAGACTCTTAATTAGAGTAACGAGAAGAAAATGTGTGTTCATTTAGCTAAGTTTAGATCCATTTGTGTATGAGCAAGTGGGGTTACTAATCTAGTCCCACATAGTAGGTAGCTGGGCAGCTCAACAAAATCCCGCGACCGTTGTGTAAAAGTAAACTAAAACTATGTGGTCATTGCCCTAAACTAAAAGGTCGGCAGTCCACACATGACGACAACGATGCGCGCTATAAGACATAGCTAATCCTGGTTTGGATGTGGTCTTATTCCCTTCGGTTCTCAGTCGCCTGGACCTATTTCTTTGCAAATGAGAGGAGCTTGATGCTCAAAGTCGTGATGGGGCACCTGGGCACCAAATCCTGTCTCGGTATGATAGGAACGAAGATGGCCACAGTCAATATGTCTACCCATGTTGTTCCCTCTCGCTCTGCCACGTTTCTGGTTTACATTTGTGCCGTTTTCTTCGCTGAGTTTTATTTCCAGGCTGGCCTCTTATTGTCCTCTCTTCGTCTGGTTTGAGCAATAGAATTATGTTGTTTAGACACTTTATTTGGCGGCGATTTGAGAACGACATTCACAAGTCCCCGCCGCCTGAGCCCAACTCCCAGGATTTATTGATCGCTTGTCTCGCGACTCAAAAAACGACTCAAAAGAAAAAGCAATAAAAAGGTTGTCTTTGTCGTTTTGTGATATCCCACACCTCTTCACTCCATTCTCTTCTACATTTATTTTCGTAGCGCGGGATGCATCTGCAGAACCTTGCTGTCGGCATCTTCTGCATCACTATTGGCTATATGCCGTCGAGGCCCAAGCCTTGCTTTTACACCATGAAGCCACTACGGCCAAAAAAAAAAGAAAAAAAAAAGAAACGAAACGGCGTTTGCCTCTTGGCTACAAGATGGTAGCGGAAGGCGCACCCCACGCTAATTCACGCCTTCCTTGTTCACAGACAGGCCCCTCCTGGCCCGGTCTTCATCACGGTGGACCCCATTGCCAATGGTATTTTCGAGAGCAAGTGTTTGCAATTTCGACTAGTTCGATTGTTGACAACAGAGATGTCACGATCATTCTCTTACACGAGAACAAGAAGAGAAGACCCGAACACAAACATAATCGATACCCCTACATGGAGCGACTGTGGTCAGGTGCCTGACCACTATTTTGGTTCGGCAGGAGCGCTTCTAGAACAGGAAATATCTTTGTATGACCTTGCAGGAAGGAACAAACCACGCATGTTCCCCCAGAAAAGCAGGGCCGGCCCTCGCAGGCCATTTGCTGTACGTGCCCTTTCTTTGGGTTGCTCGTGACGATAGCCCAGATAGCATAATCGCAGCACGTATTGCAGCTTTGCAGCTTGCTCACATGCGTACAACGAGCCGAGCGAGAGGTCAGAGATGATTTGTTAAGAGCTTGCTTAACAACCCACAACTATGGTAGCTCTTTCCTAGACGAGGGAGGGCACCACTCTTAACAAGCGCGTCGATGTGCTCCTTCCCCTAAAGCCCGCAAGCCCGCACTCCGACCCCCCCCCCCCCCCCACCGTCGTACTTACCTCTGCAGTCGGATTTGCGACCCTTTTAGGGGCTCCGTAGCGCAACTACGCTCGGCTTGAGGAGAAAGGAAAATCGAGGAAGACAGCAACAAATGACATAACAAAAACATCACCGCCGCAAAGTGGCAGCCATCGTATTCGCATGTCAATACTGGACTTGGACCCTTCAGTGGAGTGGAACGTCTCCCAGCATGCACGCGCTCCTTTGGACATTCAAGATCCCCAATCCCCCACGCCTGGGAGCCTCCACCCCAAGCGGCCTTATTCCTGTCAAGTCCCCAAAACCGACTTCGTCTCGACGAACCGCGATGGTCTTGACATACGCCCGGAGCTGCAAGCATTAATGGCTTTTTATGTTTGCAATTTGAAGAAGTTTTATGGCGTTTTTCTTTCACCAGCGATATTGCAGCCTTGTCCCACAGCAAAGCGGCATCAACGCTCCAGTGCTTTCATTGGCTGGAGCTTTGACACGATTTGACAGCATAACAAACGCCGACAAATACCACCACAGCCAAATACATAAATATGGTAGACAAAAAACCTCTCTCGATCCTCAATCCAGAGCCCCGGAAGCTGCCTGGACCGGCGCTGCTTCATTTGCTTGTTTCCGGCGCTGAAGATGGCGACCGAACCGATGCGGCAGCTGCATCAGATCACAATGTGGCCAGAGCGCATGCCGAAGCCGTGTC
Source organism: Sporothrix brasiliensis 5110 (assembly GCF_000820605.1). NCBI lineage: Eukaryota > Fungi > Ascomycota > Sordariomycetes > Ophiostomatales > Ophiostomataceae > Sporothrix > Sporothrix brasiliensis. Next base: position 438,192 of record NW_024467131.1, read on the forward strand.
GCAACCACTGGCGCTCGACTACAAAGCCCCGGACGGCACGCATGTGACGCTGTCATACCCGGAGCTGCACAACATTGCCCTTGTTCTTGCAGTCGAAATCAGCCGTCGGCTGGATGCTGTGGCAGATGTGTCGACCGGATCTGCGGTTCCGGCCACCGACGAGTTCGTCGTACCGGTCTTGATTCCCCAGGCGCCGGAGCTGTATGTCTCGCTTCTGGCCGTCCTCAAGTCCGGCGGTGCCTTTTGCCCAATCCAACTGGATGCACCACCAGACCGCATTCGCTTCATTTTGGACGACGTTGGAGCCGGTATCATCCTGACGACGTCGGCCATGGCGGCCAGGCTCCCTGAGGGCATCAAGGCGTCCTTACAGGTCATGCTTGTTGATGAGCTTCATCTGTTTGACGGACGATATGTCGGGCCGGAGACGTCGGAAACCCCGATGTCATCGGCTCGGACTGCTGGCCCCGATGACCTGGCCTACGTCATGTACACATCCGGTTCAACTGGCACGCCCAAAGGCGTCGGTGTCCCGCACGGCGCTGCTACCCAGAGCTTGCTCTCGCACGACCGCCACGTTCCGAGTTTCCAGCGCTTTCTCCAGTTTGCGGCACCCACGTTTGATGTCTCCGTCTTTGAGATTTTCTTCCCTTGGTTCCGGGGTGCGACGCTGGTCTGCTGCAGCCGGGCCGACATGCTCGACGATCTGCCGGCTGTCATTACCTCTCTCGACGTGGATGCTTGCGAGTTAACGCCCACTGTGGCGGGAAGTCTCCTGCAGAGCCGAGCCAACGCGCCCGGTTTAAAACTGCTCCTGACAATTGGCGAGATGCTGACAGAGCCTGTGATTCGCGAATTTGGTGCCGGTCCGGAGCAGACGAGCATTCTTTGGGCCATGTATGGTCCCACAGAAGCAGCCATCCACTGGTACGTTTTTGGCACCCTTTGGAATCGACGAAGAAAAGACCTATAGGCTAACACGACCTGTAGCACATTGCAACCGGCGCTGGATGGAACGGCTTCAGTGAAAAACATTGGGTTTCCTTTGGACACAGTGTCGGCGTATATTTTGGCCATCCCAGATGAAGAGGGTGACGGGAGTGACAAGGACGTCTGTAGAGACCCGCGACTCGCCCAAATGGGCGAGGTCGGTGAGCTGGCTGTTGGTGGCCACCAGCTGGCCCGCGGCTACATTAACCGTCCGGAGCAGACAGCCGCTGCATTTATCGACACGCAGCAATATGGACGACTGTACCGCACCGGTGACAAGGCCCGGGTCACCGAACAAGGCACGCTCGAGTGCTCTGGCCGTCTGTCGGGCGGCCAGGTGAAGCTGCGTGGTCAGCGGATCGAGCTGGGCGAGGTGGAGCAAGCTGTTCTCCGCACAGACGGCTGTCTCGGGAGTGTTGCGGCTGTGATCAACGGCATTCTTGTTGCGTTTTGCGACGTGGGGCCCAAGGCGTTCCTTGCTGCGGCATTCACTGGCTTGGAAGAAGCAATACTGGACTCGTGTCGATCATGGTTGCCTCGGTTTATGGTCCCAGGCGATATTGTTCTCATGCCCGATTTCCCTCGCTTGCCATCCGGCAAAGTTGACCGCAAACAGCTTTCGAATGAGTACACAGAGTTGAATACAGAGCAGGCCACCGAACCGCCACCAGAAGAGTTCGAGGACGACCTCGATTACACGCTGCACCAGGTTGCAAGGTCAGTTCTGGGCTCGACCATCGGCAACACAGTGCCTCTTGCTGCTGCAGGACTGGACTCGTTGAAAGCGTTTCGGTTTGCTGCCACTATCCGCGCCGCTGGCTTCCCTCATGTTAGTGCGGTGGACGTTCTTGAGTCAAGGACACTGGCAGCGCTGCATTCTCGCATACGACAGTCCACACCGGAAGTGTCAGACAACATCGAAGCACAAAATCAAGATTATGTAATAGAAGCAAGTGAGCTTTTCGCCGACAATGAACTGGTCAGAAGCAACTTCAAACTGGAAGATGTGGAGCGCGTGGTGGAATGTACCCCAGTTCAAGTCGCGATGCTGGCGGAGACGCTGGCCAACCCCAGGGCGTATTGCAACTGGGTCGAGCTTGGACTCCGCGAAAATACACCCCGTGAAAAGATTTTCAAGGCATTGGGTCATCAAATCAGCCAACATGAAGCGCTGAGGACCGGCTTTGCCCAGTATCACGGCCGATTCGTGCAAGTTATTCGCCGGTATGGGGCAGAAGGCCAGATACGAACGGTGGACCAGTTGCAACGCGACTTCCAGCTTGATACGGAAGAGAAGCTTCTGATGCCATTTTACGTGGATATTGCAGAGGCCGACCTCAACAAAGTCGGAGACATTCGTGTTTTACTTCACATGCACCACGCAATGTACGATGGCTGGTCTCTCGACCTCATTCTCCGCGATTTGAATTCCGCCTTGCGTGGCGAGTTCATATTGTCTGCAAATCACTACTCGTCCGTTGTCCAACATGGCCGCTCCATAACTTCCGCGCAACGGGAAGCAGCCGAGAATTTTTGGGCCGCGACGCTTAATAGGTTCCAGCCGAGCGCCCTCCCGGAGCTCAATGCAAGACGCGACGTTACGGGGCGAATCCTTACTCGAGAAACAGTACTGTCCTCGGTCGATGGCACACCGGTGGACAAGGCTCACATAGATCGCGTGGCCAATGCCGTGGGATGCAGCACACAAACTCTATTCCAAGCCGCGCTGGCGTGGCTGTGGAGTGGCCTTGTCGGCTCCCCGGATGTCGTTCTAGGAACGGTCACGTCGGGTCGGACCATCCCCGTGGACAACATTATGGATATTGTAGGCCCGTGTCTACAGACTGTGCCGCTCCGAGCAGATCTCTCTCGCATGCGCACAATCCGCGACCTCCTCCTGAATATCCACGCATCCAATCGCGCCCTTCTAGCGCACGCGTTCCTCCCGCTGCCCGAGATCAAGAAAATTGCCGGCATTCGTCCTGGCCAATCCCTGTACGATGTCTTGTTCGTATACCAAGAATCAATGTTCAGCAATGGAAATGAAGACGAATTCGTCCGTGAGATTGACCACAAAGACTACCTGGAGACAAAGATGCTCTGGGAGGTGGAGCCGCAGGCGAAACACGGCCAAAGGAATGGTACATTTCGAATCAGGACAACGTTTTACACTGACTCGTTTCCCCAAGTCCAAGTGGAAATGCTCCTGAAGCAATATGCTGCTGCTTTGGAACATATTGTTGCCAATATGAACGACACTCTCTCCGCAGTATACGCGGGGATTCCTGTAGCCTTACAATCCCGCCACAACCTCGACTACCGGACTTTTGACGGCCACCCTGACCTGGCCCAGCTCGTGCAGGAGACATCAAAGAGGTTTCCTACGAGGCCTGCGGTTTGTTTCGCCACATCGTTCAATGACGGAGAGAACGACGGCGAACGCTCGATGCAATATACTACTGTCACTTTTGACGAGCTCAACAGGATGGCCAATCAAATTGCACGCTGTCTTCGGAAGTCACTCGGCGCAAAAACTGGTGATGCTGTGGCGATTGTCATGGAGAAGTCGGTACTCCTGTACGCCGGCATTCTGGGCATACTCAAAGCCGGGTGTGCGTACCTACCTCTTCTACCAACGACACCGTTGACTAGAATACACACCATTCTCGAACAGGCCGGCGTCAGGTGTATTCTTTCTGATATGAGAACTACAAACGATCTCTCGAGTCTTGATATTTGTCCCGTACTGGACCTGCAAACCGCCGACCTGAAACTGTTCCCTGACGAAGACTTGGAGGGAGACGAAGCTATACCGGCTGACCCAGCGCGGATCGCCAACATTGTCTACACCTCGGGCAGCACGGGCGTGCCCAAAGGTGTCTGCGTCACCCAACTCAACATCTGCAGTAACCTCGATGTCCTGTCACGTATCTACCCCATCTCCCCGGAAATTGGCGGACGGCTTCTGCAGTCGTGCTCGCAAGCATTTGATGTGTCCGTTTTTGAAATTTTCTTTAGCTGGGTGTACGGCCTGTGCCTCTGTTCGGCTACAAACGATGTGCTGTTTGAAGACCTGGAGCGCACTATACGCCTCTTTGGCATCACGCACCTGAGCATGACCCCGACTGTGGCTGCACTGGTCGACACCCAGAATACACCTAGTGTTGAGTTTCTCGTCACAGCTGGGGAGCCGTTGACAGAAAAGGTGGCCAACATGTGGTCGAAGCAGCTGTTCCAGGGTAAGATATTGTACCTCATGCCTTCAACTTGCAACGGGATCGTATGATACTAACAGGACAGGGTATGGGCCTTCCGAGACGACAAACATCTGCACTGTGAAGAAGATGGCCCTTGGCGATACCATCCGCCACCTCGGGTTTGCTTTTGAGAATACGTCGACAGTCGTGCTTCGCATGGACGATGCGAGTGGACATACAGTACCTTTTGGGGCTGTTGGCGAATTCTGCTTTGGTGGCGATCAGGTCGTTGCTGGCTACCTGGGACTGCCATCATTAACGGCAGAAAAGTTCATTCATCACCCCGTTTATGGCCGGCTCTATCGCTCTGGTGACATTGGCCGTATGCTACCCGACGGTTCATTAATGATCACGGGCCGCGTTGATGACCAGATCAAGCTACGAGGCCAACGCATCGAGCTCAACGAAATCAACGCCGTTCTTTGCGCATCTCCAATTGTGGCCAAGGCGGTGACCGTTGTCACCCGCAAAGAAGACTCGCCGGAGTTCAGCTCTGACCAGCTAGTCGCCTTTTTCATGCCCTCGTCGACGTCGCCAAATCGCATATTCCGTGTTATTGATTCACGTCAAGAGTTTTCTGCTTCTCTTTTCCTCGAGCTGCAATCTCGGCTGCCAGTTTATATGGTACCGACATTCTTGATCCCGATAACAGACATGCCCCTGACACCAGCTGGGAAAGTAAACAAAGCTTTGCTGCTGAACACCTTCCGTAGCCTCTCTCAAGAACAAGTGTCCGCTTTTGCAAACAATTATGACACAGCTGAAGATGACGACGCCGCACAGTGGACGGATATTGAGGGGCAGATCTCTGGCATCATTGCTGATGTTTTCAAGCCTGATGCGCAGAGTATCGGCCGCTGGACGCCGCTGGCCAGCGTAGGCCTTGACTCGTTATCTGCCATCCATGTCTCTCGGCGTCTCAACCAGACGTTTCCAAAGTGCCGCCTTGCCATCTCGGACATTCTACGGAACATGTCCATCGCACAGCTGGCACAGTTGATTGCCGAGAAGTCGGCAACGACATCATTTACCTCTGATGGCATTGCGTCAACCGTTTCACTGGACGTGTTTTCATCAGATTTTATGTCAGAACTGCAGTCGAACCTTGAGGAGAGAGGTTTGTCTTCAACCAAACAAGCCATGCCGTGCTTACCACTGCAAGAAGCGATGCTGGTCTCGCCAACACGGGGCAAGACTTATGTCAATCGCATGCTCTTCCGCCTTGTAGAGAATGTGGACGTCATACAAGAGGCGTGGATGGAAGTCTGTGCTCGCCAAGATATTCTGCGTACATGCTTTGTGACAACAGATCACGTCTTGCACCCCATTGCGCAGGTTGTCCTGGACACCTATACGGCTCCCTGGCTGGATCTGGCTACATCTGTGACGGACACCCTTGACACCCTCGTTGAGCAGCACGCACAATCACTCCCCTATCCAGTCGACTCGTTCCACCCCCCAGTTTCTTTTGCAGCAATCAGGGACAGAGACACTCAGTATCTGTCCTTTGTCTGCCACCACGCTGTCTACGACGGAGAAGCCATGGGTCGTCTGTTATGGGAAGTCGAACAGGTTGTCCTCCGCATGAGCGGACAGGAAAATTCATCGGTAATTCTGGATACGGCGCCGAATTTCAGCATGTTCCTTCAGCAAGCGTTGAACCTTCCGTCGTCCACAGACCAATTCTGGAGCAACCATCTTGCTGGGTACAAACCGACTCTGTTACTTGCAAACAGGTCGGCCGTACCGGACAATGGTAGCGGAATCCTGGAGCAGGCTCTCGACATGCCTCTGTCGGCCATCCAGGATCAGGTAAAGCGCCTGGGCTGCTCCTTGTTGACGGCCTGTCAGGCAGCGTGGGCGGGTACTATGGCCATTCTCTTGCAGACGGATGACGTCTGTTTTGGCAACGTCTACAACGGCCGCTCTGTGCCAGTTGAGAATGTGGACAGTTTAGTTGCCCCATGCTTCAACACGCTTCCTATCCGTGCCAACATTTCCGTATTACAGTCCAACCGCGATTTGTTGTCCTACTTTCAAACCCTGAACCCGGACCTTCTCCTGCATCAGTTTACGCCTTTGAGGCAGATCCAAAGGCAACACAGTAACGGTCGTCGTCTTTTTGACAGCTTGCTTCTGCTTCAGCGACCATCACGACCACTCAACAATGATATTTGGACCCTGGAGCGGGACGACGGGGAGATGGATGTGAGTTGGCTGCGTTCAGAAAAGAGCATCTCGCTTGCATTTACTAACCACAACAGCTCCCAATGGTCTTTGAGCTTACGCCGGCCAATGATGAAGACAAGTTACGAGGTCGGCTTCACTTTGACAAGTAAGTTTAAGCATCCGACGACCTTTCCGCAGATTGGTAATGTCTAACAATGTATGTACATTAACTACAGAAATATTGTCAAACCAGAAGCAGCGTCAGTTGTTGTCGACCTGTTTGGCACTCTCCTGACGACTCTCGTACAGTTCTCGTCGTCGCGCATCCCAAGTCGCACAGAGCTACCTCAGTCTTTGCAGGACAAACTTGGCAATCTGCACTTGAACGTGGAATCGTTCGGGAAAGAAGCTGAAGAGAACGGGTCGGACGCCGTTCTTGTCCATGAAACCGATGAGATTTGGACTACGACCGAGTCGGCCATTCGTACAGTATTGTCCCGGCTCGCCGGCGTGCCTGCAGACAACATTCGGCGCGACACGACAATTTACCGCCTTGGCCTCGATAGTGTCCGCGCTGTGCAAGTAGCATCTGAACTCCGAAAACAAGGACTCCAGGTCTCGGCCGTGGATGTCATGGAGCACCCGAGCTGTGCAACCCTGGCAGCATCACTCTCACCACCACTCGTCCAAGTTACAGGAGCCACCACGACCTCCAACAGCTCCGAGTTCCGCACGCCAGACACATCTTCCGCGACAAACACTCCACCAAGTTCATCTCTGTCCGTTGCATCTCCCGGGCCCGTCGAACTACAGACAATAGACTTTACCACATTTCGTGCGGCTGCTCGCCCTGTGCTTGATAAACAAGGGTTCTACCTTGAGCATGAAATTGAGACTGTCTTGCCTTGTACTCCCTTGCAAACTGGGCTGCTCACCGAGTTCGTTCGGTCAAAGGGAAAACACTACTTCAATTTCATCACCTTCGAGCAGAAACGAGGGGACAAAATCCCGAGACTCAATGGAGATATGTGGCAAAAGGCGTGGAGGCAAGTTGCATGTTCGACCCCTATACTGCGGACAGGATTCGTAAGCAAGGATGGTGCAGCGGATGACGACAGCGACAGCAACAGCGATGATGCATTTGACGCCCTGTCTCCTTTTGCCATGGTCCAGATCTCTCCAGAGTCAATGGAGCACCATGCCCGCGTTCTTCTCGTCAATGACGGCCACGACTTTGATTTCAAAAATTGGAAACGCGAGGCAACGGTGGAAACTCTCACCAACCTTCAGCTTCCACCATGGCAAGTGGCTATTGTCGACGGCCGTGTAGGAGACGTTGTGACCTGCCACCTGGCCATCCACCACGCATTGTACGATGCAGCAAGTCTGCGGGTTCTTCTGGACGACGTGACCGCTTTTATACAGGCTGGATACGAAGTAAAGCGGAAGGAAACCCCATCAACAGAGCTGGTCGTCTCTGATATTCTCCACCAAGTCGCTTCCTTGACCGGTTCTTCGTCACCCGTAGCCGACCTCTGGAGAGAAAAGAGTGGTCAAACTGTTGTCAATAGCTTCCCTCTGCTGACTCCGCTCAATGAGTCCCAAGGATATGCTGTTCTGTCTCGTCCATCGTCGCGCTTACTCGACGAGCTACAGATGGCCGTGCGAAGTGCTGGATTCACCATGCACGCTGTCCTCCAGGCGGCATGGACGCGCATTCTGTCGTCTTACGTGGGCGATGCATCGGTCGTTTTCGGTGCTGTTCTCTCGGGCCGCAACTCCGATGCGACTGAGCGTGCGGATTTCCCGTGCATTTCCACGTTGCCGGTCGTCACCCAGAACAAGTCAAGCAATAGGGCGCTGGTTGAGCAGTTGATGCATGCAAATATTCTACTTCACAAGTCTCAACACGTCCCGCTTCGCCAGATTCAGAGATGGCTGGGTCAGCCTGATACCCGGCTGTTCGATACACTTGTCGTCTTCCAGGCCGCCGAGCGTGGCTCAAGCTCTGACAACTGCCCTTGGACCATTTCAGACGAGGAGGCCATTGTTGACTATCCAATTTCTATCGAGGCCATTCCGGAGGCAACCGATCGACCGCTGCTGTATCAGATCACATTTGATACCAGCGTCCTACCACGCGAGCATGCGACCATCCTTCTCAATCAGCTTGACGCTATCGTCAGCCACCTTGCGACCCATCCTGACGGTGACGAAGACGACTTTGTGGAACTGAACCCTGAACTCTACAGTGTGCTGCCTCCAACCGTGCGGGAGCTGCAATCGGATGTGAAGCTGCTGCATGAGTTTGTTGAACGTCAGGCTGAGCTGAGGCCAACAAAAGTCGCTCTGCAATTCGTTACGGCCTTCGACGAGAGCAGAGGCGGCGTTCCGGTTAGCAAAGAATGGTCTTTCGACGACTTGAACACTCGCGGTAACCAGGTCGCCAGTCTTGTGTCTCAGCATGCAGAACCTGGATCAATTGTGGCCATCTGCTTTGATAAGTGCCCCGAAGCCTTCGTTGCCATGTTGGGTATCCTCAAGGCCGGATGTGCTTTTCTAGCTCTGGATCCTGGCGCGCCATCATCGCGCAAAGAATTTATTCTCCAGGACGCGGGAGCACCGCTCCTTCTCACGGATGTGACCAGAGCTGCAGCGACAGTCTCGGATGGTGGCTTGTCTGACATCACACCGGCCGTCACGATACTTGGCATTGATATGGCTTCTCTGGATACGGCCAGCGATTGCGTGGCATTGTCAGGTGTCCGCCGCGCACCCGAGCCAAGCGACGTGTGCTACTGTCTCTACACATCAGGCACGACGGGCACTCCCAAAGGCTGCGCCATCACCCACGAGAATGCAGTGCAGTGCATGCTGGCCTTCCAAGAGCTATTCCGGAACCACTACGATGCCGACACGTCCCGATGGCTGCAGTTTGCTTCTTTCCACTTTGACGTCGCTGTCCTCGAACAATACTGGACGTGGTCTGTAGGCATGACGTTGGTCGGCGCTCCGCGTGATTTACTTTTGGAAGACCTGGCCGGCGCGATTTCGCGGCTCAACATCACCCACATTGACCTGACCCCAAGTCTGGGCCGCCTGCTCGACCCCAACGACGTTCCCAGCCTCTGCCGCGGCGTCTTCATCACCGGCGGCGAGCCACTCAAACAGGAAATGCTCGACCCATGGGGCCCTACCGGCGCCGTTCACAACTTTTATGGCCCGACCGAGGCCACCATCGGCGTCACGTCGTATCCGCAGGTCCCACGAAACGGGCGCGCGTCCAACATCGGTAGACAATTTCCCAATGTCGGTACCCTTGTCTTCCGCCCTGGAATACAGACGCCCATTTTGCGAGGCGGTGTTGGCGAGCTCTGCGTGTCTGGGACATTGGTCGGTCAAGGTTACCTGAATCGCGCCGAACTTACTAATGAGCGCTTCCCAACCCTGGATGGCGATGGAACTCGCTACCGCCATGACCATGGCGACCGTATTTACCGCACGGGCGATCTGGTCAGGATGATGCACGATGGCTGTTTTGATTTCCTAGGTCGTGCTGACGACCAAATTAAGCTCCGTGGGCAACGACTTGAAATTGGTGAAATCAACCACGCCATCCGCCTCGGCCTCGGGGCCAGCGTTGGTGATGTTGCCACGCAGGTGATCCGCGACGAAGACAACAAGAAGGATTTTTTGGTGTCTTTTGTTGTCGTCGACAATCCGGACGGACACAGCCCAGCATCCGACAGTGCTATTCTTTCCCGACAAGTCCAGGCAGCCTGTCGAGAGCGGCTCCCAGGCTACATGGTGCCAACCTACGTGGTTCCGCTGGCCGCAATCCCGCTGTCGGCCAACAACAAAGCAGATGGCAAAGAGCTGAAGCGTTTCTTCAACAGTCTGTCACCGGACGAGCGGATGCACACGACAGGCGCTGCAACAAACGGCGTGGCAGCGCCGACGACGGCGTCAACCGCTGCTCTCCGCGTTCCGCTTTCTGAACACCCGAGCGGCAAGATCGTTGTCCAAGTGCTGCACAAGTTGGGCCTGCTTGACCCCAATCACCACGCCCTCGCTCCACACACGAGCATTTTCGAACTCGGCATCGACTCTGTCTCTGTGCTACGCTTTGCTCGCGCACTCAGACGGGCAGGTGTTTCCTCCGCCACACCGTCAGCCATCCTTGCGCACCCCAATATGGGAGATCTTATCGCTGTGCTGCACGATGCACAGACGAAGCAATCTACCACGATCGGCTCAGTGCTCGAGGCCCGTCTACTGGTTGATGCTTGCCAGCACCGCAACCGCGCACAGGTGGCCCAATCCCTCGGCGTCGCCTCAGACCAGATCGAGTACATTGCACCCTGCTCGGCTTTGCAACAGGGCATCCTCTCTCGAGCCCGCTCTGGACCGGAACACCGAGACACGTACTTTAATACGTTCCACTTTAAGCTCGACAGCACCGTCTCTGTTGAGAGACTGCAGAGAGCATGGGCCACGGTCGCTGCCAGAAATTCTATCCTGCGGACGCGTTTTGTCGCTACAAGGGACGGCATTGTCCAAGCTGCTATGAAACCTGATGCCGTCACCCTTCCTTGGATGCAGCTGAATTTGGACGACAATGCAGACGTAGCCTCGGCATTGCAAGAGAAGTACATAGACTGGGTCGATTCCAGCCGAGGCAACGACATTACCAACCCAATACAACATTTGTCGTTTGCATATCGTGGAGCAAACACTCATGTTCTGCATATTTTCCACGGCCTCTATGATGCGACAAGTCTCGGTCTCGTCCTCGGTCAGGTTGCATCCGCGTACAAAGCTGAACCGAACCGTTTGCCATCATCGTCAGCGCCAACTTTCCTACATGCTCTGGTGCATGGACCACTCCGGAACCACAGCAGGAGCCGTCCATTCTGGGAGAGACACCTGAACGACCGTGGTCCTTTCCAACCCCTCCAGCCTCTAGCTGCTTCGAAGTCCGCTACCCGCGAAGACATTGGCGTTGAGCGCACCCTGTCCTTTGCCGATGTGGAACACATACGCGTTCGTCTTGGTGTGACACACGCAGCACTCGTCCAGGCTCTGTGGTTGTCTGTTCTGTACAAGAACGCAAACAACCGTGCCAGCAACGGCGTGGCCCTTGGCCTCGTCCTCTCGGGTCGAACTATGGATGACCTAGACGGCACGGAAGGTGTTGTAGGGCCCCTGTTCAACACCTTGCCGTTCTTTGCGCCGGCCGCGGAGCTCGAATCGTCTTTTGCAGAACTGGCCCAGGCGTGTCACGCGTACAACGTAGCTACGCTACCCTTTCAGCAGACACCGTTACGAGACATTCAAAAGTGGTGCTCAGCCGGACAGCCGCTCTTTGACATCCTCTTCTCATTCCAGTTTGGAGACGAGTCCGTCGCCGGCACGTCGTCAGCCACCTCAGACCTATGGACGCAATCTGAACCGGCCGTACATGCCGACTATCCACTTGCTCTGGAGGCGGTTTTGACGTCAACCTCGTCGTCGCCTACCCTCCGCCTGGTCCTTGTTGCAAAAGCCGGCGTTGCAGACAAGCCAATTCTCAATCATATGCTCGATGAGTTTGAATCTGCCTTGGAAGCCGTTGCAAAAGACCCGTTCTCATCAGTTATGAGGACCAACAATGGCGCGGTGCATGTCATGGACAACATCACATCCAATCCAACACCTGAACCAGTAACAAGTGATGCTTTCACCGCCGATTTGAGCAAAGAAACCTCTGCCCCATTTGCTTGGAGCGATACGGCTTCAACACTGCGGCGGACAATCGCTTCTCTTGCTGGCGTGCAAGCGGACACGATCAACGAGAATACCACTCTCGTGGAACTGGGTCTTGACAGTGTTGATACGATCAAGCTGTCAGCTCGCCTCCGCACAGCCGGTGTCCGTTTGACCAACAGCCAACTTGTCCGTGGACAATCGATTCTGACCTTCTCGGACATGATTGAGGCCGCAAACAATGAAGAAAGGGCCCCAAATGGGGATGTATCGGCCTCAAAATCCTCTGACGACACCACTATTGCATCCACATCAGAAGCGCTCCGCAGCTACTTCAACTCGAACGGTCGTGATCTCTCCAACGTCTCCCATCTCTTGCCTCCAACACCCATGCAGGAGGCCATGGTGGCCGACATGATTCAATCAAACTTTGCGCTCTATTTCAACAACGACATCCTGGAAATCAACCCAGGTGTAGATATCGCGCGCCTCAAAGCCGCGTGGGCATCTGTCGTTGCCAAACAAGCTATCCTGCGCACGGTCTTCTTCAGCATTGACAGTCCTGATTTTGACATTGCCTACTGCCAGGCTGTGAAGCAGTCCATTGACTTCATAGAAGAGTGCAGCGTTGTGAGCACAGCGGAGCTGGTCACCGTCGCCGACAAGGTTAGGAGACAGGCCATGCACGGAGAGGGAGAATCGGGGCTTTTCCAGCTTACATTTGTCCACGCAAGCGACACCAGACGCTGGTATCTCGTTCTGTCGATTGCTCACGCTCTTTACGACGGACGGTCCCTGGACCTCCTCCACCGCACAGTCGAGGCTACTTACCACCACTCCGACAACGCTGCACCTGTTTCACCTGCTGAGGATCCGGCTTACATTGGTCAGCTCGGTCTCATCCTGCAGTCATCGGGGGCACAAGCAGACGCTTTCTGGCTCGGCTTCCTCGAAGGCGCCCAACCTACATACGTACCACGACAAGATACGACGCAAACGCCAGAGAAAACCGTCGTCCGCCTTGAGTCCACGTCCTCTGTGTCCGTCACCGATCTGCAGGCCTTTGGCAGACAGCAGGCCACGAGTGTTCAAGTGATCGGCCAAGCATGTTGGGCCGCCGTGCTCGCATCCCTGACGGGCTCGCTGGACCTATTGTTTGGTGTTGTTCTGTCTGGTCGCCCTGCAGACGAGGACGACGCTACCGTTTTCCCGACAATGAACACCGTACCAGTCCGTGTTGTCCTGCACGGAACACCATCTGAGCTCCTCCAGTACATGCAGTCCAATATGGGCAGCATTGGCGAGCACCAGTACTATTCTCTTCGCAAGGCGCAGCGGGCCGTTAAAAGAGCGGCAGGCAGCGACAGCTCGTCAGCGTCAGGCATCTTCAATACTCTCTTTATGCTCCAAAAGCGTGGCAACAAAGAACTAAAGGATACAGAGAATCCGGCCATCATGAAGTCGATTGGAGGTGCTTCCGACGTGGAGTATCCTATCTGTGTCGAGATGGAGCTGGTTCACGACAACTCGGGGAAGGATACAGTGGTTTGGCGGACGGCCTGCGATACAGCCTATGTGTCTCGCCATGGTGCCGTTCGACTACTCCACCAGCTCGACGTCGCGCTTCGCTTCATGGTCCATTCTTCTGCGTCTTCTAGTACGACTAGTATTCTCGCGTTCGATGACAGCGGCGTCTCCATCTGCGGCCTCCCACCTTTTAAGCCAAAGGTGTCTAGACAAGCAGAAGAAAAGCTTACCATGAACCCTCCAACCGCAGAAGCCTCGCAGGAAGACTCTGGTGAGTGGACGGACGCCGAAATGGCCATTCGCGAGGTGCTGTCGGCTGTGTCTGGCACACCCGAGAGCGCCATCCAACGGACGGGCCAGACGCTCTACCATCTCGGCCTCGACTCCATCAGCACAATCAAAGTGAGCTCCTTGCTCAGGAAGACAAAGGGCATTGTGTTGGGCGTGCGTGCATTGCTGGCAGCTGGTTCTATACAAGAAATGGCCACCATGGCCACGGCCAGCAAAGAGGACATGCAGAAAACGTCTTTTGATAGTCAAACTTTGTCGACATCAAGTCTTTCGGCGGCGCATATCGAACAAAGTCTGCGCGCGGGAGGCATGTCTCCGGCCGATGTCGAGACCATCTTGCCTGCCACGCCAATGCAAGTGCACATGATCAGCGTCTGGCAGAACACGGGTGGCGACGTCTTCTTCCCTGCATTCTGCTACCGCCTCAAGCCGAACGAGACATCCACCATTATTAGTCTTTATCATATCCACAGTGCATGGGCAGAGTTAGTAGCGGAACTCCCAATTCTGCGCTCCATCTTAATGGCCGCCGCTGTCGATGCACCTGTTCCGTTGTCGCAGGCTGTCATTCGGAACAAGATGCACAAGATGCCGCCTTCTCTGGACGAAAGCAAGGTGGTTCATTCGTGGCCCGCGCTTGGAGACACATCAGCTCAGGCGTCGTTTGCTATTCTATCGGTCGCCCGAGAGGTTGATGCCGGCCAAGTCTCCTACCTCTTGACGCTCTGCATCCACCATGCTCTTTACGATGCCGTAAGTCTCGAGACGATTCTCGGGCGCTTCAAAGAGCTTCTTGTCTCTCCATCAAAAGGAAAAGCCCGGGCCACATCGACAGCTTGGGAGCAATCGCTTTCCCGTCAACTCTCCACTGCGACCACCGAGAGCAACACAGCATATTGGTCGAAATACTTTGCTGGAGCCAACTTACGATCCTCTGTTGAGATCCCCGGAAAAGTGCAGAAACGTGGCCGTGCCTCATTCTACCGCCGTTCCGCGCTCGACGATGTTGCACCACTAAAAGACGGGGCAGCCAAACTCGGCGTCGGTCTTCAGAGCCTCGTGTTTGCCGTGTATGCGAAGACATTGTCCACAAAGAATGCCAGCCAAGACGACGTCGTCTTTGGTGTCTACCTGGCGAACCGGATCAACAGCGGCGATGATGACAAACTGGCGGCGTATCCCACGCTCTGTCTTGTGCCGCTGCTCGTGCGGTCACCATCCACGCGCAGTGTGGCCGACATGGCTGCCCAGATCCAGGCTGACCTTCATGCCCTGGCCGCACCGCCTTCGCCGACGGCAGCAGCGCCGCTCACAGCAAGCCTCTGGGAGATTCGACAGTGGACGGGTGTCGCCGTCGAGTCGTTTGTCAACTTTTTGCTCCCAGACGATCTGGGCGCCGTGGATGCGTCGTCTGGCATCTCGTTGGAGCTTGTCGAAACGCCAGACAAGGCATCCCCGCCACCATCACCCAGTGCCTACCCGTCTCTCCACGGCAACCGCGTCCGGGAGGCTTACAAGGACGCCATCGATGTGGAAATGGCGGTCCGCAATGACACATTGGACATTGGTGTCTTTGGCTCGGCGAGCCGTCTTGGTGATGACGGCGGTGCCGAGAAGACAGTGCAAGCGATTGTGAGTGCTCTCCTGGCAGAGCTTTCAGACAAGGAGTAAATGCTGTGGTGGGTTGAGGAAAGGTGTCCTTTGTGAAATAAGGGTGCAAAATACGGGCAGTTTGGTTTTCATAGCGGCGTAAGGCGCATGCGTTGCGGGAAGGATTCTGTTTCTACTCGGTTTATTTTGTTTCTATCTATTTGTACATTTGCACCACCTCTGTTGTTCGACATTGTTTTGCAAGCTACACCCGCTCACTGCTCTCACCAGAACTAGGTCCATGGCCCCCACCGCGTGCTGCTTTCCGCATGTCTGCAAGAACCAGGGCGTCGCTTCCACTTCCATTTGAGGCGATGCGGGTCCTGCTGCCGGTGCCGGTCTGACGTGTCATGTAGCTCGGATGGGCCAGCAAAAAGACGATCATGACGGCAAGCATCAGCAGGCCGTCAAAGACGTAGAGGAACACCTCGTGGCGCAGGATGTACCCGTCGTTACCCATGAGGTATTCAATCACGCGGAAGACGGAGCGGACGAAAATGAGGGCCGAGGCGACGTAGAGCGCCGTTATCTGGCGCTGCCAGACGGTAGGTCCGCCGGGGATGGTGTCCGCCATGGAAGTGGACGGGCTGCTGCTGCTGCGGCTGCGACGGAGGAAGCGCACGTGGAACACGGCCGCCACAGCCACAAAGACGCCGAAAAAGACGAGCTGGACAAAGAGGCCGGCAAGGATGATGCGCTCGCCGGTGCGGAGGGCCGCGAGCGTGCCGGCGGCCTGGTAGCCGCCACCGCCAGCCTGCAGCAAGAAGGAGAGCACGTCGCCGCAGACAAAGACCTTGGTCAGCCAGCGCGGGGACACGAGGGCGCAGGATTCGCCGTGGACGTGCACGACGATGCGGCCGAGGACGATGTAGATGGAGGCGGCAAACAACGCGGGGGCGACGAGAAGCAGGACCGACTGCAGGATGTAGGGGCCGAGCGCCCACAGGTCGCGAGACGAGAGGATGCGGCCGATATAGCCAGCGATTTCGACTGCCATGTTAGCGACGACGTACGCGGAAGTGGAAGCGGCTGAAAGGGACGAGGCGAGCGGGTTGGACGTACAGATGCCTCCGAGGCAAAAGGGGATGAAATACCACGTCCGGCGGCGCATCGCAATGGCCGCGTGAAGCACGGTGAGGACACCAAACAGACCGACAGCGACCCCGGCCGCCGCAATGCTGGGATCGTAGCGGTACGGGACCCAGGCATTGGGGTCATCCGTGGATGGATGGTCGTTGGACGACATGGCGACAACGAACAGACCGATGCAGTGTTGTCTGGCGAATGCGAATGAAGTGAGAGCATCTTCTTGTTGCTTACTTGTCTGGAAACGGGCTGGCGACGTCTTTTATTGTTGGCGCCGGAACGGGGCGTCGGAACGGGGCGTCGGAACCGGGCGTATTGGACCGTATTGCTGTCCGGCGGTGCTCCGTCGAATACGGCCGTATTCACCGTATTCGACCGTACTCGGGCCGTATTGGGCCCTCTTCTCGGCCGTATTTAAGCTTTGAAGGACCCGCGTTTGGGCGCTAAGCTCTGGGGCTGAGCAGGGGTCGCATATGCGGTGAACGCGCTGTAATTATGTTGTCGCCGCCTGGAAGACATTCCAGCGTCCGTTGACTTTGATGGGCCAAGACACTCCTGACAAAACGTCTCACCGTATTCGTTTGCACAACGACAGACACGGGAGAATGAGAGAATGAGAGAATGAGCCAAACAAGTCCCGATTGCTTGTCGTCGTCTCTTCAGCGGCAAGATGACATCAGCAGAGCGGCCCAGCACGTCGACCACTGGCGGACGAAGAGCACACACCAAATCCCGCCGGGGATGTCTGAACTGCAAAAGACGCCATGCAAAGGTACAAAGCGACGATGGCGAATGAGGCTGGCAAGAGACTGAGACTGGCCTACTAATGTCTGACTTCAGTGCGACGAGAAACGCCCGACATGCATGCGGTGCCATCGCCTGGGCGACGCGTGCATGTGGCCGGCGGTGGCATCGCGCCCGCGCGCATCGCCAACTGGAGCGTCGTCGTCCAAGGCATCGACGCCCGAGACAAGGCGGCCGTCAGCAGCAGATGACCTCATGTCGGCCCTGTCGAGTCTGTACCACGGGTCAGAGGGCGCAGGACATCGAGGGGCGGGACCGGCCGGGTGGCAGGTCGCTGAGGTGGCTGCTCAATCGGCAGGTCAAGTGACAACATCGGCGACACCATCGGCGACAACACCGACACCACCGGCCTTGCCGTTCGAGTTTGATCTCATGGACCTGCGCCTGCTGCACCACTACACGATGCACGTCCACGCGACGCTGGACCCGACAGCCGCGCCCGTGCAGCAGCGCATCTGGCAGGACACGGTGCTGCGCCTAGGCTTCGACCATCCGTTTCTGCTGCGCGGCATCCTGGCCCTGTCGGCACTGCATCTGCTGCTGGAGGCACGCGGCGCGCCCGGAACGGACCGGCGCGGCGACAAGCGAGATCTGACGGCCCTGAAACTGCGGGCAGCGTCCCACGTGGACGCCGCGCTGACAATGTTCCGCCAACGACTCGGCCAGGACGGCCAGCTGCAGCTCCAGCCAGCCGTGCCAGGAGGCACAGGCGCCACAGGACCGGTGGACGGCGACGATGACGCCCCGAGTGCAGTGTTTGTATTTGCTTGTCTGCTGGTCGTGCACAGTTTTGCCCATGCGAAGCTGCTGGGGACGGTCAAGATGCCGTTGCGAGCCGACAACGACAGAGACGACGACCCGGATAACCCCGACGACCCCGACGACCCCGACGACCCAATTAGCGCCCTTGTGGCGTCCTTTCGGCTCATCCGCGGCGTCAACACGCTGCTGCAGCCGCACTTTTTGCGCATCCTGGCAAGCGAGGTCGCGCCGCTCATAGCCAACGCCATGCCGTCATCTTCGTCCTCGTCCGGGCTGACTGGGTCCGTCCACCAAGACGTGCCAGCGTTGGTGCAGCTGCACCAGTGGATTTCGCGCCCAGCAGACGGCGACGCGGATGACATTGACACGTCGTCTGACGCCCACGCCGACGCCCACGCCGTTGACGAACTGCACCGCATCGCAACGACCGTCGACGTCCACGCCCGCGCGGGCCATCGCGGCCAAGCGTCCCTGCTCGCCCTGATGCTCGTCTGGCCGGCGGCCGTCTCCGACGTCTTTATCGACCACGTCGCCCGCCGCCGGCCGCGGAGTCTGATTGTGCTCGCCCACTTTGCCACCCTCTTCCAAACCGGCGCCCTCGCTACCTGCTGGTGGATCACGGGCTGGGGCCGGGCCGTCGTCGAGGCGGTCGAAGCCGAAGTGGGCCGGGCCGGGCAGGGGCAAGGAAATGTGCATGGGCATGTGCATGACGAGAGCAGCAGCAGCCTGCTCTCGTGGCTCGCGTGGCCCAAAGCCGAGATTTTCAGAGAGACAAGCGGGAGGTGAAGCAAATATATTACAGACTGGTATATCTATGGTAGAAAAGGCTAAATGTGGTACAAAAGAGATGCAAAAGTACAAGAGAGAGAGAGAGAGAGAGAGGACAGAGACGGCCATTACTCTGCAGGCACCGCATAGAGCGGCCGCATGTTGCCCAGGCGGTCGCAGGGGCCAAACTTCCACCAGTCGGCGTGGAACCAATAGTGCACATAGCGGAACATCTGCACGACGATCCAGGGGATGGGCGGGAAGGACGCCCAGCGGCCGTCCTCAAAGTGGACGTCGAGGCAGGTAAAGAAGAAAATGACGCCGGTGGTGGCGCCGATGCTGGCAATGGCGTGCTTGGCGAGCTTGGCGCTTTCGGCCGGGAAGTCCTTGAAGCGCTCGGCGCCGTACTTGCGGAGGCCCATGAGCGTCGTGATTTCCTCGGTCAGGTGCTGGGTGAAGACGCCGCCAAAGGCGTCGATGATGGCCCGCAGCGCGTTGCCGTCGTAGACTTCTTTGCCGGCCGCGACGGCTTGGACATAGGCCGTGTACTTTTCGAGGCCGTCGTGGAACTCGTGGTGCTGCGCGACGTTGGTGGCCATGATCCCCGGCTCGCCGGCCATCTTCTCGATGATGGGGAAGAACTGGGTCTCCTCTTCGTGGTGGTGGACGTGCACCACCGTGGCCCAGACCGCGGCGTAGTTGGCAAACGCCTTGACTTCCTGGGGCTTGACGTGCGGCGCCTGCAAGTAGATGGCGTTGATGCCGCGGATGAAGCAGTTGTGGACGGCCGTCATCTCGACTGCCGAGTTGTCAAAGATGTCATTCTGTGTTGTTAGCAGCCGCAATCAACGCAGAGGACAGTGTGCACCGACAGTGTGCACCGACAGTGTGCACCGACAGTGTGCACCCACCTTTGTGTTGATGCCCTCCGGCCGCGGGTCCGGGATGAGCTGAAACGGGTGGTCGGCGTAGACGGGAGCCATGGCGGGCGTTGGTGAAAGGAGCGTGAAACGAAGAATATACCGAAAGACTGAAAAGACGATGTTGACAACAGACGTTGATTACACAATGCGGCGCAGAGCAATTCAACGTTTCTGGAGCGGCATCCATTCTTATTTTATGGCATCTGCTTCGCCGTACTCGTCGTAAGAGGAGGACTGCAGAGACAACAAGGCAGCTCCCCAGAGCGGACTTCGCAGCTTACGGCTGACAAGCGACAGGGTAATTACAGAATACAGTTGTCGAATAATATTCTAATATTCTGCACAGACTCGTACCCTGCTGAGCCCTGGTCCTCTTCTTTGTTCCACTTTTTGACATGGGCGTCCATTGGCCCCTGGCTCCATTCTCACTCTCACGTTGACAGCCCTCCGGTTAGACGACGGTAGTGCTGACATCACGTTGCCGACTGGAAGTCGCGAACAACACATCTTACTGTGCACTTCGTATCGTACTTTATTTCCTTCGTACTCGGTCGGTCTTTCTTGGCTCAGTCCCTGGTGCAGTCGCCCCTGATGCAGTCCTCAGCCTTACATTGTATGCCTGCAGGCGGTGCCTGTGTCACTCTGGTCACAAAGGATTCTGGCCGACGAAGCAAAGCGGACGTCGTGCAGCGACCGCAGAGGCCAGGCTGCGGAAGGGAGGAAGGGACTGTGGTTCGCCCCGGCGTAGGCGGCGACTCCCGCTGTGCCGTTTTCAGAAGGTTCTATGGAGTAATCACGGCAGACAGACCTCCTGCCTCAGTTGGACAACGACCTCTCCCTTTGCTAGCTGTTGGCCTCCTCTTGCGCTATCGCGTCCCTTGTTGTGTTCCGTATTTCAAAGACGTCCAGCGCTGGCCTTTATTGTCCAATCTGCCTCTACAAGATACCGTCAGCACACCTCGCCATCTCATCGTCTCTCGCCGCACTACTCCGTATTGCCGTGTTTGTGCCCACAGAGGCCATTTTGGCCACGTTGCGTTCCGCCAATCATCAGGACACAATTTCAGGCTGACATGGCGTTACGAAACGATGCCTGTGGGACGGCCTCTGGTTCTCTCGGCAGGTAGACGGATGGCCCGCCAGCCAGGCGTCTGGTAGGGCGGATCCAAGTGGTGAGAAAGTAGACGAAAACGATGTAAGAAAATAAGAGCGGAGGACGACGAGACTCGAGACAGACGCAAACTACCTCGCCGCACACCAAAAATAAACAGTACATTAGGAGAAACAAGGTTCTGGACTGGGCCGATGGGACAATGGAAGAGCGGCTCAGCGGACATGGACGAGAGCCATGCCATTGGAACGAGTGAGATTTTAGTGCGGCTGTGGGCGTGGGCTGTGCTTTTGCAGGCAGGCAAGGCTCGGCTGCAGATACTAGAGTTACGAGGTTATTTCTTGACTGACGAAAAAAAAAAAAAAAAAAAAACCAGAGCGCGGAAAAAAACCGCCGTGTCAAAATGGTACGAAGCAAGATACGCAGTATACGGCCCGTTGTATGAGTTTGTTCATGTGTTGTTCCTTTGGCGTAGTGAATATGCCAAATTTGCTGAAGTAATTTGTGCTGCGGGACGTATATTCAGTTGTTTTGCTATCTGTACGAAGTACAGAGTATTTCCAAAGGAATTACTATCAACGCAGCCGCATTGGGCTCTCTCTCTCTCTCAGCTCGTCCATTGGGCAGTCGTACTTCTCTCTTTGGAGGCTGCTGCGTCAGCTTTGTCAAAGGATTCGTCAGTCTTTCTCACACTGCTTTGGGACATCGTACTCCGCACGTCTTGAACGGTTGTGCCAAGGGTCTAGAAGAAATAAGAAGGTGGAGGCGAGTGAGCGTGAGAAACGGGCATTGTCAGCCGCAGGTCACGTCATCTTTTCTGACAAAAAAACATGTGACGATGAACGAGGCCAGAGGCAGGATACCGACGTCGACGTCGCCATGACCATATCGCCCGGGGGAGGGAGCTTCCGCTGGGAAGAGTCGTCTTGCACCTTGAGGACGACAGGAAAGGAGCCATCCAAGGAGATCTGCCATGTGCCGGTACAGAGGCAAGCCCATCGCCGCGTCCTGTCCAAATGACAAAGGCGGGAGAATTCTTCAAACACGTCGAAGCAAGGCTGTGCAAAACACCGTCGCATGAATGTCGTGTCTCGATGGCATGACAATCCATCACAAGAGCACAAGAGCAACAAACCCCCAAGTCACGGTCCATCTCGATCGATGCGTGATGTCGTCAGACAGTCTGGGGAGAGAGAAAGCATAAACAGTTTGCCTTGGCTGGGCCGAATGCTGAAACAAAATGAGGTTCAGTCGGTCGACCTTCTTTTTTGCTCGATGGTAACTGAAAAATCCAGATTCCCATCGCCATGCGGCCTCGTCATCTGCGACCGGCTAAAATGCAGCATGTTCGAAGACGACGTTGCCAACCAAACAAAACCGCCAAGATGGGCGGGCGTCGTCATTCTATTTTTTGCAGAGGTGAAAAGAAAGACGACGATCAGACGGCAGGCATGTGAATGCCATCTCGAAACAAAATACCAGAGAGTGGGAGACTGGATGGAGATGCAATCGTGACAGGAGAGCACGAGAGACGAGAGACGAGAGACGATAAACACCTGTTGTCGAATGCGTCGTGAAAATGTAAAATCAACGCCAAACAATGAAAAGCAAAAACATAAAAAAATAAAATAAAACAATCATACAAAGGAATGCAAATAAACTTTAAATTCAACAAGGCAGGCTACGTGCATCCGACAACGTGAATCTCCCCAAAGAACAGTTCCAGACGTCTGGGTTGCTCCGTCGTCACCTTCACTGCCGGCTCCGTCGATCAAACCGGGACATCCTTGATCGAGCCCTTCTTCCATCGTCTCGCCACTACACCAAAACTAGCGCATCGAAGTATCAATCGAATCGAAATCAAGCGCAAGGAGCCCAAGGAGCCCCTGCCGTCTGGCTGGTCGGCTGGTCCACGAAATAAAGTCGTCACTGTGCCTCTCAAAAAGGAACCGAAAAAGAAAGCAACACATTCGACCTGATCCTCCACCTCGCATCCTTGCATCTCCAGACCAAACTTTGTCACAAAGCGGTGCTTCTTTTGATCAAACAACAGCGTTGACCATCCCCAACTCTATTCCCACCTACCTCAGTCTCTTCCTCGGCACAGCATGGCCAGCACACTCCTTGCCCTGCTGGCCACGGCGGCCGCGGTGTCGGCGCAGGGGCCCACCAACCCGGCGCCGGCCACAAACTGTGCCGCCCTCAAAGCACCCGCCGTCGGCAATGCCACCGTCGTCTCGCTGCAAGCGGCGACCCGCAATGCCGTCCCCGTGCGCGCCACGAACGGCACCCGTCTGTCCGTGTCGCTGTGCGACGTCAACGTCACCCTGACGCACGGCAACGCGCGCGACCGCGTGCGCGTGCAGGTGTGGCTGCCGTTGGGCGGGGGCAGCGATGGCACCGCGTCGGCGTCCGCGTGGAACGGCCGTTTCCAGGCCACCGGCGGCAGCGGCTTCCAGGCCGGCCTGTTTGACGCGGCCCTGGGCCCGGCCGTGGCCGACGGCTACGCCGCTGCGTCGACCGATGCCGGCGTGGGCACGACCGGCAGCTTCCCCGTGCAGGCCAACACCACGTCGGCCCTCACGCAGCAGCTCTTCACCAACTTCGCCAGCCTGTCCGTGCACGAGATGGCCGTCGTGGGCAAGGCCCTCGTCGAGCAGCTGTACGGCAAGCCCGCCGCCCACTCGTACTTTACCGGCTGCTCCACCGGCGGCCGCCAGGGGTACATGGAGGCCCAGCGCTACCCGGCCGACTTTGACGGCATCCTGGCGGCCTCGCCCGCCATCAACTGGGACCGCCTGCTGGCCGCCATGCTGTGGCCCTTTTCCGCCCTGCAGCAGCAGTTCCCGCTCCAGCCGGACGGCTCCGGAACCGAGGTGCCGCCGTGTGTGCTGGATGCCTTCCAGAGCGGCGTGGTGAGCGCCTGCGACGCGCTGGATGGTGTGACCGACGGCATCGTGACGCAGCCGGGCGCCTGCAAGTTCGACCCGACCACGCTCGTCGGCAAGGCGGTCGCCTGCTCGTCGGCACAACGTGGCGGCGGCGGCGGCGGCGGCAGCCAGCGCGGCCAGAACGGCAGCGCCACGTCCGTCACAATCACAAATGCCCATGCCGCCGTCTTCTCCAAGATCCTCGCCGGCCCAGCGTCGCCCGACGGCAAGGCCCTGTGGTACGGCCTGCTGCCCGGCGCCTCGCCCACCACGCTCGCGTCCACCACGCAAAACGGCACCGCTCCCTTTTCGCTCGCCGCCACCTGGCTCAACAACTTTGTGCTCGCCCTCAACGACCCCCGGAGCAACTTTTCGTCGTTTGGGGCCTCGATGCCGGCGGCGCGCAATCGCCTCGCCAAAAAGAGCACCGACACCACTGCCGTCGCCAATGTCCAGGCCTACACCAACATCTTCCAGCAGTCCCAGTCCCTCTTTGACGTCCAGATCGGCACCGACAACCCGGACCTGCGCGCCTTCCAGGCCGCCGGCGGCAAGCTGCTCTCGTGGCACGGCCTGGCCGACCAGCTCGTGTTCCCCAACGGCACCCTCGACTACCTGCAGCGCACCATCGACCTGCTCGACGCGAACGCGGTCGACTCGTTTTACCGCGTGTTCGTCGCGCCCGGCGTGCAGCACTGCGGCGGCGGACCGGGTGCCGCGCCGTCGGATCCCCTGGCGTCGCTCGTGCAGTGGGTCGAGAACAACAAGGCGCCGGACACCTTGCCGGCCAGGAAGGCGGCAGGTGCAGCTTCCAACAGCACCGTCGCCACCAACAGCACCTCGGCCGCCATCACCCGCAACCTGTGCCGGTACCCGCAGATGATGGTCTACGGCGGCAGCGGCGACGGCCGCCAGGCCGACAACTGGAAGTGTGTCGCGGGGCCGAACCAGCAAGTCATTGCGCAGAAGACGGCCTCCCAGACAACGCCGCTGCTGGCCGTATCAAGCGGGGCCTCCAATGCCGTGTCCTTGAAGGCAGGTGTTGCTTTCGTCGTCCTCGTGCAAGTACTGTCCGCTGTCTTGTAGCCTTTTTCCTTTTGTGCCTTTTCGAGCTTTTTGTGTTGTGTTTGTTCTGCTTGTCCTGGATGACGGCTGATTTTGTCCTTTTTGTATACCAATAATGGAAGGCCCTGTTTCCCTTTTGAAAAAGTTTTTTTTGTTTGTAGCGTCTGCTTTCAGTCTCGCATCTGCTTTCAGTCCCGCATCTGGCGCACGTTCAAATTGACACGCTTGTTGCGCATCCAGCCGCGCCACGCCTCGTATCGCTCGTCCGCGTGCTCACCTGCCGGCCACGCGGCCAGCTCGTCGGGGCACGTGCCCTTGAGAACCTTGGGCACGCCGTGCCATGCAAACCGTGCGTGGCCCGACATGTAGACCGCGTCGCCCGACCGTATCCGGATGAGCACGTACGGCTCCTTGTCCGTGCCCTGCTCGGCCGGGCGGCGTTTGCCCTCTTCGAATTCGGCCGTCGGTGCCGCCATGAACAGCGCGTCGCAGCCCATGCTCAGGCTGATCAGGCCCTTGTCGGTTTCTTCCGAGACATCCCGGTGGATCATCATCGTGTCGCCCGGCGTGTAAAAGTTGACAATCGCTGCCTGCGCGTCGGTCTCCGGGAACAGGCCAGCCAGCAGCTGGATCAAGTCCGGCGGAAAGCTGGGCACCTGCTCCATGTCGTCTCCACCCGCCGTCTCTGGATACACCCGGTTGGTCCAGTCGTACTGTCCGCCCAGCGTCACCCAGTGCAGCCGCTTGTCCAGCACCTGCTGGATCGACAGCGGCCGGTGCACCGACGGGTCTTTGGGCGGGAACGTGCCCGGTCCCTGCAAAACATCGATGCTGTGTGCGTTGGCCGGTGGTGGGTATGTAAAAAAGGACGCCCCGTCCGCCGGGTAGGGCAGCTCGTAGTGGAGGTGCATGTTGGTCTGGTGGCGCCGGTCGGCGAGGTCGCGGTGCACCATGCGGTCCAGCAGGCGTTTCTGCACGCGCAGGGGCACGAGCTTGGGAACAATCAGGAGGCCGGGGAGGAGAGGGTGGGCGTATACAGGATAGTCCGCATTGGATTCTCCGTTCTTGCCGTCCTCCTCTTCGTTGTCCTCCATGTCGCCGTCGACGGGGCTCTTGTCGGCCAGAAACGCAGCAAAGGCTGCCTTGATACGTGTGGCCGGGAGCGTGCTCACCGGACGGAAGGACGGTCGGCCACTTTGTGCCCCATCATCCCCAGCCGGAATCTCGTCAATGTCCTTACTCGCCTCGATGACGGCGACCGTCGACTTGGCGTACGTCTTCCATTTGCTGCGCAGATACTCGGACGGCTGCTCGTGCGCGTCCAACGAGGTAATGTCGATGGTCATAACGGGTAGGCAGGAGGCATCGTCGAGGGAGGGGATCGTCTCTGTGGTTGTGGGGGTCAAAATGCTCACAACTAATGTGTGTTGGTGGTCGCCTGATTTTTGTGATTGTGACTTTTCGTTGCATGATTTAATTCCTATTTTTTAATGCCGCTCTCGACCGCCGCCGGTCGTAGTTGCCCCGCCATTCACTTGCGAGGGGCGCTCGTGGCACGATAAGATAAGAAACAGCCTAATAGAGAGACTGCCACACCAAAACGCGCTCCCGACGCGTCGGGCCAGGGCCAGATCCCTCCAATTCTCATTCGTTACAGCGCTTCATGCCCCTTTTCCCCCGCCACAGAATGCCGCTAAAACCGACCGCTGAACTGCTGTGCCACCCAGCACCGCCATGCAAGGGAGTAAATAAATAAATAAACAACACTGCAAAAATAGTACACCATAAGTTGGCAGCCACGACCCAGAGTGCCACGCCTTCCGATCTCGACCACTCTCAGATGCTGCGACCCTTGCTCCTTCCTCTCCACGCCCAAAACGACGACGACACGACGACTCCAGCGTTTCTGGACTTTTTCGACCATTCTGCCTCACGATCCTCCTTAACGACCGTCGACCACCTCCACTCGGCAGCGCGGCCACCGAGACACACTCGTTCTATCCGTCCCCCGTTAGTCGCCAAGGCCCAGCGCGTCCCCTCGTTTTCTTCTTTTCTTCTTTCTTCCTCGCCTGCTTCCCGACGACGCCGCCGTGAGAGACCATACAACTCGAGCGACTGTTAACGCCACGACATTTCATCCCTTCCGAACACCCATCACGACATGGCCCTTGGCCTCTAGAGAGCGTATCCCGCAGACCTTTTTGTATCCATTGTACTCCCTTGCTTCGTTGCACCGCCTCTCTTTTCGCTCCCGCAACAACACTCACCGCCATGGATAATTACCAGAAGCTGGAAAAGGTCGGCGAGGGTGAGTACAGTCCTCAGAATGGCGAAGACGGAACGGTGTGGGGATAGAGAACAGACGTCTGACTACCGTTCCATACAGGCACGTACGGTGTTGTCTACAAGGCCCGCGACCTGACGGCCGGCGGACGCATCGTGGCGCTGAAGAAGATCCGGCTCGAGGCCGAGGACGAGGGCGTCCCATCGACGGCCATCCGCGAGATCAGCCTGCTCAAGGAGATGCGCGACCCCAACATCGTTCGCCTCTACAACATTGTCCACGCCGAAGGCCACAAGCTGTACCTCGTCTTTGAGTTTCTGGACCTCGACCTCAAGAAATACATGGACTCCCTGCCCGTGTCCGACGGCGGTCGCGGCAAGGCCCTGCCCGAGGGCACCGGCACCCGGCTGCACACGCTGGGCCTCGGCGACGACATCATCAAGAAGTTTATGAGCCAGCTCTGTGCCGGCATCCGCTACTGCCACAGCCACCGCATCCTGCACCGCGATCTCAAGCCCCAGAACCTGCTCATTAACAAGGAGGGGAACCTCAAGCTCGCCGACTTCGGCCTCGCCCGCGCCTTTGGCGTCCCCCTCCGCACCTACACCCACGAGGTCGTCACGCTGTGGTACCGCGCCCCCGAGATTCTGCTGGGCGGCCACCAGTACTCGACCGGCGTCGACATGTGGTCCGTCGGCTGCATCTTTGCCGAGATGGCCATGCGCAAGCCGCTCTTCCCCGGCGACTCGGAAATTGACGAGATCTTCAAGATCTTCCGCCTGCTGGGCACGCCCACCGAGGACGTGTGGCCCGGCGTGACGACGTATCCCGACTTCAAGGCCTCCTTCCCGCGCTGGGTGCAGGACACCGAGACGCCCATCTGCCCGACGCTGGATCCCATGGGCCAGGAACTGCTGGAGCTGATGCTCGTGTACGACCCGGCCAGCCGCCTGTCCGCCAAGCAGGCGTGCAACCACCCGTACTTTGACGATCTCGAAAAGGCGCTGCCCGGCACGGCCGCTGCCGGCGCGCGCCAGCACACGACGACGGCCGCAGCAGGCGGTGCCTACAACGGCAGCGGATACCACTAGCAAGGGGTCCTCTGCTAAAAGCGTCGAGTCGAGAGAACGGACGCACGGTCAACCCCCTGACTTGTTTGCTTATATATCTTCATTGTTGCATGTTCCATTGTGTTGTCTTGCCCTTTACTATTTCCTGTTGTTCCTTCGTTTTGTTTTGTATTTTTCTTGCTTTTTACTCTGTCTTCACTATCAACTCTGGAAAGAGGTGCATTCGGCGTTTTTACTTCTCTTTCTTCTTTGGCATGGGAAGGGGTGGGCAGAGCGGGCGACAGACGACTTAATCCTCAAGAGCTGGAGAGATAAGGATCGAGAGCACGTCGTAGAAGATGAATTGACAAAAAAAAATCTTGCAAACCAAAACAACAAGGCGCACCTCACAGCCCGATAACCGCGTGCGTGTAACAACTTCGGACTGCATGCTTGCCACGACATGTGCTAGACACGACGTGGAGCCTTTCCTGTGTGCCAGAGAGATTAAAGAAGACGAAGGAGGACAACAAAATGCAAGCGGCTTTCGGTGCTCGACCTTGCAGTAGAGGACGGGCATACATGAGACCGTAGCGATGGTTCTTTGCAGGCTGGTGTTCCAATGAATTAAAGCAAAATAGAAAGAAAACAAAACCGTGCCACCTCCACCTTCCACCTGTCCTTTTTTTGGTCTCGTAGCGACAGGCAAAGGGACAACAGGCACTGTGCTACATGATATCTCACGACGATGACACCCGCTTGTCTGCACTTCCATCCGGCCTCACCCTTGCGCAATTGTTCAGAGTAGCAAAAAGGCGCCTCAACTGAGACGAACATACGCCAATGTCTCTCCACAGACACCAGCATAGGCGAACGTCAAAGAAAAGAGCGAGCCGTCGGGAGCGGCTGTTACTGCACACGACATACACGGCAGCCACAGCAGCCTTGGAAGTTACAGGAAGTTAAAGGAAGTTACGGGACGTTACGGATAGCACGATAGATTGAACCAGCCGTAGCTGTCGCGTATCGAAAGAAAAATGGCGCGCACCATATCCAGTTGGGGCTGCAAAGGGGCTACAGAAGGCCACAAAACCTCCTCCTCTCCACCATGCCTGAGGAATGTTGACCTTTTGCACACGCTGTCTCACCCGCCACATCATTTTTACCAAGAGCTAAACTTGTGCGTGGGAGGTGGGTGGCGGGCAACTAGAGACAGCTACAGAAACCAGCATTCCTTAGAGAGGGTGGAGCTGGGGGGGTGGCAAAGCGACGAAAACGTTCTTCGTATGGGGGGTGGGTGTCTGGTGTGTACGGAGGCAATTCACGTCGGCTAGACCACAGTTTTCGAGATTGAGTTGTGCATAGTTTTTTGCTGTTCATCGACACATGCACAACATCACGATGCAAGATCTTGATTAACTGAAGGAATAGCGGTAAAGACCGACAGCCGGACGACTGCGGAGGACAGACGTAGGGGCGAGAGACGAGAGAAATGCAACGTGGGAATAGATGGCCGATGCACAGAATCGCCTTGACGGCAGCCGGGATGGC
Source organism: Sporothrix brasiliensis 5110 (assembly GCF_000820605.1). Lineage (NCBI taxonomy): Eukaryota > Fungi > Ascomycota > Sordariomycetes > Ophiostomatales > Ophiostomataceae > Sporothrix > Sporothrix brasiliensis. The sequence goes on from NW_024467131.1 coordinate 468,154, forward strand.
CCTTCCTCTTATCCAAAATACGCGAGACAGTGCAGGAATCAACCCTGTTCACAATGCAGTGTGGCATTCGTGTGGTTCGTAGATTCTGTATTTGTTGACTTTGTCGGCCGAAGGCCAGCCTCGAAGACAGGATATTCCCTGTAGAGAGCAGGTTGTGCTTGCTACACTTTGCGACCTCGTGTTTCTTGAATATTTGCGAGGCATGAACGATCAATGACCGCGGTTTACCTCTTTTTTGATTTATTGAATATACCGAGACAACATCTGGGGTCCAGCAGTCTGGAGTCGAGATCGTACGCCCAAGTGTAAGGTTCTCATTTATGGTTTAAAAAAATTGATTGTGTTACGCTCTTTTGTTTTCATAGTTTGAATTTCTCAAGAAAATTATACTGTAATCAGAAAATAGTGGGTTTCGTTTTCCTTTCTTTCTTGTTTCTTTTTTTTCTTTTTTTTTTTTTTTAAAATTTTTACATTATTAACGTCTTCCTTTCGACTTATTTTAAATGCGATTAGAAAGACTCTCGCATTTCATTATGCTGAAATATCGAGCGGGTCCCTATAATATCTCTATTTGTCGATGTAATAGCTCACGATATCAACATTTGACAAATGAGACTGTATCTCCGTATCTCGACCTTTGATGCGTCGCCCAAACAGGTAGGTGGTAAACAAACAAATTTTGTCTTTTTATAGAACCTACTCACTCCTCCACGCCGCACGGGATGTGCCGCCTGCTGACCCTACGCCCTACATCAACACCGTTAATTACATCTTTCTTTCATCTACGACAAAAACCTGTGCCACATGTCGGCATACGACAGAACACACCAAACAAGACCATGAGCCCCCAACAACAACAGGGTTTGTGCTTCTGATTTCAGAGATTGCAGGCGGGTTGCTGATGTGTCGTCTTTCAGTGCCGACCATACCCTGCCCCTGTTTGTTATGTCTTTCCTTGTACTCTGTTTGTCTGTAGACTGTCTGGAAACGTCTGTATTTTTAGATCACCAAAGAAAGGAACAAGGATGCAGTTGGTTGCCCGAGCGGTTTACCGTGGAACCGATCTGGTTTGTCGAGACGAGTCCGTCGTACTCCGTACCGAGACACCATTTTACCTTGGAAGGCCGTGTTCAGGGTCGTTTGAAGGTCGCTGTGGGATATTTTCAGGACATTTGTTTATTTCCGGCAACGGCAGACTCTCCCGCAGCGCCTCCCGAAATTGGCGGGACTGTTAAAGAAAGTGTACAATGAAAGGCTGTTGACCATTTCGCTGTATCCTATGTGTCCCAAAAATAAACTCGCTCGCACATGCCACAGTGTACGCTGGGCAAAGACAAAGGAAATGTGAGCGGCAGCACGATGCGGCAGCTGTCGCCAATGAGAGGGCCTGCCCGCCACGCGATCACTGCCGCTGGCGCCTGCTGTTTTCCTTTGGCGCTGTGCCTTGGCACTCCGTTCTCATTTGGCCCTTGCTGACCATTCTTTGGGAGGCATCTATTTTGAAATGTATTCCATTGTTTTCTTTTCAGTGCTTCCTGGCGCTTGCCAGGCGCGCCTAAGACGGAAAGGATGTGAGCTATGAGAATTGTTCTTCTGGTGATGCTGGCCACGTTATGGCCGTTTCACGACAATGGTTCACATGGGGGGACAGGCCCTTCGCGGCTGGCTGCCCGTTTCGTGAAGCGCCGTGGTCTATTTCTGGCGACACTTTGTCGCTGTGCGCCTCCCACCACAGTTTTGGAGTGCGTATCGTAATTCACATCCGTGCATCGATGTGCCCTTGTTCTCGAAACCAAAACGGAGCCCTTGGAGGCGATGACGAGGAATCGTTTTTTCTTTTCTTGCATTGTCCTTGTTTTGAAACGGGGGTTGTTGACGTAGAAGCTGCGCCACAGACGAGGAGCGTGGACAGGTGCCAACGGGAGTGCATATTACATGACGAATACGGTCGGGCGGCAAGACGAAATGTAATGATTCTGTGTTGGGACTTGCTATTTTCCTTTCTGAACGTGATTCTCAACTAGATCGCTTTGCTTTCTTTGATATCAACCATGCTGTGACCTTTTCTTCTTCGTCTGCTATTGGGTCTCCTCGATCGTCTTGTAGTCCGATTCCTTGTAGCCCTGGTTTGCTGGGACGTTAGCGGTGGCAGCAAAACAACATGGTATGCCCCAGAACGTACTGTACGGCTCATATTTGGCCAGTTCATCCCAGTTCTTCTCCATGAGGAGCTGGGATGCCCGCTCCAACGAACCCTGTGGTAGGTAGATGCTGTGCTGGACGCCGTGGTCGTCGTTGTAGGTCAGGCAGTTGGGCTGGACCGACCGAGTGGGCCGAGGGATGTTGGCGAAGTCGATGGGGGTGTTTGTAGACATGTTGTAAAAGTTGGCGTGGAATTAATGTGTGATTGTAAAGATCTGTTGACGATGCGATGCCGTATTCCATTTTTGGCAACATCAACTGCGTGCTGCCTTGCCGTAGCAGTGACGTATGTCCTGTTTAGGCAGCCTCGCTCCCCTCCTTCCTTTTTCTTTCCCTCCGCCATCCCACCCTCGCACCTTCCCTCTTTGTGCCGTCTCCCTACGTCACATGAGCAGAACGCAATTCTGGACTGTGCATTGATCGAGCAGGATACAGTAAATTGCCGTCCAATGTCTATATTCTATCGTATTCCATATTGTTGACTGTTGGCAGAGTCTCGTGACTTGGCAGTCCCAGCTGTGTCGATGCGGCAGTGTTGTCTTGGTTTTGACCTGTGGATTCCAGCATTTACAGTAGAGGGCTAGCCTCGGCCTTCCACAGCCAATCACGGCTGGGCTGCCTCTGCACTTCAAATCCCACGGCAGCCACCAACGTCTTGATACTCGAGTCTGGTGGTCAATTTGTCCCTCGCCAAGCAGATGCGACGGCGCCACCGGCAGAAGAGCGAGAAGGAAAACAACACACACACACACACACACAAAAACGTGCGCCCCGACGTGTGGAGAGACAATGGGACAATGGACGACGTGTGACGTGATGCCTCGGAATAGACTCGTATACAAGCGAGTGCCACAGGAACCAGGAACGTATTTTGGACCTTTTGGATTTACCCCTACTCTCAGCCACCAGCGTATGCCGTCGGTCGGCTCACAAAACCATCAAAGACGACGGCGTCGATGACAACACTTCTCTGGCCCTAGTGCTGCAGCGCTCAGGAGAAAGACGATGCCAGCCGCCGCAGAGAAGGGCTGGCGGAGACAGTGCCTGTGTCTTGGGACCGTCTAGACCGTCTAGACCGTCTGGCCCAATACGTCGAGATCAGACGAGGAGCAAAAATGATGGCGAAACTGCCAAGTTTGATTGCTCTTGTAGTCTCGTGAAACTGCTGCTGCTGTGGACCTGACGAGGCACTCTGGTTGACAATCTACGACACGTCCCGTGACAAGACGGCCGAGACTGTCAGCAGGCTCCAACCCGGGATTGTGATGTCGTCACCAGACGGTCAACCGACTACCCGTTTTCCATTTCGCGGTATGCCGTACTTTGCACCCTCCTCTCTCTTCTCTCTCTCAACAAGAGGGTGGGCAAGCAATTTCGGTCTGCACGGTCATGCGCCAGACTGGAGGGTGGGTGTGCACTTTGACGATGCATTATCGTAGCAAGGGATGGTTTATGAGTATCTTACTTTTTCTAAAGTGCTTGCAGCTGGCGATGCTGTACTCGGTGCACCCTATGGCTCCAGCTGGTTTAAAGTGAGACATTCCGTCCAGAAAAGGACAATGTGCTGCGAGAAACTGCGCCGGCACCCCTCGTAGCGGCATTTTTGGGCCTTTGTAGTAGGGCATAGGCTGCACCGCGTTTTTCAGCGATCAGCATCCCTCTCGTGACTGCTGTAGACACGCCGTTACGGTCCATGTCGAGCACTGACGCAGGGCCCACAGCACCCACAGCACCCACAGCACCCACAACACAATGCACAACGCACTGCGCGGGGCACATCACATCACTTTGTCTGATCCTTGATGCCGGCCCTCCCCTGAAGCAGATCATCTACGCTTGTCTCTGCCTCTCTGCCCTCTTATCGTCGATCCTGCGCACTGGGCGTAAGTTGGTAGAGGCCTGAGGAGGCCTGCGACTAGCCGACGACAAAAAACCTGAACAGTTGCTCGTTTCTTCCGCATCAACTTCCGATCCACCAACACCAAGGACCGCGATACAGCATCTTTTGTGTTTTGGTCCTTTTCTAGTCTGTCCCTTTTCTTGTACAGCAAAACAGACCTGGCCGCCGAACATTTTCTCTATTCGCCCCTGTATCTGCCCATATCCCCCACTGAAAAATGTTGCTCTTTCCTTTTTCTGGCCATTTCCACCTGTCCACCAAAAGGACTTGAAAAAGACTTTCAAAAAAAGAAAAGAAAAAAGCAGCAAAACAGGTATGTCATGAAATTTGATGTCTTTCCCTGGGCGCCCACCTACGGCGCGCATGTGCAGGGTGCATGACAGGCCAGGGGGGCGAGAAAAAGAAAAGCAATTGTCAAAGTCGTTCGGCTACTTGCGTTTTCCCCTCTCTGTGTGTATCTTGGCTGTCACTTTCATTCCTATCTTTGCATCCGCCCCCCTGAAAAGCGATGCGGCGGCTCGGCCGGCAGACGAGAAACTGAGGGAGCCACGACGGGTTATTTACGTACGGACCAGCCGTCGGCAAAGCAGCCCACTGCAGTCCACTGCAGTCTACCGTAGTCTCGTCCACCGATGCATGTCTCCTTTTGCGGACGGTGCACAGCACAGGGACTACTGGGCTCTCTTCTTTCTTCTTGAGTTTTGTTCCTGGACCATACCCCTCGTCTCCGGCCGTTCCTGGTTCCTGGTGTCCCTGACTTGCCTCCCTCCCTTGGCTCACGATCCTACGCCCTCTCGATAGCCATTGTGGACTCTGTGCAGCCCTGCGTTTGCTTAGCTTTGGAATCTGGCCGATTTTGGCTTTTTAGCGGTGCCCGCACTTTGGCAACGTGAGGGGGAGAACAGATATTGGTACTTTGGAGACCGCTAATGACAAGCTGCGGGGCGACAGAAACCTATACTTCTCTACGCACATCTCGTGTGTACGCTCGACGGCAATCCCTTGCGTCAGTTGTTTGTGTTTTTCCGTCGTTTCTTTTTGTTCCATGATAAACGATATTCTCTCATGTGCTGCTTACACTCAGACCATACTCAAATACGCATAGGAAAAGGAAAAGCGCAGCTCCGTATTCCGTTGATACTGTAACACTCCGTATGACGAAACACGTCTACCCTATTATTATTGATATTATTATTGACGTGTATCTTATTATTACGGAACAAACGGCGGCCGGACGGTTTGTTTACCACGTCTTTGTTTCGCGGCCAAATGGCCCAGGGTCAAATGTCAACTACTACGATAGTCAGGGGCTACAAGAGGCGAAAAATATCTTGGCCTGTTGGCTGTCAGGCGTAGATTGGTGTCTAGACGATGACAATGGACTGATAGGTCCTTTTGCTTACCACTAGGCCGCCCCTCAAAATGACAAAAGCAGAGAGACGACGTAGGCAGGTAACTTGCACAGGAAGAGAGCACTGGTTCAAGCGATACAAGGCGTGGACCCATGCTCGCCACAGTGTTTCGTGTTTCGTTTGTTTCGATTGTTTGCATTTGGCCCGGTTTGGTACCACGTACGACATACCGTCGTAATATCGTCACCATCACTTGTTTCATTGTTTGGCCTCGTCACAAAGCAGAGCACAGCCAGCCGTATCGTCGAGCCTCTGTGCGTCCCGTTTTTCACCGACCTATTGATTGCCGGACGCAGCCGTCCTCTCTTTGAACGACCGGCCATTCCGGCCTCTTTGCTCCTTTTGGCTCGCACGCATCTACCAGGATGCACCACGTAAACATGCGAGGCAGCCTGGCAGCAAAGTCAGGCTCAAGAGACGGACCAGCAGAATTAACAAAAAAAAAAAAAAAAAAAAAAAAAAAAAAAAAAAACGGTCAAGATCTTGAATTGCGTCGTCGACTGACAGCCAATCGTCCAGAACGGATCGTTGGAGAGGATCGAGCAGCACGCACCATTGGCTCGAAGCGGGGTTTTCAGGGACAGAGGACAGCCAGTGAGTGGCAGAAAAGGGCAACAGGAGGAAGGGAAAGGGGCTCGAGGGGTTGCTGACAGGTGCATTTTGGTGCATTTTGGTGCATATGGTGCGTTTGCGCAGGTTTGAATGGGTTGCAATTGCCAGGGGGAATGGGGGCGGGCCTTGCGCAAAGCCGACGATCTGATCCTCTTTGAAGGAGAGGCGGTGAAAGGCCCCGTCGCCGCTTCAGGAAGCTGTGCGTCGTTAATGGGCGGATGGAGCTACCTCCGTACGAATTATTATCGACGGCCTCTGTGCGCCGCCATTATCGAGAGCTTGCACATGAAACGGGAAGCAACCAGAAGGCGAAGAGACAAACAGCGCAGGGGCGCTCAACCAATGACGAGCCGACAGTGGCTTTTACTTGCATCCATGCTCTGATGCCTCTACGACGTATCTGACAAGGCAACAAGACCTGCCAACGCACACATATGCAGCCTCCTTGCCATTCATTTCGCTCATTTCGGCGCATGTCGTCTCCTTTCTTGTTTTCATATCTCCCGTACTGCCTCGCCTCCCGCGAATTGTGCTCTTCCGCGTCTGCATTCCTCGCTGCGCGTGGGAGATTTCTTCCAATCTCCTATTTTGTTTCCCTTACTGTCCCTCAGACGCATAGGATAGAGGCCGTAGCCTGTTAGCGCTATTTCTCCCTCAAAACAACCGTCTGCCCAGTATTGGTGTCAAACGTCCAATAACGGAGTCTTTCTATGAATGAGTTCAACGGACCGACAGGCACTAGATCGCCGCCATACCAGCCAGTTACAATGATAGGCCACTAGAGGGAGGCGTTGGATGCTCGTCTTCGTCCTGCGCTCTCGTTGGCTGGCGTTGCCTTCCAACTGTTTCATGTGGTCTGGGCCCGCCCGTTTGGGCCGCCAGCAAAGAAGCTGGTTGGCGGTCCAAGCCTAGACTTGAACTTTGGTGGTGGCCTCTCTCAGCCAATCAAATTCCCAGGCTTGGAGTGTTGGCTGTTAGTTGCTAGAAAACAGCAGCCTCTCCTCTCTCCTGTCGTAACCGGCCGTCCGTCACGGCCATTCCTGCCCAAGGCTCCGTGTGCGCCCGTCAGAGAGACGTACTATTGCATCGTACCCCTGACCGGCCATCCAGAGCCACTCAACTTTTCGAAACACGCGCATCTTGGGGAGAGCGCATCGCTTTGTGGTCTCTTGGCCGTCTTTGTCTCCGTGTTATCTGGCCGTCCGCAGCTGCTCGTAGGCCGGCCCCGATTTAGAACAGACCGGCGCCTGGCGTTTGTTTCGTTTCCAGATGCTCGATGGAAAAGACAACTGCATGTTGACCGTAGTTTGTCTTTTCTTTCTTTTTTTGTTTTTATCTCCATCTCCATCTCCATCTCGCCATCTCCGCTCTGCCCTGCAAATTCATTCAATATTAAAGCCTCCTGGCCGGTCCCATCTCCTGGCATTCCATCTCAGCTCGATCCCCCTTTCTCACTACTCTACTCTCTTCTTTTGCTTTACTCCTCAATTTTTTCTTCATCCCTGACGACGGGCCCTGTGTTCTCTTTTTCGCTATCGTCTTTTTCTTCAAGTCGACTGGTTCCTCTTGTTTCTCTCTTTCTTTCTCCTTTTCGCGCCCTCTCTTCGTCCTCCCTTTCCTCGGGTCGTTCGATCTTCAGTGTCTTGCTCAACCTCCCTGTCGTCTCCCTTCCTTCGCCCACTATACCACCGCTGGCCGTCTCTCGCTTGCATTGCTGGTCACTGCACTCGATTCTCCTTGACGCTCTTCAACGCTTCTACAGCCCACGCCCACACATCGACAACGAACTGCACGATCTCCACGATTTACGCCTTGACGCTCTTACGCTTTACGATTTTTCTGTCGACGACTTCCTTTGCTTGTACGTCTCCTCGGCACATTCCCCTCCTTCCTGTTTCGTTATCCCTCTCTTCGCCGCCCTGCCATACCCATCCGTCTCTCGTTCCCGCTCCACTGGCCGCCTTGACAGCCCTTTCTCCGCCGCCCTTGGCTTAAACACGCTTGTCGTTACCATCTCGTGCTTCCTTCTGTCGTTCTGTCGCTTGTCGCCAGTTCTCTCCCTCTCGATTCGTCTCGCAATTCTAGCTTATAAGACTGTCCTCGCTCCCCCCAGCCGTCGTCTTTTGAACATTCCGCTTTCCTTTCGTTCTGCAGACATTCGAAGCTTTGTCAGAATTCCAATCACCTCCAAACCAAAGCAAAAAAAACCAGTCACTCACTCAGTCATTCTTTATTCAGGTTTTTTACATCTCCACAGTCAACGGTTTAGCCCAACCTTCTTTTTTTAGGCTCACACTCTTTTTATCGTCATTCGCTGTACGGATTACTGCCCCGTTGCACCTGCCTCTCATTGCTATTTTCAAGCTCTGTCCCGCTCGTGACTTGCTCTTTGCGTCACCGTTTTCCCCATCCAGCTGCTCCAAAACGCTCGTGCCTACCGCCCGCACCTGCCCCAATCACCCACTAATATTTGCTGTACTTGGAAACCACCTGCTAGAGGCCACAAGCTATTGTCACCAGCTTCCAGCTTCCTGCTATTGTCTATTGTTGCTCACTCGCTCTTTCCTCCATCTTGCCGATCTCTCATCATTTTTGTTTCCCTTTGTTCTTTCCCAATTTTGGGAAACTTTTTCAAATTCCTTTTTGCGATCTCCTTTCCGTCTCTATTTTTTTTGGGAATAGCCTCATCTTCATCTTGCTCTTGCAACCTCTCTTTTCTTTATCATCGCAAGCACTTCGCTCGCACATACTATCCTCAGTGGTTTGTGTCTCGGATACCCGCACTTGCATCACTCCTCAGTTGGCTTCTGCCCTCTCTTTGCATCTCCTGATTTTCTCGTCGCTCTCGACTGGAAAAAGCCTTTTTGCACCCCTTTTTTGCCTCTATTCCACATTCCTTGCGGTCCTCCGTTTCAAGGTTTCTGTTCGAACCTCGATTTACGGTTACTGCATTCCACGGCCTGGCTCGTCTCCCATTCCAGCACGTCGACCGCACAGCCAATCCCTGTGCTTCCCCGGACTTGCCCGCCCACCCAAGTCCCAGCAAAAAAGATCGACACTTGTCCCTCCGCCTCCCTTGCGCGGCGCGACTCTCTTTTTCTCCTGGCCTAGCCTAGCCTAGCCCGCCCTTTGGTGCTGCCCTTCTCCCTTAGGTGCACCCCCCTCCCCACCACCCCTGACCCTGAACAAAGCTTCCCGTTTACGGTCGACCTCAACCACTCGCTGGCACGCCCGCCGCGCCCGACCAAACCACCGCCAGCAACGCAACAAGAGCTCAGCCTCGTGGTTCTCAGCAGGCCCAGTCCCTTCCGTTTGCCTCTCCCTCGCTTGACCTCCCTTCCAAGCAAAGCACAAATTATCCACTCCCCATCGCGACACACCCCTTCTCACTGGTGCCGGTCCCACCTGAATTAACCTCGCCGCCACTTACACGCACACCCCCCTCACTTACCTTGTGTCTTTTGTCTTTCTTGTCCACCACAAGCAACGCAAAAGCTCCCTTGAAAATATATTATTCCTGGGCCACTTCTCAAATCTCATATTTCACATTCCTTTCCTCAAGAAGATCTCTTGTTCTTCTTGTTCTGTGTTCAGTCGTTTCTTTTTTTTGTTAGCCTTTTCCTTTTCATCATCTCCCAACCTTCCCTTGATCCTCTTCAAGAGTGAACAAGGGTTTCTTCATTCTTTGTTCGCATACATCGACAAAGATATATAGAAACGGGACTGCTGGGCTTCACGTTTCCAAGATTCGACTAAACCTTAATTTTCTCGGCAACTTTCGACAACGACATCGAATTCGACTTTCGACCTCGACTTCGATACTCCATCACGACAAACATTACGACATTTGTTTATTTTTTTCAAGCTAGAACGACTCCCCTCACACTCTTCTCACAATGGACTCGACACAGCTCAGTATGGCCGAGCTCAACGCCGCCGCCCTGGAGCAGTTTGTCTTCACACCCGTCAACCGCGACATGATCCGCTACCTCGCCGACGCCGCCGCCAACGTCATCCAGTGCGATCCCAACATGATGCCGCCCACCGCCTCCGAGGTCCAGCGCCGCACGCTACCCACCCCGCCGGGCTCGCCCTCCCACTCGCCCGCACCCCGTGCCGTGCGTCGTGAGGACGGCGGCCTGCCGTCTCTCGAGGAGTTTATCAGCCAGCTCGTCGTCTCCTCCAATGTCCAGGTCCCCACGCTCATGAGCACTCTGGTCTATCTCAACCGCCTCAAGTCTCACCTCCAGCCCATGGCCAAGGGTCTGCGCTGCACCACGCACCGCATCTTCCTGGCCTCGCTTATTCTGTCCGCCAAGTACCTGAACGACAGCTCTCCCAAGAACAAGCACTGGGCCAACTACAGCGTCATCACCACCGAGTTCTACAACTTCGGCTTCTCCCGCACCGAGGTCAACCTCATGGAGAAGCAGCTGCTGTTCTTGCTCGACTGGGACCTGCGCATCTCCGAGGAGGACCTGTATCACAACCTCGACGACTTCTTGGCGCCCATCCGTGAGGACGTTGCCGCACGCTTCGCTCGCCGCCAGCAGCGCCGCCTTCGTCAGAAGCTGCTGCTCCAGCAGCAGCAGGAGGAGGAGGAGCGCCAGCGCCAGATGGAGGCCCAGGCCCAGGCAGATGCTGCTGCTCAGGCACAGGCCGCCACGCGCCAGAAGCGCCAGGAGGAGGACGCCGCCATCTGGGCCGCCGCCACCGCCTCGGCCGCTGCCAACGGCTACCTGACCCCGCCGCGCCGCTCGAGCCATCTGTCTCTGTCGCTGTCCTCGCCCGCCTCCTCGTCGTCCTTGTCCCACAAGGTGGTGGCCACCACGCCCGACGACGCCATCCTGATGGCCATGCCGAGCCTCACCTACAGCGCCAGCACCAGCTCGGCCAACAGCTATGCCTCGTCCCTCAGCTCGTCGCGCTCGCACTCGCGCGCCTCGACGCCCCAGTCGCTGGTCGACCATCTGGACGCCGCCTACGTGCAGTGCAACAGCGAGGACGAGGTCGTCGGCACGCCCAGCAGCATCCGCAGCAGCCACAGCACCAGCAGCCTGGCCGGCTGCAAGCGCGAGCGCGCGCTGACCAACGGCAAAGACAGCAGTGGCATCAAGGCCGTGCCCGCGGCGTACCTGCCCTACGAGATCAGCATGGAGGAACTGCGCGAGATCCAGGACGGCGGCAACCGTGTCAAGCGTGTGCGCGGCATGCTGGGCCGTGTCTTTGGTTCCACTGGTGTCCTGGTTCGCTAGGTGCATTTTACTGTTCTGTGTTTTTTTTTTCTCGTTTTGTTCATTTCTTCTTCTTCTTATTCCCCCTTTTATTTGATTTTTATTTCATTTGTTTAGTTTGGGAAAAGCGAGGCGTTTCGAGATTGTTTTTTTTTCTACGTATTATCATCAAACCGAAACATCCAACTGCGCACGACAACCATAATTTTTCTACTCATTCTTGCATTTACACATATGGCGGATATCTTCAACGTTCTTTGTTTTCCCCCATCTCTTGTCTCTTATTCTCTATCATATCTTTTTAACTCTCATATGTTATCATTTCTTAAATCACACGTCATCAATATCATTATTTATCTCATACACAAAACGATCTATCATTCTAGAGGCTCGCTGCATAAAGACACTATGAATAAGGGAATCCAACGGGGGCATGGCACCCTGGATAATGGGAGAGCTGATTCCGGAGCGGAGTTGTTTTGCCTCTTAACTCTCTTTTATGTTTTCTCTCTCGAGGTCTTTACAGGCCGGTCGCAAACAAATTAGCACGGAACATGACAGGTCCCATCTAGCGTCGTCGCGCACATACGACGTTTTCTCTTTCACTTCGCCTTCTTTTTAATGCTACTTTTTCTACCTCTCCTTCCATTGCTACTTCTGGCAACCTCCTGGCCTATTCTGCATAAGTAGCTTAAATGCCCAACGAGCAAACGGCTTCACTAATTCAACAAATATTTTCTAAAATCGATTTGTTCTCAAAGATAATGTGTCGTTATACGTCGCTGTAGCCACCTTCGTAGCCATTTCGTAACCAGCCTCTAGCAACTCCCCTCCTTTCTGTACGCCGATCATATTCAATGTCGTGATATAACATGGCAACAAGGGACCGCGGGTCATGACTGCCCGTGCTTTTTCTGCGCCTGTTTGGTTGTCCGTCGTTGGAACTCCGCCCCGCCCACGAACCGTCCGTACGGGACCGAGATGAGAGCTGTATGCATACCCGCCCCATCCACAATTTCCTACCTCTCCATTAAGCGTTTCAGCCTCCCCGAACAGTCGACTTGTTGTGCGTGTTTATTTATTTTGAGGTGTGCATTTCTTGTGGTTTTCAAGTTGGCCGTGTTGACGGCCGCAGAAGAGGTCGTGTTGACAATAGACAATGATGTCGTGTCACATAATGTCAATTTTTATTTGGGCCACGACATTGGTCTGATTTAATCTGATCTATTTTTTCTTATTTTTTTTCTCTCAAAAATACACATTACATCCGCTACTATGTTTATGATAATATCGTTTATTGAAAACCAGTTGCCTGTTTACATTTATCGGAAAATAAAAGCAGTCTAACAACAACCATCAACTGTGGGGTGAGGATAGACAAAACTAACAGCTTACATCAAAACAACAAGCCCGCGGGGAGGAGTGCGGGACAAAAGATCAAAAGTTGGAGCAGCCATAGGTCCTTTGGTTCGATGTTGATGGCGGAAAACAACAGAAACCAAGAACAAAAGGCCGCAAGGTGTTGTGGTGGCCGGAGACCCAGCCCAGGCTCGGCTGCGCGCATGCTTGAAGGTGTTTATGATGATACGTGCTCTGGTATTGACGACGGCCTGGTCCAGGCCAGCGGGGGGGAAGGCTGCGCTGGCCAACCGCCGTCCACTCACAACGAACAGGAGGGCTGTATCCAAAACGCGTGCCGTCGCATGAAGGTCGATAGTGGTTGCAGAAGGGGGTGGACGATCGTGATTGGACCAACCAACCTTGCACGCACGCAACACATGAACACCCAGACAGTGGTGTGCTCTCATTTGACAGTGTCCTGCAAATCATCCAAGCCCAGCATCTCCAATTCATTAACCGTTCCCTTCTTGATGGTAGGCATAACAAGGATGGCCGGCGGGTCATTGATACCATGATGGCCAGCCCACCCCCTTTTCCTTTCCTTCTCGCACAGCCTAGGCCTACTTGTCAACGCTCATCAATGTGAAGCGACGGGAACGAGGCTGCTGGGAAGAAAGCATACAGAGGGCACCTTTTCATGTTCATTACCACTCTCGGGTTTAATGGCGCACCAGCACACCCAGCAAGTACACCCTTTCTTTTGTTGTTGTTCGCAGCCTCGTCGTAACTCCCCATCCTCCTCCGATCCTCATTTCTTTTGTTTGTTTATGCCTTGAAAAAGGGCAGCGTCTGCTTTGTCGAGAATAGAGACGAAGCCGCTTCCTCTTTTCGTCCTGCGTCGTCATCTTTGTTCTATCTTCACACCCCCTACGCAAAACGGTCACCTTGCCTTCAGTCCCCTGCAACCGTCGCACTGGCCGGTAGTTGTTTCTCCTCATCCTTTCTAAAGGATGTGGAAACCCCACTCCAATGTGTCGTTTTCGTCGTCATCTCGTGGCTCAAAAGGTCACCAACAAGGCAGCAGTGCTCTCAAGGGACCGTTTTGTAAGCCCTTCGCGACGTGCTGTTCTGCCTTTCAGCCCGCCTGCACGAAAAGCCGCCCGCCTTGGGCCATTCAGGGCGTCGCCCGTTCTTGTTTTCTCTGCAGGGCCTGTCTCACGCAGGCCGACATAGCCTCGCCCCCAGGCCATGTGTTGCAACTTTGCCCGTCTTGGACACGCTGGGTGTTCCAGTCCGACGCATGGAAACGGTGGATTTGCAAAAGAAAGAAACAAAAGAACGTACAGCCTTTGCAGTCCTCTTCCTGCACTGCGCCACCCAAGCCAACACTGATGCCTCATGGCCGTTTTAAAGCGCTGGCCTCGGCCGCTCCAGGCGGCTGTCGCTATGCGCAAGACCGCCAGAGCGACCCGTGCAAACGGCCACATGCATACCATACGCCTGCCCGCAGCGAACCTACTGCCCGGGCATCACGAAATCCGGTGGAAAACGAAGGCGACGAGGCAGGGCGCAAATGGCGACCGACGATGATTATTGTCGGGTACGCCCCTGCAGGATGGGGATACAGAAGTGATGCATCTGCAAGGCAAACCGGCCAGATGAAAGACGCCCACAACCGGTCGAGCGTCAAGCCACATCCTATGTCTGGCGAGGTAGAAACAAACCGCGTATTCTGGTAGGGTAGATGGACGGCCAGCGTTAGCCTTTGCCAAAGCCACTGTAAAAAGAAAAGCCAGGTCGCCTGTAAAACTGCCCTGGCGTTTCGCGCCTCGCCGACCACCGCCCGCCATCTCCACGCCGAATGTCATCTCAGTGGACATTGGTCTGGCCAAAGCTGCGTGGGGCAGGGCACCTTTCCGCATTCAAACGGCACGAATAGCGCGTTTGCTACGTAGGCACCCGTTTTTATGTGGGCGGTGCACCTATTAGGAGCCCTAACTACTTTAACAAGTATCTTACTTGTCTTTGCAATGGATTTGAGTCCAGAATTCTTCTCGCTTCAACTCCTCATTCTTACACACTGCGGTTCAATCAAGATGAGAGAACAATCACTGGTCCTTCACCGCCTTCACGGTCTTACTTACCCTCATCTGCGTCTCAATGACCACACCCTAGACGACAACTTGCCCACCTTCCAAGCTCAACCCGAAAGCAACCGTTTCTGCCCAACACCTACAACGAATGTTGGTGCCCTTGGCGCTCTTCCTCTCGAGCTACTTCAGGAGATTCTCTACCAACTTGACGTGCGCACTCTCACCGATTTCCGACGTGTCAACAGGCGAGCGACAGAGCTAGTTGACTGCCTCCCTCAATATAAAGCGATCATCACTCATGCACGGAATGCACTGCGCGGGATTCTAAGCATCGATACTGGACGGTGGATTACTTGCAGAACTCTACACGAGAAACTATGCACGCCTGGATGTGAACAGTGTGGCGACTTTGGCGGTTACCTTTTTCTTCTCACCTGCAAACGGGTCTGTTTCCTCTGTTTGTCGCATGATAGGCTATATCTCCCACTGCTGCCCAGACATGCCAGCCGAAAGTTTGGGCTGGACCGCCAGACCATCGAAACATTGCCTCGCATGAGAGTCATAGGTGGCACATACTCACCAAACATGAAGAAGGTTGCCTCGTCTGTCTTGGTCGATTATGAATCTGCTCTTCGTGCCGGCGTTGCATTGCACGGGTCGTTGAGCGCCATGCACAAATACGTGTCGGACATGGAGGCCCAAGAGCTTCAAGCCTACAATGCAAAGGTGGCAGCAGCGCGGCGGTCGGGATCCATCACACGCCGCACGCGACAACCGCGAACAGCAGATCCTTTCGATGGACGGTCAGGGAATCCACTTCGATTTGTCGCAATCGCTCGTGTGCCGTGGTTGAGCAGAGCGTCGCAGGAGGTGGAATGGGGCTTTCATTGCGTTGGGTGCGAGAAGTTCAGCCGCCCGCCTCTTCATTACAGACGGAAATTCATAGCAGCCTCGTTCGAAGACCACCTAAGACAATGCGGAAATATCCGAAACAGAAAGCATCATTTAGACTTGTCTTGAAAGGGACTGGAAGAAACACCCAGTGCGCGAGGTTATGCGATGCTGGTCAACATTAAAATAACTGTCAACACTATTTACCAAAGACCATGGCGCTCTTCCCTTCCACCCGTCCCTTCCCCCCCCTCCTTCAGCTATGTCGCACTGCTATCTGATGTTGTTTAGCGACGCATTTCGTCCTTCCCTTGCTTTACCATATGCTTTGAACACATATGCAACGAGTCTCCAAGTCGAACTTGAGTGACTGGGGTGCACTTAACATTCGTGCCCAGTCTCTCCTGGCACTGGCGAAATTCTTCTTGTTTCTTGCAGCCGCATGTGTAAAGGCGATAATCTTGTTCACACATGTTGCCTTAAGATTTCGTTAGTCAATCTACGTCGATGCTGTAAAACTTTCTCATAGACTCACAAGTGTCGAGGTTGAGAATCCGTACTGGATGTATGGTTGGAACTGGAAATTCTGGGCCTCGGTCAGTTTGAGCAGGATACAATGGGGTTGGGTCTGAACGCACGGTGTTCTTCGGGGGGGCGGAAGATTGGATAGCAAACTATGGATCAGGAAGACTTTGGTTTAGGACGGGAAAAAAGAACTTCGATATGCCACGAGGCCCTTGAGCGAAACATACAGTTATATATACTCAGAATACGCATCTCCTTGACCAATCTGGCTTCGCCAGGAAGCGCTCGCTCCGCCTGCTACACTCCTGTCCCTTTCCATAGTACGAATTATATTGAGCACCAAGCGCTTCTTGGAGTCTCATCATGATGGAACAGTAGTAACTCGATTCGCTGTTGTGGAATCTCTGAGGGCTTGTGGGGTTGGGCGTTAAGCGAGCCGCTGTCACAGTTGGTACTGAACTGTGATTCCTAGCATACGCTCAGAGGGAAAAGGAGGTACTAAGACCCATAAATTTCCTCTTTTGCCTGGATTTAAGGTTTTTATTCGTCAATTTGCTAGCGCTGCATTGCCAGTGGTTGCAGGTTGACATCTCCGTAAAATGGTCCACAAATACCCGCTTTTTCACGGCCCCTCCTTCAAGCCCCGTAGCGTGGCTGGGTTACAACGCCGTAAACAGTATTTTATAGCGGGTTAAGCCGTTAGAGGCATTGTAAAGCTACCATAAGCCTTATCAACGGGGTTCTGCTTTAAAACCTCTCAGAAATCTTTGTTTCCTACCTTTTCTTTCTACCTCTTTTCCACTTTTCTCCCTACCTCTCTGTATCTGCAAAGCTGTTAAGGGTTACGGCTAGTCCAGTTCAAGCAATTTTCCGCCATGGGGGACCATTCCCCTAACATTCAGTTGCTTCAAGCAAGCGTTGATCCGGAAGACGAAAGCGAGTTCCGTGTTCTTGTCGACAACAAATTCGTGAAATATATCAGCATCGACGCTGGCCTGTATGACAGTGACGAGATGTGCTTCGGGCCTGCTCTGATCTCTCTGCTGCCACCGATTCCACCCGGCGATTGGAACAAGGGCTGCATCTCCCGCCACCCCACAACCGGAGACCCTTACTTTGCTACCGTCTCCAGAGCACATCTCCCAGGAATCACAAAGACCTGGCATCCCACTCGGGTCGACTACCTGGAGCTTCGCATGCAACGAAAACTCCGCTCCAACGTCTACGAAGCCACCTGCCCTCGCTTCAGTTCGGTGGTTATCGCGAAATTTGCGCGGTTTTCCTGGGAGGTGCCCCAGCTCGAGGCGGAGACGGAGGCATACGAATGGATAGAGGGCCACCAAGTCGGTCCTCGTTTTCTCGGCCACTTGACGGAGGAGGGGAGAGTCATTGGGTTCATCATGGCCCGCATCCCCGACTGCCTTCACGCCACGGTGGACGACTTTCGTCTGTGCTCTCTCGCTTTGTCCAACCTGCACGAGCTGGGGATCAAGCACGGGGACATTAACAAGCACAACTTTCTTATTCATGACGGGAAAGCGACCCTAATTGATTTTGACAATGCCTCACGGGCAGCCAGCGCCGATGAGCTGGAAGACGAGCTTCAGGAGCTGCGGGACAAGTTGCAGGATACGTCTGGGAGAGGGGGACGGGTCGTCGAAAGTGGCCCAAGTTGAGTTTCTTGGCCGATTTTATGGACCGTTGGCGTGAACAGGAGGCAGAATATACACTACCTGGTTGTCCCGTAATAAAAGCATAGGAGAGAGGCGTCGGAAAGCAAGAATTACATTTACGTTATATACGGTCGTCAAAGAGGTTACGAGGGACGGACCTTGTACTTTTGAGATTGATGTCCTTGCTTTTGTTTATACAGCTGTCTGGTTACCACTATGTACAGACTGTTGTGGCCTCTCTCGCTTTCCATCTGTCGTTGTCGCCGCCGGTTTGGCTGGGATCGGCTTGATGCGCGCCCACTCCTCAATGGTCAGCAGCGGCTGGTCAATGGGCAGCTCCTTGAGAACGGCATCCATGTCGACCACGAACGGGTCTGTCGGGCTCTCGTTGTACCACGTGTACGCCTTGAACATTTGCGAGACGATCCGGTCGACGTCAATCGTCGCCCGCTTGCGCATCGCCGCGCCCATGGCGCCGCAGAAGTCGGCGACGGTCTGGTTGACGCACCGGAGCTCGACGCCCCAGCCGCGCGACAGCTTCTCGGCCAGCTGCGCCAGCCGCACCGTCTCCGGCCCGCCAATGGGGATGTTGCGCCCGGCCAGGTGCGGCCGCTGCATGGCCGACACCATCACCTTGGCCACGTCCATGTGGCTGCTCCACGACGCCCGCAGCGACGGCTTGTGGCAGTACATGAGCGTGTGCGCGTCGCGGATCGGCGGCAGCGCCCAGCCCTCCAGCAGGTTTTCCAGGTAGCACACGGGCTGGATGCTGATCACGGCGAGGCCCTGGGCCCGCAGGTCGGCCCGGATCGTGCGCCGGTCGTCCTGTGCCCGGATGTCCTGGCTCTCGTCCGGCACCGGCATGCTCGTGTTGAACACGGTCAGCTGGACGCTCGGCGTCGCCTTGATCGCCTCGGCAATCACGTGCGCCCCTGCCAGGATGGTCTCGGCCTTTTGGAACGACGTCGACGGCAGGTTCAAAAACACAATCTCGGCGCCCGCGAGCGCCTGCGCGACGCCGGCCCGGTCGGCAAAATCGGCCGCCGCCGTCTCCACGGGCGTGCCGTCGACCTCGATCGGCTTGGGGCTGCGGCTGACGGCGACCGGGTGGTGGCCCGCGCGGACGAGCTCGACGACCTGGGCCTGGCCCTGCACGCCCGACGCGCCAAAGACGACGACACGCATGGTGGGTGTTGGCGTTGGGACTGTTGGAGGAGTGTCGATGAAGTGGATGGTGGTGGCGGATATGTGGGTAGGACGGGCGTGTATCATAGATGCCTGCTTGGCTTTCCTTTTTCGATTTCTCGGGCACGGTCTATTGATTTTCGACTTCAGTTACAACATCTACGGCGCTTTCTTTTGCACGATGCGATAAACCGACGACAGCACCGTGCCCTTTTAGACGTGATGCGGGTGACATCGGCAAAGATTATCCGCAGCCGTATGGCGGGGAAGGTCGTTTCGAGAGCGCTGGATGCAGGATGAAGAACATCGGGAAGTGTAGATGCGGAGACGGAAATCTTGTGTCGAAAAGAGAGATGGCCGGTGAGCCCATAACACAGGCATTAAATCAAGGCATTAAATAAGGCATTACATAAGGCAACTGTGTGGAGGTGGACGCTGCATGGTACAAATTGAACGAGGCAAGAGCGTCCAGCACAAAGGCAAAGACAAGTGCAGGAAGGTGCGCGGGGTGCGCCGAGACTGCGATATTGCGAGATCGCGAGACAGCGGCACCTTGACAGGCGTTTCCTACAACATGGACCTCTCTTGTCCTGGATGTTGTGGTCCATTGAACCTTTTGGCAGCGCCTGCAGCTACATTTTTCTGTCCTTCTTAGCTTGTCTCTCGCTATTGCCTTTGCTCGATGTCCTCCGCTCTCTGCCGGAGTATCTCTCCACCTCTCGGAGAATGTTATGCTTGGATGCCAAATAACCAATCAAACTACACAGGATGTCGTCCAGTAGAGGCTTTGGGGAAGTGGAGTTCTTGGAGACTTGGGGACGCTGTATGTACAGTCTCCAGCACGCTTCTGGGGATTGCCTGGTATCGGAGCTGCCGGACTTTCCGTGTTTGCTTTCCGTCCGTGGTTCTTTCCTCACGACGTGTGTGCTCGCTCTTTCCTTTTGTGTCGTCCTGTCCATCGCGCCCCTTTTCTCAAGAGTCAATTTGCATCCCTCAGATTGCACTCCGTATTCACGGCTTCTTATTCCTCTCCGTACTCTCTGTGGCGGCCTCAACATCCACCTGTGACCACGTTTATCTCCCGAGTGCAACGACTGATGCTCCGCATATGCCCAGTTGCTTTGCTCTGTCGGAGGATGCCGTCTCTTGCCTTTCCTTCTCCTCACAGCTTCTCTTCGAACTTTGTGTTTACTGCTCCTCGATCCGTTTCTTTGTCTTCGCTCTCCACTCCTGAATCATTGGCCTCCGCAGGCACCCAGACACTAGCGGCAGACGAGGCAGAGTATTACGGCCTGGCTCGTCAATGGCTCGTGGCTCACCGTCCCCTTCCCCACTTTGTCTTCTTGTCACCAACAGACAGCACCAACAGTGCCACCAACCGGGAAAAGCTTATGCGGAGTGCGTCCGCAGAGCGAATCAGCAGCGCTCATTTTGGGCGAAGCGGCATCCGTTGTGAGGCCGATCACCGCGTTGAATCTCGTTGACCTTGCTGGGCGATGCAATTTCCCTTCCACGCACGACCTGTCTCCCAGCAAAATCCTGGACTACGAACCAGCCTGGCGTCTTGGCGTTCAAGTCGACACCTGATGACCTTCGTTTGCAAGAAACAAATGACATGGAAAAGCAAAGGCAAGGACAATATAACGATACCACAAGAAACTGACACGACGTGGACTAGCGGAGGCCGCACTAACAAGCACCAATCCACCGGACTCGGAGCGCGCTATGGCCCTGGCGCACGCGATTGAGTAAAGAAAGGACTAAAACGAGGATGGCACATGGGCGTGGCACACGATTGATATTCCCTCCCGACACCTTGCTACCTCCACCGTTCTCCAGGAAACGCTATTCTCATCCCCCAGAGTTACAGAGCAGGTAATGTGGGCAGCGACGGGTTCCGCCCCCATGGGGCATCCGTGACGACCCAGCCAGAGGTGATTCCTTGGCAGCGACTGCAGGCCCCATCAACGCGGACGACATGATCCACGGACAAACGAAGGGCGAGAATGGAAAACAGGTCGCGAGGGAACGACGGATATAAAGAACAAAACGCCCGTCACCTAGACGTGTACGCTGATCTTTTATGTTCCATTTTTGATTTTTTTAATAAAAATTGTTAATCTTTCCCCAACCTGCCCTTCCTCCTCTCCCACTACCGTCCTGTCGACTGCCCCAACCCTCATCACTCGACAAACCTCACACTCACCATGGCCATTTCTCCGGCCGACCAGTACGAGGTCTCGCCGGCCACCAAGGACGAGGCCGACATGGACGTCCACGAGCAGCGCTATGAAAACATTGATGCCGCGCCACTGGCGTTGGACGCCAGCGACGGCAAGCTGACCAAGGAAATCATCCTGGCCTACTTTGCGCTGTGCTGCCAGATCAACGCCTACATTATGACCCTGCTCGTGCCGGGCGCCATGCTGACGGCCATCAACGCTGACCTTGGCCCCGACAACAACTATACCTGGATCACGCTCTGCTGGCCGCTCGGTGCCTCCGTGTTCGTCTCCATTGGTGGCCGTCTCACCGACATCTTTGGCCGTCGCTACTTTATGATTACTGGTGCGCTCATCTCGATTGCTGGCACGCTTGTGGGTGCCAATGGCAAGAGCATTCCCATGATGATCGTCTCGGGCGCGCTCTTTGGTGTCGGCAGCGGCTTCCAGGAGCTGTGCTACGCCTGCGCGCAGGAGATTGTGCCCAACCGCTATCGAGTCATGGCCGTCGGCGGCCTCGACGTGTCGCTGGCCTTGGCCTTTTCGAGCCCCGTCGTGGCCTACGCCATTGCCGGCTACCACCCCAGCGTCGGCTGGCGCGGCGCCTACTGGTACCTGTTTGCCTTTCACACGTTTGCCTTTGTGATGCTGGTGCTCTTCTACCGGCCGCCCGACTACAAGACGAAGCACCGCGAGGACGGCAAGACGCGCTGGCAGCTGTTGGCGGAGCTCGACTACGTTGGCCTGCTCCTGTTCTTGGCCGGCGGCGTGCTGTTTCTGCTGGGCATCAACTTTGGCGGCCGCACCTACCCCTGGAACTCGGCGGGCTGCATTGCGCCCATTGTCGTGGGTTTCTGCTGCTTCGTGGCCGTCGGCTTCTGGTGCGCCTACGCCGACCTCAAGTACCCGCTGTTCCCGCCCAAGCTGTTCAAGCAGGTGCGCGAGTTCGACATGGTCATTGTCGTGTGCTTTGTGGGCGGCATGCTCTACTACAGCATGAACGTGCTGTGGCCGCGCCAGTCGCAGGCCTTTTTTATTAGTGCCGACACGCCGGTGGTCATGAAGGGTGTCTGGGCCATCATCTTCTCGTGCGGCACCTGGGTGGCCGGTCTCGTGACGGTGTTTGTCTGCTCGCGCCTGCACCACGAGAAGTGGCAGCTCGTCGCCTTTACCGTGGTGCAGACGGCCCTCATCGGCTCGATGGCCTCGGTGGGCTCGGACGACGAGACACAGGCCATTGTCACCGTCGTCATCACGGCCGCCACCATCACGCCGCCGCAGCTGCTCTCGTTTACGATGCTGTCCTTTGGTCTCGCGGACCAGCGGGACCTGGGCGTCGCGGTCGGCCTGGCCGGCACCTTCCGCCTCTTTGGCGGTGCCGTCGCCACCGCCATCTACACGGCCATCTACTCCAACCGCCAGCTGCAGACGCTCCCCGGCTTCATGACCGAGGCCATCCAGCAGTCCGGCGTGCCCTTCTCAGACGCCCTGCTGAGCAGCCTGGTCAAGGCGGCCGCGACGAACACGCTGGCGGCCTACGAAAAGGTCGCGGGCGTCACGCCGGAGCTGGCGGCGCTGGCCGTCAACGCCACGAAGCAGTCGTACGTCAAGGGTTTCAGCCTGGTGTACTTGGTGGCGATTGCGTTTGGCGTGCTGGCGACGGGCGCGGCGCTGTGCACGGTCAGCACGGACCGGGCGAAGAAGAACAACGAGCGGGCGGTGGTGATGATGAACGAGGTCGACAAGTACCCGACGGCCAAGGCGGTATGATTTTGTGCGGTTCGACAGCTTGCCTTATAGTCCTAGTCGAGATCAATGAATGATATCCACTTTCCAGTATTCTGTATTCAGTGGTCGCCGCCGTATGCAGTTGGACCATTTACGGTTCATTGCATGGAGTCGGTGGATGATACGCTGCAATGACGTCCATTGTGCAATTAAATCTACTTGAAAATCGACTTGATTGCGGCCGTTGTTGACTTGTTCGGTGACATAGAAGCTGACGAAATCTACGGAAGTAGGGAAGCATAAACGGCTGACCAACGATCGACGACCACGGTTCGCACCGCCAATGGGAGCAGAAATAGCTTCGCGCGGGTTGCTTTGACAGGCTGATGTTTGTTCCTGGGCCTGTGTGACTCTGGCGCGCGTTATCCGCGTGGTACAACAGGTAAAGGTATTCACATACCTTGAAAGTGAGTGCCTTGAGGAGAGGGCAGTTGAGGGCACGAACAAACAAATGTATTGCTTTTCGCGAGGCGACCCCTAGACCTACCCGTTCGTGAAAAAGAGCAACGTATCGCCCACACACCCTCTTTCGTAGACCCCAACTACAAGATATTTTAACAAGATGTGGGCGAGAAAGGATGTTAAGAGCTCGACGTTATTTTAACCCGGGTCGTATTATGAAGCCGGCCGTGCACTAACAAACAGAAACGCAAAGTGCACTTTTCCAGGCCGTTTTCCACATGCACGAAGCAATAGGCAGCAGCACAACCTGCAAAACGAGTGGTTGTCAGGCCTCGAGAACATGGCGGGGGTTGGGGGGCACTGCGCAGTCCTGTCCAAGGGATTGGCCTGGCACGGCAACTGAGTACGGCGATGGAAGACCATCATTCTGGAGAATAAACACGCAAGAAAATTCGCTACCTTCTTCAGCTTGCAACGCAAGGCAGCATCAGCTTGACTGAATAGAGCAGGTGACATTTCCGACGGAATTCGTAGTAACATCCCAACTCCTTTGGAGCGGAACTGACTTCCAGGCACACATCTTTCTTACCAATACAACACAAGCCGCCAACATGGCACACGACGAGACTATGACGATACAAACTTGTGAGACCTTTGATCCGGCAGAAAAAGCCCGACAGCTTGTGAGTTGTTTATCGCAAACAAACACGGGCTGGTTTATGACCCAGCTGGTTAATTGTTTTGTGTTGATGACCTCAGGAGACGATGATCGGTTGCGGCATCTCCGGCATCGTCCACCTGACGCCGTGCGGCACGATGGTGAAAAAATCGAATGCACAGTGGCGACATTCGCCCGCGATGCGGTGCAAACAACTACGCAATGAAATTGCAATCTACAAGAAGCTGCCGCAAAACCACCCGCGTCTAGTACGCTTTTGTGACTCGTTTGACGACGGGGCCATGGACGTGTGGATGACGCTCGAATATATGCCTAACGGAACACTTGAGGAGTATCTACGCGGCTATAAGAAATTTGGTGGCGATGATAAGTTTAAGTTAAAAGGTGAAACGTATCCCGATTTCGAGGCCCGTATACGTCGCCGTCACGATTCCCTTACCTTGCGCCAACGCGCCCGGTGGTGCCTCGAGGCCGCCGACGGTATTGTCCTACTACACGCCTATAAAGTCATCCACGCCGACATCAAACCCGAGAACATGGGCGTCGATGCTAACCTCGGTGTCCGCATCTTTGACCTGGGCAGCTCGTCCTTGGGCGACCAGCCCGCGCTCGGTCTCGAGAGCACGCGCTACTTTATGCCGCGCGAGTCGTGGGACGTCTACAGCGTGACGACCGACTGCTTCGCGGTAGGGTCCAGCATCTACCACATCGTCACAGGCTACCGGCCGTACGACGCCATGCCCGACGACGAGGTGGCGGCCCGCTTCGAGCGGCACGAGTTTCCCGACCTCTCGGGGCAGACGACCGAATACGAGGCAAAGTACGCCAAGGACGGCGACACCGTCGGCGTGAGCCCCGTGACGGGCCAGCTTCTCTTTGCGGACACGATTCGCAAATGCTGGTTCGGCGAATTTGCCACGGCGGCGGATGTGCTGGAGGCGCTGAAGGAGGAAGTCGTCGCGACGTTCAGCGGCGACGACTTGGCTTTCATCGAGGATGCCAGCGGTTTGAAGGTGCGGGTTGACGGTGCCAGGCAGGAAATTTGACGGGACATCTACGGTTCGTGTGCGGTTCTGAAGATACGTTAGGGATACGGTATAGTTTTGAATTCGGTAGTAGGATGGACTATCAAAGCACAGCGTTTGAAGAAAATAATAAGGGGGAGCTGAAGAAATATATAGGCTGGCGAGTACAAGTGGGTTCCGGCATCCCGCGTCTCCGCCTCTCATCTACTCCCCGGTAGATCAGACAGGCGACAGAGCCAGCATCATGAGTGATAATATTGGACAGTACTATAATTCACTGTCACTCGGAGATCTAGACCGCCACACTGGAACCCGTCCTTTTCTAGGACCCAAGAGATTATTACCATGAGCCATGTAAGTCTTCTGAGTGTCAATCGGCGTTCCATCTCGGATGCGCTTATGTCTAACCGTAGTGTTTGATTTGCCGTGCTATTGACGCCGTCTCGGAGTGGTGTCGACCGATAATCATCGCCGTTCACTGGCCTCACGTGTTTGCTCATGTGTGAAGTTTCGTTAAAAAAAGAATTAAATCACTGCAACCTGATTTCTTCCTGTTCTTCCTGTTCTTCTCTTCTATTGTCGCCACTCCCTTCCTTTCCTGGCTGGGCCACGTTGTTTCATGGCCAGGGCCCCGGCCGGGGCCGCCGCGCCCAGCGACCGACGTCATTGTCAGCATTTGCCCACCAATGGTTACGCGCCGGACGCTTAACGCCAATCAAGACGCAACCACGGGGCCAACTGCAACACAAAGCCTGTTTTTTGTAAAAGGTATGTGAACGACGTCAAGAAACCAGGCTCCCAGGATGTTGGAAGACAAAAAAAAAAAAAAAACAGAAGAAGAAAAGAGCATGGCAGACAAAGACTGCGCAAACAAGGACCTTGTTCGTCTTTGATGATGCGGTCGATTGTTGTTTGTATCCACGACAAAGACGACATCCGCCCTTATTGTTCTATTTTGTTCGTCCTTTGGACTGTCCAAGGGCGATCTTTGAATTGTGATTTGACATGCCTTCAATATAATCCACAGAGTGCCTTCATCTTTATTCTCCCACATCGTCGTATTTCTCTCACTATATCGACCGACCTTTGCTCCCACATCATCAACGCACTTACGACAATAAAAAATGATACCTATACGACACACGCGGCACATCGCAGTCACACTGTTGGCCGTCGCACTCACGCAGCCGACTGCCGCCTCAATACACCCAACACAAACAGCCAATGGTACAATACGCGCCACACCAGATCCGCTGCCGCCGGACCAGATCGCTGCCCGCAATGCCGCCCCAGATGCGGCCACGACCGTCACCGCCATGCCCAGCTTGCCGAGCAACGCACCCGAGTACACGTCCGACAAGCTCTTCCAGTCGGCCATTCTCAACAGCACCAACTTCTTTCGGCGCGAACACAATGCCACCGCCGCCACCTGGAACGCCACCATTGCCCAGTTCGCCGCCAGCTACCTCGACGGCGACTCCGACTGCACGTTTGCCCACTCGGGCGGGCCCTACGGCGAAAACATTGCCGTCGGCTTCCAGACCGTGCACGGCGCCATTGACGCCTTCGGGCTGGAGCGGCGGCTGTACGACTTCAACCACCCGAGCTTCAGTGAAGCCACGGGGCATTTCACGCAGCTGGTGTGGAAGGCGAGCACGACGGTCGGGTGCGCGCGCAAACTGTGCGGCGGCGCCGCAGCTGGCATGAAGAACACGGGGTGGTTCCTGGTGTGCGAGTACTGGCCACGGGGCAATGTGATTGGGCAGTTTGCGCAAGAGGTCGACCGGCAGACGAGCGGGCCGGGCGCTGACGACAGTGACGGCAACGGGGATGGAGAGCCGTCGGTGGCTGCCGGTAAGCCGTCGATGGGCGGCGTGGCGGCCGCCGTCGTCGTTTTTGTGATGCTCACGGCAGCCTTTGCCAACGACGTACGGCTGACCGTAGCGGATGCATGACGAAGGGTCAGGTAGGAGACGACATACGACGCACTGTACGGAGTACAGAACAAGTCACATAGACGATAGAATGGCGACATGACTGTTTTCACTGTTCACCGCTCCCAGAAAGTACTCCTCTTCCTCCGTAGTTCCCGAACTCTGTCCTCCTCACCTGCTCACCGACTCCAGACCCACAATCACAAAATCAATGCCCATGTCATCTGCATGAATTCCAGAGCATAGAGGAATGCCCCGTAACAGAGAATAAGCCGCTCTTCAACAGTCGGCGTGCACAGACGACCAGCGAACAGTCCGCCGGGACAATACGTTGAGCGACAGCCATTCACAACCCACACCTCTGGCACCCTGGCTGGTACCCTCGACGCGGACTTACGTCTTGCCACTGACCCCCGCACACGGGTCCGGTCTCGGGCACCCACAGGACCTTCCGTCTCACACCACCCAAACCGTTCTCCGGCTCGTCATCCGTATCGTCCGGGGATGACCAAGTTATGCCTAAATTGTGGGGGATGCGACCGAAACAGACAAGAATGGACACGTATGGACGAGCTTGGACACGTATTGGAGGGCGTGCATATGCGCGGCGGCCTGAGCCACGGCCTGTTAGCTCTGGGCTGTTCCTTGTCGTGTGTTGGACCACGTCTGGCTTGTCGTCGAGCCTTTCGAACTTCAGTAGTTTGTATTCATTTAATGTTTTGGAAAAGTCATCCGTCGTAGTCTCTGCTTCGCTCTTTCCTTGTTTGACGTTGTTTGTGTCCCGTGTTGTGCATGGCTACTTCCTCGTCTTCGGACGCTCAATGGGCCGTGCATTCCGGAAACACCCACTCAATTTGCACTCTTAACAATTCCCTGACCGATACAGTAAAGTGAGATAGGCATACCAACAAGCTCTGCCAATCGCTGTCTTCGTCTTGCCAAAGGCAAAGACGCCGTGGAACAGTGCAGAGGTAGCAGCACAGGAACCGGTCAAGAGCGACAGGTTGGACGGCAAGACCGCCCGGCAAGAGGTACCCACTTTTCGAAGCCCGTCGTGACTGCCCTGTGGTTCAACAGCCTCTGTGCAGCAGCATCGCTCCTGCTGTTTCTTTGGTGGGAGGTCCGTCAAGGCGCTCGTCTTCCCCTTACGGTCTTTCCTTTGTTTTGCACTTTTGCCCTTGGCGTGTTGGCATCTGTTTTTGCACCTTTTTTGCACCTTTTTTGCATCTCTCGCCTCAAATCTGCGCATCGCCAGTCGTGTGTCCTGGGCGTTCACAGCCGCCCTGCCCACAACACATCATTCACTATTAGACCCCGTTGGTTATTTCAGTGCGTATTAATACCCTCGCCCTGTCTTCTTGATCTGTCCCGTCCATCGTCGACAACAAGCTGTGCCCCTTCCTTTTAGTCCTTTGATCATTTTCATCATTTCTATTTGTCTCTCTTTTGTCATCGTGGATCCTTTCTGCTCCCGTTCTTCTCGCCTCCTTTGTCTCCAAGTCGCCATCACGGCCCCCGACGTTTCAAAGTCAAAAGCCGCTAGTGCGCGGGCTTTTCTTATTGCGGAGCCTCCCACATGAGCATGGCATAGCTCAGCTCCGTCGCCGCCATTTGCCTTTTGCCCTTTTGTGCCATTTCTGCCTCTAGCTAACGATATCCCAAAGCGCAATCCGCTAGGCAGATCATCTCTTACGTTGGTCCGAACGCAACTGGCTCTGTGCCTGCCAGCAGAGAAAGCTCACGCACACAAAGCAGCCTGCAGCAACCACCCATCGCCCGGCCTGTCACATCCCTCGATTACGCAGCGTCGGCAGCAGCCTGCGTCTCACTTTGATGACGGCCGTTCTCACGAACCCATCTCATTGTCGCAATTCCCCTCGCTCCGTCTGTTGTTGAAGCCCCGGTAATCTCGTCCCCATCGTCGACGTACCGCGCCCCGAAGGCATCGAAACCCTGTACGTCACCAAAAACGCATCCCGTTCTTAAAGACGGGCGCTGCCATTGCATTGGACCCTGGCTTCCGTCGCTGACCTCCGTCATTTTCTTCGTCGTGTTTTCTTCTATTTCTGCATTGATTGCTTGCTTTCGAATTTCGCAACAGCCATCTACCTACCATCGCGCCTGGCACAAGCTACGGCCCGTTGTGGATAGTCTTCGAACGGCTCTCTTGTTTTTGTCTTATCGCTAGATTTACATATTTGCTGACCCTGTTACGTTTGGCCCGACTTTCAGCCTCGCCGCGATCCCATCAGACGACGCCATTTCACCGTCTCTTCATCTCCTCCGTCCACTCTCCTCCACCCACAGTCTTTCTGAGACGTCATGCCGATGCGCCCGCTCGAGCCAAACCTCCATCGAAGCCTTCGAATCTCGAGTGCCGCCTAAGACTGGACCGACACCTCCATCCCGACCTCCTCCTCGGCCATATCCATTATCGAAGCCATTTTGTTTCGCCATCGAACGACACGACCCTCGATACTCCTTTCCTCCTCATCTCGCTTCTCCAGTCACGCGACTGGAAGCAATCGAGTCCGTGTCCGTCGCTCACCATGGACGAGAACCTCGAGGCGCACTCGCCCATCCCGGGCTACTTGGCCGCCGCGGCAACCTCCTCCCATGACTTCCTCGCCGGCCACTTCTCCGTCGATACCATCTCGCGCGCCACGTCGCCGGGCGTGCCCTCGTCCGTCACCCCCGACGACGACGGCAAGAAGCGCTACCGTCCGCGCACCTTCAGCTACTTCAGTCAGCTGCCGTACCCTGTCGAAGACGAGTCGGAGCGCGACGCCACCCTCAACCTCATCCTCAAGAACCTCTACATTGCCATCAAGGCCGAGGACTTCACGCCAGGTGCCTTGCACTGGACGCGCGAGCTGCAGGGATGGCTCAACCTCAAGTTTGAGATGACACGCGAGCAGCGCGCCAGCCTCGCCCAGCTCTACTACCACCTCGCCCTCGCACCCGGCCTCGAGACCACCGCGACCGACCGCTTCTGCCGCATGCTCATCACCCTGACAAAGAAGCGGCACTACCTTCGGCCCGGCGAAGACCTCACCCTCGACTGGCGCCCGCTATGGAAGCAGCTCAAGAGCATCACCCTGCCCAGCGAGACGGCGGTGCATCAGTCGGTCCAGGCCCGTGTCTACAAACAGGTCCTGCGTCTCTGCCTCCATGCACAGTCCTACCTTGACCCCAGCGACCGCCGCGAAATGCTCGACGAGATCCTGCCCTACTTCAGCACGTCCGACATGTCCAACGCATTCATCGTCATCGGCTTAATTACAATCATGGTGCCCACCGCCCCAGCACCGCCGACGGCCTACATGTCGCAGCCGTCCGACTTCCTCCCCACCTACTTCCACCTCTGGTCGCTCGTCAATCGCTCCAAAGCCGTCGACGTTTCCTTTGTCGACATCTTCTCGCGCATGTCCCGCGATTACCTCACCTACCAGCACGTGCCCTTCACCGCCCACGGCATCTTCACACGAGAGCAGTCCAACCTCATCTTCACGGCCATCCTGCGCCTCACCGAGATCCCCGTCGGCCAGGCCAATTCGCCCTACGTCTCTACCCTCGACTACTCGTCCGGCCTGGCCGTGTTCCTCGACAAGGACCGGAAAAAGTACCCCGTCCCCTACATGGCCGCGCGCTGGATCGTGCACGCCCTGTCGCCACTGTGCCTGGACACGCAGGACGAGGATGCCGGCGCGACGCCCGCGAGCAGCATCCTCACGGGCCTCGAGGGCTTCTTGGAGTCCATCGATACCTTCTTCCACCCCTCCAACCAGGGCGCCTGGACCAGCTTCCTCGCGCAGTTCACCCACTACCTGGTCGACATCTTTGTCAACCGCTGGAACCGCGAACAGAGCGGCGAACTCGACGTCCCCGTCGACCGCCGCCTGACGCCCGAGGTCAAGCGCCGCTTTGTCCTGGCGCTGCGCGACGTCACCTTCATGGGCTTGTTTGCCAAGAGCCAGAAGACGGCTGGCTACTATTACGTCACGCTCCAGTCGCTCGCCTTCTTGGAGCCAGGCCTCATTCTGCCTGGCGCCCTGCAGCGCTTCTATCCCAGTCTGCAGGGGCTTGTGGAAGTGCACCGGACGACGGCCAGTTTGTGTGGACTCCAGGTGATTGCACACACCATGTCACGTCTCAAGGGTTTCCGCGGCCACATCACCGCCCTGCTGGCGCTCGCCCTGCCCGGCATCGACGCCAACGATCTCGGCAAGACACAATTGACTCTTGCCTTTATCCAGACCGTCGCGTACAGCATACCCTTTGCGTCGCTCGTCAACGACAAGGATGCCGACAATGGCGTCTATGACACCGGCCTGGCCATGGAGTGGGTCCGCGGCGAGATGGAACGCTTTGAGCGCGAGGGCCAGGACATCGAGCTCGACTACGACAAGGAGCTCACCGACGAGGAAGAAGCCCGCATCGTGCG
The DNA here is from genome assembly GCF_000820605.1 of Sporothrix brasiliensis 5110. Lineage (NCBI taxonomy): Eukaryota > Fungi > Ascomycota > Sordariomycetes > Ophiostomatales > Ophiostomataceae > Sporothrix > Sporothrix brasiliensis. The sequence goes on from NW_024467131.1 coordinate 499,716, forward strand.
CTCGTCCACGGCCGGCTTCGGCGAGTTCTTGAATTCTCTGCTGGGCAAGATTTTCACCCTGGTTGAGAACCTGCCGGACCTCTCGCACTTCCGCTCTGGTTCTCCGGAAGACCATGTCATCAACTCGCTGCCGTCCGCCCTGACGCCCGTCTTCGCCGCCCTGTCGCCGGAGCTGTTTGACATGGCCGTCGAGAAGATTGCCGCCTTCGTGGCTTCGCACGTCGTGCACCAGGCCCGTGACTCCATGGCCTGGATCGTCAACGCTCTGTGCCGCGTCAACCCGGAGAAGACGCTGAAGGTGTTCATCCCCATGCTCATTGTCAACATCCGCAACGAGATTGACGACAACAGCGCCGCCTCCGATCGCAGCAGCGGTGCCGACGTGCTGCCGCGCGACCGTGCCCTGGTGTGGTACGTGAGCATCCTGAGTATGTGTGTTGTCCACGTCGGCAGCGAGGTGCTCAAGTACAAGAAGGAGCTGCTCGACATTGGCGAGTACATGCAGGACAAGTGCCGCGGTCTGGCTACCATCCACATCTCCAACTTCGTGCACCACCTGCTCATCAACCTGACGCACACCTACCCCATCGACAACCAAATGTTCGAACCCGACGTCATCAAGGACGGCATTGGCTTGCAGCACTTTGGCCACATTACGGCCCCGTCCGACCTCACCATCAAGTGGTACCGCCCCGCGCAGCCCGAGGTCCAGTTTGCGGCGGAACTGTTCGAGTCCCAGGTCATCAGCGCCAAGGAGAAGATGGAGGCCTTGATGAGCGCCGAACCGCCTGTCAGTCGCAATGGCAAGAACAAGGAGTGGAGCGACGAGCTGACCCGCGCTCTGTCACGGATTCGCCAAGTTATCTCGGGCGTCTCGCCCCTCTTCGAGACAGCACGTGCGTCGACGACGACGACCGACGGCCGCGGCGGCCCGGCCAAGAACGACGACGTCGAGATGAAGGACGCCGCCGCACCCCCTGCGACGGCCATTTCGAGCATCGAAGGAAATGACGAGGACACGGCGATCGACGAGGACGTGGATCCGCTTGCCGAGGTGGCGTCCGACGACGATCTGAAGCGCGAGTTCTCCTACCCGTACGGCTACGTCCTCGACCGCAAGAGTGTGCTTTTTGAGCGCATCCACGAGCTCCGCGAAACAGTCGGCTACCTGCTCGCCCGAACGCACCGCTTCCTCGTCGCATTCCAGGAAGACGACGTCGCTTGCTTTACGGAGCTGTACACCACGTACCGGACCTTCATTACGGATGTTGGCTTTGAGCGGACGTCACGCCCGCTCGACCGGCTGCTGCGCCTGTACCGCTCCGACATTGCGTCCTTCAAAATCAACGGTCTGCGCAAGGCGTACCCGCGGCCGCTGCTCGTCAAGCGCGCCGACGCGTACCAGCTGCAGCGCGTGAGGTACAACACGACCTACCGGTTGACCAGCCAGCTGGACAAGCAGCTTATCAAGGACCTCGCCCAGTCCTGTACGTCTGTGTATGCTGATGTACGCCGTGCCGCCCAGTCTGCGCAGGAGTCGTCGCTCAAGGTGCTGATTGGCAGCCGCCCCGTGGTGATTCCCATTGTCCTGCGCACGCTCGAGGAGTCGCTGGACAACAGCGATCACGACCGGATCAAGGGTGCCATGTACACGTTGCTGTTCACGTCGCTCATCAAGACGCTGATCCGTGACTGGCGGTTTGCCCCGACGCTGATCCGGCTCTATATCCGGTCGGCCGACGTTGACAAGGCGTCGATCCAGCAGATGGGTGCGAACGCGCTCTTCCCCTTGCTCGATTTCGGCAAGGCGTTTGAGCGCATGGTGATTGTCAACGAGGCGACCCTCGCCACCATCACGCCGGCCAGCAAGGACGACCTCGGCGACAGCGCCGAAAAGATCCAGAAGCGGCACTCATTCATCTTGGAGCGGCGCCGCAAGGTCGAGCAGAAGAAGGCCGAGCTCGGCCTCGAACTGATTGAGATTGCCGCCAAATCCCATTGGAAGGTGGCCAGCCGCTGTGCCGTGTTCGCCAATAACCTGTGTCTGCGTTTCGACACGCTCGCCCCCGCCGCGTTCATTGAGCTCGCCGCCAACGGCGCCATCAGCCAGCATCCGACACTGCGGGCCGGCTACCAAAACGCGTTTGCGAACATTTTTATGTTCTTGGCGCTGCGCGCCTGCTACAAGAACGACTACCGCAACTACCTGCTGGACAACGAGCGGACGGACAACCGGCTCGAGATCCAGGTCCCGGCCACGGGCGGCGATGCGGCATGGACCAAGCAGTACCTCGACTCGTTTGCCATCCAGGCGCCGGAAGCCAATGGCCACGGCCCAGCGACCAGCGGCGGCAGCAGCGGCGATGCAGACAGCACCTCGTACTTTGTTGACTCAGACTACCCTGGCTGGCTCGTGTGGGGTAAGTCGTTTACGGGCTACAGCGCCGACCCGACCATTGTGGCGAACCGCTTCGATGCGGTCGGCACGGCGGCCCGCAAGCAGATTGGCACGATCCTGACCAAGGATTGGCTCAAGCAGTACTTTGACTACATGAAGCAGGAGCCGCGCGATGCCAACGCCGACCGCTTCAAGGTGCGCTACGTGTCGATGTTGTCGTACGTGTTTGAGCTCGTGCACAGCGGCGTGGCGGCCGTCACGTTTGACGAAGTCAAGGAGCTGGTCCGCGGTGTCTACGACGATGGCTCCGACCGCCACCAGCATCGGGCCACTGCGGAGATTGTCGCGGCCCTGCTGTCCGTCGGCCCGGACGAGCCCAAGGCGTACCGCGACCGTGCCTGGGCGTTTGCGGGGCCGCTTCTGCTCGACATCATCAACGACAAGCTGACGCCCGAGAATCTGCAGTACTGGATGACGTGCGTGCACATGATTACGGGGATCAGGGACCCCCGGCGGGCACGCGAGCTCGTCCTGGGCCTGGGTTCGTTCCGGCTGGACATGACGTCCAATGCGGCGTTCAAGGAGTCGTCCAAGGTGACGCTGCTCGAGTTCTTGATTAGCGATGCGGGCTGGCACTTCCGCGGCGAGAAGCCGATTGTATCGGACATGCTGGCGCACATTGACCACCCGTACAAGGCGGTGCGGGAGGCCATGGGCCGGGTGCTGGCGACCATTTTCCGCACGCGCTACCACGAGTCGTTCCCCAACGTGGCGGCCCTTCTCGAGCAGAACAAGGCTGCGTCGTCGGTGGGCATCCGCCCGTACCATGCGACGAGCGAATTCTCGGCCATTGTCACGGAGGTGTTCCAGCGGCTGGAGGCGTGGCGCCACGAGCGCGTGCCCGGTCAGCAGGAGCAGAGCAGCTACACATCCGGATCCAAGACGGTGCTGACATGGCTCGACTGGATGCTGTCGTCACAGGAGTGCACGGAGCTGGTGCAGTTCTTCCCGGAGCTGTTCATCGACCAGCTGCTGCACATGATGGACGTCAAGGAGGACCCGGAGCTCATGCGCCTCGCGTACCACGTGTACCGGCACCTGCCCAACATCCCGCTGCGCGAGGGCGAGGACGACGCCTTTATCCGCAAGCTGATTGACGTCGGTCGGTCGGCGCCCAGCTGGCACCAGCGCCTGCGTGCGCTCATCAACATGCAGGTGGTCTACTTCCGGCGGCTGTTCTTGAGCCGCCCCGCCCAGCGCAAGCTACTATTTGACGCCGTCGGCGACATGCTGGCGGACGCACAGCTCGAGGTGCGCGACTCGGCGGCGGCGACGCTGGCCGGAATGATCCGCTGCTCGCCGGCGTCGATCCGCAACCCCATCATCCAGTCGCTGATGCGGCGGTTCAAGGAGCAGCTCGCGGCCAACCCCATGCCGAAGCGGAAGCGGTCGGTGGTCTCGGCGGTGGCGGGGATGGGGGCCGAATCCGCGAGCGGACGCGAGACGCCCATTGACACGAAGCGGCAGGTCATTCGACGACACGCGGCCGTCTTGGGCCTGGGCGCGCTGATCGAGGCGTTCCCGTACGCAACACCACCACCGTCGTGGATGCCCGAGGTGCTGTCGCACCTGGCGACGCGGACGGCCAACGACCCGGGCGTGGTGGGCAACGCGACCAAGTCGATTCTGTCCGAGTTCAAGAAGACGCGGCAAGACACATGGATTGTGGACCAAACAGTACGTGCCTCTCAGCCCCCCCACTCCCCGGACCTATTGCTACCAAATGCTAACCGTTTTAGTACTTTACCCCCGAGCAACTGGAGGACCTCGAGGGTGTTTTGTGGAAGAGCTACTTTGCATAGAGAGCTACTTTGCATAGACGTGCTATTCTTGTCCCGTAATCAATTTTGTAGTATTCGTCTGTGGCATGTGTTTATTTGTGTTTATTTTTATTAATTTCTGTCTTTTTTGTTCCGATGTCTCCTTTTTGACTTTTTGAGTTGCTACACCTGTCTTTCTAGAGGAACCATTCACAAACACAATTTGCATGGGACAGAGGAGAAACGATACGATAGACTGCGATTCGACTCTTGCATAATAGTCATTTTCTTTAAATTTATTGTGTTTGCATTCAAGAAATGTCCCGATATTCTATTCAAAATTTTCTTTGAAAAATATTAGGCCTCCTCTGACAACTACGTCATGGTGCAGTTGTTGCCGGGGTGTTGGGTGCAAATTTTTAGCGTCTTCGGCAGCCCAACTTTAGCGTCGTGGGTCTATTTTTACAGGGGCTCAGGGGCATGAGGGTATCTCTCTCACACACAGACATTGAACCCCCGTCGAATCCTTCTCTTTCGGACCGTGAGGCCCATTGTGTCAACGATCAGCGTCGGTGTTATTTACGAAACAAAAACATTTGTGGTTTTGCCGTATCGCCTGATATCGCAGATTGGGCACCGTCTACTGGTCTGGGTGGGACTGTAAGGCTCTGAGGCTCTCTCTGGCGGCCGGGGGCGCAACGCTTCACTTCAACAGCCCAACGCGCACTAATCCACCCGCTAAATCCATATCCAAGATGCCTATCGAAAACCTATCGTTAGGCCTCCAGGCACGTCACCCGAATGGCATTCGCCACCGGTTCGGCAAGTCCCATGTCCCGTCCACTGTTTTGGCCTCGTATCTGTCCTTTGTTTTGTTTTGGCCCCTTTTCGCATCGACTTTGGGTAGGCAACCCTTTGACACGAGAGAGTGACACCGTTCAAACATGTTCGAACATCAGCCACTCAGCTTGAGGCAGCCAATCGAAGAGAGGCTGCAGGCGTGACTGCGCCGCATCTGCGACGCACATAGAGTCCACGAGGACGTCGTCCAGGCGCCCTCCTTTCGATGCAATCGTAGGCGTGACTGTTTGATGGGCGCTGCGTGCGGTCTTTGTTGAATGGGTAGGACATGGCCAGCGCTCTGCACCTCTACTTGCAAACTGCTGCAACCAAAAAGCATGCTGCAGAAAGCGGCTCAACAGTAACACAGCGCTCCACCCGCAGCGTGCAGCACACACGGCACACCCCTGCACCTTCCTCGCTCGCTCCAGCTGGCCTTCCCCTCTCTGGTGGCTGCCCCTCACTCTTGCCCGCGGTCGCAGCTCCTGCTTTGGGCTCTGCATCGCTCTTTCCGTGTCGTCATCGGACCAGTCTCTGGGCTGAAATGGCAACTGGGTACGTGTGCGTCGTACGACTGCGCGACCACTTTTTCCCCTGCCCCCTTTCTTTCATCCGTCTCCTACTTTTTTCTCGAGTGGGCCGTCAATGTTCTATTATTCTTCCACCTGTCAATAGAATCTTGGATTTGAAGCCATCGTTTTACAGATCCTTTCCCAACTGGCCTGCATACCTGCTTCCTTTTCTTTCCCCTCTCGTGTGCTGGGCCATCCACACCAACATTGCAACTCAGATATTAGCGACGCACCTCAGTGCAAGCCTCGTCTCAGCCAAAGCAGCCTTTCAAGCACCACGAACGAGCGACATAGTAACGAATCCCTCTATTTCCCTTTTGAGTCCCACGGCCTTTACCGGGTGAAACTGTCATCTGCATCTGCCCGTTTTGCTACTTCATATCCACGTCCCACAAACAACCCTGCCACACGACAGACATCATGTCGCGAGACCTCGATCGTCGTGATTATGAACGCGACCGTGTCGTCTACGAACGTGACCGCGACCGCCGGCGAGACGACCGGATCCGCTACGAGGAGGACGACGAGTATCTCGCCTACGACCGCCGCCCTGGTCCGGCACCGACTCGTCTCCGTGAGCGCTCACCGCCCGGCCGCCGTGAAGAAGTCGTTACGCGCGAGCGCCGCTACATTGACGACGACCGCGACGATGACAGCCTGATTCTGCCCGCCTCGGCACGCCGCCGCCCGGCCCCACCGGCCGTGATCCCCGACGACTTTGAGCGGCGCGAACGGGTCCGCATCCGTGACGCCGAGGACAGCATTGTGGGCAGCAGCGGACCGCCGCCGCCACGGCCGGGCCGTCTGATCCGTCGCCAGTCGAGCGTCGAAACGTTTGACCGCCGCCCGGCCCGCCGCAACTACGACCTGGACCGCGTCGACGCGTACGACCGCCGCCCGCCCGTCAACGTGCCCATTCCGTTGCCCATCCGCCGGCGCCGGGACAGCTCGGCCGAGCGGCGGCAGCAGGAGTACGAGCGCGACCGGGAGCAGTACGAGAGAGACCGCGAGCGTGACCGCGAGCGTGACCGCGAGCGTGAGCGGACCGAGATTGAAGAGATTCGCATCGAGCCGGGCCGCCTGGAGGTGGGCGACATCGACATTGAACGCCGCCGGCGCCGTGGGTCCTATGAGCGGCACGAGCGAGACTTTGAGCTGGAACGTGCGCACGGCCACGACGCCATCCGCGAGCACGACCGCCTTGTCGAGGAACGCATCGTCAACGAGCGACATAGCGGGCCCGTCGTCGAGACGAGAATGTCTCGGCCCCGGTCGCCGTCGGTGTCGTCGCAAAGATCCATCTCCGTGACGTCTGTGCGGTCGCAGTCGAGCGACGGCGTGACACTGCGGAGCGAGGGCAGCCGCAGTGGGCGCGCGCCGAAGAGCGAGTACCCGAAGAAGGGCAAGACACGGATGCCGGCGCGTCTGGTGTCGGAGAAAGTCCTTGTCGACCTTGGCTATCCATTTATCAAAGAGGTGCGTTGTTTCCCCCCCTCCTCCCCAAGCAGTCTGGTCATTCTGAGCTGTATCATGGTCGACGGGAACTAACATTCAACTCATTACAGGGCAACACCCTGGTCGTCCAGGTGGCTCTCGGTCAGGACAACATTGATGACGTCCTCAAGCTGAGCCGCGATTACAAGAAGAGTGAGTCTCATACCGATGTTGCCTTGTTTCATGTCCCTTTCTATTTTTTATTTCGTCCATTATTATTCGCCTGGCCGTCTCCTAACATGCTTCCAGACGAAGTAGACATCGTCGAGACCAAGAAGACAAAGGTCAAGACATCGAGCGGCACCGTTGTCGAAGAAGAACGCCGACGTGAAGAGGTGGTGATGGCTCCGGAGCCCCCACCCGTGCAACAATACCAACCGCCTCCACCACCTCCACAGCCACCGCAAATGTACCAACCGCCGCAAATGTACCAACCACAGCAGGTGTACTACACGGCACCGCCACCGCCTACGGTCCAGTATGCCCCCGCCCCTGCCGCCGTCCCAGCACCCGATCCCGTCGAGCGCTCACCGGCCTACGGAACAACCAACATCCACATTCGCGACGTCTCACCTGCACGCAGCTATGCAGGCCCCTCGATGAATGAGACGTCTGTCGCCTTGGTCCGGACCAGGTCCCGGTCGCGCTCTCGCGACCCCAGGTCATTGGCGTTGGCGCCCGTCGTCTACGACGCCGGCAGCCCTGCCGTCGAGGTTTCTGAGGAGCCTCTGGCCGTCGCCATTGTCGACAACCGCCACCGCAGCAAGAGCCGCCATCGCCACCGCCACCGCCACTCGCACTCCAGACACCGTCGTGCACGGTCGCATTCGCACGGCGACGGCGCCCTTTATGCGCACTTCCTTGGCCGCCGCGACCGTGACCGCGACGACCGGTACTACGACGTCACCGTCGACGACCGCTACTACCGTGAGGAGCGCGACTACTACGAGCCCGTGTCGTCCTCGAATCGTGACCTCGTCCGGGCCGAGCGCCTGAGCACGGGCGAGCTGGTGCTGTACGAGGAGCAGGTCGAGCGTTTCGAGGAGCCGCGGAACGGCGTGCGCATCGAAAAGGACAAGAAAGGTAGGATGGCCATCAGCGTGCCCAAGTATCGATAAAGATAAAAAGGTCCGCTGCCCTTTTTTCCTGGTCAGACGTTTTCAAAGGGCCCAAGAATCCACAGCTAACACATCCAGGTCCACCGCCGAAGCTGATGCGGGCCATGCTGGCCACGCTGACGTGAGCGAAGCTCTCTGTACGCCGTAACGGGGATGGTTCTGGCGATGCACTTTTGGGAATATATGGTTTGTTTTTACGGGAGATAGACTACAGACAGAAAGTATTTGGAAACGAATATTGGAATACTCGGTTTGGCTGATGTGTTTTCTTGGATACGATTTTGGGCGGATCTTTTGCTTTTGAGTGGATCTTGACGTGGCCTCTTGTGTTTCTGTGGGTATGGCCCTAATGACGAAATGACTGTTTTCACGTTGATTTCCTTCTTCTCTTGCCTCGCTATTGCACAATACATTATCCGTTATCATCGCTGCTTCGTCGCCATGTTCTCTTTAACCTTCGGAATTGGCGACTCCGTCCACCGTATTTGTCTGCTTTGAGGCTTCACGTGACGCTAGCGGACAAGAAACCTTGTCGATGATTCCACACAGTGATCGCCGAGCACCCCGCAACGCCCTAAAGCTGGGGTAGAAGGCCACCCAAGCTACGCTTCACATGCTCCTGCTTCTCTCCCACCGTGTAAGTTGCCTCTGGAGACGCCGAATTGGAGGCATTCCACAAACCACAAAGCACTTGGTCTCGTAAAGTCTGCCACTGTATTTTTTCAGTTTTTCAGTTTTTCAGTCTTCTTCTTGCATCCCTTCATATTGTTTTGGCCTTTTGTATCTTGCGTCTCTTCCACCCATCTTGGACGACCCGGTTACCTCTCAGAAACGGACGGCACAACGATTGCGACGACATCTACCGGCTGGCTTTTGTTTTGCGCGGCACAATCTATTTCAATATCGGCAAGCGAAGCCACTTCAACCGAAGGCCACATTTGCTGCCAAAGGCATCTCGCAGCCCAAGGATGACCGCGGGAGAGGCTGCTCCTGCTCCTGCTCCTGCCGCAGGAGGAAGCGGCTTGGGGCCGGGGACTGGCAAAGGGTCGTTCCTGCCGCCGCTGTACCTGCCATGGGTGCCCGCTGCCGTCATGGTCGTGGTCGTTGTTGCCTTTTTCACGCATCGACGGAGGAGCATAAGGAGCCCACATAATCTCGGGTTGGCTGGTCAAAAGAGCGAGAGCTTGCTGCCGTCCTTTCTCTCCTCCTTTTCCAACAGTGGCAGCAACCGTCCAAGGCGCCATCCACGCCGACCATCATCGTCATCCTGCATCTCATCACTAGTAGCAGCCGTTGCGTACTTTGCAGCCACTGCAGCCATAGTCGTCCTCGTCCTCGCAGCCATGCACTCGCTGCGTCAGTTTGCGGCACACGCTGCGGTTGCGTCGTCTGTCGCCGGCGGCCTCGCCTTTGGAGCGCCGGCCCCGGCATCCTGGTCAGGCTCGGTTCCCAAGGCGTCGACCTGCGACGCTACGAGTCAATGGCCTGGCTGGAAAGGCATCCAATATGCTTTTATCTTGTAAGTCAGTCGTCCTTCAGACCCCCCATGGTCTGCCCTCCACCAACACGCATGTCTCCTCCAGTGGCGACAGCTACACGCAGACCGGCTTCAACTATTCCATCACGCCCACGCCGTCCATTGACAATCCGCTGGGGAACCCGCCGTACCCGGGATGGACGTCGTCTAATGGACCCAACTGGGTCGGCTTTCTCTCCACCAAGTACAACGCCTCGCGGCTGCGGACGTACAACCTGGCGTATGGTGGTGCGACTGTGGACAGCGACATTGTCCAGCCCTACAGGCCCACTGTCTTGTCCATGAAGGACCAGGTCCACAGCGAGTTCCTGCCCGGCTACACCAACCATGGCAACAGCGACACGGACGTCAGCGAGACCCATCCGTCGGCACCCGACGCACCCGCGTGGCAGGGTAACGATACTGTGTTTGCCATCTGGATCGGCATCAACGACGTCGGCAACTCGTACCACCACGGCGTCGACGGCGTTAACGGCACGACAGAGATCAACAGGCGCATCTTTGAAGTGTACGGCGACATGGTCGGGATGCTCTACAATGCGGGCGGCCGCAACTTTGTGTTCCTGACGGTCCCGCCTGTCGACCGCAGTCCGCTCACAACGGCCGGCGGCGACGCTGCTGCCCAGGCCCTCGAAAAGGCCGACATTGCCGCCTTCAACAGCCTGCTGAAAGACGGCCTCGCCGCCGACCTCAAGTCGCAGCATGCCGACCACGCCAATGTCTGGGTGGTGGACACGGGCCTGGTCTTCAATGCGGCCATGGACGACCCGGCCTCGTTCCCGCAGACGGCCGGTCTCAAGAACACGACATCGTTTTGTGCGGCATACGGAAAGTAGGTCCATGTCGTCCCATCCTCCTGCCCCCCCCCGTTCATGACACATAAACGCACAATGCTAACCCAGAATGTCAGCGGCACGCCGGAGCCTGACACGCTCATTGAATCATGCGGCGTGCCTGTCGACCAGTACTTTTGGCTGAACAGCCTCCACCCGACGTACCCCATCCATGATGTGGTCGCCGAGCAAGTATCCAAGGCGCTCACGGCTGGTCCAAACGTGTGTTCCAGTGCAGGGAGCACCACCAAGGACGGCAGCACGTAGGTACTGCTGCTTTGCATCCATGGATTCATTGCCTTTGTGTTTGTAGTGTGAACGACCCAGAACAGGGTTTTCATAGCGTTCATAGCGTTTGTGATTTTGAATAGGCAATTCGAATTGTATTACTATTTAGCCACTGTTTCTGTTTACCTTGTGTAGTGATATGTCTAGCCATGCACCTTGTTTTGCTGCTTTCGTGTGAGGGCCGTTTCTGACTATTTTACATTTAATAATATAAAAGGTAATGTGAGTATATGTAGAAATATATTTCATCGATTTGATCCATTTGGGTATTACCTTTTTTTTTTTTTTTTTTTTTTTTAAAAAAAAATTCTTTTACCAAAAAAGAGATATATATAGATTTTTCTATGAAATCTATTGAGCTATAAGACACTGTTTAGTCTAGACAACTCTTCGTGCTAGTTAAAGATCCGTTACCTTACCAAGTGAGACGTCCTGGTCATCGCATGTAAATACTGCTTTTTTTTTGGTACAGACCTGGCCGATATTTTGAAGTAACTACCTTTTATACTTACAAGAAACAAGAACCAACCTTAGGTCTTTCCTGATCTCTTCAACATGTTAAATCTTCAATTCCACCTCTTGTTCTCGCCATCGTAAGGTCGGCAGATATCCAGGAGGTCGAGTACCAGCGTCCAGTGTGGCTAAAGTGTGGCTTTTGTACCTGGCCAGATTCAGAGGTCGTCGTTTTGGGGCTGTAAAGAGCGCACCCACCCGCCAGGTCCCGGCGCAAGTGGTGTTTGGGCGTCTAATTACTGGAGTATTACAGGCCTCATTACGAATTACAGGAGCCATCGAAAAGCGCACTGGATGCGACGGTACCAGCGCTAGCAAAATTGCAGGGAAGGAACACGTGAGAAGAGAAAACACAATTTCCCCACTCCTTTTCACCCCGGTCGCTCCTGTTAGTCTGTGTCTTGCTAGAATTGTGCCTGGCGCTTGCCCATTGTCGCGATCTGACTTTGCGTGAAATGAAGCTTCCTTTTTGCCTTTTTACCCTTTCTCTCTGACCTTGTTTTTTGCAGTCTGCGACACGTTCTCTCCACGACACGCCCACTCCTTTGCGTGCGTCTTGAGACTGTGTTTGTTTGCAGCATTATCATTCCCTCATTTTCCCGCAACAATGTCTGTGGTCACCGAATACTAGGCTCTCGAGAGGCCCTGCGTTCTCTGTTTTTCGATGCACTTGGAAAAGGCGCAATTCAAACAACTCGACTAAACTCGACGACACTCGTGCGCATCGACACTCTCTCGACGAGATTTTCTGTTCTCCTGCTACCGGCCTGTCTGCGAACGGCGCTTCACACGTCCTTCGAGCCAATCGACCCGTTATTCGCATCTCCTTTTACCGGGTTTCACGCTCTTTTCCCGCTTCCTTGTTTCGATCTGTTTTTGTCACTCCTTTCACTTGCTTTTCCTGTCCGAGCCGGATTCTTTGTCGATATCGTCCTTTTTGTCATCCACTAAGATCGTCTTTCGTTTCACTCTTGGCGCAATACTTCGACAATCCTCCCCCATCTACCACGCTCACCATGCTCTCTTCCATACGCACCTGGGCCTCGGTCCTCACGGCCGCTGTTGCCGCCTCTGCTGCCACCTCGTCGGTCCCTGTCACACCGCATGCCAGCTACTCTTCGTCCATTGGCGTCCTCGGCTGCAAGGTCAACACCAACCGCATTGCCTACTGGCCCATGGCCGTCGACTGCGACAACATTTGCGTCTCGCTGTCCTACCAAGGCCGCCAGGTGTATTTGCTGCGCGTGGACCAGTCGGGCGGTGCGCACGATGTCAGCTACGACGCCTGGAACTACCTAGTCACCGGCAAGTCGGCAACGGCAGACCCCACGGCTGGCGGCGCGGTCAGCATGGACACGGAGAACGTCGACGCGTCCAAGTGCGCGGGGCTCATCAGCACGTCCGGGTCCAAGCTGCCGCTGAGCGCCTCCAACAGCATGAATTTCCTCAACAGCTGCCTCGAGAAGCAAGCTGCCGGCACCGCCAACTGGGTCGCCAGCAACTACGTGCTGTACAACATCCTGGACCCCATCTGCACCTACGGGTACAACGAGGTGTGCACACTGACAAACTGGCCCGACCAGAACCAGGCGACGTGCCCGGACACGCTGGGCGACCCCGTCTCCCTGACGAGCCAGCCCGTGTACAACATTGAGTACCCGACGGGGAAAAAGGTGCTCGCGGGCTCGTCGGCGGCAGCGTCTTCGTCTGGTGCGACGCCAAACACGGCCAACGCGGCCTCGTCGGCTGGCTGCACCAACATCTTCCAGTGCCATCCGCTGCTGTTCTGGGCCGTCGGCCTGTGTGCCGTGCTGCATTCGTTCTTTGGCAATTTATAGCTTTTTTGGATGATGTCATGTTTCGATGCTTTTCTTTTTCGGTTTTCGTTTTGCGGTCATTTATTATTTCATCTTGCGTTTGGATATCCCCTATTGTTGATCTCTTTTCACTTCTTTCACTCCTTCAGTTTCTTTCGTCTCTTCATTATTTGGCCTCTCACACTGGCTGCCGTCTGTCCTGAACAATGCTGCTTTGGCCATCTTTATATACTTTATACATTTTGTCAGGATACCAGGCGATCCTGTGGTACATAATCGCAAGACCTTACTTTTTTCGATTGAAATACTCCAAGTCCATTGCATTCTCCACCGTTGTGACGTTGAAGCGCAACCGACAGCCTCACCCAAATCTCATTGGACCCTGCTGTCTCAGTGTCTTATCAGCCTTTGCGTCAAACATTCAACGTGGGTTTGCACTCTATGCGCCACGTTTGTCGCTTCCGTGCCTGGAATTCCAAGACTGAGAAACCTGTCTCTGTCTTTGCCGAACATACATCAAACACGAAGCGCCGAGTATTTTATCATACACTTAGAGTGACATGCTGCCGCAAACCCCCAGCAGTGTTAACGATACTACACGCCTTACAGATGTCGGATTGAACTTTTAGCTCCGAAACTTACTTGGCTGGCTTACGGGTAGCGACATTCTGCGTGGCAATCCCGCCATTCTGGGCCAGAGCTCCAAAACCGGCGCCTTTTTCAAACACGGTCCTTTGCTTCACAACACAACACGCATACGTCGACAATGGCCTTTCGGGAAATTCCCACGATTGACCTGGCATGGGCTGACGACCCGGCCCGCCGACAGGAGCTACTCGCCGGACTGCGTCACGCGCTTGTCGACGTCGGCTTTTTGTATGTCGCCCACCACGGCGTGCCGGACCAGACAGTGGACGACATGGTCAAGGTGTTGCCGGCATTGTTCGCCCTGCCCGACGAGGCCAAAGACGCCATCAACCTGCGCAACTCCCCACACTTTCTGGGCTACAGTGCAACCGGCGCAGAAACGACGGCGGGCCAGGCGGACCGACGCGAGCAGGTGGAGTTTGCGACGGAGCGTACGGCGAACTGGACCCCGGACAAGCCAGTGTACGAACGTTTGCGGGGTCCGAACCAGTGGCCCAAAGCAGGGGCAGTGACCGTGCCCGGAACCAACCGCGACATTCGCACCGTCGTGGAGGCATACCTGGATGCCCTGACGGCGTTGGGCGAGCGCTTCCTGCAGCTCGTCGCCGAGGCGCTGGACCTACCACCGGACGCCCTCCAGCCGTTTCTGTCTGACCAGCACCGCCTCAAGCTGGTGCGGTACCCCGGACTGGAGGGCTATGACGGGGTCCGAAGCAAAATCAAAAACAAGGTCATGGGCGGCGTCCAGGGCGTCGGCCCGCACAAGGACTCGTCGGGCTGGTGGACGTTCCTCCTGCAAGCCAGTCCGCCGCCCGTCGGTGGGCTCCAGGCGCTCAACCGCGCCGGCCAGTGGATCGACGTGCCCGCCGTGCCGGGCACGTTTGTGGTCAACATTGGCCAGGCCTTTGAGGTGGTGACGCACGGCGTGTGTCCGGCCACGACGCACCGCGTGGAGGTGCTGCCGGGCGCGCCGGAGCGGTTCAGTGTGCCCTTTTTCCAGGGCGTGCGGCGGGACTTGACCAAGGCAGAGGCGCTGGGGCTGCGGACGCACTTTGAGACCACGTTTCCGGAGCGGTTTTTGGACGCAGGGGCGGCCGCACCGGCTGGAACGACCGAGATGGCCGAGTCGGCGGAGGGTCGCCAGATTGACTCTGCGTTTTTACGTGGCCGCTACGACACTTGGGGCGAGTCACAGCTGCGGACCAAAGTGCGTAGCCACCGCGACGTGGGCCAACGATTCTATGCAGATGTGTACGACAAGTACATTCACGACGAGGGCGTGGAGGCGGACGCGAAATGATACGGACGATTAAAACTTGAGAATGGGTCGTAGCTGTATTGAACTAGGAAGGAAGCCATCGTCGAGCGGAGCATAGCTTTGGATACGACAGAAACGAGACAAAATAAAACAGACAAAAGAAGACCAACATGAAGCTACAATATTCCAAAAAAAAGTATAAAACACCAAAGAACAAAAAATCACTGTAAAACGTAACAAATGTTTGAAAATGTGAAATGAACGCATGAGACAAAGTACTTGGTCGTACCGGATGACCTGGGTATCAAAGACATTTGCAAAAGAGCAGATTGGTACAAAGTTTAGTAAATCAACTACGGATGTCTGCGGGAAATTCGTTAGTCCGGTTTGCAATAAGTATGTTACCGTGCACACAGGTGTGACCACAGCGGAAAACGATTTCATCGTGTTGTGTGTAGGGCGTGAAATATGTTGTTATTTTGGGGGGGGGAAGGGGGGGTCCGTTGCTTACCGTGTGTGCGTGTGACATCAGAGACGAAATTCAATCCTCCTCGGATTCATACCGCGAGCGTTCGTGAGAGACAGTCTCTGCCACGAGAGGTTGTGTTGGTGGCGTGGTTGGCTCTGCGTGTGAGATGGCAATCCTTGCTAAGTCGCTCTCTATGCATGACGTTTGCTTTAATGGAGTTAGCGGTGTACGGTAAAAGAAGACATCAAGACAGGCCTATTGAGACGGGAAAGCTTACTGTCATTTGATGTGCCCGAGAGCCCGACAAAGTATTGTCTCGTGGTGTCTCAGGAGCCTCTCCGCTCCGTAGTTCACCAATGTCGGTGTCGAGAGACGCGAACCTGACTTCCAAACAGAGGCTTCCCATGTAGTTTCGCTCCCACAACTTGCGCATTCTCACCAGCCAACACTCCCAGATCCATCCAAACGGAGAGAACACGGCATTGTTGCTGCCGAGGCCATTGTCCATCGCCGCCTTTTGCACACGTTGGTGTGTGAACCGGCGCACCTCCTGGAGCAGGACTTGGTCCACGAACGGCAAGCGAGGGTTCAGGTCCAGGATCTCGTTGTAGTAGCTGCAAAACAGATGGGGCAGGTACAGAACGTCGTAGATGCAGTAACGAACGAGGCCGCGGGTGTCGTCGTTGGGATCGAGTGGGCCCTCGGAAAATTCGTTGGCCTTTGGATTTGACCGGGCGGCGTTGCGGAAATGGCACCGCATACGTTGCTTCTGATCGGAGAAGCGCCCATATGCGGCCGAGCTGATTTGGAACTTGCGCAGGCGATGGGTAATCCTGTCACGCGCCTTGCCGAGTTGCATCTGCTCAGCTGGACCGCTTGGCCCGCTTGGCCCGGCCTGTCCGGCCTGTCCGGCTTGGTCAGACGGGTCAGGCTGTGCAGGCTGTGCAGGCGGCTCAGGTTGGCGGTAGTTGCCTCGCAGATTCGCTTTGAGGATGTTGACCAGGCTCATGAGCCTGTAGTGGTCGTGAAACTGATGACGGCTCTTGACGGCCTCTGCATCTGGATCCGTCCTTCCTCGCTCGGTCCTTCCAATTTCTCGGCTGGGTGCCAGGACGGCCTCGCACAACTGAATGTCAAAGAGGCCGCGGAACTCAACGTTGCTGGGAGCCTTCAGAGTCCCACATTCACCAAGCGGTGGCTGCGAACCATCTGCCTCGGGCACTGCGTTCGTCGTGCTCGACGTTCCCACCGCCATCGGCTTCTTGCCTTCCGCTTTGGTCATTGTCCTCTCCCTTTCCTCGTCCGCCATTTCCGCTGCCTCTGTTCCCGTTACCTCCTCTTCCCTACAGGCACGTGGCGAGCCCGGGCCGTCGCCCTCGTCGTCCGCATGGCCATAGCGATCGAAGCGGATGCCATACACCGCATCGAGGCTGACGGCCGGCATGTGCGGCGCAAACATCAGCTTGGCCTGACGGCCGTCCTCCATAATGCGGCGCAGGGACATGTCGCTGTGGCCCTCGGGGTGCGTTTCAAACGCCGCGACACCCAGCGTTTTCACGTCAATGACGCGCGGCTGGCAGGCGGCGAAGAGTTCGGCTGTGAAGTAGGGCCGCAAGGCAGTCCCCCGGGCCCGGTTGGTGTTGCCCAGCTTGGTCCGGTTGTTGGCGATCAGGATCGGGTCGTAGCCAGGCCCGTTCAGACGCAGCTGCATTTTGACATCGGCCTTGACGGTCATGGCGCAGATGTTGTCGTGGGCGCTGCCGACCATGACGCCCTGGAAGCCGAGCGAGTAGACGTAGCCGAGCTCGGGCTGGGAGTGCAGGAGATCCGCGAGGTACGTCTTGAGAGCGTCCTCGGTGTCAATGACCGCGTTGCTGTCAATGGGGACCCCGTCGTCCTCGGCGGCGGCCTTGACGGCATACTGCAGCCCCCTATTTTCTGGCAGCCTTTCGTTGTCCTTTGACTTGTTCCTGTAAACAGGCTTTTTCTCGCCCTGGCCACTTTTCTTGCCATTGCTGCGGCGGCTGGGGCCGCCCTCGTTCGGCGGATGGCCTTGCCGTTGGCATTGATACCGAGCCAGATCGACCTGGTGCACCGTTCGCTGTCGTGGCAAGGGACCCGGAAACATTGCCATATATGCGTCACCGCCGTACACAGTGAACGGCGCTGCCTGGGGCGCACTATGAAAGTAGGGGTCCATCGACAGACCCAGTGCCGGACCTTGAAGCAGGGGTGGAGGCCGTCTAAATGGTATGGCTGGAAGAACCCAAGCTTGGGACTGGGGCGGCATGGGTTGCGGCCATAGATGGTATATTGGGGGCATCTGTTGGTTGTAGATGCAACCACCTGACAAGACCATACTGCCCATGGAGGAATTTCCGTTGCGGCGGTCCATGGGCGGGGCAACTCCATATGGCTGGATTTGGAAGTTGTGCCGGTCGTTGTTGCCATTGCTGTAGTTGCTGCCGTTGTGGCTATTGTGGCCATTTTGACCATTGTGATAATTGTGACAATGACGATTATAACTATTGCTGCCATTGAAGCCACTGTAGCTATTGTGACCATTTTGACCATTTTGACCATTTTGACCATTAAAACAGTTGAAGCCATTGTTGACATTGTTAGAGTTGCTGCCATTGTTGTAGTCGTTGCCATTGTTTTGGGGGTTCCTTCCCAAAGTAGGGTGAATACGGTTGCAGCTGCCGTTCCGGGCATGGATGCCGCCATTCGTGAAGTAGGAGTTGTCATAACTGGTGTGTCTGCGGTTTCCATTTTCGGTGCCAAAGCGCCCATTGTTGGCAGGGGCCCCGCCGTGCAAATAGTCGTTGTGGTACATATCTGTGCTGGAGATGGTAATGTGCACCTTTGTAAGACCTTCTGGCGAAGATGACAATTTGGTGGATCCAAAGATATCTCCTCGAAAATCGACCAGATTTGACGTTGCTTCGTAGTTTTGCAGAATTTGGCGGAGTTGAGAGTCTCATGAAAGTGATAGTGCGCTTGAACGGGCCGCTCGTTTTGTGATTTTCGATGCGGATGCTGTTGGGGAATATGGAATAGTGGAATCGGGGAGATGCAAAGATGAATTAAGATATTTAAAATGGGAGGGTTAGTGACACGGGAGACATGCAAAGAGGAATAAGATTTAGAAAAAATGGGAGGGCTACCGGCACTGGAGAGATGCAAAGAGGAAATAAGATTCAGAAAAGTCTTCGGGCATAGCGTCTCCCCCCCCTCCGTTGTTCTAATCTCTCGTTATATATACTTATGTCATCAACATCTCGAGAATGTATTGTGGCCTATCGTTTTGTGACCGGAGAGTCAGTTGCTCTCCAGACTACAGCCGTTTTACAAATCTCCCAACGACCGGCTGACATACACAACCCCTACGTAGTCCCAGCCACAAAACGAGTAGGTATGGGGGGGAGGGGGGGGGGGGGGGGGCGAACTGGTAGGCTGTGGTTCTTGGCCGTGCGTCGGTTAGTCGGAATAAACTGCACATCTGTCACTTGCCTCGGTGTGCTGGCTGAGGACGAAGGGCGCGAAAGTCGTCTAGCCCGCGGTTTAGGACAAGGAAGAAGATGTACTTCTCGGAAAGGCCAGCAATGGTGCATATGTTGGCTGAAGGAGAAATCACTATGGTTGTCGGCTGTAACTTTTGCAGACTGTGTATTCAAAACGTCCATCTCGGAGATGATGGTTCAGTGGTTTATTCATGATGACGTAGCAGAGAGCATCACCTTCAGGCTGGAAAAAACACCCAAGTCGCATTTCAACCCTTCTAGAGGACGGAAAACCATCGTGGCAAGGGTACAAAATTGAATTTTGACGTTGAGGCATTCTGTTGTTGGCCTTCTTCTTCGTCAGACTTTTGTTCACTTTCCATTTGTGTCAGTGCTCCACTGTGTTTACATGGCAAAGGAAATTTTAATATTCCGTAGTAGGGAATTTGGGGGTCTGGTTTGTGTAAGTTGACTTTTGGTCCGTGTTAGTGACTTGTAGTAGGAGCCGACCCTGTACTAGCGCCATACGGATGTTTGTCGCGGGTACTTTGAACTAAGCGAGTTTGTGCGGGATAAAGAGGTACCTCGCCGTCAACAATAATTTCGACCCTCCGAATGCTTTTCACCAACTCATAAGACTTCGTCTTTTTCAAGTCTAATTTTGTTAAAAAACGGATATTTACAGATACGTTTCCTTGTCATCTCCTGTTCACCACAAAGTCGTCATGCTTGATAGTTGTGAATCTCCTATGTGTTGCTATTATGACCGTTACCTCTCAGATTAGCGTTGGGAGCGTACCACTACTCTTTGACACGTTCGAGTTGTTGGAGATATCAAGAAATTACAACGGGAAACACCACCTAATATAGGTAGGGCTTCACCTTGAGGATCCCAGAGACGAACGTTGTACTCAGCACACAGGGTGGAAGAAAACTAGATATTACATTTACTGTCAGCTGACCTGTCCGCTGTACACAGGCAAAAGCAATGTTAGTCATACCGCATGGAGTAATCCGGATATACTATGTCGGCGGCCCAAAAGCGACGGCGTACATTCGCCCATGGCCTTGATGGCTTATTGATTGGTGCTAGTGGCACGATTGTATGTCGTAGAGTCGAAAGAATTTTGCTCAGCTCTCGCCCACTTCACCCTCCAGTCGATTTGGGGCACTCTGATGTTGATCTTTGGAGGGCAGTAAAAATATGCGACGCAAGGCCACCGAAAACAACTACAATACACAGGTATCTGAATATTACAATCGTAGAGATGCTGGCCCGGCTCAGTCTATGCCGTGAAGAATTCATCTGCTGAAATTAAACTAAAGTTATTATTAATCTTGTACTTTTTATTCATTTTGTTAATATTTCTTTACATATGCGAATTTGCATCGTATGGTAATCAGTCTTTGGGTGCAAGTCTATATCATAGGCGTGGGGAAAGAATCAGAACGACTACGAATTACTGTCTAAGCAAACATAGACAGGGGACCAAATCAGATAAGCTCGAAAGATCAGTACTGATGGACCCTGATTCCATTTATCGATCTGCGCTCCCATTGGCCCACGCTCTTCTCGCACGAGAATTTAAGATTCCATGCCAAAGCGCAACGTAAAGCACATACTTTTTTATACATTAGCTCTCCCACGGCAAGAAATCACGTACTCCCGTTCGAAGGCGATTGCTTCGACGTGTGTCGCCTTGATTTTGGCTTGGCTCCGTGTACTTGACGGCTTTGATCACTGCGCCCCAGATGAAAATGCGGGGCGATCCCCCCCGCAATGCAGGTGCTGTTGATATTTCAGCACAATTTAGCCAATGAGCAACCGCTGCGAGGCCTCTCAACGGCAGTTCACTGGGCACCACAGCGCTTGCGGTACTTGTGGCAGCCTCTTTTAGGCGACACGGGTGGCGCCCGACACCCCAGAATAGCAGGGAAATTAGTGGGGCAGCGCGTCTGTGCTCCGTTTAGTGACCACGACGGCCAAAAGAGTCATCCGGAGGGAACGTCTCGTGGATCACGGCGCTGCCCATCGCGACTTTCTTGACATACAAGGGACGTGCGAGAGGGCATATAAATTGGCTAGGGCAGAAATCGACGGCACATCGTAGCAGCACGCATCGTCACGAACCGTGGCAAGTCTCCAACCACAATATTTCCCCCCCCTTTCAATACCCTTCCTTCATTTTCGACAATCGTTGCGCCATGGCTGATGCTCACATCCCTTCGGGCCCGGTTGATACGGTCCCCGAGAACCTGAAAGCGCGCATCAAGGCCTCGTACGATGCGATCGCGCCCGTCTACAACAAGTGGACTGTCGACCACTCGCCGGTGCGCGTTGCGTACCTCGACCAGGTGACGGCCAAGCTGCGGCCCGCTGGCTCGACGGACAAGACACCCTTGCGCGTGCTCGAGCTCGGCTGCGGCGCCGGACGCCCGGTCACCGAGAAGCTGCTGAGAGAGCTGGGCCCGGTGCACGTCACGGCCAACGACATCTCCACGGGCCAGCTCGACATGGCTCGCGACGCGCTGGGCGAGCACGGCGAGAAGGTGTCCCCCGACGGCACGAGCACGGTCGACTGGGTCGAGGGCGACATGATGGCGCTGGCGTTCCCGGATAACTCGCTTGACGCCGTCGTCGGCTTCTACAGCGTCATCCACCTGCCGGCCGCCGAGCAGGCGACGCTGCTGGGCCGCATTGGCCGCTGGCTGAAGCCGGGCACGGGCTACTTTTTGGCCAACTTTTCGGACCGCGTCATGCCGGGCATGGTGATCGACAAGTGGCTGAAGCAGGACGAAGGGTGGATGTACTGGAGCGGACTGGGGATGCCGCAGACGGAGGCGGCTGTGGTCGGTGAAGGCGGCCTGACGTTGGA
This sequence comes from Sporothrix brasiliensis 5110, assembly GCF_000820605.1. Lineage (NCBI taxonomy): Eukaryota > Fungi > Ascomycota > Sordariomycetes > Ophiostomatales > Ophiostomataceae > Sporothrix > Sporothrix brasiliensis. Next base: position 521,700 of record NW_024467131.1, read on the forward strand.
AGTGAGCAAGCTGGAGTCGGACGATGTCGACGATGTGGACTTCCACTGGGTCATTGCTCGCAAGCCAGAGTAGGAGTGGTCGGGGACGTCATTTGTCCGGATGCAATTATGGACAGTAGCTTGGATGATGATGTACGCATTTCCGACAGCATCTCATGAAAACGAAAACAGCTCATCACTCGTAAAATAATGGATGGCACTGAGAGGCAGGTGCCCCTCTCCCTTCCTTGGTTGAACCTTCCTCTGTCGACCGCAGCTCCCCTGGTGGGGCGCCTACCTATTTCGGTTGTTTGAGCCTACCTCGTGTTCTTCTGTTTATTGCTTTAGCCTCCTTCGCGTCTTTCTCCTTTTTCCTCCTCTTCGTTCAACGACCATTTTACAGCCCCCCCCCCCCCCCCCGGGAATCATCTCAATCATTTACCACTGCTGCGACCATGTCGACTGCACAAAAGGCCACAAGAGCCGCCCAGACATGACGACGTCGAGGATAAGTGGTTCAAGTCAGCCCCGCCATTTCTTGTTTCGACAGAGGAAAAAGAAGTCGCCTAGACGAGGGGACAGACACCAGCTTCCACGATTCTTTTGGTTGCCACCGGCGGAAGCTGTCCGTTCCGCAATGGCGGCGATCGTAAACATGACATTGGTGAGAATAACGACTTGGAACCAGTGCTACCATTGACCTCAGCGGCCTTTCAGTCTGCTAAAACACCAAATACACCGAGGACAGTGAGAGAGAGACCCGCGTGCCTGGCATGAACATACCCTGCAAGGATGGCAATGTGGCGACACTCGGGCGGTGACTGTCAGACGGAGGCAATGACGGTGTGATCATGCAGCAGGTCTCCATGTCAAGCCCAAATACTGTCTGAGCTCATCTTTAATACGCTAACGCAACCATGACGAACATAGTTGAATTGTCCTCCGCGATGTCGCACTGCCCATGTCCGCTCGCCAATTCAGCATCCCACACTACATAGCATAGCGATGCACTGAGATCAACGACATCGTCGAGCCGTTTTCGAGTCGGCGGAGTTGTCGGGGCACATCGGCCCTGAAGAAAGCAACTAGCAGTTTTCACAGTCACGAGCGTTGCGGTGATCACGATGGTGTAGAGCTCGGAACATACAACAAAACAACATAATGTTGGGGGTAGCAACAAAGTACTAGCAACCAATACTTTACAAACGGTCAGTTGTCACGTCCCTTGTGTCTCTCATCGACTTGACATGACCATTTACATACAATTAGTTCCCTCTCTCCTACATGGTTGGAGGTTTCGGAGGGACCGACTGTTTGACTGGCGGCAGGGCTAGGATCTTCTTGGCAGCGTGCTCTGCCAGAATGACAATCATGGCCGACGGGTTGCCGGTGATGTGGCCGGGGAAGACCGAGGCATCAACCACAAACACATTGTCCGTGCCGTACACGCGCGTGTCGGTGTCGACCACGGCCGTGCCGCCCGCGCGGCCATCGTCCACGCCCATCTTAGCCGTTCCGATCCAGTGGTTGGAGCAGCGTTGCGCCGGCTTGGCGGGGATGCTTGCCACATAGTCGGCGACGGTCACATTGGGCGCAGGGCGAACCCAAGTCAGATTGGCCACAGGCGACAGTGTCTTGACCAGGTTCTCAATACCGCGCACAACGGCCTCCTTGTCAAAATCATCGTGCAAGTACGGTGGCGTCGAGACAAACGTGTCCAGCCGCTTCGTGATGGTCATGCGGCCGCGCGAGACCGAGCCGGTGCCCAGGTACTGCGTGATGGTCATGCTGGTGTTGCTCGCACCCTCGACACGGGCTTGCCACTGCAGATGGCGAATGACGCCGTCGGTGCCTCGGATCGTCTCCCAGAACATGGGCCCCAAGTTAGGCGCCGCCTGTGCAAGCATACCCGTGCGGTTGGCCAGGTACCTGTCCTCGTCGCTGACAACGGGCGTGTCCCAGGCGGCGTAATAGTCGTAGAAGACGACGTCCGGGTGCGCAATCTCGATGTCGGTGCCGACATGGTCGTTCAAATTGTATCCGACGGGAAGATCGATCCAGCTGTCTTGGCCAATCATCGTGGCACCATCCTCTGCTGAGTTTTTAACGATGTTGAGCTGGTCGGCCGGACCGATGCCGCTGCGCAACAGCACTTTGGCCGATCCAAAGGCGCCCGCCGACACAATCACACGGCCCGTGCCGGGCGTCAGCTGCACCACTCCCGCATGACCACCACTTCCACCGCCCAGAGTCGTGCACTCGATCTCGACGCCCGTGGCGTGTCCGCCCGTGCGTACCAGCCGCCGCACCATTGTGTTGGGCCACAGGGCAAACTTGTCCGGCCCCCGCTGGCTGGCCGAGACCAAGTACGTCGCCAGCGGACCGCTGCGCTCGCCGCCGCTGTACATGAACGTGCTGTGGCCAAACGTGTGGTTTTTGAGCTCGGGGTGCTCGTTGGGCACAATCTCCTGCCACCCGGCCGCCTTCAGCCCGCCGCCCAGCATGTCGAAGCCCTCCTGCCGGTACAGCTTGCCGTCCATGGACGGATGCGTGGTGCCCGGGATTCTCGAAAAGACGGTCGAGGTGGCTTCCGCCATGTCGTCGAACTTCCAACCGTCGGGGAAATTCCAGTTCCAGTCCTGCGGGTTCGGCTTCCACCACAGGCCCGAGTTGACGGCCGTGCCACCGCCCAACACACATCCCGCCATCTGGTCCACGTCTGTGCAGGCGACCCCGACCGAGTCGTGCCAGATCTGGTTGCACAGGCCGGGGACATCAAATCGTGTCAGGTTCGTGTTGTCGAGCCACTTGGGCTTCATCGTGCCGCCCCACCGGCCAGTCGACACAGGACCCTTTTCGAGCAGCAGCACCGAGTGGCCGGCTTCGCTGAGACGGTCGGCCATGGGAATGCCGCCGGCGCCGCTGCCAATGACAATGTAGTCGTACGTCTTGTTGGCGGGGACGGCGTGGCAGGCAGGGGCGGTGCTGTTGCCATCGCGAAGGACGAGGGCCGACGCCGACGTGCCTGGGAAGTCAGTATCGTGTCGGCACGACACACACGTGGGGCTCGACAAACTTACAAAATGACGCCACGGCCGCCGCAGTGGTTAGTTTGCTGAGGATGGCCATGATGAGAACGGATGCTGGTGCAAATGGTGGGCTCAATGGTGCGCTTGCGTCAACGCATAGGGAATCGATCCTGCTCCGACGGCATGGACGAACCTACGACGTATTTAAGGGAGCCGATAACCCAGTAAACCGGCAACCGGTGACCTCTCCATCCATCCCCTCATCTTACCCTGCTTCCATATTGGCTTCGTCCAGACTTTTGCTTTGACCCCTGGCTCCTGATTGCCGACCCTCCCTCCGTAGTCCCGGGGGCGTAGTGGAAAATAGATTAGACAGAGTGGTCGAGTCGTGTTCTCCGTTTAATACTTCCGACGAACAAACCGTTCTTGCGCCTATTCTTGTTGGCGACCGTTGCCGATGCCTAGGAGTTTACTCTATGTGCTTGTGGTCATTTCACTTTTGATACACTAAATATAAAGTGCCGTGGCCATTTCGCCTTGATAATACCAAGGACCTGCCAGAAGCTTATCTTTTGTTTCCGTTCTGTATCTTACGGGCAGCCGTCCGCTGATTCCACTAATAGGGCTTAACGGAATACATACGTGGGGACAAGTCTGGGGAAAGGGAAGGGACAGAAGCGGGAGGAGAGTGCGAGGAAGTTGAGAAGTAAGGGAACAGGAACAGGCAATAGTAATCTGTGGACGATGGCGGACGTTGACGTACGGGACACCGAAAAGGAACAGAGAAATGGAGCACATAAGGAACCCCTCTCCGCAATCTACAGCATTAAATCTCCGCTCCAGATTAGCCGTTGAAATGTATATTTTGATTTCATCTTGGCATCTCCGTCCGGAGAAAGCAAATAAACACAACTTTGGGAAACATCCGGATAAAACCATTCATTGTCTCTCTCAGCCTCTATTTGCCACCAACAGTCTTCTCTGTCCGCCTCGCTAAACTGGATAGACACGCCACACCGAAAGTTGCATGAAACGAAAGGGAAAAGGATGGCAGCAATCAGTGCCCAGTATCGACGGCGCCCTTAACATGGGTAATATATATCCCAGTCTCATGAGCGCTTATTTGGCAGGAGAGAACGTTGGTCGACAAGAATCGATACGGCAGTTCGTCCACGTACTGTTTCTCTCGAGTGTTCATCCAGCCGAGTGTAGATGATGGACAGGAACGTGTTTTTCTGCAAGTCACGCGCCACTGGATACAACGGACGATCATTTTTTCCAGAAAAAATATTGATTGGTATAGTATGCAAAGCGAATGGCTGCTCTGAAGCAAGAATGTATGCAAAAATAAAAGAAGAAGAGAGCGAAGACGAAGATAAAAGACCATCAAACAATTGACCAAAGACCAAATCCCCACAAGGTACCCAGGATCCCCAAATCCGATTCAAAACGCCAAAAGAGCCCGTGCCATGCAATCCTGTGCTATGCAAATACCATTGTTTCCGTCTATTGGGCAAAGGAGAGAAGAATGAAATTGTAAAAAATAAATAAAAAGGAGAGCGCCGCCGTCGTCGCCACATCCTCTTTTATCTTTAGAAACCGCTCAGGGGGTTGGGGTTGGGAATGACATTCTCGGCTGGGTTGATCCACGCCGGCACCTCCGAGACGCCCGTCAGCGCCGCCGCCGCCTTGTAGGCGGTCAGCGTGTTGGGCGTGTCAAACTTCTGGTTGATGACGCCGGACATGCCCGCCTGGCAGTGGTTGCCCTTGGTCTGCGCGCAGTAGTACCAGATGGGGTTGCTGTTCTGCACGACGATCTGGAAGACGTCCGGGCCCTGGCCCGAGGCGACGGGCTGGAAGCCGGAGAAGAAGCCGGCGCCGCTGCTCAGGGGCCGGCAGGGCGCGCCGAAGCTGGACTGGGCCACGGAATGGTTGGCGGGCAGGTAGTGCCACTCGATGACGTCGCCCACCTCGGCGACGACGTTCTCGGGGTCAAAGTGGAGGCCCGCACGGCCGGCGACAACCGTGTGGGTAATGGCGCGCTCGCCATTGGTGCGGGAGACGAGGTTGCCGCCCGTGGTGGCCGTAGGCACAGCTGAGGCGGCCGCGGCCAGGAGGGCGACGATAGAAGCAGTCTTGGCGAACATGTTGATTGTGGGGTGATAAATGGAGAAGGTGGTGGAGTGTTATGTGTTGGTTTTGTTGTGTTGTTGAGAGTGGTGAGAGTGTTGAAAGTGTTGATTGTTGATTGTTGCTTGTGAGTAAGATGTTGAGAATACGAAAAGAAGTTGTCGATTTCAATGACCAAGTCCTCGACTTTTATAGACATGTCCTCGTCTTCCAAAATACGCCCATTGCTCGTAAACAGCAAATTTCCACGATCTTACTCAATCTCACCGTGTGTTATTTTACTTTGTTAGCTTCCTTTTGGTGATATTTTTGGCATGCAAGCCTCACATCAGCATCGTACGCTTCGCATCGCTATTGAGCCACCATCCGTGTAAGTGGAAGGACTCGACTGTGGCTAACAATCTACCAAGCGTGTCTTGGTGCGACGAGGAGAGACTGGGGCTGGACTGGACAACGGAACGCAGCCATCAGGACGGTGGCTCAGCCCCTTTCGGCATCTGACATGCCCGCTGAGGAGCGTTGCATTTGTCCGTCTCCCATTCTCGACCTTGTGGGCTGTTTGCGTTGCATCCACTCAGAGCCCCAGTTAAGAATAGCCCAACAGTGTGGCTCTGCTTCCCCGAGCCTCCAGTCACTTGTTTCTCCACAAAACAACCTTATTTCAGTTTCGCCACGACTCTGTTTCTCTGTTTCCTCTTTTCGTCCGTCGCTTCCGGATGCCCTCACCGTGCTTCTGACTGTTTGTCAGCTTGTCAACTGCCAGTCCCAACTGCCCGGAAAAGCAGCAATCCGAGAGGATGAGCCGCAGTCGGCTGCCCTTTGCTTTCTTATTCTTCGTTTACCGTATTTTCACTATTTTCTTGCCGTCCCCTACCGTCCTCCTTCGACAGCCTCACGGCCACACTTGACCAACACATTGCTCGACAACACATCCCGGTTGTATTTCTAGCTGGTCGCCACGCAGACACTGCGCTAGCTCACCTGCCGTGCTGTGTACGACGCAGGGGTGAGTGTTGACAAACGAAACATACCATCGTACTACACGTGCCACAAACGGCAACGCGTATTCCTCCGACAGAGGAATAGACACATGCTATGACACTAAGTCCTGAGGCGTGAGACGCGAGATGAGAGACGTGAGATGAGGATGAGGGAAGCCACTGCAATGTCCTTTTAGACGCATAATTTGCATACCCTGTCCAGTCCGGCCAATTTCGCCAGAGAACAGGGACAGAAATACACAGCAGCCGTACTTAGTGCATGGTACGATGTATACGACGCAGGATCCAGCTGGTCGGTGTCTTACAGACGCTGAGGATCAAAAGGCCAGGATTCGCAGTGACAAAATGTTACATAGTATTGGAAAATGAGAGAACCGTCATTTTTGCCCTACTCTCACAAATACGAAAGTAGACAGGGAGTGGTGAGAATACAACTATTTAGTAAGAGCCAGCGAAGAAGACGGAAAATGGAGAAAGACCAAAAAAAAGGCGAAAAAGAGAAAAAAAAGAAGAAAAGAAGAAGAAAAAAAGAAGAAAAAAAAGAAGAAAAAAAAAGAAGAAAAAAAAAAAGAAAAAAAAAAACAGAAACAAGAGACAAAGTAAATGGGGAACGTGGAACGTCCTCTGCGTGTCACGAGAATACGACGTCCTTGAGCCACTACTCATCAGCGAACCCCTTTCTTCATTACTGACTTGAATATTTGAAGTGAAGTAGCGGCAGTGACATGGGGAACGGCGGAAATAGGACAGAGCGCGTCTTGGGCGTGAGACACACAACGAGCACAGACCTGCCATCAACTTTTGACAATGAGCACAACGCACGTCTGTAACAAAGCCTGGCCACAGCCTTGGCACAAGGACAGAATCTTTGTAAGGTGACCAAAAATAAACAGACCTGCAAGATCGTGCCCCGTGGGAATCGAAAAGACACTACCTGGCACTCGGTATGAGAGAGGATATGGCCTTACGGGGGTCAGCAGGCAGTGCAGAGTGCCACGACATGCGCCGGCATGCGACGTGCGTCTCGTGCATCTCCGAGACCTCAAATTTAGTCGCAGCTCCATGTTTGTAAAGGCAAAGTCACACAGCGCGTTGTAAGCGTGAATGGTTATGCAGACAACAGCAAATAGCACCAACTCTTTTCATTATGACGACGTTAAACTCGCAATTAAACCACACTGATTAGCTTGACCGATTTCCGTTGTTTGTAGGGGATATTCCATTTTACTCGTATGACAAGCACAGCCAAACGCCAATGCGAAAATGTTGCACGATGGGAAAGAAACAAAAAGAGACACTCGCTATCTTTTATCCGTTACTCATACCGTCTTTCCTTGCGCAAAAACGAAAAGAAAAAAACGAAAAGAAAAAAAAATGGTAAGTAATGCATTCTACAAGGTCTCAAAGACCTGTTTGAAAATAGCCCGACTCTTGAGCAGGTTGACGACACGCAGGCGTTCGTTGTCGAGATGCGCCGCATCGCTGGCCTGGCCACACGGCAGGTGCGCGGCGGGCGCGCCAAACTGTTTTTCGAGGAACCGGATCGCGGGGATCGAGCCGCCTTCGCGGATGTAGAGGGGGCGGCGGGCTTTGTAGACAGGCGACGGCACGGCAGTCCTCGCCGTTGTGGCCGCTTCGGTTGCCGTCTCGGTTGCCATCTCGGTTGCCGTCTCGGTTGTCGCCTCGACATTTTTCTCCTTCTCCTCCTCCGGCTCCACCGCAACAACCGGGCCGTCCATCCCCCATGCCTTGATAATGGCCGCCTCGAGTGTCTGGAAAATGTAATTGTCCGGGTCGCCCAGCCAGGGCTCGGCCTTGTTGTCGACGTGCACGGTCAGCGTGTTCGTGGACTCGAGCGCGGCAAACTCGCTCTGCAAAAACGCCTCGAGGCTCGCAACAATGTCGTCGAGCTCCTGGCCCGGCACCAGCCGAAAGCTAATGTTGGCACACGCGTGGCAGCTGACCAGGCTGCCGTCCGGGCCGGACACCTTGTAGCGGTGGATAGTCAGGTTGGGTTCGCGCCAGCGGGACATCAGCCCGGCCTTCAAAATATCGGCGGGCTCGCTCGTGTCGGGGTTGCGCTGGACGAGCATGCTGGTGATGGCGTCGAAGCGGGCCTCTTCTTCGGGGCGAAGGGGCAGGACGCCGTCGTAAAAGGCGGGAATCATGACGCGGTTGCGTGGTCCTTTGAGCTTCGAGAGGACCATGGTCAGGTCCGACAACGGCTCGGCCATCATGTAGGAGCCGTCGACGCCCGAGTGCAGGTCCGGGTTGGCCGAGTCGACGCAGACGGTGGCGTGCAGGACGCCGCGCAAGCCATACGTCAGGCACGGGGTCTCGTCGTCGAGCCAGTAGCTGTTGGCCAGCAGAATGTAGTCGATGGGACCAATCAGGGCCTGGTGCTCGCGCACCGTCTCCTGGAAACCGCGCGACCCAGTCTCTTCTTCGCCCTCAATCAGGAAAATAACGTCCGACTCGAGACTCTTGGCCTGCAACAAGTCGGTCACGGCATACAGCGCCGCCATGATGGGCCCTTTATTGTCACTGACGCCGCGGCCATACAGATAGCCGTTGACGCCCTTCAGGGCGAACGGATCCGACAACCACTTGCCCTTTTTCGTGTCGGCGGCAACGACGTCGTAGTGGCCGTAGAACAGAATGCGTTTGCGCCTGGTTTCAGACGTGCCCTCGTGTACCTCCTGCTGCTGCTTGCCCGCAAACTTGGCATACACCACCGGGTTGTGGGCCTTGTCGCGGGTCTGCAGCATCTCGACCTCGCCGCCCAGCTTCTTGAAGAGCGAGCAGAGGAACGTGGCGCCGCGGTGGCAGTCCTCGGCAAATTCGGGCCGCGACGACACCGTCTTGTAGGCGACAAAGTCGCGCAGGTTCACAATCATGACGTCTTCCGCCGCTGCGACAGCGGCCGAATCGCCATTGGCAGCCGTCTGGCCATCGCCCAGGGCACCCGTGCTGCAGCGATCGCCCACGCGCCAGATGCTGACGATCTCATCGTTGGCGCCCGTAATGTAGAGGCGGGCCTTCTTGTACGTTGTGGTGGCCGAGGCCAGAACCTTGCCGTCGTGAGCCTGCCAGCGGCTGATGCACTGGTACTTTTGGCTGACGCTGACGGTCTCGGTGGACGCAGAGGCAGACGAGGACGACAGGTCGTCGGAGGAAGCGCCGCCGTAGTGGACAGTGTTGTGCTTGGCGGCAAAGCCGTTGGCAGAGGCGCTGATGAGCGCGCCCCAGTTCATCTGCAGCGTCATAATGGCGCTGTTGTGGGCCTTGATGACGCGCAGGCGCTGGCGCGTGTCCAGGTCCCAGAGCTCAATGACGCCGTCCAGCTTGCCACAGTATAGGAACGAGCCGTCAATAGCCAGTGACAGCACGGATGCGCCGTCGTCATGGCCCAGCGTCATGACCTCGCGGATCGTGCCGCCGGTCTCGTCCATGTCGTCGCTGTCGTCCGCCTCCTCCTTGTCGACATGTCCAGCACCGCCCTCGGCGACCTGCCCAATCTTCCACACCTTAACCGTGCCGTCGCCGCCACCGGAAATCAACACCTCCTCGTCCACACCCAAGTTATGCGCCGGCCCCCGCGCCATCAGCATGCTGTACACGTAACCATAGTGCGCAAACTGGCGGATGGCGCTCGGGTGTACTTCGAGCACGGTCTGAGCACGTGGTATCAGACCCCACCGCTCCTCGTTGCGGCGCGGCGTCGTGGTGCCGCCCACGGCCTTGGAGTCGAAGAAGCGGTGCTGGCGCTTGTCCGGGTGGTGAGCCGATTCGGGGGTGACGCGGCGGCGCGGGTCGTTGACCTTGACCCACTGGATGGTGGTATCTTGGGCGCCAATGTAGACGGTCTGGTGCTGCACGGACAACGCGACACTAAAGATGTCACCGACGTCGTAGGTGCTGTAGATTTCGTACAGACGCTGGAAGGTCGTTGGGGACCAGATGCTGATGGTGGCGTCGCCAGCAGACGAGACGAGGAGGGGGCCGGGTGGGAGGGAAGAGGAGTCTGTCGAGGGGTTTGTCGAGGAAGTGGAGGATGTAGAGGATGTCGAGAATGTCGAGGATGCCGTGCCGGCTGGCGACATGAACAGGCACAGGACGCTGCGCTTGTGGGCTTGGATGCGGGTGACCTGCTGGAAGCTGTCGAGGGACCACACGAGAATCTCACCATCGTGTGTGCCGGCAAAAACGTACTCGCCGCTGACGGCAATGGCCAATACAGAGCTGTCGTGCTTGAGGTCGTGAAGCCGTTCGGGGGGAGAGCCTTGCGTGCCACCCTCGCCGTCGGCCATGGCCAGCGTCGCCGACGACGACGACCGCGGCGCGGCCTGCGGGGGGACGACGGCCGGCATGACGGCTGTGTCGAGGTCGGTAGTCAGTTAATGCTGGTGGCAGTGTGACAAAGACAAAGAGATCGGGGATTTATAGAGAAAGGGGAGAGAAGAAAAGGAAAAGTTGTGTGTCTAGGGGAGGAACGTGCATTAGGTGACGGCAGGTGCGATGTATTGCAGTCAATCCAATTGGGGAAGCTCGTTTGACGATGATTGGCAAATGCATACGGAAAAAGCAGAGTGGAGCTAGTTGAAAAAACGGCAGAAACTGGGTGAAAATAGGAAGGCACACTAAACTGAGACAGCTTGACAGCGAGTCACAGGTGCCAGACCGCCCAAGATGTGCCGAAAGCGAGGCAAGCACGACCAAGAAACGGCGCTAACACAAGTTGCGCCAGTGCTGTGGTTGATCTCGCCATGGCATGACAGCATGACAGCATGGCAAAAATGGCAGGAGCTGCCCTTTGTCATTAGCAATTAGTGGGGCGTCTGGACCACTGGGCCACTGTTTCCCCCAGACTCTGGCCATTCCTTCCCAGAAGGTGGACTTTGGGGAGAGGTGCCGTGGCGCTTGCTGTTTTAGCGGCCGTCCCACGGGCCGTAGCAGTAGGTGGAAGTCGAAGTAGGGAATTAAAAAAAGGACTGTGAAATTGAAGGGCAGATGTTGGGTTTCTCCGTTGATCCTCTTGCTCTCCTGTTTCTACTCCACATATTCGTCAAGAGTGGTGACCTGAACAAAATGCAGGTTCCGTGCAAATGTGACGAGACGAGTATGGGGTGACTGGAGTGAAATAGGGGATTCCTTAAAGGAAAACGTAAGAGAAAAGTCACGAGACCAGCATAGAATGAACGAAACAAAGAAGAAAGGACAGACATCCAAAGTCGCAATCTTCACGATAGCAAAGAAAGTGGCAGAACTCACCCACATCCAGTATTTCGCCGCCGTCGGCTAGTTGCCGTTCTCGGCAACTCGGACAGCCTCGAGGCATTTGCCAGCCGGCTTCTTGTTTTCTGTCTAGGACCGCCAGGGGTGTGGAAGTGTTTGAGTTTGTCACTGTGGTCGTTGTAGACGCGGTCGTGGTGGTGTCGATGCCTCTTCTCAGAACCCCCACGCCTCGTCGCAGTCCAAATCCTGGCCGCATGCCAGCCGCGGCAACGGCCACTACTTCTGCAGCCGCCATCTATGGAAGGGACAATCTGGGAGATTTGGGTGACTTGGGTGATCTGGGAGAGTGTGATCTGGGAATTCTCCCTGTGTTGTCTGAGTGTGGTATGGTGTTTATCTGGCGATGTCGACTCGGAGACGATGAGGTAGCTACAGCAAGGCCGACAAATTCGACAGGCAAAAACGGCGGTCGCCGTCTTTTGTACTATTCTCGCCGCACAGTGTCACCGGTCACGGTGTCCTTTTACCTTCTTTCCTTCTTCCACTTCTGCCCTCTTGTCTGCCAACTGCCTTGTCCGCCTTCTCACATACGGCCCTGGTTGCTTTGATTGTCTTCGGTTCAGTGTGCCGAATGACGCAAATCAACATACAATGGCATCATAAGAAGAGAATTAGGAGGTGAAGAGAAATACACATAAGAATAGGTAGAAGAAAAAAATATTTCAGGGGAAGAAGCGGTAAATCAAGAGACACGAAAGACGGAAGCTTGCATGGAAGCAAAAGGGGATGAAGCAAGGGGAAGGGGACCAATAAGTCGAATTCCGGAGCAGCTCGGATCTGTAAATTAATAAGACAAAAAATGTGCGTGAGACAAACAGTGTAAGTCATGAGAAGCGGGAGTCATGGGGCGGACCCAGTAGTATGTTGTAAGACTGCAAGCGGGAAGGAGTTATGTGTTTAGGGAAAAGTGGACTCTCTTTTCTCTCCAACAGGAGCTGCATTCGCCAGAAAGACGGTGAAGAGATCAGATGTCGTGTTCCCGTCTTCTCGTTTCCTCATGTCTTTGACGCATGTGTTGTTTTGCGTTGCTTCGTTTGCATATGTCCCCTATCTAATTTTCTTGCGCACTTTTCTCGCTCGGCCAGCACCACTTTGCTTTACCGAGATCGGCGTTTCCGTCTGTGCTGTGAACGATTCTGTGAATTTCGCTGTGATTTGAGCTGCATTACTTTCCCCTCTTCACGCATCCGTCACATTTTCAGCCTTGCTTTGTTTCTTGGCAGAGCCCCGTTTTTATTGGACAATTAGAGCACAGCAAAAGAAATTCAAAATGTCGAAAAGTAGGAGAATAGAACAAAAGAAAAGAAAAGCGAAAAATACACAAACGAAGGAGCCAACTAGTCGAAGAAAACGGCGTTCACTCAACCAACCGCAGTGTCCTTCACATTCGTTGCCAGGTTATTCGCTCAGGAATCCCGTCGGTCATGCATTTGGTGTGTCACAAGTACCAATGCAACGCACCCGATCACCGCTGACGACTCTTACTTTTGTGTTACCCACGACTTGTGCCTCTTGTCCCGCTCGCGAGCGACTGTAGAGTATGGACCAGTGCATGCTGTGGGTGTGTCACAGAATAAAGAGTAGACTGTGCTGCGCGACATCTTCTCCGGCCCCGTTCCAGTTCAGTATGTACGGAGTATTACGTACTCCTTTGATAAGATTATCATAGGCCATAACCAAAGCTGTGCGTGATAAATATCGCAAGCAACACAGATTTGCGTTATATTTTAGTTTTTCTCTCTTATTTTTATTGCCTTAGATAGATATAGTTCAACTTTATCTACCGGTGATTTCAGTCGTCAGTTGCGCCTTATTTTAAACCCATCCTTAAAACAGACAAAATAGAATGCCATCACTTCCACTGCCTGTCCTTCGTGTTTCCCTTTGCGTGTTAATGTTGTCCCACATGCTGGATATCAGTCAACAAATAAGGCTGACTAAAGTGACAGAACTCAGAAGCTTGGTACTAAACAGTTCCATCACAATATGAGTTTTTTCATCTATGTGAATTTGCATTTGAGCCACCAATATGATGCTTGTCCTTCTATGAAGTTTGGTTTGCCATCTATCCATTCCGTTGGGCTTGCAGATGTCAGGCTTCTCGGGGCAAGCTTCGTGCACGATGAATACATTGTATAATCAAAAGAATTATGAGGAGTCACGGGATGTCACTCAAAGGTGTTAAGTAGGATCAAATATCTTTATTCTATGAGAGTACCTCAGGCTGTCGATTTATTTAGTCTCCTATTGGAACGTCATATTCGGTGGGAGCTTGGTACACGACGTGAGGTGCTCACTGACGACGCTCAGGACCGTGTGTGAATCGTCACAATACGTCTATTGGTACATGCCACATACAGCGGTTATTTCTCCCTTGTTTTGGATTTGGCAGTCAAAGGATGATTTCTTCATCACAATTCTATTTAGAATTTTATCTGCCATAAAAAAAAAACCTGCAAAAAAAAACATCCGTGATTTAAATAAATCCAAATATTAGAAAATGTAAGAGTATCGTATATTTCACTTCCTTATTTATCTCAAACCGAAAATTCGTCTAGGACAGTTCGAAGACTGACCTCTATTTAATCTACGATTCTTTCACATAACAAAAATGCAGTGACTGATCACGTATCTCAGCGAGCAGCACGAGCATCTCGACTGGATATGATTACATAATCACAAAGGGTGACATATCACGTGCAGATTGCTGCAAAACCTGGTGAAATTTTCTCTAACCGACGCGTGGCGGGACACCCCGGCCGAAGAAAACGTAGAAGGGCGAAGAAGGTAAGAGTGCCCGCCAATCGTTGTTCCCCGTAGCCAAAAAAAAAGGCAAAAAAAATAAGGCAAAAAGAGGCACGCTTAGGTCTGTCGATTTTTTCTGCCAAACGCAACCCGCACGACGTCGAGCGACCGACTACAACGACCATACCACGACCGCGTACTTTACCCACTCATACTCACCCCTTCTGGCCACGACGCTTGTCAACAACGACACTTGCCAGCGACGACCGCGACGACCCTGACGACTACGACGATTGCACCTCGGCGAAGATTTTGTCGTCTGGGATCGGATCTCTCTGTCCGTCCTCGCGAACTCGCAATCGTACTCGCCCCGATTCCCGGTAGTTGGTGCTTGACGGCAGCACAGTCTCGGTCTCCTCGACTTCGTCGACTTTCCCCGGCCGTCCTTTGTCTTCCTCCCTACACATCTCACAATGGATCACGGCCGCGATCCCTGCCCATATGTCATTCTCAATGACTTTGGTGGTGCCTTTTGCATGGGTGTATGTACGACCAGTAGTGTGTGCTCTATCGTACAGAAATGGACCCTGCTAACTGTCTCTGTTTCTAGGCCATCGGTGGCACCATCTGGCACGGCATCAAGGGCTTCCGCAACTCCCCGTACGGCGAGCGCCGCATCGGCGCGCTGACGGCCATCAAGATGCGGGCTCCGGTGCTGGGCGGCAACTTTGGCGTGTGGGGCGGCCTGTTCTCGACGTTTGACTGCGCGGTCAAGGGCGTCCGCAAGAAGGAGGACCCGTACAATGCCATTATTGCCGGCTTCTTCACGGGCGGCTCGCTGGCCATCCGCGGCGGCTACAAAGCGGCGCGCAACGGCGCCATTGGCTGTGCGGTGCTGCTGGCGGTGATTGAGGGTGTCGGCATTGCGTTCCAAAAGATGATGGCGGGTGGCACGAAGCTGGACTTGCCGGCGCCGCCGCCTCAGCCGGAGAAGATTGCTCTGTAGGGGCCCGAACGACACCTACGACGACGACGATCCTTGGATCACGATACGACGATCCACAAACATATACACCACACTACTCCCTCTTTCTATTTTGGCTTGACTCTGGGTTTCTTGGGTGTTCTTTTCTTATTTTCCCTTTTTTTGGTCCTTCGTTCTCGTTTCTTCTCTTTCTGTCTTTATGGAGAGGCTTGTCGATATCTTGTCTCATCTGCATTCTTTCATCTCCTTTGCATACAACGAGGACTGGCGTTTCAACGGCAATTTTGTACTAAAAATAGACCGAGGGGAATGGGAAGACCATGTCGGTGACGCAGGACAGGGATATACCATCTTCGCTCCATCACGGCGCACCGGTTGTGTTGGACTACGTTGACACCATTTTTATCGTTTACGTATCTTTCACACACAAAATACATATAATTAAACGACAAGCACAATCTGCCTAAACAATGCAGGGGCATTCGAATCGTAACATCCACGAGGCCGTGGCATTATATCATTCAGTCACATTCTTCACTCTTTGGCCACTTCCAAACCAAGAGGTCCCGTGTACAGCGGAATGGGCGACGCCTCGTGGCCCCAGCCCGACGGCTTGGTCTTGGCAGCGGCAGCACCGCCGGCGCCGACGACGATCTGGCGCGCCGTGGCCACAATCTCGGCGCCGCGCTGGGCCACCGCGTCCTGCAGCGCATCGAGCTTTGCCTGGAACGCCGCGGCATCCTCCACGTTTGCCTCGGCCAGCAAGTCCGTGAGCTGCAGGGCGTCCTTGATGGCCATGATGCCCCCCTCGCCGCGGAAGGGCGTCGTCGGATGGGCGGCGTCGCCGATCAAAAAGACACGCCCGCCGTGTGTCGGCAGCGTCGGCAGCACGGCATCGTAGAGGCACAGGAACTCCTTGGTGACGGCGGCCGGCCCGCCGTGGCGCACAATCGCGACCTGCGCCGGGTCGAAGCCGGCCTCCTCTTGGTACTGGACGACGGCATCGTATTTCTGCTGCTGCGTCGCCGTCCGCAGCCAGTGGTTTTTGTTGCCGTTGACGGGGTCGGCATACGACGGGTCGCGCATGTACTGGAGCCAGTAGAAGCGGACGGCGTCCTTGTCGGGGGCCACGCTGTCGACGCCACAGAAAAACGTGCCGCCGGGCCGGATGACCAGGAACGAGCTGAATGCTATGCGCATCAGCCGGGCTGCCAGGCACTCGTTGCCGTCGGCGTCCGGCGCGGTGTAGCGCAGCGTCGTCTCGCCGCCCACCATGGCCATGGGCAGCGGCTGCAGCGTCTCCGCGTTGCTCACGCCCAGCACATGCTCCCGCGTCTTGCTGAACGTGCCGTCGGCGCCGACCAGCAAGTCGCCCGTGGCCGACGTGCCGTCCTCGAAATAGGCCGTCACCGTGTGGGCCGCGCGGTCTTCGTCGAACCGCGTCAACGCCTTGCCCCACTGCACATCCAGCCCCGTCAGCAGCAGCGCCCGCAGCTTGCCCCGGTTGGCCCGCACACAGGGCGTCTCGGGCGTGTCGGTGACGCCGATGCGCGCGCCGCCGGGCGGGAACAGGACGACCTGCGACGGCAGGTCGAGCGGCAGCAGATGGTTGGCGTCGCGAAGACTGGGCACGTCGTCGGGCATGAAGCTGGCAAAGTCGTCGTTCATGGACAGGCCAATGGCCCAGCCCGGTTTGCGGGCGGTGAGGCTGGCATCGCGCTCGAAAATACTAAACGAAATGCCCTTTTTGCGGAGGAACTGCGCAAAAAACAGGCCGCCCATGCCGGCGCCGATGATCAGCACATGGGGCGAGCGAGGACCGGCGGAACCCATGACGAGGGGCTGGTGGGGAGAGAGTGTGTGCAGAGAAAGAGTGAGAGGCTGACAAACAGGCAGCTGAAGCTTGGAGGACTAGCTCACGGACAAGGGACGGACGAGAGAAAGGCTCGGAGCGGAGAAGAGTCTTGGGACGGAGACAAGGGAAGTCAAGAGAGAAGAGAGAATGTGGAACGAGACGGCGACGACTGTTAACGAGATGGGTAGAGATCTTTGAAGTATACTCTTCGTTCCCTTTGCTTCGTCTCGCTTCTCCCTCTTTCTGTCATGTCCTCTTGACGCCATTGCATCTCCGCCCGCATAAAATGTGACTGAATTACGAACGCAAAAGACACACACTTCCGAGAGGACACCGAAGATGACCTGACAGGTCCTGCATAGTAAACCAAAGGACCATTCACTGCCACAGTTGCAGAACTGCATCTCACAAATGGCCATGAATGGAACGAGGGGTAGGCCCGATGTCACTGTCCAGGGTGTTTGCGGTGCCTTCTGCTTGTTTTGGCTAGGCAATACTGGGTCGGATGCATGGTGGAGATGTCTGAATGGCGAGGGGGGATGAGCAAGGAATGGATAAAGAGTGGGCACAGCTGCAGGCCGAGTGGTCAGCATTGGCGAAGTAGGCAGTCGAGGCAACTCATGCAAGGTGGGAGACAATATCAAGACGTGGACACACGCAGACATCTCACGACGGAGGAGGGGGGGGGGGGGCACGGAATTTCGAAAGTGGTTGTGTTGTGACGTTGGACTGATTATTTTCAAAAAAGGAATCCGACAACTCACGGTGCATTCTATACCGCTGTCAATGGCCAGGAGCGGATGGACGGTCAAGACTTGAGGCGTATCTATATAAACTCGTACAGTTGTACGACGTATTGTATATGGTACCGTGGCTGTGGTTCGCCTCTGGTGGGTTGTGGTTGTTGTGGCTAAGTGTGATGCATCTGTTGTTGATTTCGGATATTGTGCATTTCTGCTTCCAATGAGGCCAACCCACCTGGACAATGCAATTGTTTGCGGGTTGTTCCCGAGTTTAGCGTCTTCAGCGGACTAGCGTTCATTAAGACGAGATCCTGCACAGTTGCGGCCTGGCCTGTGGTCCCTGAACGGAAGCCACTTAGGACATTACCTACCTCCTTAACATGGCCCCCACGCTCTGCTGTCCTGGTGGAACCTTTTATCCGTCGGCGTTTTGCGTATTTACACAGGTGCCCACTCACTGTAAACTACTTATTATCGGACAATTCCCGTCGCCAACTCTCTCGTCAATCGTCGACTTCGCATAACGGCTAGCGGCGGCATGCTCTCTGCTCATTCGGCTTCAATGCGTCCTTGCCCCAAACTTACAATACTAACTGTCTCCTCACTTTCCGTATTCTCCGATCGGGTCGTCGTCTCGACCGGCTGCTGAAACACCGCCGAGGCGGCACTTCCACTGGAAAAACAGCGCCTGACAGCGCCCCCATCAGCGCCGCGCCTAAGCCGATCTCGGCAGGCAATGGCGCGATTGAAGGGGGAAGGAGCATAACGGCACGACGCATG
The DNA here is from genome assembly GCF_000820605.1 of Sporothrix brasiliensis 5110. Taxonomy (NCBI): domain Eukaryota; kingdom Fungi; phylum Ascomycota; class Sordariomycetes; order Ophiostomatales; family Ophiostomataceae; genus Sporothrix; species Sporothrix brasiliensis. Next base: position 540,242 of record NW_024467131.1, read on the forward strand.
ACAGGGCAACGGCAAGAGCGACCGCAACACCGAAACCGTAGATAAACGGCCGACCCCTCCTTCCATAGATCTGTTACTTTGTAGTCGTGTAGTCGTATAGTCGTGAATCTCATTGCCGTCGTTGTTTGAGTCGCGCCTCTCACCACCACAACTGCCATGTCTCGCCCGTTTGCCGTCCCGCCGCCCGGCGTCTGGGTCCCTGCCGTCACCCTCTTCGACCCGGATACCGACCGACTGCTTGCCGACGACCAGGCCCGCTACTTTGCCCACCTCGCCTCCACCGGCATCACCGGTCTGGTCGTCTTGGGCTCCAACGCCGAGACCTTTCTGCTCACCCGCGACGAGCGCCGCGCCACGCTGCAGACGGCCCGCGCCGCCGTGGGACCGGACTTCCCCATTATGGCGGGCGTCAGTGGGCACAGCACGGCCCAGGTGCTTGAGTTTCTCGAGGACGCGCACGCTGCCGGAGCCAACTACGGCCTGCTGCTGCCGCCGGCCTACTTTGGAGCCAAGGCCAGCTCGCCGGCCGTGCTGGCCCGCTTCTTCGACGAGGTGGCCGCCAAGACGCCGCTGCCACTGGTCATCTACAATTTCCCCGGGCTGACGGCCGGTGTCGACCTCGACTCGGATGCCATTGCCGACCTGGCCCGTCGTCACCCGGGCGTTGTCGTGGGCGTCAAGCTGACTTGCGGGTCCGTGGCCAAGGTGACGCGGCTGGCCGCCGAGCTGACGCCGGCCCAATTTACCGTCTATGGCGGCCAGGCCGATTTTCTGGTCGGGGGGCTGGCGTCGGGCAGCGGCGGCTGCATCACGGCCTTTGGCAACGTCTTCCCGAAAACAGTTGTGCGCATCTATGAGCAGTGGACAGGCATCTCGGCCAAGGCGCCGGCCACGGGTGCGCCCGAAACAAAGGACACGCGAACCGCCGACGCGCGCGAAGCCGACCGTGCGGCCGCCCTCGCCCTCCAGCACAAGGCTGCCCTCGCCGAGCGGCCCTGCAAAAGCGGCATTGCCACCACAAAGTACGCCGCCAGCTACTTCACTGCCCCGCTGGCCGGCATCCAGGACGCCGAGGCCAAGCTGCGGCCGCGCCGGCCGTATCTGGAGCCATCAGACGCGGAAAAGGCGCGTTGCCGGGAGTTGATGGCTGACGTGGCCGCGATTGAAAAGTCGTTGTAGGCCGCGAGGCGACTGTCCCATGGGGGATGTTGGCATTGTCTCCTTCACATTTTTATTTCAGCAGCATGGAGCCCGAGCTCGACGACAACAATGCCAACAAATTCAATCCCAGCGTGCCGTGGTTAACGAGAGGCCACACGTGCAGATGCCACAGCTTAGAGAAGAGATGACGACGCAAAACGATAACGACGCAAAAACCAGCATAACCGCACGACTAGCCCAATTCGTCCAGGTCAAGCCAGACAGACGAACAGAGCCCGGCCTAGTAAAGTAGTAAAGTCAGCACAAGCATGTCCAGTCCAACGGCTACGGGACAAGTGCCAAGCTCCAAATGCAAAGCCGACCCCCCCACTCTACATCGGCCTTCTTTAAGTCCGGACGCTTTATCCCGTTGGCCCAGCTGGATTACCGCCGACTCTATGTTCAACAAATGGGTAGTGACGAGAGGAGAGGAAAAAAGGAAACCAAATTAAGAAAAGGGAGAGTGGACCAGCTGTTGGCCTGATTCAGTCGGCACTGGGAGTGTGCGTTTCGGGTTTGGGCAATTTCATATAGCGCGGTGTGCGATTGTATAAGTTTGGCTGCATCTGCACATCTGCCGATGTCTTTTTTTTTACATGTGGCTGGATTTGTTTTATTTGTATTCTCTCTCTCTCTCTCTCTCTGCACAGTAAAATCTTGTCTTTCATAGCTTCAAAGTTGGGTATATCTTGGCGCAAACACACTTGCTATATCTGGCTCTTGGAAACAGAACGTCGGCCGCTCCCTCTCCCACCATACAACCAACCCTCTAAACAGCAACCGACATCACTAACACCACAAAAAACCAGAATGTCTTGCCCTGATTGTTTCTCTGGCTCCGTCCACGAGGGCAAGCCCCGCGGCGAAATCGTCAAGCTGCAGGGCCTTGACGCCTACTCTGTCGGCCCGGCCGATGGCCGCACCCCAAGGGCCATAATCGTCATCATCCCGGACGCCTTTGGCTGGGAGTTTGTCAACAACCGCCTGCTGGCCGACCACTACGCCGACCGCGGCGACTACAAAGTCTACCTGCCCGAGTTCATGCTGGGCAAGGCCGCCTCTGCGTCGGCCATTCCCATCATGCGCTCCGCCATGAACAGCAGCGCCCTCATGAAACCGATTCACATCGCCCGCGCCTTGCCCGGCATGGTGCCCTTCCTCATGACCAACCGCATCGGCAAGTCCTATCCGCGCGTCAAGGCCTTCTTCGAGGCGCTGCGCATCGCCGAGGGCCCGGACGCCAAGATTGCCGCCGCCGGGTTCTGCTGGGGCGGCAAGCACGTCCTGCTCATGTCACACAACGTCACAGTCGACATTGACGGAAAGCCCACGCCGCTCCTCAACGTTGGCTTCGTCGGCCATCCCAGCTTCATGGAGGTGCCTGCCGACGTCGCCGACACCATGACGGTGCCCGTGGCCTTTGCCGTGGGCGACCTCGACGCTAACCTGCCCAAGGACACGGTCGATGAGATCCGCAAGATTGTCGAGGCCAAGCCGGCGCCCGCCACCGGCGAGGTGGTGGTCTACAAGGACGCCGGCCACGGCTTCTGCGTGCGCGCCGACTCGTCGCTCAACGACGTCGCCAAACAGGCGCTGGCCGCTGAGGAGCAGTGCATAGCTTGGTTCAACAAGCATCTCGGTCTGTAGCCGCCTGGGCCGAGCGATGCTACCTCTGTAGTGACTTCTCTTCTTAGGCGTGCGACGTTAGCGGTTGTCAAGGTGTTCTCTGTATCGTCTGCTCGTATAAATTGTTCATATACATCACCAAATTGCGCTCTGCTTTTCTATTTTTGACTGTAACTGCAAGTGGCCGCCCTTCTTCTTCCCTTTTTTTTTTTTTTTTTTTTTTTTAAATACCCGACATGTCGTTTCGCAATTCAATGCCTGTATTTATGTAAAGATCTTAAATTGAGTCATTATATTGAGAATCCGTCACTCATCCACGACACCGAGGCGGCTCACTCTGGCCAAGAAACTGCATATGTCGGGTCTTGTACCATGTCATAAAGTGACACCGGATCGATCACGCGATCGCGTAACTCAAGATTTCCTATGACGCGCATATACGGTGCGAGGCGGTTGTTTCTGGGAGACAACATCTCTGGCAAGACGCGATGCTCAACACGAAGCGGATACGGCGAGAACAGTGCTGCCGATTCTGCCCACAGGGATTCCAATTTGGGCGTCCACCACGTTGGTTTCTCGTCCCACGTTGTCAGCATCGTGATGACGGGGCGTGCTGCCGCCGACCGCCGCGTAGACTCAAAACGGAACAGACAGCCATGCTCTTTGTTGCCATACCACAGTTCTAGGATCTCTAGAGCTGGCAGATGCGTGATCATTTCGGCTGCCAATCGAACAGCACGCGACCCATATTCAACTGGTTGGTTGGGCGCCAGGCAAATGTCGGTAAGTGCGAGGGTAGCGAGGCGAGGCCAAAAGGCGCCGGTGATCTGCGATGTTTGGTCCGTTGCTGTGTCCTTGGCCGCCTGCAACTGCGTCTTGGCACTTTCAAAAATGGTCGTAGCGTCCAGCACGTACGACAATGCGACATGTTCCCGGAGACGTGTTGAGCGAACAATCTTCTGCACATCTGTGGAAGCCTTTGGCAGAACCGGCCCGTACGGATGGTGAAACTGCCTCCACGTGAGATACACATTGATATCCATATACACAGACAGGCTGCGGAGGCCGGACCCCCACCCACATTCGAGAATGGCTTCACCGCCACAGGACCTATGTGTTAGCTTTGGAATTTGAGCCACTCGATTCTCCATTCCACCTCAGTCACCACAGCCACAGAGTAGTTACACGTACGTCCGATGCTCTCCGGCTCCCACACCTCCATGTGCGCCCCGTCGAGCCCGTTGGAGGTACAGGACACAAGCGTCTGGAAGAGCCTCTGGTCGATGCCACGGTAAAACCGACGACGCATCAAGAGCTTGTGGACAATCTTGACCGGGACAACGTCCACGCCCCCAATTTCGGCGCTTTGGGAGTTGTCGAGCTGCTTGGCGACCCCTGCTTGTGTTGGGCGGGCAAGCTGCATGGCATGGCCGAGAGGTTCACCTCCCAGAACGCGGCCGATGGCGGAAGCGGCACCAGCGAGGCGCTGCCTCCAGTCACCCGCTTCCCACCCGTGAGTATTGTTTGGAAAATCACGCTCGCGGGCCTGATACCGATCGTACGCGGTGCATCTCTCGTCCATGTCCTCGACTGCGTCATAGGGGTACTCGCGGTAGTGTCGAAAGTTGCGGATCGTATGGTATGGGTCGCTCCACGAAGACGAGCTCAGCTCCAAGGTCAGTCCGGCTGGTCCTTGCCCGTCCTGGCCACTCTGACTATCCCGCCCATCCTGTCCGTCCTGGCCGGTGGGTGTGTCGTCCCACGTGGCGAGCACCGCCATCAACGCTGACAAGGCGACCACGAGCCGCTCGTCATCCCGCTTCAGGGCCTCTGTACTGGGCAGCGTACTGCACTGCGAACAGTCGTAGTCATCCAGACGGCCGTGGAAATGCAGATGCCGAATGTAGCCTAAACGCTGCTTCTTGCGAGGGCCCTTGACCAGGGCTACAAACCGATCAACCTCATCGTCCTCGATGAAGAGTCGGCGGAAGGTGGCCTGTTCAAAGAACGATTGCCAGTCCAGAGCAACGGCGGCAAAGGGAGCGAGGCTGACCGGTTTCTGGCTTTTGTCGAGCTGCAGCTTCCGTGTGCGACGGTCGTCTTCTGCATCTTTGGCCACGGAGCCCCAGATGGCCAGCTTGATTTCGGTCGGCAGGCGCTGCCAGGACGCCATGGTGGGGGTGGCCGTAACCGGCGCTGGTGCGTGACGGGAGATGTTTGAATGTCAATGATTACTTGTATGAAAGAGAAACAACAATGGCAAAATGCTATTCGCTTAAAATCGAATCGATAAAATGAAACCCCTTGACCGTTTCGTTCTTGCTTGTGTTTCCTGTATTTTCGTGGATGAGGAAGGCGTAATGAAGTACTCTAGGAAGGAGCGACTGCTTGCCAAAGAACTTTGTCAGCGAATACGCCTCAAAGTACGCCTTGGAGAATGCCTTGAAAATGTGAGCCTTATGGTATTGCACGTGGTTTGGGTTGCTTTTTCCAAATAGAAGGATTTATTTCTGTCTTGGGACAAAGGCGATAATAAAAAAAACATAATTGTAAAATAAAGTAATACGCCCGGTCTCGGGCAGAGAAAAAAAGCAAAAAAAAGATGATCGAACACGGGATCGAACCGCGGACCTGCGCCGTGTTAAGGCGCCGTCATAACCAACTAGACCATTCGACCGTCAATTGTTGAGAGATTCTGTTCTAGTTTCGTCTATATTCTCCGCGCCTTATTTCTACGGGTAGACCCACTTTTCGGACCATTGACGTATTGTGTCGTTGCCTTTTTCTGCCGCCCTGCCCAAGCGAGACCGCGTGCCTTTTTCACTCCATCCCCAGCTACTAAGAGCTACCCAGCAAATCGTCGGAGCTCAGCATTTCTGTCTAGTTTTGTCACCACACTCTGCTTTTCACCACATCGGACTCCCAACCACACCACCTACACGTTGGCTCCAGCTCTCCTACTGCGCGGCTGATTGGCGATCCGACTACTCACATCCCATTCAGAATTACAATGGCGACGGCAATGACGCGCCGGGCCCTGGTGCCGGCCCTCCGCCGTGGCCCTGCAGCCTTCCAGTTCGCCTCCACTTCCTTGACTTCGTCTTCGATATCGACTGCAGTAACACGAAGCATCATGACAATAGCCGCGCGTGGCTCTACGGCACAAAGCACATCCGGCACGAAGAGTCCAGCACCACCACAACAGCGCTCGATCAACACCTCGTCGGCGCCCCTGTTGAGCGCTATTGGTGGCTTTGGCAGTGCGCCCTCGGGCATCCCGGCCGCCTACTTTCAGAAGCCATCGCTGCCGGCCAACACGATTATCCGCTTTGTGCCGCAGCAGACGGCCTGGATCGTCGAGCGCATGGGCAAGTTCCACCGCATCCTGCAGCCCGGCCTGGCCGTGCTCATCCCGTTCCTCGACCGCATTGCCTACGTCAAGTCGCTCAAGGAAGTGGCCCTCGAGATTCCGAGCCAGAGCGCCATCACCGCCGACAACGTTACGCTGGAGCTCGACGGTGTTCTCTACACCCGCGTCTTTGACGCATACAAGGCTAGGTATGCCGTCTCCACCCACAAATCCCTCCCTCCCTCCGCTCCCCTTGCCTATGCTAATTGACCAGTTATGGCGTCGAGGATGCCGAGTATGCCATTTCGCAGCTCGCCCAGACGACCATGCGCAGCGAGATTGGCCAGCTCAGCCTCGACCACGTCCTCAAGGAGCGCGCCGCCCTCAACACCAACATCACCGCCGCCATCAACGAGGCCGCCCAGGCCTGGGGCGTCACCTGCCTGCGCTACGAAATCCGCGACATCCACGCCCCCGCCCCCGTCGTCGAGGCCATGCACCGCCAAGTCACCGCCGAGCGCTCCAAGCGCGCCGAGATTCTCGAGTCCGAGGGCCAGCGTCAGAGCGCCATCAACATCGCCGAGGGCAAGAAGCAGAGCGTCATCCTGGCGTCCGAGGCGCTGCGCGCCGAGAACATCAACCGCGCCTCCGGCGAGGCCGAGGCCATCCTGCTCAAGGCCACCGCCACGGCCCAGGGCATTGCCTCGGTGGCGGCTCAGATTGCCCAGGGCCGCGACGCCGCTCACAGCGCCGTGTCGCTGTCGGTGGCCGAGAAGTACGTTGACGCCTTTGGCAAGCTGGCCAAGGAGGGCACGGCCGTCGTGGTGCCGGGCAATGTTGGCGACATGGCCGGCCTGATTGCCACGGCACTGGGCGTCTATGGCAAGGTGGGCCAGGCCACAGGGGCGAACGCGCGTGCCACCGCCCAACAGGTGCTGGAGAAGGGCGGCGTGCTCGAGGGCGAGGCTGTGGCGAACCGCGACGCCGAGGACGCGGCCGAGCTGGAGGGCCTGGATCCGGCGGAGCGCAGCAAGTTTGTGCGCGACCGCATTGTCGAAGACTTTGATCGGCACACGGCCGACCGGTAATAAGAGAAGCGAAGCGGTGACGGGGCAGGACGGGACTGTTGTCGCGCAGTGTATGTAAGAGCACGTCGGAGTCGCAGTGGTTTGGCTTGTCTTCCGAGTCTGTATCAAATTGTGTACTATACATATGTTGTAGGGACGGATTGTGTGCCGGCGGATGTGTATTGCATGGCGTTTATTTCCATCTCTTCTTATATCTTGCGGATGAAATGGCAAACCAGAACCAGGGAAATACAAAATTATAACAAAATAGAATAGAACGCTCTCGTGACTCTAGTTGTTTTCTAGAACGCCTTGCACACTAAAGAGGACAAGAATCATATTTCCATGTCGTAGTATTAACGCTCATAGACGTTGCTACAGAACCAAAAAAATAAAAAAATAAAATAAAGACACCGTCTATCCAAGCCCGTATTCCAAATCCGTATTGGCTACTCCGACAGGAAGACGATAAAAAGAAACGAAATAGGTAGCAACAAAAGCCATAACGAACTACGCTAATTGGAAATCACACACCCAACTCCGTCCCGACCGCGTCAAGGGCCTCGCCAACCAGTGCCAGCGTCTTGTCGTCACCGGCCGTGCCCGCCACCTGTGACGCCTTGACGAGCAAGGGGTACAGCCGCAACAGGTGCTTACGTGCCTCGCTGTCGATGCCATCGAGATCTGGAATGGCTCCAGGCTCCGACTTGAGGTCCACAAGGCACCGCAGGATCCGGCTCAGCTCGCGCCGCTGCGACAGTGGCTGCGGCATGTGGCCCCGCAGGGGCTGGTCTGACACGTACGACCGGATGGTCAGGGCACATCGCAGGATAAGGAACGGGGCGGCTGTTTGGGCGAGGCGGATGTGCAGGGCGTGCTCGCTGTCGTTTGCCGCGCCAGACCCAGGCGGCGGGCCGACAGTCATTGGTGGTGGCAGACGTGGCGTTGGTGGAAGCACGACAATCGACGGCTTGTTGTGCGAGTCATCGTGCGCCGCCACCAGCGAGAACAGCTCGTCGAGACAGGCAAAGCTCATGTTGGCACGCTTGGTGGGCGGTGGATCAATGGTGCGGCCCCGGCCGGGCTTGTAGAGACTGCTGAGATAGCTGGCAGTACCCGAGTCACCGTTGGTTTGCTTTCGGCTATAGCTGTGGCTGTGCTCGCCGTCGCTTGGGTAGATTAACGCTGCATCGGCCGGCACCGGAGGGTGAACAATGGATACGTGGAAGAGACCCTCGACATAAGCTTTGCGTGCCGTTTCGGCCACCGCGCCCGAGCCTAGTGACGGAATGATGAGCTCGCGGAGGCGGTGGAAAGCATCAATGTCAAACTGCTGATCGTCGGTAATGACACGGTCGTCTTGCGGCGCTTGCTCGTGCTGCAAGTCAGCACCAATAATGCCGTTCGCGATCACCGCAATGGTGTCCCAGGCCTCCTGGAAGGCAGCACGCGGCACCGACTTCTCCTTGAGGTGCGGGAGCGCCGTCTCCAGAATGGCAAGGGCGGCGTTGACAGCGGCTTTCCATGGCTGCAGGCTCTTGGTGGTGATGGGGAACTGGTACTTGAGCGTAATGGGTTTGGCGAGGGCCGCGAGGGCTGTGGTAAAGGCGCCGCTGGCGTAGATTTCTTGGCCGTCTGCGTGTTGTGTGACGAGATGGTCCAGGATCGCCATGCTGTCCTTGGACATGGCCACAAATGTGCGTTTGCGCTGCGGCATGGTGTCGGCCACATCAAAGGCCATGGACACAAACTTGGCCAGTTGCATGATCACGGCCGCCGCGGCGCCCGGAATGTCGGTCCGTACGACCTTGAAGACTTCGAGCACCTGGGCCTGCAGGGCTGTCATGTACTCGATGTCGTTGGCATAGCCACCCGGGCTACCACCACGCACGGCGTCGTGGAGGAGGGCCATGGCCTGCTCCGTCTTTGCGAGGTCCATCTCAGCGCGCATGAGGCGCTCAATCTCAAGGAAGGCATTCACCCACGACACGAGGCACTTTTGATTGTCTTCGGCCCTTGTGCTGGCGCGGTCTCGCTCCTTGTCCTTCTTGTCCCAGTCGGCAGACAGCACGTCCGGTGGCGCTGGGATACCGCGAGACCAGAGTTGCCAGGCCAGGTCGACAGCCTTCTTATCAAATGACCAGCGTGTCCGCCCGTCGCTCTTTGCGAGGATTCCAGCGAGGCTGCCGAAGACAGCCGTGCTGACATCGAGCGCCCTGAAGTCGAGCATGGCGGCAAAGTGCTGGAGCAGATCTTCCCAGAGCGACGAGAAGACGGCGTGGGAGGCGAGCACGTCCAGATAGTTGGCCAGCAGCTCCGACACGCCGTTGACAATCACGACTGCCGTCTCGTGCCACTCTACCGGCGTGGACTTGTGTGTGGTCTTTTCCGAGGCGGATCGCAGGCGTCCCTCGGTGGCTGAGAGGAGTCGGAAAATGACCGAACGGATACACACAGCCCACGCCTCGGCAGTAAGGTTGTTGCCATACGCATGTATGATGCGGAGGAGAGTCTGAACGGCACCTGAGGGGGTTAGTGTGCGACAAGGTAACGTGGGTCAGAGACTCGAGAGACTGCCACTTACTGTTTCTCAGTTCCAACCGCTGGTCGGTGGTAACAGCCGTCAGGCGCAGCAACAAGAGCATCCAAAGGGCCGCGCCCGAGCCTGGGTGGTCCGTGTCGTTGGCGAGCTTGACGAGTGCGTCATCGCTGGAGCCGCCCTCCATGGCTGCTGCAATCGACATGGAGCTGCTGCGGCCGTGCAAAAAGTCCGAGATGGCCCAATAGAATGTCACGGTGGTGAGGGCCACGTTGAGGTCATCGCCCTGGGAGCAGAACTTGTAGAGGGTGTTGACGAGGTTCAGGTAACAGGTGTTGGGCAGGGCCGACAGGAAATCGGAGCAGATGAGCTGCAGCGAGGCAAAGGACGGCTTGATGAGGCGGACGGAGCGGGTGGTCAGGATGCCTTCTATTAGGTCGCCGTCGGCCGACGCAACCGACACCGACGGCCAAACTTCCATAAACAGACTGTCGATGACTTCAAAGACGACGTTCCACCCGCTGATCAGGGCCTCGCCGCTGTCTTCGAGCAAGCCCTTGAGGCCATCCAGGATGACCTTGTGGATGTCAATGTCGGTAGCCGCCGTGGTGATGGTGCCGGTGCGGTCAGGACGTTGCAGTGGTAGCAGCGCGTCGCGCAGTGCCTCGAGCAGGCGCAGCTGCATCCGGCTGCGGGTGATTTCCGTTTCGGCGGCGATGGCGTTGGCCGCCTCCAGGACAATGCGAACCAATGTCTCCGCAGCACGCATGCGCACAGTGGCCGTTGTCGAAGCTGAGCCAAGCGTCGCCGACAGCTCGCCTGTGAGCGGGATCCAGCCAGACACGTCGGGGGGATTGAACAACAGCCGCTCGAGGTTGATGGATGCAATGTCCCCGAGCTTGGCCAGGACGAACTGGTCCTCTTGGGAATGGCTGGATGCGGGCGCCGTCGTGACACTCATGACGCGCTTGTGCTTGACGGTGGGCGTCTTGAGGGACGGAGATGCAACATGTCCAGCTGCCGCCCTTGACCCACTATCCTTACGCGGTGTCGACTGCGGCGATGGGACGGCCTGGGCAGCCTGGTCACCATCCGCAGGTTCAGAGGCTACGGCCGTTGGTGACTCTGTTCGCTTCTCAAGCAAACTGCAGATGGCGACGACAAACTCGACAAACGCCGCGTTGGGAAAGTCAATGGTGCTTTCAAAGAGGCGGGAGGCGGCGGTCTCGACCGCCTTAATCTCGCTGCCAAAGTTAGATAGAAGCATATTGGCCTCGGCCTCGGCCTGCGGGTCTGCTGCGCGGACAACGGCAAGAGTACGACCGGCCGCCTTGCCGGACGTGAACAGGACAAAGTCGGCCTGCTGCAGGGTTTCGAGGACAATCTGCCAAGACGACTCGAGGGTCGGGCCGAGGGCAATGCCTAGATTCAACAGGGCACGCAGACAGAGCAAATTGCGCGTGTTGATGCTGGCCGTCGACAAGTCCGCCGAGGATTGTCGTGGCTTCTCGGCCGTCGAGGACTGGCTTACCAGACTGTCGACACTCAGGAGACCGCGGGCATTGCTAAAGAGCGTGTTGGGTGTGTCGGCGCCAGCCGACGTGGGTGTCATGGGCCGGGCGCCGGCGTTGTGGCAGGCGCTCAGAACATTGGGCGGCACGGCGGCCTTGCCCAGCGTCGTCAAAAAGGCATCGCGCGGCGTGTTGAGTTGGAGCAGGCCGGCGACGTGCGTGAAACGCTGGAAGGCGCGGACGAGGCCGTGGTAGTACTCGGAGTCGAGGGCCGAGTACAGGAAGGTGGAGCAGGTGGCCAGAATGGCCGGCCAGCAGCGGTCGATCATGTCCGCGTATGCCTTGACCTCGGTATACAATGGATGGTCTTTGAGAAGGAGGGGGTTCTTGGGGCCTGGATTCTTGCGGGCCGAGGCCGACCGTTCAAGGCCAGGCGCCGAAGCAGCGCCAGTCGGTTCGGTAGGAGCGGGTGAGTTAGCGCGGCCATCTTGCTTAAGCGCTCGCTTCTGGCTGCGGTTCTCCCGGGGTACCGTCAGTGGCAAGATAAACTTGGCTAGGCCGTCAGACAGCGACGTGATGCAGGCGAGGATGAGGCTGAAGATGTACGACTCTGGAATGGTGAGCGGCTCCGCTTTGTCCAGCTGGTCGATGCAGGGCGTGCGAATGACACTCCACTGGGAGCTGATGCCGGTGCTTGCCGACTCGGTCATGGAGTTGGACGTGACAATGCCAGACATGCCGCTCGCTTCTATAACGGCCTGTTCGGCTGATCCAGCCCCGTTGTTCGAATACCCGGCCACGGGAATGGTCGACTGATGGCCGAGGCCAATCACGCTCGGTTTTTCGGTAGACACGCGGACGAACGTGGCGAGCAATTCCTGTAGAATGTCCTTTGCACCCTCCTTTGCATCGTACAAAATGTAGAGCTGTCTGACCAGGGCCGGATCAGAAATCAGACCCTTGAAGGCCTCAAGGCACAGCACGCGCTTCCAAGGGAGGGCGTCGTGGTCCAACACGTGGCAGAGAGCAGCCAGGGCGTCACCGCTCTCGTCGGCCAGCAGCGCCATGTGTCGCCGCAGGAGTGTAAATAGAACGCGTACCAAACGGACCGCCGTCGGGAAGTTGGGCTTGCTGACAATCCCTCGTGTAAGGAAGGGCATCAGGCGCGTCCGGAGCACGTGCGTCTGCTCGGGGTGGGACGTGAAAATAACCGGGTGGTTTGTGAGGACGGACTCAATCAGTTCGAGGCCAAACGTCGTCGACAAGCTCGAAAAGCGCAGGTGTTCCGGGCGCCCGGCCTCGGTCAAGATGCAAATATCGTTGAAGACATAGTAGGCATCGAGTGCGGCCTGGTGGAGTGCCACTGTGCCATTCTGGACGGGCGCTTCGCCGACGGGCGATGTCTGGAGACGGGCCTTGTCCTCGGCAGCGACCTTGTCGAAAACGGCAATGAGCAGCTGCTGGAGCGTGGCCGATGCGGTGTTGTTAACGACGACGTTTTTGCTGGCGTGGAGAACGAAGCAGATGTTGAGAGATGTGATGAGGAGGTCGCCCGCGATGTCGCCGGCGTAGTTTTGGAGGAGCGAGGGCAGGGACTGCAGGATGCGCAGCTGCACGTCAAGGCCGCCCGAAGACGCTTCCCGCAGTGCCTGCAGGACTTGGTCGAGCCGTGATCGTGGTACGCCTTTGGCGGCGATGAGACGCTGGAGACACACAATCGCAATGCTAGTGAACTTGACAGTGCGTGTGCCGCACGCGATAATGAAGGGGTTCACGAAGTTGGCATGCTGGGCGAGTTCTGCGCAGGGAAACATTGTTAGCTCCGCATTGAATTGCGGTGGTCAGACTTTGTTCTCAAGTTCGTCGTCAATTCGTACCTGCGCCTATGTTCGCCTCGGAGCTGTCGCCGAGGTTCTTGAGCTCTTCAAGAGACTTTTCCGAGGCCTACACCGCACGGAGAAACAAATCAGTCCCTGCATGTCCTCAAATAATCATCACCGCCTCGTCAACGAACCTGTCTCAAGTCGTTGTGCTTTCGCTTGCTCTCTTGGATCAGATTGCCAAGCTCCGCCGTCAACACCTGTGCGGTCATCTTTGTCTTGCGGCTTCAGCAGAGGCTTTCGACATAGTGGGACGCTGCGGCTCGGTAGAACAGATGGAGCGGTAGGGTGAATATGGGCGGGTTTGGGTGTCGTGGGCGAGTTATGTGTATCGATTTGGTAACCTGGTTTGATGTGCTTCTCGAAGCTCGTCGCGGATGCCGTTATTAGGGAGCCAAGCTCCTGGCCGCACCTGCCGCTGTATTAAACGGCATACGTAGTCGAAAGCCACCCAGGCAGGCCGCATTACGGCAGAAATGCACACCGCCTTTCCGTATGAGGAAACTACAATAGGCGACCCTGCCCCAATCGACCCCCCACAGCCCCTGCCAGTTGCGTAGCGTGCCCAAGAACCCCGCTATGAACCTAGCCCCATCACAGCGGCAGAAACGGGCCATGAGTGTTTGGTCTCGCACACATTCACCATCGTGACTTTTAAAACGACTTCACGCGCACAACCCAAACGGAGACAAGCAGCTTTCCCTCTCACACACCACGCATCGACTACACCACTTGCCGAACAGCCTGCTCCCTCAAACCGATTCACAAAATGGCGACCGCACAGGTTCCGCGCAACTTTAAGCTCCTCGACGAGCTGGAGAAGGGCGAGAAGGGCTTGCATGGAGGTGGGTGGCTGCTCCGGTTCAGTCTCTGCTGATAGCTGAATGCCGGGGGAAAAGAGATGCTGACATTACAGGCGTTTGTTCGTACGGCCTGGAGGATCCCGAGGACATTCTCATGACCAACTGGAGAGGCACCATCTGGGGCCCACCACACGTGAGTTTCAACCGCGACAGGCGGCGCAGACAGACATCGATGACAAACGGATCGTGGCCATGGATGTCCCCTCTCCTACATGCACGGGCTGACTGTCTAGGGCAATCACGCAAACCGGATCTACGAACTCAAGATGCAATGCGGCGAGCACTACCCGCAGAAGCCGCCCGTGATCCACTTTGTGACCAAGATCAACCTACCCGGCGTGGACGGCGTCAACGGCCTGGTGGACAAGAACTCGTTTGACATTCTGCGCGATTGGGAAACGAGTCCAAAGGAGCTGCTCAGCCTGGAGGCGGCCATGATGGCGATACGGAAGTATGTTTTTCCCAAGCAGATCGCGGAGGCAACAGATGAGTGGAACACAGCGAACAACGCCGAGACACCCGCTAACCCCGCGTCTCTTTTTCAGATGCATGGAGAAGAACAATAAGCTGGCACAGCCCGAGGAGAACGTCCGCTACGACATCTACAAAGACTTGATCTAAGGACGCGCGCGGACGTCTTTGCGGCGATTCACGTTACCGCTGGCCACTACGCCCGAGTTTATTTAATACGCTGTCCGGAACATTGACAACTGGAAGGGTGGAAAGACAACCAGTTGGAGGGGTGGACGAGAGCTGCGCCGCGGTCGCTGGCATGTCTCCCGTTTGAGGTTCGGGTCTGAGGAGCTGTTGCTTGACTTTCGCTGGAGCTGGGTTGGGATGTTGGGTTTCCTGCAGGTTATTCCTTCCTTTCTTTCTTTTTCATTGTTATTTTTCTATTTACACTCATCGTTAGCATTTGAATTTTCTTTCATTCAAAAGTCAAGCCGCCGCCATCGCAAGTTATGTGCTAAAATTGTGTTTGTGGTTCATCTGATACTGGACGAGGCTGTAAATTTTGCACGTGACCTGCACTTGAAGCTCTGATCAAGCTCTTTTTGGCGAATTTAGTGGTCTAACGTCACAAGTTTTCTGCACGCCCGGGCCTCAACCAATTCCACCTCACTCTCGTTCCTGCGCGCCTCCGTGAAATCCAGGACGCCCTTCTGCTGCCGCCAGATGAATGCCGAGCTTCTTTGTTCCGGCCCGCAGCTCGCGGCATCGCACAGCATGTACGTGCAGCTTCCTGTGACATTTTGATTCTGGTTCTTCATTCGACCCTTGGTCACTCACACACCCTCAGGCTTTGCCCTTTATAAGGCCCTCGTTAAGAGGGCGCGACTTGTTCCACTCCCTGATCATGTCGCGTATCGCACACCCGACAAACCTTATGTGCATCCGATCCACCGTTTTGTCCGACACTCCTTCCAGCAGAACCGTGCCGACACCAGCCCGCGGCTTGTCTTTGTGGCGCTGAACGCGGGTTACAAGTTCATCCAGCTCCTGGACGCCGCTCGGACACCTGAGTCGCCTGCACACAAGTCGATTGTCTCGTACCTCGAGCGGCGTGCCCCGCCCACACGCCCCCCCAAAGCTCTGCGTGGCAAGCTCGAGCGACTCGAAAAGGAGCGTGCCAAAAAGGAGAGAAAGGCCGCCCGCGAGGCCGGCCTCGACACAACGGGCGACACGGACGAGTTTGGTCGCCCCCACCATCCGCCGGTCATTGTCCGCCGCCTCCTCCCGAACACCGAAAAGGTCTCGCACGACGGCATTCAGACGCAACTCTACGAATACGTTCCCGGCGCGCCCTCGCGACCGCTGTCCGCCATCCCCGGTGGTGTCCGCCCCGTCCCCAAGTTTGTCACAGAAGCTACCGGCATTCCCTTCCTGCGCTTCGGCAAGCCGCAGCCACCCATCCTGTCGCGCGCCATCCGCCTCAAAGGCAAGAAACGGCGGCGACGCGCCCAGATTGCCAGCGCACTGATCCGCGACGAGATGCCCTTCGCCGGGCAGGAAGACACGTGGGAGGCGAACCTGATTCGGGCGACCATGGAGGAGGCGGCCGCCCGCAAAGCTGCGGGCGAGCCTAAATCAGAAGCGGCGGCCACCTTCCTCCAAGACGTGGCAGAAGAGCCGACGTACCGCAGCTCCATTGCCGTGTCCATTGCCTACCTCAATGCGCAGCTCAATGTGGAGACAGCGGACATGCTTGCACGGGCACGCGGACTCCTGGGGATTGTGGACCGTGAGCGGGCACTGGCTGAGAAGGAGGAAAAGCAGCGTCAAGCGGAGATGCAAGCAGGTCCGACAACCGAATAAATTCTAGACTCTGGGTTGCACATACGGAGTACGGATGAAGAGGATCATTTCTGGCGCTTTGGGTAGCAATGCACCGTCGTCTCTTTTCTATGCATTTTTCGATATACCAGTTCAGCGAAGGAGAGCAAAGTCAAACTACGATATGAAGACAATGCGGAGTTATTAAAGTTGTTAAAAAGACAGTACATAGACCGACAGAACAACAGACAAACAGACAATATACGTGTGTGAGCCATGTTTAGTAGGACTATGACATTATTCAACGCTCCTAGCCCGGGAGGTCAACAAAATTTGTGCTAATCTGTTTGAACATGACGTGCCGCGCATCGATTGACGAGCCGATGAAGTTCCTTCTCGGCCGTCCCCGAAGCAAAAACCTATGCAGCCTCGTCGAAGATTGTTGGGCAAAATTATCTCCAAGGCAGCTTCAATTTCGCGGTTGATAAGCTTTGCGGAGCTAGTCAACACGGTAGAAATCCGCGTTGCATTCACTCGAATCGGTGGCAAAGGCCTTGTTTTCCTCTCATCGTTACCAGTGTGGGATTCCTCCCCGATTTCGGTACATTCGGCGTAGCTGTTGTAAATCCTCGTTGGTTTCTTGAGCCACAAGTCTTTGTCTCCTTACATGAAGCGCATCATCGTCCGAACCGTTTCTACAGGGAAACCATCAATATGGATCGTGCTTATTTTCGCTTCCTACACGATTCAGACAAACAATTAGTGATATTCCTTAGAATCCTTCATACCACTGTTCACCGAAGACGTACTTAGAAATGGCCGACAAGCGTTGCTCTCAAGACGGGCGACTAGGGAGAAATGACTGCCTTGTGTGCCTTGAACGTTTGACTATCGGTCAATCGTTTAATCGCTACACACTCAAGACGAGAGCGGGGAAGTCATGTGCGGGAGAGGCATGTTGGGCGGTCGATTCTGTTCCGAGTCTCAACATATGAAATAATACTTAAGGATATTTGTCCGTGTAAGGGGTATATGAGTGACGCAGCATAAGTTCGATATGGTAAATGCGGAATCTACTGCGTTCTGCTGACAGTGAAGAGAAGGAAGAGACGGATGCACAGGATATTTGTTGTAATGGCTGCTACAAATGTAAACATATGTTATGTACAATTCACAGGTAGAAAGAGGTGAAAACGGACATGGTGGTTGTGTTGTACTTTCCATATTGAATGGCGAATGCTATTGTGCGAATATGCACGTGAGCGTTCCGACATTTTCATTTCATATCATTCACAAGGAATAAGCGGTAAGAGCGACTGTCCGCTCCTACTCAAAACTGAATACAAAAGTAGAAGTGCGTGGCCTGCTTTTTACCGTGTGAATCCTCTCACCATATCATAACCTTGACCTATTTGGTATCCTACACAGCAGTGAACGTGCTTTAAGCCAGCCTACAATCCCAATCAAGCGTCCACGTCGAAAATCCAGACAATGTCTATTGGACATAACCAGAAAATGGCCAACATCGTCTGGCCAGCCCATTTGAGCTCCCTAATCGACACCGGAGCCTACAGTGACTGCACGATCCGGTGCCAAGGCCGCGAATTCAGAGTCCACAAAGCCATCATTTGCCCCCAGTCACCCGTTTTGGCTGCTGCCATCAATGGAAACTTCAAGGTAGAAAAAGACTCGGCAGCCGGGTGGCTATTTACATTGAACATTTCAACATTGTTACTAAGTGTCACCTCCGCAGGAAGCACAATCGAACGTTGTTGAGATCGAAGCCTTTGATCTGGATGTCTCCGAGACCATGATCCAGTTCATGTACGGCAAGAAAATTGGCATCCTTGGAAGCGAGAGTTCGTGCGATCAACAAATGCCAAACGAGACTGATACGGAAGATTCCATACCTGCCGGAAAGCCGCCACGGTCAGACCTCCAGGATCTGATGCGACTGAGCACCATAGCCGACTACTACGACGTTGCCACCTTGCGTGCGCAAGTCAACTTGGAGATTCGTGCCGTCCTCAGCAACGCATGGGTACCTACCGATTTCATCGTGGCAGCCAAGATGGCATACGCCGCGACGCGCGATGTCGAGCTGCATAACGTATTTGTCGAGTTCGCCGCGAGAAACATGGAGAGCCTCTGGATACATTTCGACAAATTCGTGGAGCTTTTTCAACTGCCCGGTTTTGTTGCAGAGTTCAAGAAGCAGAGTGGCAACTTGTTCAAACCAACGGCGACGGAGTTGCAATTGCTGCGGACCTTTGCGGCTGACATGGAATCAGCGTTCAATGGCAAGCAGCGCCGCTGTACAACACTTGATCATTATGTTGCTTTCAGCGGCAAATTGACCAATATTGTCCGAAAATTCAGGGTAAACAAATATAGAAAAGGGTACTGAAGAATCGTCCCCCCTCCCCCCCTCCTTCCCCAGACTGCATGTAGTGGAAGATTATTATGGGCTCCAATAATGGCAATCTAAGGGGTGGACTGTGAGAATGGTCTGTCGGGTATTTACGACGAGCGGATTAACTTTACTCGTGTATCGTTGATTTTTGCAAGACTACCTAGTCGGCAATAGTATTTCTTAGTCACCTTGCACTCCCGCCGTAGTCAAAACGTAGTTCTCTCGTGTCTTCTGATATGTTATCTCTTCATGCCGATGTGTCCATTCGTACACGAGGGCATTACCTTTCCTCTTTTGTTGACGGAGCTGAGCTATAATACACCGAGTTGTGCGTATATTCTTTCTAATCCTTCTCCATTGTCTTCAGCATTATGGTGTTTGATTCGTCCTTCTTTAAAAGTCGTTGAACCATGTATCTCCAAATTTTAGCCTGCGTGAGTCCACTTGTGAATCCACTTGTGATCTGCAATACCCAACTGCCGTCCGTTCGAACGAAGACTAAAAGCGCAACAAAGTGTTAAAACATGTCGAGTGGGTCACTTTGGCACTCGAAAGGTACTCACAGGGCGCCACGTTTCATCCTTTTGAACTGTATAGTGTGCCTATTTACCTTACCCGTCATCTTTTAAAAGTGCCGCCACAAGGCTGTAATGGTAGAGTATTAGTGGTTCAATAGGGCTAGCTTTGTGGAGCTCAACAACCCAAAGTACAGGAAATCGCCTTCACCTGGTTTCGCTCGCTGTACAAACGTACCTGTTTTGTGTTGCAAAACGGACGGAGAACACATTGAGAGGTCACTTTCTTATTCGTACACGTGATGTGTCACTCTGTTTAGACCTACATCGTGATGAGGTAGGTGCTGCAATGCCTTGATGCACGAACGGGGAAGCATGAGACCCGCTTTAGTCATTTCCAAGTAGCACCACATACTTCCGAGCCTCCACGATTTCAAAAATAAAAATAGCTAATAATAATGTTTCTAATTCTAATAATAAAATTATTATTTAATTTTTTTTTTTTTCATATTTTCTGTTATTGAATTTCAATTAGATAATATAGCTATAGGCATTCAATCTCCCGCAAAAGGTTGTCAAAGTGCAGTGTTCTGTGGAGTGCCTTCAGTTGTTTGTCAGCAAAGCCACCATCGTCACTGGATTAAGCAAGGCAAGTAAGTTAAAGCTGGAACGAGGAATCCTTTTTTCAATTTGTTTATGTTGCGGATGCTCTCTAACGAGAAGGCACCTGCATCGGCGACCCGGGCCACACAGGAAGCCAACACGAAAATTATTGAAATCGAGGCCTGTAACGCAGATACGGTGAAGAGAATGACCCTGGGTGCCTCGAGGCTGTGGAGACCAGTTATGATTAGATGCGTAATTTTGAGCTTATCCCATGCAGTGAAACAATTACATTGCATTGCTTAAAACGTAAAACTAAGCTCCTGAGTTTGGACGGCGATGCACAAGACAGAAAGTAATCATTACTCCTGTAGAAGTAGTATCTCCTGTTCAACGCGGAATAGAAACATTAACTTTCAACTTGAGAAGATAAGACAGCGAAAAGTATTACCCGAAAAAAAATAAAAGTAGAAATCTGCGGTTTTCACCAACGTGTATATATTGGCATGGACAGGGACAGTCGAAATGGCGTTATCGTGGCGAGACCAGTGGAGATTTCGACTTGCAACGGCAGACGCCTACGAGTAAGCACACATGCCAATGTTGGCGAGCCGAATGTTGCCTTCGCCACCCGGAACCGCGTTGACGGAAAACGAAATCGTCGTATGCCTGCCCGATGCCGTAATCTGCACCACCGGCGCCTGGATCCACGTATGGGTGCGCCCAACGTGTAACTGGATCGTCTCGACGACCACACCGTTCTGGAGGACGGTGAGGGTCGGGTTCTTGCTGGCGGCCAGGATGAAGTAGCTGAAGGAGATGTCGTAGACGGTACCAGGAACGGTCGTCACGACGTGCGAGATGGCTGCCCAGATGTGGCCGGACTCAAGGTGAGCACAGCTGACACCGTGGGCGTAGCAGTTGGGGTTCACCTCGGCATTGCCCGTGCCGGAGACGGTCCAGGCAGGTGGAAGCCTTTTGTTGGAGAAATCGCCGTCGACGATGAAGTTGCCGGAGCAGGTGGCGCTCGCGCTGGCAGACGACGAAACGGACGAAATCGACCAGACTGACGAGACAGTCGACGAGACTGGCGGCGACGACACCGACGACACCGACGACACCGACGACACCGACGACACAGACGAAGAGACCCAAGACGGCTTGCATCTGGAGCCCTTGGCGGCGCCGACCCAAGTCAGCCCGACGGCAAGAATGAAAGAGGCCTTCATAGTGGTTTAGGTGGTATTTGTCTTGTCGAGACGCTTTGGAGTTGGTTGTGATTGCCGCTGTTGGTCGGCGAAATAAGAATAATTTTAAGAAGAAAATATGGATTACGGGAGACGATTTTACAAACATACGGCAAGGGGGGCAAGTGCGCCCTTTTAAAACGGGGTAGCCCTATGGCAATTGTCACCGTCACACTCAAAAATACGACGTTGGTGAAAACAAATCAACAAAAAAGTTTAAAACATGTGGCACTCGATCGAGGGGATAGTTGTCTGTTGTTGTTGTTGTTCACCCCTTATTATCAGCCGCTCGGAGCCATTCGCGATCCAGTACAGCGTAAATATTGGAACATGTCTAATTTCGAAAACAGCCACCGATGCCCTTTCCCCAACCGGAATGGATGGGATGCCCATTGGCTCAATCGGCGTCAAGGAACAGAACAACACAAGCGGCGGGGCCAGGGAGCCGGGAACGGGGGTATGCATACCCAATGTGAAGGACAAAGGCGTCGTCAGACGAAACTGGCATGGAGTTAGGGGAGCACAACGGCAACGGTGGAAGATCAGAAACAACGGCGACAACTTTAATGTGTTGCTAGTTTGGGTCGGTGGGGATACCAGAAGAGAAAAGGCGAAAGCGGGCCAGATTATTCAGGGCTTGATGCTGAAACGGCGGACGACGATGGTCGGGTATATTTGGGCTGGGTGGGCTCGAATGCGCAAAGTGACCCAACGCAACTGCCCAAGCTCACCGAGCCTAAGAAATTACATGCCGGCTGGGATTTGAATACGCTACCAAAAGGTTCCCAACTCAATGTCCATATTTGAGAATGGCCGAGACATGAATCATTATCATGGAGCTTCCCATATGTGGCCTATGTGAGCACCAAGATAGTGGCGATGTCGAAGCGGCGACAACAAAGTTGAAGACGTTTCGCATGCATGTCGACGCACCTCGGATGTTTATTGTTTCGTGCGTACCCCTGCTATGAACTAGCGGTATTCAAATGCCTCGGTGAACACACGGCCAAGTGCTCC
This sequence comes from Sporothrix brasiliensis 5110, assembly GCF_000820605.1. Taxonomy (NCBI): domain Eukaryota; kingdom Fungi; phylum Ascomycota; class Sordariomycetes; order Ophiostomatales; family Ophiostomataceae; genus Sporothrix; species Sporothrix brasiliensis. The sequence goes on from NW_024467131.1 coordinate 562,346, forward strand.
GTAAACGAAACCACATTCATCAACGTATGTGAAGGACCGTATTGGCCTAGACGAAAGTGCCATTTTTGATACAACCATAGCAAGGGATGACGATGTTTTACCGAATATATGCCGGTATTGCCATTTTCCAACTTTCAGACACAAACATGACCATCGTAGAAGTCGGAGTTGATGTGTTTGTTTTGTGACGTCGTGTATATCTCCGGTGCAGCTGCTTGTGTTCCGTGGTAGACTTTTAGAACATACCCAACATGTGTACCGGCATATGCATCGATGTAGTTCTGTGGCATTGACAGCGTCATGTTGCATCGGTACACAACTGTTTACTGTTTTTAATGTGTCGAATAAAAATGGGTATAAAACGGCTACATTGAAGCGGTTCGGAAAACCAAACAGCACCACCCACGCTGGTTTGAATACGACATGAAGTACGACTTGTGTAGCACAACGTTTTTAAATTAAGCAGCACATGTCGGCATTCAATAATAATATATTTGTGCAGAACGTGCATATCACATTCCAGAAAGGACGCCACCAACTGTACTACACGATCTGGTCATGTGACTGGAACTGTGATCACCCAACACTCGACAGCGCATGCGCGGCCGACCCGCTGAGTTCGTGTGAAATGATTGGTTGGGTTTGTTTGGGCTTGGTTAGACGGTACGTACTGATCGCGATTGATACACGAAGGGTTTGGCACGAAGATAGCAGTGAGATGTACCCAGCTTCATCATTTAGTGCGCATTGTAACCAATATCCCATCCTTTCGTTTAGTTAGTTTCACTCGCTCGCGTGCGTTGCAGCCGAGAGGAATTGGCTGCACGACGGTGCTGGACCACAACTATTCGACTTGATTTCCGCAATATACCAATGTGGCATACAACAGCCAGAGTCCTTACTCAGACAGACGATATCATCATACCATCGTAAGGTTTCAAGTCACTGGGGATGAGTCTGGATCGCTCAGCTGGCGTACGTCACTCAACTTCAATTTTGAATAGTATTTTTCAATTGTAACAACTTTAACCATCTGGGAACACAACGATGCGAGGAGTAAATTTTGAGATACGTAAGCAACCATAGTAGCTTTGTGACAAAACAAACGACTCAGAAAAGAAACACAGCGAAAGGGATTATCGAAGTAAAGCCATATCCACTCCCGCAACACTCATAAACCAGCCACCTAACGCAGTATAGAACGCCTTTTCTTTGGCTTGGCTGTTTCCAAGGCCGTAAACTCCTTCCACACTTTTTGGACGTGCTTGTCGTTCTGCGCAATGTGTTTGAAATACTCTTCATGCCCGGACAGGATCGCGGCGACTTTGTCCATGATTTCGTTTTCTGCCGCTTCGTTGTCCAGATGCGCCTCGAAAATGGCCGCAATGATGTAGCTGTGAAAGCGCGTCAGTTTGGGACCCTGCTCAGGCGTGGGCTCCACTGTCTTCTTGAAGTCGTGCCTGGCTACCATGTAGTCCCATAGACGGCGTTGGACCTTTTCGAGTTCCCAAACATTGCTGACGGTATTGCGAGGATCTTGAATCATGGCTTGTTCCCATTCGAACCGGTGCCACTGCAGACACGTCTCGCCATTGGGCCGCGGCAGACGCAGCGCATCCACGATCCCGTACACGGCGAGCTCGGCGACGGTCAGTCGGTAGTGTACAATAGCCTGTAGGTCCCAGTGGTCGTCCTCGCTTCCGACGCCTCCGCTGTCCGGGTCCGGCGGCAGCGTGTTCTGTCCGGTCATGGCGCATCGATCCATGAAATAATACAGCATATGGTTGTAGCCACCATTCTCTTCACCGGGGCATTGCTGCTTCATTAATTGCACAATGTTCTTGATCCGCTCTTTGAGCGCGCTGCCGTGCAACGGTCCAAGTCCAGCGCCGTCCTGCGAGTGGCTGCGACTCCGTTGGATGGGCAAGGCTGCATTGATGGACCGGATGGTCGGTTCTTTCTCTTGGTACCAGTCCAAAGCTTGGTGTCCAGCTTGAGACGGGCCTATCTTGGCGAATTCTGGGTTGTTGGGCGACGGATCTAAATTCGATTTGGACTGCTCGCTGCCGGTGTATGGGTAGGTCTCGAGTCTGGCCCACCGCTGGGCAAACGATGCCAGCTGGATCGCCGTCGTCTGGTTCCAGGACAGACCCCATTCATCATCCTGGCTTGAAAAGGAGAAGCGGTGCTGATCAACGAGGCGATGCCTTTTGTTGCAGGCTCGGCGGACGGACCGACAAAGCTCAATGAATGTTTTCGTCTTGAGCTTTTCAGCCGACGTATTGTCCAGAGACATTAGCTTTGCATCGGCGTCGGTTCGGTCCTGGTCGGTGAGTTGTCCCTCCACCTCGTCTGTCGCGGACTGGAGCGTGTCGACAATGGAACTCGCAAACACAGAGCCAGAGTATCGCGAAATACTTTGGGATGCTGTCCATGACAACGATTCCGTGTCTGCGCGAGCAGCTGTCATAGTGCTTACATTGATGTCTGGTGACAAGCTCCATCCACCAGAGTAACATGCCGTCGTGAGGAGGCAGACAGAAACGTAAAGGTTTAAAACACCTTGGAGGCGCGTAATCGATACCGTTCGTGCCTGTCTTCCGTACCCAAACACAAACTCGTGTCCTTCCAAACCATGGCTACAAACAATGATAAGAACAGACCCGAAGGTCTTTTTGGCTGTCTTCGTGACGTTCGCAACATGACGTAGGAAGACGTCGTCCATATTAGAGCCCCCGACAACCTCGACAGGGGTAATCCTGTTGTTTTCAAGGATGTCGTCGCTGAGGACAACCTTTCTGTCATGGTAAGGGTTCCCGTGAACATACTTCCCGTACTTGTCAACAAGTGCCTTAGGGTCCTTAATACCGCACGTGTCAGTTCTCCATCAGTTCTCTTCCCATTATCTTTCAGTTCTCTTCAGTTCTCCATTTACTTTCATTTAAACCCCCCTCGATGTCAAACCTCGGTTCTTACCGCAGCAGTTAGCCAGGTTTGGCTGGCTCCCAGTCCTTTGAAAAGGATATTAAATGCAAAAAGGTCGGCATAAAACCACCCATCCACATTGTGTCCCGCCCTGTGTAAGGGAATAGGGCAAGCTGCGAGGATATGCGTGTTGGTAGAGATGCGCGGTGGTGTCGACACAGGAAACGACAGCACAGACCAGTTCGGGTTGCGAAATATCAAGTCCTTTTCCATCCTGTGCTTTCTTGTGAGTATCGGTAAACTGATCTCGGGGTGACAAATTGCGTAACGACGTTAAAACTAGGTCGAACACTCTTGTGAACTGTATGGGAGCTGGCGACAGGAAGAAAAAGAGGAGAGGATGGAAGCAAAGTGTCAGTCGTGGCGAGGACGTGAAGGAGGACGAGAGAAGCGAAGCTGAACAGACACCTGAAAAAAATGAACCTTATCTACAATGTTGGAACATCACATGACATGTGGTAAACTGCGCGACATAGGCGCAGGTGAACGCGGTCATCGTATCATTCACTGATGGAAACAAAACTTACTAACACGGACATGACTGTACATCATACTTGCTAGTTCCACATAATCAACCAACAGGTTAGCATTTTAAATATTCACTGTAATTTAGTAGAAACCTTCGGGAAATGACAAATCCTCCAGCCTTGGCAATCATAAATTACAGCAAACCTTCATCACGAAATTGGACGATCGGTGGTTCCTTGGACCTTGAGTATAATGTTGCTGGTTAATCAATACACGAATTGAGTAAAAGTAATAAAATAAACAGCTATGTTATATAAACAAAAAACTAGTCTCTTAGAGGACAATAGGTGCTTTAGACTGCCTCTCGTAACCCGGATCTGTCTTCGGTGGCGAACCAAGCGAGGGCGTTAAAGAGATGACTACGAAAATGAGTTCGTCAGATTCGAGGCATGTTTGAAAGTTGAACAGTTTTATTTTGGCAGTCACTTTCACTACACGAGAAAGCAATAGTACAAAGAAAGTCAGCGTAATTTGAATATGTAGAATGCGGAAGTATTATCCGTATTATCCATCAACCGGGTCACCAGTTCGCAACCTAGTTCGACGAACTCCCTTTTTCCCATTTGCCTCTCACCGTCTGTCTCAAAGACAAAGAAGCAACTACGGAAGAACTCACAAAATAAAATAAAATAAATACATGGAAAAAACCTCCACAGACAAGTGCAAAAAAAATAAAAAAAATCTCGTGGCCAGCGGGACGACAAACGAGTAAAAAAAAAGAGGAAGCGAGGACAAAGAAGCACAAACGAAACAGAAAACGAGACAAAATGACAGACACTCATACGCCCAGCGAAGAACAAAACCCAAAGACTTAACAGTACCTGCTTTAGAGACACGATCTTGCACATCAGAGCAGTGGGTGCATCAACCTGCTAACGACGGCTATGACGAAACTTTCGCTTCAGAGTCTGCCGAATAGAATGGTACCGACGCGCCGACACCAGCACCTCGCGGCTCGACCGGGCGACAGACGTGTAGTAGCTTTGATGCCGATTGAGAATTTCGATGACCTGGTCCATGATGGCATTTTCGGCAGCCTCGCTGCCGAGGTGTGCCTCGAAAATGGCCGCAATCACATACCTGTGGAAGCGGATAAAGTGCGGGCCCTGGTCGATCGTGGGCGCCAGCATTTCGAAAAAAGAGCGCTTAGAGAGGTAGGACCACACCCGCCCCATTCGGACGTCAAGTTGTGCTCCGTTCGCGGCCCTGTTCCGTGGATCCGCTACCATGCGGTTCACCCATGCGTTGCGGTCCCAATGCAGACAGTCCTGGCCATTGGGTCGAGGTAGTTGCAATGCATCCACAATGCTGTGAGTTGCAAAATCCGACGCCGTGGTCCGGTACTGCACGATAGAGAACAGGTTCCAGTTGGCCATACCCATAGAGCTGCCCTCGATGCCATCGTCGTCGTTGTCGTCGTCGTCGTCGTCGCTATCGTACTCGAGCGTACTACGGCCGGACGCGGCACATCTGGAATAAAATCCATCCAGCAAGTGCCAGTAACCACGGAGCTGGTCTCCTGGACACGAGTTCTTCATGTCATCCACAAGTCGATTGATGTGTCGGGCCATGGCGGCATCCTCTATAGACCCGAGACCGGCATTTTTCTGCAGTGGCAACAGCCACTGGCTTGGCCGCACGGGAAGTTCCGTATTGACGGACCGGATTGTTGGAACTGTGTCCGGTCTTGGCTGATTGTAGCCTTGGTGGTGCTGTCCTGTCCGTGTCTGTGCCCCAGCGGTCGTGCCTCCGCCTGTGCGCGAAGGGCCAGCTGCGCCAAAGGATGGGTTGCTTGGCGACGGATCCAGATTCGCCTTAGCTTCTTCGCTGCCGGTGTAAGGGTAGTCTTCCAGCTTGGCCCAACGGCTGGCAAAATCTGCCAAGGGAGAAGACATGGAATAATGCCAGGGAATCCCCCACTCGTCGTCTTGACTAGAAAACTTAAAATAATGCTCACTGGCTAGGCGGTTCATTGTATGGCTGGACAGATGCACGGACCTGCAGAACTCCATAAACGATTTCGTGGCAAGCTTTTTCGCTGACTTTCTGTCGAGCTTCGAGAGAGTTTCGTCTACATTGGCCATGTCTTGTGTGGTGATTTGTTGTCCCAGCTCGTCGGTCGCGGATTTCATAGCGTCGATAATGCTGCTCGCAAAAACAGATCCAGAGTATCTTGAGATACTTTGGCTAGCCGTCCATGAGTTCGACTCCTCTTTGACATCTGCAGCTGTCATCGTACTAATGTTGATGTCCGGACTGACGCTCCACCCTCCCGAGTAGCATGCTGTGGTTAGGAGACAGACGGGAACATAGCGATGCAAGACACCCTGCACGCGCGTGATTGAAATTTTCGGTCCCCTGCCCTCTCCGGACCCGAAAGAGAAGTCATGGTTAGGTAGTCCGTGGCAGCAGACGATGAGAAGCACCGTGCCCCGTGTGCGCTTTGCTGTTTCCGTGACCTTGGCTACATGTTTTAGAAATGTATCGCCTAAGTCCTTGTGTTTCACGACAGTGACGGGCGTAATTTGGCCTTTTTCGAGAATGTTTCTGCTGAGAACAACTTTACGCGTCTGGTACGGATTGCCATGAACGTAATTACCGTACCGTTTGACAAGAGCGGCAGGGTCCTGCATATAAACATGTCAGCCACCGTTAACATGTCCATCAGTATTGCGCTAGAGACGGCATGGGCATACCGCTGCTGTAAGCCAAGTCTGGCTGGCGCCAAGTCCTTTAAATAGCAAGTTAAAGGCATAGAAATCGGCCAAGAACCAGCCATCCATATCGTGACCTGCGTAATGCTGTTGCACTGGGCATACTGCCAGGATATGTGTGCTGTTCTGTATCTGCGGCGGCGTAGACGTCGTAAACGATGACGTAGATAGGTTTGGATTTTTGAAAAATACTGCCTCCTTGAACCCCTTGGTGATGTTATCCATGTTTTCGGTTGCCATGGTCCGTGTAATTGGCAAGACCAAGACGTGGAGTCCGTGGTTTGGGGTAGGATCAAGGAAAGAGGAATAACGGAAAAAATAGGGATAAGAAGAGGGATAAAAAGAGGACAAAAAGGAAAAAAAGAAGAAGAGGAACAAGAGGAAGATGACGACGAAGAAAGACAAGGAAGAGATGAGGAACAAAAACAGGAAGAAGAGGAAGAGGAAAGAAAGAAAATCAAGTAAAATCCAGTTTAGGCCTGTCCGAGTTCAGGTTCAACGCAACCACAAACACAAAGAGAAGCTTGCTGAGATGAACTTAAGCAGAGACTCAAAATTGGTGTCGAATGTTATCGAGATTGCAAGACGGACGAGAAAGGACAAATTAGTATGTAGTGAGGCACCGGAGACTGAATCTCAAAACAAAGAAGAGGGAGAGTCAATGCAAAAGGCGAGGGAAGATCTGGTGAACTTTATATACCACACAGAGAACCATACAAGCTGAATCATCCAGCGCGATCGAGTACGTACATCACCAACGGGCTCCTGATTTCACAAAACAGAGTCAACCTATGTCCAAGAACCCGACAACGTGATTGGTCGATGCTTTTTCAGCGAAGTGACGCGGTTTGACTCCGTGTAAGGAAGGTACGACAGCCTCAAAACGTGTTACTGACTCCACTAATGTCACTGACATCAACTACGATTAAGTGTGTCATACAGCGAATGAAGAAACTAGGCGACAGAGACACTAGTAGCAATGTCGTTAATCACCTTCTCGCGGCGTCTCTATGTGAAAGCAGACGAGGGTATAACGATGTCGACAATTGACATGACCGATCGTTTGGGTGGCAAAGCACGCCATTGCGTCGTGGGACAAGCGACACCGGCTTGAATGTACCAAACGGGATATCACAGCGAATGAGCATTTTGCAAGAAGGTATCAATGTCGATGAGAGGACTGGAGATGCGTCAGACGGAAAATGCAGAAGCGAGTAAGCGTGATGCGAAACAATATTGCTGAAAATTATCGTGCCAGAAAATACATGTGAAAAAATGAATCCGAGAAGAAACCGTTTCGAGGGTGTCGCGCACCTCGTGTTACACACGCTTAGTCATCGGACATACACCCGTTGGCTTGCATTGTCACTGATGTATCCTCCCGGTCACTCACTACGTCCGGCCTAGTTTCTTCGCAGTTGACAGCACGCACTGGATGCTATATACACTGTACTGAGGCTTGCTACTGTAGTCGCAGATGTAGACAACGACCTATCCTTCCCGCGCCTTGTTTCCACAGGCGCCCCTCACACTACTGGATCTCCGCCGACATATGGTACTTGCCGTTCTTCTGGACAACAACGTCCCATACAGGACGGGGCCTTTCGCCCGCCGTCTTACCTCGTGTGCGAATCTGGTACGTGTCGCCGGCGTAGAGGGGCCGTAGGGCGCGGTAGTGGATGCGTTGGGGCCCCGTGACGTTGCCGGTGGCGTCTTGCCAGTAATTGAGCAAGTTGATGAGGTTCAGCGGGCCGTGCACGACCAGGCCATTCTGCTTCTCCATGCTCTGCGTCCAGTCCTCGTTGTAGTGGATCTTGTGGCCGTTAAAGGTCAGCGCCGAGAAGCGGAAGAGTGCGACGGGCGACCAGCAAAAGTGACGGACTAGGTCCGTGGCGTTCTCTGAAATGCTCGCGGCGCCCGAGGCGGCCGTCGAGCGTGTGCAGTCCATTACGTCGTGGACGGTTGACGGGCCCTTGTATGACAGAAACGGGGCGCCTGGCAATGTCGATGCTGACGTTAGCGTCTCCGTGTCGGGCGCCACGGCGGGCTGAAAGATCCACGACCGCCGGTCCACGACGGCCAGCCCTCGGGGCGTCCACAGCTCCTTTTCGACCTCGACAAGCACCATGCCGTGGCCGCTCGACTTGCTCAATTTGGGCGTCGCGCTGACGAGCCGCGTGCGCTCTTCGGCCACCTCGCCCACGCGCAGGCCGTCGCGGCCGCCGCTGACCGTGTCCGTCGTCCACTCCATGCGCCCGCCGGCCCACATGCGCCGCGTAAAGGGTGCTGGCGCGTTGAATGTGCGGTCGGTGCCGTCCGGACCCAGATCGGCCTCGAGCCCACCTGGCGCAAAGTAGGCGAGGTGATAGCCGGCGGGAACAGGCGTGCCATCGGGCAGGGCGGCATCGTCGGTCACAGTGACGCCCGAGACAGACGGGCGGCCCAGCGTCCAGGCCATTTTGGCCAGTTGATTGGCGTCGATGTACTGGTGACGGACGACGGTTGCAGTGCCGTGGGCGGCCATGAGCCTCTCGGCGGCCTCGGCGGCCGCCATATTTGTGTTGCTACTGGCGCTTGGGCGAGTCGACGTCGTCGTGAAATATCGACTCGCGGCAGAGGCGGTCCTCAAGAAGGACCGCCTTGGTCGAATTAGCAGCATTGTTCTTGTAGAGTTCATTGTAACAGTAAAGGCGCTGATTCAGTAGACTGTTCCAAGCAGAAGGAGGCCACGACAGTGTTTGAATTAGGAGGCACGATCACCTTATGACAGTACTTTGTACTGTTGTAGACTGCCCGCCCGCGCCAATCACCGCTGGCCGAGTCGGCTTATTCGCTAAACGCCGTCACTAGCGTCAAGTAGCCGAGTTGAGCGGGGACTGCCAGCGAGAACATTTACACAACGCTGGAGCACAACTCTTAGGCTACTTCAGGGCACGTACAGCGGGGCAAAAAACAAAGTTTGGTCAACGTATGATTGTCGCCCAGTAAATCGACAATTAACAAACAATACAGAGTATGGCATGATGCTCCCCTCCTCCTCTTCATCCATACACCTACCACAGTCTGTCCCGTTTGTCCACCGTAGTATCACACCCTCTCACACCGTCCCCAATACGTCGGTCGTGCTGTCGACACCGACATTGGACGCCAGAGCCAGACTGGTATTGTCCAACGACCCCCAATAACCACAGAGCCCACCGCCTTCGCCCAGGGTGAGGTGGTCCGTCTCCATCTGCGAGAAGAGGTAGATTTGCTGTTCTTCTAGCGTGGGCACGGCCTCTGCCCATGGGGTGCGGGAGAGTAGGTCGGACCCGCTCATTGGCGATGGGTCTGCACATGCGAGACTAGGCCGCTCATTGCAGTCGTTGCCATCGATGCAGGCAAAGAAGGACAATTGGTCGGCCGGATTGTTCAAGGACATTGCCGGCCACGGCCCGGATGCGGTCCCGGATACAACCCCGGCACGGTCCGAGTCCGGTGCTGGGGACGTGGCGGTCATTGTGGCTGCGCGTACAGTGTGATCGCCGACGGCCATGCTCGTATTGGTATTAGTTCCCGGAAAGGTCCCGGCGCCGACAGACAGGCGCGCCGCGGTAGACCGGTCCAGGTAGCGGAAGAACAGCTCCAGAATCCAGTTGCGGACGTCCCAGGTGCGCTGGAGCTCCTGTAGGCCGAGCAGGCAGACCTTGGCGCGGTGCTCGGCAATGGTCAAAACACCGCCCGCGGCCGTGCCGCTGCTTGTGCCATAGCTCCTACCAGCGGCGGCACCAGTGGCACCCGGCTGCCCAGGCCGGCTTTGTGCAGCGAGCCGGCGCAGGTGAATGGTATGCATGCAGAGCGTGTTGAACAGGTTGGTGATGGTGTGGACGGGGGCGTGCCGCAGGCAGGCCAGAAGAGACGGAACAGCCACGAGGTCTTCGACAATGCGCGAATTCCGCGAGGCGGCGTGGAGTGCAATGCGGCATTCGCCCTCCGCGGCATGCGAAGCACTCTGGCTGATGTAGGCCGGGCGGTAAATCAAAATCAGCAGGTTGTTGTAGCTCAAGTGGAGGAGGCGCGTGTAAAACGTGGACGGCGTGGCGCTGCTGCCGGCCGCATCCTCCGAGCACGTCTCTGAGAATTCCTCCGCGCACTCCAAGAACGGCGAGTGGGCGTCGAGCGGAGGCGGCTTCCATGCCCGCAGCTCTTTGCGGAGCGTGGCTTTGCAGGCGGCCGTCAGGGCCTGGCCAGGTGCGTAGCCCTGGCGGATGATGGTGCCCAGAATGCGTGCAAGCCCGGTGGCCCCGACCTGGAACGCGATGCCGTCATGATGCACGGCACCCGCGAATGCAAATTCAAAGTCGTGGGCCTCCAGCATGGCGACGTCGCAGTCTTCGTCGCGGATGCGGCTGGGCAGTCCGAGCGCGGCGGCACACTGCTGCTCCCGCGTGTAGATGCTCCACCAGAGCCGCTGTTTGAGCTGGCGTAGCTGACGAGCAGGCGCTCCGGCTGTCGTCGTCGTCGTTGACGTTCCCGCGTTTGCGCTCGATGTCGTCCCCGGCGTGGCCACCACGCTTGCCACCCGCACAGTCGACCGGTGCATGGCTTTGCTCTGGGCCAAGCTGATGGCCGTCGCCAACCAGTGGCGCGTGTCTTTTTCCAAAAAGGGCCCCGTGCGCCAGAAGCTCATGAGAAAGACGGCTTGAATGACAGTCACCTTGTCGCGCTCGTAGTCGGCGTCGTACAAGTCCTTGCAGCGGTTGTAGTAGATGTATTTCTGTCGCTGCGTCGTGTTGTGTCCGTTATCGTCGTCGTCATCTTCTGTTGTGCCGCCGCCACCGCCCGCATGGATTGCCCCGATAAAGAGCATGGCCTGTAGGAGGAGCGGCGACAGTGTACCCGCCTTTTGTTTCTGGCGCGTGTCGGCCTCGTCTACGACGGCATAGCACGGGTGGAACCAGCGGAAGTAGGCGTCGAGCAGCCGGTCGACGGTCGCGGCGGGCGGGACAGTGAGGGCACCGGCTGTCTGCAGAAATTGCATCTGGATGCGCCGTCGCTCGGCCGCCCAGATCGGCTTGCCGTTTCCGCCGCTGCGGCAGCCGTCGCTCAGACGCCCGCCATTTCTGTCACCGCCCTGCATCATCAGCATCGCCTTGCTCTCCACGTCGTGCGCGTCGGCCTGGGGCACTTGGTGGAGGAGGTGAGCGGTCGTGCTGCTGGGTGACGTGCTGTCGGGCGGCGTAACGGCACAGTTGTCAGCGGCGTCAGCTTGGACGTATCGTAGCGTGTTGGACTCGCCCAAAAAGACGGACGATGTTTCTGCATCGGCGTCCGCTTCGGTATTTGTGGCACCATGCCGTGCGGCTGGCATCGTCACGGGTGTCGCAGGCGCGATGGATATGTGGTGGGGCTCAGCGTCTGTGTGTTTGTAGTCGTGGTCGCGTTTGCTGTCGTGGTCTCTCAGCAACGTGACCAGGGCTTCAGATGCAGCGACTTCGTCGCCGTGCGTCGACGGCGCCGACGTTGACATCGTAATGGACGTTGTTTTCGATGCCGTCTTGGATGCCGCTGTCCGCTTTCTCGGATGTTTGCCTCGCCGCGACTCCCGCACCTCACACCGCTGCCCGTCCACCAGGCAGTTCCGACACGGCATCGACTCGGTCACAGTGCACTTGACGCGCCGCGCGTTGCACGCGATGCATGCCTGCCGTGCACGTTTGCCAATCGGCTGCATCGTGTTGGAGGCGAGTGATCGTATGCATGAGTTAAGTTGCTAGCAATAGACTGTTGTCACATATCAGCAGCAGCATAGCCGTTGCGATTGCGATTGAGGTGAGGTGAGGTGAATTTTGTCGACAACAGCCGACTTGGCCTTCTATATCGGAAAACGCTCCCAGACAATCCCAGGAATCCTCTCTACAACATCCATTGTTCATGGCCGTCGTTGTAGTCGACCTCCCTGTGGACACAGACCGAGACCGTTTTGACGGATTGCCCAGCGATGTATTTCAGTTGAAAAACAGTCGATTCTGTTCGTAACTTTGGTCGTGTGCCTGCTTTCTGGCGTGACTGGACTGCCGCTAAGAGATTCCCGGTCGATCGGCCGGGGTTAGCATGGGGTGAATACGAGGTGTTGAGCGGCTTTGAGCAGTCTTACCAGCACACCCTAGCCGTTGGCCACTAAACTAATAGACCATATAACCGAGCAAGGAGCCGAGCAAGTAGCCGATAAAGAACCTTGGTGGTTCTGACTAATAAGGTGAGACGAGGGCTCCCCACTTTGCATCAGCAAGTGTGAGAACGGTACGAATGTACAACATACTTCAGAGCTGTTATCGAGCCTTTCGTGTTAGAGCTCTTTATTTTGTCAGCTGGCTTAGTGGTAGCAGTCTGGTTCCTATAACAAGGCTGACTCGACACGTGATATGGCCTCTCACCTTAGACGGTTATAAATACATTCCGACTGTCGTTTCTCCCTCTTCTCCCGTCTGTCACTTCTTTCCCTGCACCGCGCCAATTAAGTTCGCCTTTCTTTATTATAAATGAGGAATAAACGAAATCATTACCTGCAGCCCCCCAATACGCCGTAAACACATGGCTTTACCGGAAAACGAGCATAGCCTGGCGCCAGCGCCGGCCGAGTTGGTAAGTGATTTATATACCTCCATACTAGTAGTGCGGGCTTTTTCTTTTGGGTGTGGTCAGGAGTAGAATACTTTGACAATTCTCACACTTATAACGCTCAATAGGTCGCGGTTCCCACTTTACAACACGCGACAACGACAACGGCGACGTCGACGGTGGCGGCGGCGGACGACCTACGGCTCTAGGACCTTAAAACGTACAAGCACTGCCATGAGATCTTCGTAGCTTGCGTTTCCGCGTCGCCTGGAAGTGGAGTGGCAGCAACCTGCCCGACCACTACCGTCACATTACATAGCCGAGGGCCTACCAGCAAGGTCGCTCCCCACTCGGGTTCGCCTGCGCCTTCGCTTACGCTAATGCAGCCGCTTACCACGCTCACTGTGCCACTATCGGTCGCGGCGTTCGGCACGGCCCTAACAATAGTCCGTGGCTTTACGGACCTCGGTACGGACGGCCTACCGGACGGCGACGGCGGCGACAACGTGGTCCAGCTGTATACCGTGTCTACGTACGGAGAGTACGCTGTTCTGGAACATATTTTTCGTGATGGTCGCGTTCCTGTGTGGAAGTGGTTGAAACCGGCAGGTCCGTACGGCCCGTTGCGAGGTTTCTGGGAGACAGAGTTAACGCAGGCGTTGGAGGACGGCCAATGGCGTGGCGGCACGGGTCTAATGCTTTTGGTGACCGGCGTTTCGGAGGCGACGCGCGAGTCGCTCGTTGGGCGCCGGTCGAGCTCACTCAAGGTGTTAACGTGCTAGACGGTACAAATGCACCTCCCAAGGGTAGATAGCTTTGGGAGTTGATAATGTTAGTGGAGTTATTTGAAATATGACTGTGAGAAGATATGACGGCTAAAGAATACCCAACATGTTTTAAATGGAAAAGGGGCAAGCGGTGCTTGGTCTACCATGCCGGAAACAGGAGTACTAGTTCATTTAGGAGCCTCCTAGGACTTGTGCGTGCAGTCCGGTACACAGTACTCAAACAACAGCGCAGAGATTGATATTCAGTACACAGAAGAAAACAAATAACTGGCAGGGTCAGGCACGACCACATGTACAGAACACATGGGATGGCTTCTAATACAATACGGCTCTGGAAAGTAGATAAGGACGTAGTTCTCACACGAACACCTTGATGGCTACGGCATGTTTTGTGGGGGAGTGGCTAGTTCTCTAGAAGTATGTTGTGTTAATAGTCGTACGTTACATAAAATCAAATCAAACCATCTATCACACTACGTTATACAGACAAGTGGCTGGTAGACGTGTTACGACGTGGGTGTTACGACGCAGGTTGGTGTCCTAAGATCTCTGTCTCGTTGGGTTGAGAATAGAGATAGTTTGCACACTTTGTAACTTGGGAAACAAACCCAAATGCAAGTTGTTATCGTAAGTAAGATGGAAGTGGAAAAGTTTGGTACCGACCCGACGTTTCTTCGTACGTGATATTAGCCTTTAATTTGTGTTGGATATGGGACAGAAATAGAAGAAAAAAACAGGAGAGGAGGGGGTAAATATAAGAAAGGAAAGGAAAAATAAATGAAGAAAACAGAAAGGAAGAAGCGAGAGACATTGACGGCTAAGACCACAAACAGGGCGTGCGACGAAGGACAGTTGTGGAAAGGAAAGAAGATGAAAGAAAACAAGAATAAAAGAGAAAAAAGAAAGAAGCGGGAGACATCGACAGCAAGGATCACAAACAGAGCACTGTGCCAGTTTGGGCACGGTGTGCGACGAAGGACACTTGTATACCTTGCCCTGTATATTCTTTTTCGTCCGTTTTTTAATACACACAGAATCGTTATAAATACAGAAGATGTCTTAGTTTAACTTTAGACACGAAGTTCCTTTATTATTTAGTCAATCACCACTGTCATAATCACCTCTTAGGTTCTCCCTCTTAAATATTTCATATCATTCCTCCTTCTCTCTACCTCTGTCTACTCAGAATGCCGTTGCCAAAGACGATGTCCCTAGTGTTTGCGACCATCGCTTTATTAGTTGGCTCGCTTTATTAGTTGGCCGCATCACTGCAACGGCGGTTACGACCTTTCGCACTTCCGACGGCAAAGTGGTGACCATGAAGCTGGTCGAGTCAGGAGAATTTTCCAACCGCGTAAACATTAGCGACGTCCTGCTCGTTCCGACTACACATCGAAACAAGACCGCCGCAGGGACAGCTGCCAAGCGAGCCGCTGAGCCGCTGGCCATTAATCCCGTGGCAGAACCTGCCGTGGCGCGGCTGGGAAAGCGCGATGAGATCGGGTGCTACCTGCCCCAGATGTCGGCCAATCTCGACGACTGCAGCAACATCTGCAACTTCATGCGGCAGTACGGTGGCAACCTGGCCATCATCCCCGCCTTTGACGAAGTTTATTGGGAGCTGGACACCTGCACACTGGGTGCGACCAACCGTACGCCATGCACCAAGGTTGTTCCTTATGAGTTCTTTACACCGTACTGCTACAACATAATCAGCGAATGCATCTTTTATAGCCGGGACGGATACTTTGACATTGAAAGTAACGGCATGTCTGCGGCTTTGTTTGGGGATCCAGCGGCGCCCGCCTATTCTCCGTTGGCGTGCTAGAATGACGAAACATTATTGGGGAATGAGAGCGATGAGCAGCATAAATACTCTTTCAGCTTAGGAGTTGCAAGACGTATTTCACATACCATAATGCATTAGTACGAAGTGAGGATGTGTAACCCCCTCACTTACGCACAGTTGTACTTCTTGCCTTTCTGTTTACGGATATTGTCGCAGCACAGGGAATCTCCAAGTTATTCAACGCACTTCTCGGCGACTGCCACCACGCTCATCTACATCCCCATCGCCGACCACATTGCCGACACCTGACTGGCCGTCACCAGTTCTCTGACGTCACCGCCACCTGGAAAATCCCCTTTGGTTCAACGAGGGATCACAAGTCGCCGGCATCTGTGCCCAACATAGCAAGGCAGCACTGGAGGTGTTGCTGCTCAACGCCATGGCACTCACAGGCCCAATTTTCCCCTGGGATTACAAGGTGATATAACAAACCTTCCTTAGAATAATAAATCTAATATACACTTCGCGGCCCACTTCCACTGAGGAAAGGAGGCCAAGGGGTACGTTTTGTGCTTCGTTACAACTACGCGTTGTCCATCGGTGGAGTGATCTTTCTTGTGGTTAAACCCATCTTTAGAAACTCCCTTAAGATTCCACCAATGCCACTACTTTGAGCGCGTTTTCGTATTGGTCAGCATTGATGTCGGCATCCTTGTCGAGTAACAACAGGACTCTTTTCTCATAGCCTTCCGTCGATACCATTTCGTAGTGGTTAATATCTCCGCCGCCTTACTTAGAGACAGGAGTTTATTAGGTTTAAGTTTTGACAGTTTATATTTTGTGGCTATTCGTAGGAATCATAATCTGCCGTACAAGTACAGGGTCGCGCATTTAGTGGAGACAGCAAGACAGTAGAACCAAATGGCACTTACAATAGTCGCAGGAACAACGTCTACAGAAATTCCAAAGATACAAATCGTCAAAACAGCTTGTGGCCTTTACCGAAATGGCGACTGTTTTTCGTTTTCTTTTTCCTCTTCCCGTGTAAAACAGTACGGAGCTTCTTCATTTCTAGTCTTTTGAGTGACAATCGAGTGTTCGGAGGCCTTAATGTACGATACTGCGGGCAAAGCCTTTACAATACCGCACAATTTCGTAATTCGTGGACATTGATGTGTGTGAACGGAAGCGTGGGTGCGGCTCTGCTCCTTCCATTTATTGGTCTCTCATTGCATTATTGTGATTTCCCCGTCGATGCCCCTATGCGATAGAGCATAAGCTAACGTGCAGGCGGCTGAATGCGCTGACCGCGAAGGTGTTTCGCCTAAACAACGTGATGTCATTACCAAAACATATTTATGCATTTGACGGCCGCGCGGTTAAACACGACATGCCGGCTCTGAAGTGTTAGTCAACAGCCCCACCCGGAAAGGCCCCGAGATTTACATTAAATTTCCGACTACTCTTCCGTATTATAATGATCGCAAAGAAACAAAACAACAATGGACTCTCTCCACCCCAGCTACCTGACCCTGCATTACGGCACAGGCCATTCGTCCGCCACTTAATTCTTCACGTGCCATTTACACTATTATGCAAGGCGATCGGTTACACCTCCGTTAGTTTCCATTACTATCTCTCTAAGCATCCTTCTACTACTACACACCACTGCATGTGTACCACTTTATTTACATTGACGGAGGCTCCGTCCGTGAAGATTAACACCATGCGCCATGATGAGCAAATACAGCGGCGCTTAATGCTGGTGAAGAAAGGTGCCGGCTTCCGAACTCTACGACAATCAATATCATGTCGATAAATGAACTGACACAAAGTCTCCTCCAGATATTAGGAAGCTGCCGGACGGGCTCTTCCATACCACACTTTCCACATATTCTACTCTTGTAAAGGAGTACGAACCGTGACTCTCTGACGTATATTTAATTGAGAAGCATCCCTCCCTCGAGTTCTCTACTTAGCCAAGTTTTACCAAACAGCTCAACTACTGGCAGCCATCACGACTGAACCCACTCGAGTCACAAACTTTCCCCACGAGACCTCTCCTCACGCCAATATGAAGCGCAACACGCTTACTCTGAGCTATCTAGCGTCCATGTATGTTACCAAATCTACGATCCCTCTCATCCCACTCACTAACCTACTCCTAGTATCACCGCCACCATGGCTCAGCACGGCCCGCCGTCGGGGCCTGGGGGCTTCGAGGGCCCCGGCGGCAGCGGTGGTGGAGGCGGTGGTGGTTGGGGTGGCGGTGGTGCGGGCTGGCCGCATACAACGGCGTTGCCTGCCTCCACGCCGCTGCCGCCACCGCCCGAGCCCGCGCCCACTACCTGGACATCGGCCGCCACACCGCCGGCCCCACCATCGCCTGTCGAGACATGGCCGACGGTGCCGCCTGAGCCGCCCCAGGGCACCATTGCTACCACGGGAGCCACGTCCTTTACGGTCGGTCCCGACGGACTGACGACGCCCGTCGCCTTCACCACGGGCCCCAATGGCGTTGCCACCCCCGTGGCGTACACGACGGGGCCCAACGGGCTAGCCACGCCGGTGCAGTACACCACTGGACCCAACGGCCTCGAGACGCCCGTCACGCAGACGTTTGTGTCGTACACGACGGGCACAGACGGCCTGGTCACGCCCGTCACCAACGGCGTGATCTTTACGCCCTTTGTTTCCAACGGCCAGCGTCTGGCGCCATTCCGTCTGTGGTAAAAGGATTTGTTAAGTATTTGCTAGGATGTATTTTAGTGGAGTGCTACGTATATTCTTGTTTTTAGTCTTCTTACTGGTAACTTTTGTTTTGTGTTCGGGTTATACTTAGGAGGTAATGTAAGTCGATATTATAATAAATAAGTTTATTTTAAAAAACACTTCCATATTATTACAACAGCACATCCCAGGGGTAATTGACTCTACTAGATGGTCAGATTACGGACCCATGGGCCGTGCCGAGTAGGTCAGGTGATAGGATCTGGTTCGTATACCCAGTGAGACCCTGTTGAATCACCGTAGAATTAACGGCGTTTTTGTGTCATGACACCGTCCCCTTTTTGATACTTTCGTACCAACTTTGTAGACAAAGTAGTCTATCTCACTGTATTACTAGTCCCTCTTCCTCACGTTCTCTCTTCCACCGCCGGACGACAACACAACCCATAACGCCTGTTGTAAAGACAGAGATCGTACGGAGACCACCAAACCAGAAAAAAGTCAACACACGCTTCCGCTCAAGGATACGTAGAAGGAATAAGGAAGCGTCCAGCATTGTGGCGGCACTTAGACAAGGGCCAGGGACAGCTCCATGGCTATGATTGTTCCTGGATTAGAGATCTCAGAATCTCGTTGTGGGGGTCCGGGTTATAAGGGTCCTGGCCCTCGCCGCCGTTAAATCCGTTTAGCGTTGTTATGGCCCCACCGACCGCGTAAAAAGCAATAGTAAAGATATCACCAACGATTGTTACGGAGAGAACGTTGGATTTTACGTTATAGAGGAGGATTCTACCAATGTCGGCGGTTATAGACACGACGGCCTGTTTTTGTCGTGTCTATGTTAACCACTCGACCAGATTCCGATACTAGATTCACAGACAATTATAAAACGAAATACCTTACTCGCCCCTATGATCATAATACCAAAGACCGCTTCGCGCGACACCGAAACGGCGTTTACAGTGGCTCCAACCAAAGTAAAGCAATCGCGACTAGGCACAGACGAATGGCCGAATAAAGGCATCTGCCTATATAGACAGGCCGTGTCCTCCTCGCCATTTAAGGTATGTCTGTCTCCGGGGTGCTGGCTCGATTGTGAGAAAACAAATCAACAATAAGGAAAAATTTAAGACGAAAATGAAAATGAGAGAGAAGAGTGTGACTTAATACAGGATTCAATGTTAAATTCAAGGTCTAGAATACGTTGGTAAATGTTAGATTTTAAAAAGTCACGTTTAAGTCGGGTGGTAAATCCGTTTATTATTATCTTTACGGATACCTAACTCTTTGGCTGAATTCCAATTAGATCCCTATCTTATATAATAACCGTCGACATTAATATATAGACATCTATTACGACTGGTTACTCCTGGTGATAACTGATAGACAGATCTCCATATTATGGATACCGACAACACATATAGCTACCGATAACTTCACGAAACCTCTATAACGACAAAAACACGATGAATTCGTCCGTTTAGTAACCCCACGGCCACTTCCTAAAGACCTTGACTAGTAGGACTTCTAAACAGTCTACCCACGCTCCTTTTATACCTTTTAGTCTTCTTCTTTTATCGTTATAACTAAACTTTCTATACGGACTTCAGATCTAGGATAATAACTAGAAGCTTTTATAGAATTCTACTAGAGACAACATAATTTTACTAACTTTTGGGCCAAACTGTTATTTGACACATTTTAAGGGTAAAATTACACATTGAGTAAAAAGTTTTACGTATCTCAATTTCCTCACCCCCTACATTGTACGGGCTTTTTGTTTGTGCTAGATTCATTCTCCGTAGTAGAATACACACACATCTCTGCCGCAGCTATATTTCATAAATGCGGAATCCCGACCAAAAGAGGACGCCATAGAAGAAAACTGTACTGCCAACCATGCTACACTGGAGCCAAATAGCATCTTTTCATCCGATCACGGCCCTCACGCTGTCTCCGTCTCCAAAAACTGGCGACTTGGCCGACGAGCGGGGTAAATCATTTGCGATGTCGTTGATAGGTCAACAAGATGCTTGCTGACCAGCCATAAGCAGCCTCCAAATGCCAGAGCACACACGTGTAAAGCGCAGTACAGTCTCCATCCACTGAGAGGCCTCAGAGACATGCCCAAGCGCCCGTGGCGTTTTTACAAAGCTTTGTGCATATCTCAGCTTGGTACGTCGTCCTGAAATAGGCAATATTATTCACCATGGGTCGAGTCTAGGCCTTCAGGGACCGGGTGACGATTGACGACGTTGAGCACCGAGTGACACGCTCCATTTTCATCATCTTAGAGAGCATATATCCTGGCATGGCCCTCGTGTGTATTGTGGACGCTTTCGCTACTAATTGCTCAAGCCTGTGAGCTTACTTATGTGTTCCTTTCCTTACCCAGCCTTTGACTTTCGAACATGATGATGCTCGCCATCCCGGTTTGCCTTTTGGCTGTTTTATCTTTCGCCCAGGCAACTGCCGCCCGGCTGCCGACCTTGAACTTGCCCTGGGGCACATGGCAGTCTACCGTCTATGAAAAAGACTCAAATGTACGTACATAAGAAGTCCGTGCCAGTATTTAACGTGCTCTAATCATTCCTCCAGGTCTACGTTTTCAAAAATGTGCGATTCGGAGCTAAGCCGCCCAGGTTCGGCCGGTCCGCATTTCCAACCCAATGGGACAACAGCTCGTCTGGGGCAGCTTGCTACCAGGTGAGCGCCAGCGGTCTTCAAGTTCCTCACGATGGACCAGTCGGCGTCCCAGATCTTCGCGCGCCCCTCGAAGCTCTCCCCCAGGACGAGGATTGCTTGTTCCTGGATGTCTACGTGCCGGCATCCAACTTTGATGCCAATGGGAATCCAATCAAAGCGCTGCCAGTCGTCGTTTGGTTCTACGGCGGAGCTTTCGCCTTTGGCGCCAAAGAGCTAGGCGACGGGATCTCGCTCTATACGGGTCAGGCAATGACCACAGCCACCCACAACGAGGTCATATTTGTCGCCGGAAATTACAGGCTTGGCGCCTTTGGGTGGCTGGCCGGTCGGTACATGCAGAGTTCGGCGCAGCCCAATGCGGGACTCTACGACCAGGCTCTGCTGCTCAACTGGACGAACCAGTATATCTCCAGAGTGGGTGGCAATCCCAACCGGGTCAGCGCATGGGGCGAGTCAGCCGGTGCCGGCTCGATTCTTCATCATCTCATTCGTGAGGGTGGCACTGTCAAGCCTTTGTTCAACACCTTCTTGGTGCAGAGCCCGGCCTTTCCGTGGTCCTGGGATAACCAGCCTCTCGGGACACTTGATGAGACCTACTTGAATTTTTCACAGGCAGCAGGATGCGGCCGCAACTTCAACATCACTTGCCTTCGAAATGTAAACATTGATGCCCTGATTAACGCGAACGACTATCTCTACCACAGAGTCAAGGACACGGGAATCTACCCGGTGGGGCCGTCCGTCGATGGCACTTGGGTCCAGACCATCCCTGCTTTGTCATTCGCATACAGTACGTTTCTCTCTCTGCAACGGCCGCACAGCACACGCCGCTTGCTATGATGCCTACTTGGAACACGTCGAAAACTGACAACCACGTGACAAAAACAGAGCAGTTCTATCCCGCCATCAGTGGTGCCATAATCTCCCATGTCTACAATGAATCGTACAGCTTCACGCCCAACGTTCGGACCCAAAACGACTTTGACACATTTCTCGCAGAGTTTATACCCGGACCTGCCCTCGCCACTGTTCGCAGCCAGATTCGCAGCCGCTATAACTGCGTCGCCGCCCCATACTACGGCGACTTCAAGCTCTGCTTGGCTGCCGTCATTGGCGACAGCTCCTTTTTCTGCAATACGCGCGACCTTTACGGGGCCTTCCCTTCCGTGAGCTACATGATGCAGTATGCATTCCCGACCGAGGTGGAGGCCGTGCACGCGAGCGATTTGCTGCCGGCATTTATGAACGGCATCCAGGACGCCGTCGATATCATTTTGAACGCGGATCCAGACTTTGGTGAAGCAAAGGCCTACGCCCTAGCGACTGACCTCGATGAATCGATCAAATATGTCTACCAGGCATATTTCGGTGCCTTTGCCGCGTCGGGCAATCCCAACAGCGGCCCTCCGACGCGCCCGTTTAATTGGCCTGTGGCCTCTCCTGGAGAGTCGCTGTCGAATGTTTTGCGGGTGCAGCAGTATTTTCCGATTTTCCAGAGCGCGTTTGTACTCACGACGGACAAGCAGAGCAACGCCACTGTTTGTGGTTTTTGGACAAACATCGCTTATCAGATCGTCAACGCAAAGTCCGCTGACGACTCTACAACCCACGTCCACCAGCAGTCACCAACCAGCAATGGCGCGAAATACGATGAACTTTAGTCTCAATATTACAGGTAGGCAGTCGATAACTAGGTCAAACACTGGCGCTGCGCAGATTTCAGACGTTGTCTGAAAAATATAAGAAACGGCTGGGCGATCTGCTGAACAACCTGTCACGCATGCCCTTATGATAACGCTCTACTACTTATGTATGTTAGACGTATAAATTCTATCGATTATTTAAGGAAATCTAGTTGTTTTACGTTGTATGTGTACAGTCTCGTGAAAGTTAGGGAGATTTGGAGACGTGAACTAAATGAAAACGTATAGGTTTTGGGTCTCCTTTTGTACCTCGTGAGGGCCCTCCTTACCCACTGTCTAGTTTAATACTCCTAGCCTTTGAAATTAAGGGTCACGTGCTTATGTTATATAATATTTCCCGCGCTAGTCCTTTTGACAGAGACCCACCCACCCTTTGAAAGGCACCGAATATCCGGTATCCGTCTTTCATTTCACTCCTTACAGAGTCGACGGCGGTCGCCGAATAGTATTAACCAAGCGCCCCATCTCCTTCCCTTCTCTAACACACCATCCGGACCTTATGGGTACTGCTGTTACGTCAGCGGCACCACCAAATGGTAGAGGCAATACGCGCTCATCCCTGGCCTGTCTGCTCTGCCGCTCCCGCCACTTGAAGTGCGATGGGGTTCGACCACGCTGCAACCGCTGCGTTGAGACTGCTAAGCAGTGCCAGTACACGCAGTCGCGAAGGGGCGGCCTCGACCGCGCAGCTCTAGCTGAGCGGCGCAGACGACTCGAGGCCGCGGATCGGAGCCCGGTTGAATCCGCCAACAGTTCGAATCTGCCACAGCCCTCGAGGACCACTTATCAGCAATACAACCCGTCACCACCCCAGCTTGCCAGTGATGTTGGAGCAGATCTCACGAATAGCTACGGCTCGGAGCCACCGGGGCCAGCAGCAACACTTCAGGTAGACATTGGCAACGACATCGCGGGTGATCCTTTCATCACGTCGTACTACGAGAACTTTCACAAATTCCACCCCGTTGCATTGCCGCTGAAACACTTGATGCGAATTCACCAGGACCCACGTATACAACTGAACCTGAGACCTCTCATCGCCATGTTGCGTTTCATTGGCCACATTTACAGTACGCGAGAGTGGTCTGCCGCTCTTCGATTGCATGTCGACGCTTGTTTTGCAGAGGCTGCGCCAACAGATCCCATCTTGGTCCAGTGTCGCGTATTGTATTCGATAGCATTGTTCTGGAGCAGCTACAAGGACGAATCGAAGAGGGAGATGGATGCTGCTGTTCAGCTCGGTCTTGATTTGCAAATGTTTCGTCAGGACTTTGCCGCAAAGTACGGAGCCCAGGATGCGGTGTTGACGGAGTGCTGGAGGCGGACATGGTGGATGCTCTACATTGTCGATGCTGTTTATGCAGGGACACTCGGGGCCGCGAATTTTGTAACTGTGGATGTCGAGGCCACGGTTGACTTGCCATGCGAAGAGGCGGACTACGAAAAGGGGGTGAGTAGTACTCCGTACTCCGGCCAGCACCGACGCACAGTCGCGTTTTTATTGCTGATTAACTAAATGATCCCTAAATGATGCGTATCTGTAGCAAATTCCGGAGCCCCAGACGCTGCATGATTTCGACTGCCGCGAATTAGCGCCCGAATCGACTTCGTTCTCGTCCTTTGCCTATCTCGTCGGCGCAGTACGATGTTCGGCATTGGCAATATCGACGGCCCCGAAAGTTGCTGCAAGTGAAGAGTCCCTACACATTCTCCAAGCCGCTGACTCTGTCATCAATGCATGGCTTCTTTTGCTTCCGAGCAGCCGCAAGCAGGTTATGAGCAAGACGGGCGAAATCGACGAACTCATGTTTCAAGCGCACTTGTTAATTCATGTGTAAGCCTCCGACTACATACTCCCACAACACCTTGCAAAGACTAAAGTTGACCCTTTTTAGCGCAGCCATCGGCCTCCACAGGCCGTTGTCCGACCTCAAGTTCAACCCGGTGGAGTGGATCTCGAGTTGTGCCCGACATCCTCCTCGTGAAACATCATCGCCAGAGCTCATCAACGTACACACCGTGCGCGTCCGGAAATCAATCGAAGCGCAGATCCGCCTCTTGGCGCTGCCCACGGAGCACTTCCGCCACAGCCCCTTCACCACTTGCATGGTCAGTGAAGGCACCCTAGCGCTGCTGTCCGCGTGCACATTTCTGCTCGAGGGAAAGGAGCTTGCCGTTGCTCGCGACCAGATTCGTATGACGATTGGGTGCCTTAAGACGCTGGGCGAGCTTTGGCCTAGAATCGAAACGAACGTGTAAGAGATTCATACCGGTAAAATAATATTAGGTTTTTAACTATTGTCCAGTCACTTATCCAGTCACTTGTCCAGTCACTTGTCCAGTCACTTGTCACTTGTCCAGTCACTTGTCCAGTCCACTTGTCTAGTCCACTTGTCTAGTCCACTTGTCTAGTCCACTTATTTAGTCACTTGTTACTTGTCTAGTCACTTGTTTAGTCTACTTGTTTAGTCTACTTATTTAGTCTACTTATTTAGTCTACTTATTTAATTTACTTGTTTAGTTTACTTATTTAGTCACTTGTTTAGTCACTTGTTTAGTCTACTTATTTAGTCACTTATTTAGTTACTTGTTTAGTTTACTTATTTAATTACTTTAAGTATGTGACTCCGTGTGGAAAAACCGCCAAAAATGGCAGGCCTTCTCCACTACATTTGGCGGCCTTTCCACACAGCCAGACTGCCTAAAATGGAACCGTATTCCCACCGTTTACTATTTTTGGCTTTAAACTAAACTGTGAGCCCACCGTCTACCGTTTAAACCATTTGTGAGCCTCCGTTATTATCCGTTACTAATTTTTTCTTCCCTTTTCTTTTTTATAAAACGATTTTGACGATGAATATAAAAGAGTTAAAATGTATTGTGAGGAGCCCTTTAAATCTTGAAAAGGTAAAAAAAAGAAAAAATCCTCACCTATGCCTTGCCTGTATGTAGATCGCCTCTTTGGTAGATCGCACGTAGTTGCCACGGCGTTGAGGTGGGTCTACTTGAGAGAGAGCCAGTTGTTTAATATACAGATTTGAGGGTAACTAGTCATTTAACAAGTAGTGTAACGGCAAGTCCGACAAATACTCCTGTTAGTCATTGCCAGTAGTTAGGGAATAAACCTCTGTCGAATGACCGTCCTTATGCCAAGGACTCTTGTTTAAGTAGGACTACAGATCCTTTTTCTCTTTACATTTCTATAAGTGCGTCTTTCAACCCCCGTTTTTATTTCACAAAGTGCGTCTTCCCTGTAACCTTTGTTTTCCCTTTCTTTTTTAGACACGTCAAAGTTTTCTTTCCCCCTTTTCAACTATGCCTCTTGTAATAGGAAGACCCAGACGATGGCAGCAGCGCCGTAACCTGTTACCTTCCACCTCCGTTACAGGACCCCTAAATGATAAAGATGAACCATCACAACAAATCTCTTCAATCACATCACCAGCACTGCTTAGTCAAGGCTGTCCTCAATCTGAGTATAACTTCTTCGATTCCTCTTCGGCCACCAACGTCGAGACGAGCTTCGACCAAGACTACGACTATAGCAGTGATGCGGAGGATGAATCTACCAGTGAAGAGGGTCTGATTGACCACAGCTCGTCCTATTACAACCTTATCTCGAAGTACGAGGACGACGGGCCTATCGTGACTAACCGCGACGATAGTGCCCAAAAGATGATACGGACGGAGGAAGGCAAGTGGACAGAGTAAGTTAATAGTCTTAGTTAGTTAGTTAGGGTTAGTTAGGGTTAAGTTAGGGTTAGTTAGGGTTAAGTTAGGGTTAGGGTTAGTTAGGGTTAGGGTTAGTTAGGGTTAGTTAGTTAGGGTTAGTTAGGGTTAGTTAGGGTTAGTTAGGGTTAGTTAG